>NC_133124.1:186688528-187288528 GCF_048418815.1 Hemitrygon akajei | reverse complement strand
CCCCAGTTTTGGCACCTATTCAGGGCCAGCTCCACGAGGTCTCTGAAGTGCAACGATGACAGGGGGGTGGCCAGTGCATAAAACATGCACGACAGGATGAAGATGGGACAGTATCCAACAGGGTGGCTGCTTGGGAAAGGACCCAAGTGTTGGCATTAGAGGACAAACGTACCCTGTTACAAGGGAATTCTTTTGGGTATGTAGGTGGGAGGCCGACCAGGGGCTGTGCGTCAGTACATCTGCAAAGGAACCCTCACTTCCAGTGAGACTCAGCAGATGCAACTGAGTCCCCAACACCACCAATCGCAATATTCACTAAAACTGTGCTCAGGAGAGGCTGAGTTCTACATGTGTATATACAGACACAAGTATATAATCTATATATAAAAAACACACTCACTCTACAAGATGAAGTGCAGACAGCATAAATAGATCAAGGAAAACAAGCATCACACTTCCAAAACAAAACACTTACAAAGTTGCTATTGCCTCCCTCACCTCTGTGACGGGTAAAATGTTGGAGTGCCAGCAAACTGACTGCTGTCACAGAAACTGGCGATATCATTTATATAATATGTATATTTCAAAATGCACATCCATACATGGCTGGCTGATTGCTCAGGCCAAGGGCAGGGTGGCCCAGCTTTCCGACAGAACTCCTCACCAAATACAACATTCACTCGGAATGGCTCAGGTGATTCCATAAAACTGCAGCCAGCTTTTATTTTTGCATTCGGATTATGTAAAGGAGTTTCTGTTTCTTGGCGGTCACTTCTACATTGCATATTTGTTTGTCCAATCTCTGGCCAGTTTGTTGTACCTGGAACGAGAGGGGTGAGGAGAGACAAGAGGGGGTCAAGGTGTGAGGGAGAGGGAGGAAGAGGAATGGGGAAAAGGGAGGGCAGAGTGAAGAAGGGGGAGGGGAGGATTAAAGGGGGAGATGGCGGAGGGGAAGAGGGAGTGGGAGGGGAGGAGAAAAGGGGGAAGGAGAGAAGGGATAAATATGGAAGGAGAGGGGGTGGGGAGAGGGCAAGAGGGGGTAGGGAGGGGGAGAGGGGGTAGGGAGGGGGAGAGGGGGTAGGGAGGGGGAGAGGGGGTAGGGAGGGGGAGGGGGGTAGGGAGGGGGAGAGGGGGTAGGGAGGGGGAGAGGGGGTAGGGAGGGCGAGAGGGGATGGAGGTGGGGAGAGGGCAAGAAGGGGGAGTATTATTGCTTTTAATTCACAAACTATGTCCATACAAGTGCTCCATTTCTTCAAACTGTAATATTGCTGTAAATCCAATAAAACCAGGATTATGATTCCCAACTGTACAGTCTGTTCCCAGGGACACAAACACCAAGTGCTGCTGCACAGGCTGGGTGAGAAAGCCCCTCAATTATTGTTGCAGTGTACCACCCCAGGGGACCACAGTCCCATAGTTTTAAGAAATATAACAGAACATTACTTAATGTCTTGTCTGTGAATGTAAGAATGAAAAGGAATTGCACGGTTCATTCTTGTAAATAATTTTTTTTTACCCAATGTCAGCTTTCAAATAGACTAGTAGTCGGTATGTAGATTACATACTGATACTTACTTTTCCCTGTCAGATTTGTAGGTATGCGCAATCTCTGGGACCAAAGGGTCATCAGGGTTTGGGTCACACAGCAGTGAGCAGATTGACAGAAGAACTGAGGGAAATCAGAAGCAAGAAGAGATTACTAAATGGCATATTTGATTTCACAGATTCATCATTCAACTGCCTTGTACTCACTCTCTGACTCTTCCCTATAAGGTAATGGGCTATGGATTTGTCTGCTGCTCTAAACAGAGATCAAAGGATGGTCTGCCATTTCTTGTTTGACTATCAGGCTAGAACTGGGGCACTGAGATTACACATTGAAGAATTCTGCAGAGATGGGGAGGAAGGCATCACACGAAGTTAATAGTGCAGCACGCTTTCAGCCCTTTGGTCCACAATGTTGTGCTGACCTTTTAACCTACCCCAAGATCAATCCAACCCTTTCCTCCACGTAGCTCTTTATTTTTCTATCATCCATATGCCTAGCTCAGAGTATCTTAAATGTCCCTAACATAACTGCCTCGACAACCATCCATGCATCTATAATACCAATAGGTATTGCATTTCCTGCTGCCAATGTAGTCCCTGAGGCCAGAGCAAAGCGTAAATGGGATTCTTAGTGCAAATTCGAGCACATGTAGTAGCTAGCATCAGGATTAGTATATGATCACAGAGAGCACAGGGAGAAAAAAACATCTCTGATGTACACAAGTAACTAGCATCTTGGAACAAGGGCATGCACTTAAGGTAAAAGGGGTTGTTCAAAGGAGACGTGGGGGCAAGTTTTTGTTTTTTTTTTTACACAGAGAGTGGAGGGTGCCCGAAATGCTCTGCCTGGGGTGGTGGTAGAGACAAATACATTAGGAACTTTTAAGGGGCATTCAGATAGGCACAAGGATGTGAGGGAAATGGAAAGATATGGACATTGTGGGGGCACGTGGGATTAGTCTAGGTGGCCATTTGATTACCCATTTAATTGGTTTGGTACAACATTGTGAGCAGAAGAGCCTGTTCCCATAGTGTACTGTTTAAGTTCTACCTGATCAGGCCATATTCTAGGATCACGACAGAGTATCTATGGAACATTACCAAAACAGTACAGGCTCTTAGGCCCAGGAGGCTCTGCCAACCTTTTAAACTACTCAAAGATCAACCCAACCCAACCCTCCTAAGCAACCTTCCCATCTCAAATGAGGCCAAGGCTAAATTTAGCCAAGCAGACTAGATTAAGGAACATTTGCGTTCAGGAGGATAAGATCTTAAAATCACAGCCCCTGCATCCACCAAATCTAACAAGTTCTACTTTAACTGGAATGCTGAGAGTGTGCCCCGTTGTTACCCCTTACCTTTTGATAGTGTTAAAGCTGGAGACCACTGTGAGCGCAAGATATCGAGGCAAATGCTTCCATTACTGTTAATGTTCGGATGATAAATCTTTGTTGTGAACGAAACCTGTGGAAAGGCAAGGAAAGAGACTTTAACTCCCTCTGCAGAGTGCAGTACCAAAGTCAACACTGCTGAACAACCCGTGCTCTGGCTGTTACCTTGGGTGGTTTGAAAGGATAATCGGAAGGGAACTGAATATTCAGAAAGAAGACGCCACCTTGGTAAGGGCTGTCACTCTGCAGTAAAAGAATACAGAAAATGTCAGTAGTAACATTGACAGCGATAGCGAAAGGGACTCTGTACAAAGAGGCGATACTTACTGGCCCCATGATAGTGGCTTGCCAATGAAAATCTGTGAAAGAAAGAAAGTGTCAATGGCTTTTTCTTAAAGTCAGCGATGACCTTCTTCATCCCTATTCTCTATGTCCGTCGCTGAATCACCAAGGCTTTGCTTCCTACAGAACACATCACACATCATTCCTCCGGAGTCTGCAAGGGGCAGTATTGTCCTGTACCCACTGGAACAACAATGTTACGGGACAGAACTCTACTCACCACAGGAGGTACAGGAGCCTTAAGTCCCACACCACCAGGTTCAGGAACAGTTATCATCCTACAACCATCAGTCTCCTGAACTCACATCAACACTAAACTGATTCAACAACCTATACACTCACTTTTTTATTCATTCCCATTGCAACCCGATCTATTTGTTCCCTGGCATTCAATCACATATTCCACACCTGCTAAATTTTATGAATTCCATTTCAAATCTGAACTGGTCTAGCCCAGGTTGGTCATCCAACACTTTCAGCCATTTAATAAGATCAAGATGATGATGATGGTGATATGTCTCACCTCCCCCTGCACAACACCAATCCCTCAGTGTCTAAAGTCTCTCTCTCTCACACACCAAGACTAACTAACTCTTGAGGACAGAGTTATATAGTTCACAACTTCTTCCTAGTCCTCAAGATTGACCCTCGTCCTGACATTTTGCTCCCATTTCTTGACCCTCCAGCGTTGTTAGCACTACTTATCAGTCTGCAGGGCCATCAAAAAATTACAAATGAAAGTTAGGCAAATTCTTCTGAACTTTAGCGAGCACAAGCCAATCCTACTGAATTTTCTTTGTAGGACAACACTCTCATCTCAGGAATGAAGCCAGTGAATGTGTTGCACATTCTTCTTCAGGTATGGTGGCAAATGCCAGGGAATACTCTGGGTGTGGTCTTTATCACAAGCAGAGGGGATTCCTTTTTCTCTCTAAATCTTTCACATTGTCGGATAACAGACCATTTGCCTCCCTAGTCAGCAAGTTAACTGCATTCAGTATAAACACCCACCCTGATACCAACATAAGAACACAAGACATAGGAATAGAATTAGGCTACTTGGCTCTGCCACTCCACCATGGGTGATTTATTATCCCTCTCAAAGCCATTCTCCTGTATTCTCCCTGTAACATTTGACACTCTTACTAATCAAGGACCTTATCAACCTCCGCTTTAAATACACTCAATGACTTGGCCTCCATACTCATCTGTGGCAATGAATTCCACAGTTTCACCACCTTCTGATCCTAGACTCCCCTCTATAGAAAACATCCTCTCCACATTTACTAGTCTCTCATTGAAGTACAGTAAGACATTGCTCAGCAAAGGAATGACATTAATGGGAAATTATTAAAAAGACAGCACATACAATTGTCAGAATATGATTTTAACAGCATGAACCTACTGTAATGGACCTTGCATTTGCCTTCAACAACTTACGACAGAAAGCATTCCATGAATTCACAGGAACTCCATCAAATAATGATGCCCAGGCACAAAAGGAGATAATAGGCAGTTAACCAAAGATGTAAAGGGTTAAATATTAAGGATCATCTTAAGGGAAAAGTGTTAGAAGAGACAAAGAACTGCTTTATGATGGAGTTCCAGAGCACAAAGCCATGACAGCTTAATGAATGGCTGCTGCTGTAGAATGATTACACTAGAGAGGCAAGAATGGCATAAGTGGGGATACAAGACTGAAGGAGGTCAAGTGGACAGCCAGGGACTTTTTACCAGGGTGGAAATGGCTAATATGAGAAGGCATAATGTTAAGGTGAGTGGAGGAAAGTATAGGGAGATGTAAGTGGTTTTTTTTTACACTGAGAGTTGTGGGTGCTTGGAATGTCCTTCCAGGGTGGTGGTAAAGGCAGATACATTAGGGATATTTGAGAAACTCTTAGACAGGCACAGGGATGATAGAAAAATTGAGGGCTATGTGGGAGGGAAAGGTTAGCTTGATCTTGGAGTGGGTTAAGAAGTCAGTACAACATTGTAGTCAAAAGGGCTTGTATTGTGCTGTAATGTTCTATGATTCATATGAGATTGGAGATGATGAGTAAGTAGAAAATATATAGTAACAAAAAAAGTGCAACTCCTATAGGGTGACGGGGGGGGGGGGGGTGGATTAAGGTGAGGAGGTATTGTTCAAATGAAGATATTACAGCAGGAACAATTTAGTTTCCTTCTAGTTATAACATGAATATCTGTGACATAACAAGTCAATTATTCACCACCACAGAAAGGCAGATTAAATTGAAATCCCTGATTACTCTAAGTGAAACATTCTTCTAACTGTACCTTTCTCATCAAAATCCTCATTGATTCTAACTGACACACCAGTAGAACCAACCTTTCACTATCTAACCTTCAGGAGGAAACCTCTGCTGAATTTGTCTTCTACCTCCTCTGTGGGGAGGGCAGCGGTAAGTGAGGCTCCAATGTTACTCACTGTGGCACCTTTTGTCATCGCTTAGGTGCAATATAAATATAGATGTGTGATCAAGCGAATTCCCACATTGAATGAAAACCTTGTCTGGCATTAGCAGCAGTTTAGAAACACGCTCCATTATGTGGTCCACTTACAGTCATCTCCCACTGGACCTGCTGAACACAGTGCAGGAGGGTCACGCTCCAAATCCTGGTACTCCTGAAGGACAATGAAAAACACACATTAGCCACTTCGACTGCATCGGCATGAAACTCTCAAGACTTCAGCAATATTTATCTGATGATGAATTCATACCAAAAGAGTTACAAGGAGATATAAATTTTATGTACTTACTATCAATTCTCCACATAAAGTACAACCCTATCATAATTCACTCTACACAAAGCCACAGAGGGAGATCATACCCCTGCTATCAACGGGATAAAAGCTTTCTATGCATGTTGAAATAAACTGTGGCCACTCATTAATACAAATATCAGCTAATCATGTAGCAGCAACTCAATGCCAAAAAGCATGGTCAAGAGCTTCAGTTGTTGTTCAGGCCAAATATCAGAAAGGGGGTGCTAGACAGAGTAGTTTGAGTATCTCAGAAATTGCTGATCTCCTAGGATTTTCACACACAGCAGTATCTGGAGTTTATAGAGAATGGTACAGAAGAACAAACAAAACATCCACTGCAGTTCTGTGCGCAAAAACACCTGAGAGGTCAGAGAATGGCCAGACTGATTTAAGCTGTTCAGAAGAGGACAATAACTCAAGTAACCACGCGTGACAACAATGGTGTACAGAAAAGCATCTGTGAACACTACAGCAGCAGAAAGCCCTGAACATACACTAAGAGGCCACTTCATTAGGCACAGGAGGTACCTAATGTAGTGGCTACTCAGTGTATGCTACCCAATATACCTGTGCCGCTCTGTGAAAGGGTAACTCAATCAATGTCACTCTGCAGTCCCACACCCCAGACACAGCTCTTTCAGACATTCTTGCAATTACATTTCACTTTCTTTTTTTTGTAATTTATTTTTTTATTGAAGTTCATCAAACAAACATTTCCATAAGATGTATTTCAGACATTGTACATATATATCATATAATCATATATATCACAAATCTCCACAAAGTATTTATCTGAGGTATACACTTATAGAAAAGAGTGGAAAGAAAAAACAAGCAAAAGGAAAGAACTATGTACAAGTAGGGAGTGATTTTTTTTTACAAAAGATTCATTGATTTGTGAGAATAAAATCAGGCCTATGAGGCATTATGTAGTTAAACCATTTTCCCCAGTATGAATCAAATTGTTCCAGCTTATGATTAACAGATGCTGTTATCTTCTCCATTTTGTAAATGTCCATTGTAATTTCCATCCATGTATTTAAAGTTGGGCTCTCCTGTGATAACCATTTCTTAGTAAGAGTCTTTTTACCAGCCACCAACAGATATTTATTAAATATTTATCTCTTTTCAACTATTCTTGAGGTATATATCCAAAATATATGGTCTTACTCTCTAAGGGTATACATTTCACTTTCAATTGTTCAGCAAGTTCCTATTTGAAACATTCTAGGAAATTTGCTCGCATTTTCAGATAGCACATTCGCTGTCACAATTGCCTAACAGACATTCCTTTGTACTGCCTTGACTCTTAAAAGCAAGGACATAACGCTGAGACCTTGTAAGGCATTAGTCAGACCTCACACAGTATTGTGAGCAGCTTTGGCCCCTTATCTGTGGTGGCATTGGAGAAGGTCCAGGAGGTTCACCAGCACAATTCCAGGAATGAAAGTGTTTACAGGGAGCGCTTGACACCTCTGGACCTGTACCCACTGGAGTTCAGAAAAATGAAGGGGGGAGAACAGATCTAAATGAAATCTATTGAATATTGAAAGGTCTAGCTTGAGTGCACGTGGCGAGGAAGTTCCCTAGAATCTTGGACCAGAATGCACAGCCTCAGAATAGAGGGGTGTCTCTTTAGAACAGAGATGAAAATGTGTTTCTTTAACCAGAGGGTTGTGAATCTGTGTAATTTACTGCCACAGATGGATGTGGAGGCCAAGTCATTGCATACATATAAAACGAAAGCTGATAGGCTCTTGATTAGTAACAATGTCAAAGGTTATGGGGAGAAAGTAGGAGAATGGGGTTAAGCGGTACAATAAATCAGTCATGATTGAATGGCACAGCAGACTCGAAAGGCTGAATGGTATAATTCTGCTCCTAGTCTTATCTTATTTCCTTGATTATCTTCCTCTTGCCAGACACCTACTCACCAGAGGGTAGCCCTCCACATTGACCCAATCTCCCATCACTTGGTCCGTAACATTATATGCCATACAACCATTTATTTATGTCTATTAATTTATTTATGTACAGATACAGCGTGGAACAGGCCCTTCCGGCAACACCCAGCAACCCGCCTATTTAACCCTCACCTACTCACAGGACAATTTACAATGGCCAAGTAATCTACCAACCAATAAGTCTTTGGACTCTGGGAGGAAACCCCCATGTTCACAGGAAGAACATGCAAACTCCTTACAGATGATGCCAGGATTGAACTCCAAACATCAACACCCAAATATTAGCTTTGCACCAGCCGCTACACTACCGTGCTGACTAAGGAAATGATCACGTGTTTGATTTTAGCTGTTAATATTCAATAGGCAAGGCCACATCTGTGAACAAACTGTTAATGTTTCAGACCAATTATCTTTCCACAGAACTGGGAAATGTCCAAGCAAATTAAATCTTAACATGCAGAAATGATGAAGGAGAGAACAATGGAACGTAGTGTCTGGATGGACGGGTAGAAATTCAATGAAAAAAGGAGTGATAAGAAGGGATGAGACAGTGGTGAATAATAAAGAAGTCAGAAAGAGGCATGTAGGAGCAGAATAATTGTAAGATCAGAAACAGAGCAGTAAGGATGATCAACACCTCCACCCCACCACCACTTTATCATTTCCTGTCAGTCGCCTTTTATACAGACTCTCCTCGACCTGGCATCACTTTATGGACATACAAAGTATGCTACTTTATGTATTAATACAGTACTGTGCAAAAGTCTTCAGCCCATGTAAAAAAAAATTCTGTAAAGTGAAGGTGCTTTCAAAAATAATGAAAAGTTTCTAATTATCAAAAAAATTACTATAAAGAGAAGTAAATAGTTAAAAAAAAACTGAATTAAATAATTATTTGCTGTGACTACCCTTTGCCTTTAAAACTTCATCAATTCTCTTACAAGAAAATCGGCTGGTAGGTTGTTCCAAGCATCTTGGGAGAACTTGCCACAGTTCTTCTGCAGACTTTGGCTGTCTCACTTGCTCCCGTCTCTCCAGTCTATTCCAGACAGCCTCAATGAGTTGAGATCAGGGCTCTGTGGAGGCCATATCATCTGCCTCAGAGCTCCTTGTTCCTCTTGGCTGAAAAGAACAAACAATGATCCCGAACTCACGGCCAACACAGGTCATTGTCATTCTGCAGAAAGAAGTTTGGACTGAACAGATGCCTCCCTGATGGTATTGTGTGATGGATGAGAATCTGCTTGTACTTCTCAGCATTGAGGATCCCATTAATTCTGACCAGATCACAAACTCCATTTGCAGAAATGCAGCCCAAACCTGCAGGAAACCTCCGCTGTGCTTGACTGTTGGCTGCAGACACTCATCCATGTTGCACTCTCCAGCTCTACTGTGGACAAACTACTTCTTGTTTGAGCCAAAAATTTCAAATTTTAACTTGTTAGTCGAGAGTAGTAACTGCCTTGTTTAATACCCCAGTCCTTGAGTTTATGCACTCAGTTAAGTCCCTTAGCTTTGTTTCCACTTCGAAGGAATGTTTCTTTGGCAGCACCTCTTCCATGAAGACGAATTCTGACAAAACTTCTCCAGACTGAAAAAGGATGTACTTGGGTTCCAGTAGTTTCTGTGAGTTCAAAGCTGATAACAGTGCCGGAAGTCTTCCGATTTAGAAGGGATATTAGTTTGATGGATCGTTCGTCTGCTGCACTCAGTTTCTGTGACCGGCCGTTGCATTTCTTGTCCTCAACCTTGCCCCTTCCTTTGTGCTTCTTCAGAAGAACTTGACCAGCACATCTTGAAATTCCTGTCTGCTGTGAGATTTCTGCTTGGAAGAAACCTTGCTGATGCACGATGACCACCCGTGTCTTGTTGCTATGCTCACTATTGCCGTGGTGTAGGAATTGATGATTTGAAGGTTAAACTGTTACATCTGCTGTACCCTCACTTTCTACACTCGTTTCTGTTTCAGTCAAACAGTTTAGTTCATTCAACTCATTACGTCATTGATCACTGGCACCTGTTTGTTATCTTTGTTTAATTGTGCACTGGGCTAAATACCTACAAAGTAATCAAGTTTTTAATTTGAAAAATGATCTATTACTTGATTCTATTACTTAATGTTGTTTTCTTTAATCAAATACAAAAATGTCTCTGTAACATTTAATTTTTAGGAAGATGAAGGAGATCTAAAATTTGCTCTTTTCTACTGACACACTAATGCAGAAGACAAAATAAAAACATCTAAAACAGAATTTATATAAAAATCTCAGGTGCCTAAGGCTTTTGCACAATTATTGTGTTTTTTTTCTTACTGAGTAAGTGTGTGTTTTTATAAGCTGTACTGGATCTGGAGCAACAATTATTTCATTCTCCTTTACATTTGCGTACTGGAAATAACATTAAACAATCTTTTGTGAGAAAATCCACAGATGCTGGAAATCAAAGTCACACACACAAAATGCTGGAGGAACTCAACAGGCTGAGCAGCATCTACGGAAATGAGTCAACGGTCCAAGTTTATAGGGACTGGACATCCATAGTGAAAATAAGATGACCAGGGCCAGAGAACTTGACATCATTGAAAAGATCAAGTGTGTGTGAAGTGTCACGGATGTAGGTAGGAAGGGAACTGACCAGGTTGGAAGGAGTCAAGGTAGGCAGATATAAATTTGGTGGGGCAGGAAAAAGCAGGTTTATGGATCTTGGGAAGGAGGTAGAAATGTGAGGTTCAGGGTAACTGTGAGGTTGGTGGCAGTGGATGGGAGGTCCCCAGAGTTAATAAATCAGTGATGATGTGGGTGACAATGGCCTGATGCTCCTTGGTGGGGTCGTGTTCAAGGGGTAAGAGGAGGTGTCTGAGAATTGTTGCCTGGCTTCAGCAAAGTGGAGGTCAGTCTGCCAGCCTACTACAGAACCCCACTTGTCTGTGGGTTTGATGGTGCAAGGAGAGTGGAGAGCAGTGCATTCAGGAGTGAGGTAGAATTGGAGAGAGAAATAGTAAAATGGAGATGATTGATATCTCGTCAACAGTTAGCAATGAAAAGATCCAGAGCAGGCAAGTGACCAGAGCAGAGTGTTCAGGAAGAGGAGGAGGGTTGGAGATGGAAGAAGGGGTCATTGGTGTGGGCTAGAGCTCTTGCCAAAGAAGTTGGCAGAGACGGAGGTGGCAGAAGAAGAGCTCAACATTATGGCAGGCGCGGAACTCACTGAGGTGTGGGCGCAGGGGGACAGAGGTGTGGCCCCTGCAGGGGACAGAACATTCTGCCTCAGAGACGAGAAGGCCACAGAACTTGTGAAGACCCGGCACGGATGAGAACAGATATCAGAGGGGGGAAGAGGGTTGGGGTGTTCAGGGAAGGTGGGGTAGTCTCTGAGAACCCAGGAGACACAGAATGGCAGAGTGATGGTGGGGGAAGGTGAGACTGGGGTTCCAGCAGCAGCACGTAAAGACCCAGCCTGAAGGTCCAGGCTGGAGTCGGAGTTGGAGGAGGCGCAATAGGCACTTTGGAGGTGTCCGGGGTCGTTGGAACCCTCATTGATGGTGGTGGAGTCTGGGTTCTGTATCTGTCCAGGACTGTTAGAATCGTTAAGGTCGGCAGCAGTGATCACAGCCTGCTGGCATTAGAGACAGCAGGTTTAGTGGTCTGTAGATGGGCAATCTTCCTATCCTTGCTGGACACGAGAAAGGCGAAGAATCAGTAACTGACGACGTGGATCCTACAGAGAATAAAATATTGGACAGGTCCGTTGCAGATGGCGGAGAGAGAGTCCCAGAGTTGTGAAAACGACTGGGATAGGCACACCAGGTACCTCCTCATGGCAGAAAGCGTGGCACGTAGAACGCAGTGGGAGAAGCAGTCGATTGAATGTGATTAACTGGGATCCACAGTGGGTCTGAATCAAGAAGCTTGAAAACTGATCTGGAAGCCACATGGCACAAAATGGCGGCAAAGACACGTTCCCAAGAAGGATACGTAGCTGTGGTAGCAGGTTTGGGTGAGCACATGGTCGAAGAGGGCTTCACTGAACTCCCATCAAAGGGAAGATTTGAACTTCTCCAGGGTAGGCATCTCTGGAAGAGACTTTGCAGTGTAGCAGTCAAATCACAAATAAGAAAATCTGCAGATGCTGGAAATCCAAGCAACACACACAAAATGCTGGAGGAACTCAGCAGGCCAGGCAGCATCTATGGAAAAGAGTAAACAGCTCGATGTTTCGGGCTGAGACCCTTCATCACGACTGGATAAAAAAGATTAGAAGTCAGAGTAAGAAGGTGGTTGGGGGGGCGGGGAGGAAAAGTACAAGGTAGTAGGTGATAGGCGAAACCGAGAGAGGAGAGGGGGGAATTTAAGAGCAAGGAAGTCAATAGGTGAAAGAGATAAAGGGCTGTAGAAGGAGAAGCTGATGGGAGAGGACAGAGGCCATGGAAGAAGGGGAAGGGGTAGAGCACCAGAGGGAGGTGATGGGCAGGTAAGGTGAGAAAGGGAAATGGGAATGAGGAATGGTGAAGGGGGAGGGGTGCAGTTACCAGAAGTTCGAGAAATTGATGTCTTGCCATCAGATTGGAGGCTACCCAGACGGAATACAAGGTGCTACTCCTCTAATCTGAGTGTGCTCTCATCACAGCAGTAGAGGAGGCCATGGACTGACATGTTAGAATGGGAAATAGAATTGTAATGTGTGGCCACCGGGAGATCCTGCTTTTCAGGCGTAGGTAATTAGCAAAGCAGCCTCCCAATCTATGTGGGGTTTCACCAGTATACAGTAGATGTAGAAATACACTAACTTGAATTGCAGAGTAAAGAACCACTCTGGTTCAATCATTCACGGCCAACACACTCCTTCCTAGACAACTGCAGGGATATCACACTACCATTTGACTTTCTCCCCTACCACCATTCAAGGCCTCTCCCAAAAAACTCTCCAGGTAAAAAAGTCATTGACTTGCACTTTTCCTCACCAGCTTTCGCTGCCCACAATGTGGTTTCCTCTACAATGGAGGAACTAAACAGAGATTTGTAATAGCTTTGCAGAAGATCTCCAATCAGCCCACAACAGCGACCGCAAGCTTCCGTTCTTTGTCACTAATTTCAATCCCACTCTGGCCTCTGTATTTAACCTCCTACAGTGCTGCAGCACAATTCAACACGACTTGCACCATCCTGCAAGCTTCTGGACTTCATTTCAGCCTTTACATTTCACACATTCGCAGCAAGCAGTTGTTTCCTTTATTACCTACTAATTTATTCTACATTTAAGTTACACCTCCTCCAGGCCTATTTTCTGCTATTTACCAATCCCTCTCTCACACTGCACTAACACCCGTTTGTCAATTGATTGCTTCTGTTTTTCTTCGATCATAGATAAATCATTGACTATAATTAAAGTGGAAGTTGATGGGTTCTTGATCAGTAAAGGCGTCAGAGGTCAGGGCGACAAGGCAGGAGAATAGGTTTGAGGGGGACAATAAATCAGCCATGATGAAATGATGGAGCAGACTCGATGGGCCAAGTGGCCTAATTCTGTTCGCCTTATGGATTTATAATCTGAAATATTCTAACTTTTCTCAGGTGGAAGATCATGGAATCTGAAACGTTAGCCGCTTCTGTCCTCCCAGACGCTGACTGACCTGCTGTGTTGTCAATAATTTGTTTTATTTCAGAGTATCTACGATAGAGTGAAGAGCACAGAATTCCTTGGTGCGTGCATAGTGGACCACTATCCTGGACCCACAACACCTCCTCATGAGTCAAGAAGAGACAGCAACATCTGCACTTCCCAAAGAGATTGAGACGTGCAAGTCTCCCCACCCCCAGTCAAACAACTGTCCACAGGAGCACCATCGAGACTGTCCTGTTTTGCTGGATCACCGTGTGGTAAGGCACCAGACCACAAGACCCTACAGAGGACAGTAAAAACCAGCAAGAGGATCAGCGGGATCTGCTTCACCCATGTGTGGCATTTACCAGGAGTGTCGTACATGAAGGACTCGGAGCATTGTTGAGGGTCCCTACCATCTATCCCATAATCACTTTGCCCCACTACCGTCAGGAAGTAGTTACAAGAGCGTCAGGACTAAGATTGGCAAACTGCGTAACAGCTTCTTCCCTCAGGCTGTGAGGCTAATGAATACCCTGCCAGCACTGAGGTCTCGTCACTAGGACAGCGAGCTGTTTACTGCTGCTGTAGTGTGTACTGTTTACATGTGCTGCATTCTACATGCACCTTGAATTGTGTTTTATTTACTGACTTGTGGTAATATTTTGTTTTGTGTGATTTGGTCTGGAGGAACATGGTTTCATTTGGTTGTATATATGTACAGTCAGATGACAATAAACTTGAACTACATTGTTTTCCCAAAACAACCTGCAGCCTTCATACTGCACGAGCACATCCTCTGCTCAAGATAACTACTGATGTAATTCATGTGAAAGCACGTGCTGTAGGGAGCTGGTAAACATTTCTGAAACCATCAGCTACTTTTTGTAAGGATTTACTTTTTTGCACTTTGGAGGCAAAACAACTTCTTCTGGTGAACAAGTAAGATTTTTCTGTTCACAATTTGCAGCTTAACATAAAAAGACATTCTATTTAAAACAAAATGGGTCTCTGTCCTTCACAATGCAGTGCACCAATCCAGAACTGCAATGCACAAAGTAATTTCCGACTGGCTGTTTAAGACATAGGAGCCATTCGACCCACTTAGTCTGCTCTGCCATTCCATCATGGCTGGATTATTATCCCCCTCAAGCCCTCCTCCCATAACCATTGATGCCCTTACTAATCGAGAACCTATCACCCTCTGCCTAAATATCTCCCATGACCTGGCATTCACAACAGTCTGTGGTAATGACTTCCACAGAATCCACCGTCCTCTGGCTAACGAAATTATAAGAGAAAGGATATTAGAGATAGACATCTAAGGAGTGTGACGATTGATTTGAGTTGACTAATATTTAACTCTCATCCAAGTTTAAAAGCTCTGCAGCGGAAAGTGGTTGTGTGCTGCAAGCTGACGTGTCAGTGCAGTGACACCTGGGAAATATTGGAGGCCTCTCGGGCTTACAACTCACTGCACAAGCACAGAGTACACTGGCCCACTGAGTTGGCATCACCTCATTCGAAAAGTAATTAGTCTCTCACCCTCAGTCTGCAATTCCTTTCTCCAACTATTCATCCGGTCTACCACTAAACTAGTATTCATCACCCTATTATGTTGAGCACCTATGCAACAAGTGGGATATCCTGGTGACCAAACTTTTCATTCCAATCCCAATTTCCATTCTGCCCCATGGCCTCCTCTGCTGCCCACGATGAGGCCACACTCAGGATGGAGGAGAAACACCTCATATTCTGTCTGGGACAGCATGAGCATCAACTTCTCTAACATCTGGTAATTTCTCTCCACCCCTCCTTCTCTTTTTCCATTCCCCATTCTGGTCATCTTTTCACCCCTTCTCTTCTCCTTACCTGCCCATCACCTCCTTTTGGTGCCCCTCTTCTTTCCCTTTCTCCCATGGTCCACTGTCCTCTATCCGATTCCTTCTTCTTCAGCCCTTTAGTTCTTCTACCCATCACCTCCCAGCTTCTCATTTCATTCCCCCTTCCCTACACATCTACCTTCCCCCTCACCTGGTTTCACCTGCCAGCTTGTACTCCTTTCCCCTGCCCCCTTATTTTCCAGTCCTGATGAGTCTCAGCCCAAAACGGAGACTGTTTATTCCCCTCCATAGATGCTGCCTGACCTGCTGAGTTCCTCCATGCATTACTCTATTAGGCAATGTACTTTAGACCTTAACCACAGCCTAGCTTTTGTAGCTCTTTTGCCAATCTCCTTCGTCCGGTTACTGCCCCTATACATCCACTGAAACCCGTGACAATTTCAAACTCTGTTCATAGCAATTCCACCACTGGTCCGAGGAGAACACTCTTAATTTCTCTTTCATTGAATTAACACCTGAGGTGTTGGTGATGGAGCCAAATCCAACATTACCCATATCCAACTATCTTTCATTCCTCCACACATACGTAATTGCGTCTGAGGTTAGGTTGGTCTGCCTCCCTGAAGCACTAGTTTAACTCATTGTTACAGGGGTGGTTTACAAAATAGAACATAGAGCAGTACAGCACAATACAGGCCCTTTGGCCCATGACACTGTGCCAACTTTAACTATACCAAGACCAGTCAAACCCTTCTCTCTCATATAACCTATTTTTATATCATCCATATACCTATCTAAGAGTCTCTAAATATCCCTAATGTACCTGCCTCTACCACCAACAATATCCCACCCACTCACCACTTTCTGTAAAAGTAATTACTTCTGACAGTGCTCCACCCATACTTCCCTTGAATCACCTTAAAATTATGCAACTCATGACTTGCTGGGCCAGTTTGAGGTCTGAAGTCACAGTCAAACCACAAAGATGATAAAGTTCTTTCCCCAAAAGTACTTTATGACATCTTGTAGAACACCCTGCAGCTAACCAAAAATAATTTTGAGCATTTGTGTGTAACTCTTGACAGCTCTCTGTTCCACAAGCAAGGGTGGTTCATTAAATTCAGCTTGGGAACATTCATAGATGCCATGAGACAAAACTCATGTTTTTGGGTGCTTAATCCAGCTCTGGATTTGCACACTTATATTTCCTATGCAACCGTCCCTCTCCATCATACTTCCCTTATTTCACATTTAATCTGATTCCCCTCTGCATCATCAACATCTGTCAAGGTGCGTTGGCCATCAATAGTCAGGGGATTGAGTTTAAAAGCTGTGAGGTCAAACCCTGGTTAGACCTCACTTGGAATATTGTGTTCAGTTCTGTTCACCTTATTATAGGAGGACATGGAAATTTTAGAGAGGGTGCACAGGAAATTTACCAGGATGCTGCCTGGATTAGAGAACAGATCCTATGAGAAAAGATTGAATGAGCGTAGGGCACTTCTCTTTGGAGTGATGAAGGATGAGAGGCAACTACATCTAGAGGTGTAGATGATAAGAGGTATAGAACGAGTGGACTATTACCGGGGGTTATAGTTTTAAGGTGATTGAAGGAAAGTATAAGGGGGATATCAGATGCAAGTTCTTTTACAGAGAGTGGTGAGTACCATGGAACCTGCCACCAGGGGTGGTGTTAGATACAAGGGGCATTTAAGAGACTCTTGGCACACAGATGATAGGAAAATGGAAGGCTATGTGGGAGGGAAAGGTTACATTGATCTTGAAGTAGGTTGAAGGATTGGCACAACACGATGGTCTGAAGGATCTTTATGTGCTGTGCTGGTTCTGTTTATGATTTGCTGCTCCACTGTGAAGTCTCTTCAAGGCATGGCCCCTTACCCCAAAGAAATTTAAATCTTACTTTCTGAGTTCCTCCAGCACTTTGATTTGCTCAAGATTTCCAGCATCTGCAGAATATATGTTTATGATTTGTCATACTCTGCCCCTCTTGCTTCGTCTACTTTCAACTTCAAGTATGGCACTGCAGTATGCAACTGCCTCTACTGTGGAACACACGGCTCTCAGCTCTCACTGTTGGTAACATAGCAACACCACAGGCCTAAGCTACTCCAAGATCAATCTAACCCTTCCCTCCTACACTAGCCTTCCCTTTGTCTTTCATCCATATGCCTATCCAAGAGTCTCTTAAACGTCCCCAATGTATCTGCTTCTACCACCAACCCTGGCAGTGTGTTCCATGCACTCACCATTGTGTAAAAAAACTCTCTGCCATATCCACTATACTTTGCTCCACTCACCTTAAAATTATGCCCCCTTGTATTTCCACCCTGAGGAAAGGTCTCCAGCTACCCACTTGATCTATGCCTCTTATCATCTTGTACACTTCCCATCACATCACCCCCTCCCCAGCTCAGTCAAACCTTTCCCCATAAGACATGCTCTCTAATCCAACCAGCATCATGTATGTTCTCTGCACCATCTCTGAAGCTTCCAAATGCTTTGAGGCGACCAAAATGGAACACAATACTCCAAGTGTGGTCTAACCAGAGTTTAAGAGAGTTGCAACATTGTCTTGCTGCTCTTGAACTCAATCCCCTGAACAGATGAAGGCCACCACATATGTCTTCTTAGCCATCCTATCAGCTTGCTCAGCAACTTTGAGGGCTCTAAGGATGTGGAGTCCCAAATAAGCAGCACAAGCATAACCATTCCACACTGGGTTGGGAGCTGGCCCCTCCAGTGTTTGCTCGGTGGAAGACAAGCTAGATTGCATTTGTGTGCAGCTGCACTAGCACGAGATGAGGACTGCTGTGGGCTTGTTCTTTCAGAAACATGGCTCCAGATTAACATCCATGCACCGTCAATCTACAGGCCAAGACACACAGGGCTATATGTTTTGTGACTATTTTTTTTCTTTTATCATAATTATATGTGCTGTGTGCAACTGTTGGTACTGTGTTTTGCACCTTAGCCCCAGAGGAATGCTGTATTCATGTGTATAGTTGAATAGCAATTAAACTTGAACTTCAGGCAATATGACCATGCAACTGTGGAGCAAGAGACCATTCAGAATGGAGCAGTGAAAGATAATATGGTGGGGGTTGACAACTACAGCACAAAAAATAGACCCTTTGGCCCATCTAGTCCATGCCAAACTATTATTCTGCCAAGTCCCACCAACCTACACCTGGACCACAGCCCTCCATACCCCTCCCATCCATGTACCTATCCAAATTTCTCTTGAATGTTGAAATCAGTCCTGAATCCACCATTTCTGCCAGCAGCTCATTCCACACTCTCACCAAACACTGCGTGAAGAAGCTCTCTTTCATGTTCCCCTTAAATATTTAGTCTTTCACCTCTTGTTCTAGTCTTACCAACCTCAGTGCGATAAAGCTTGCTTGCATTCACCCTATCAAATCAGCGAGGTTTGTGCTGGGCAGCCAACAAATGATGCCTGATGGCCACAGCATACAACATGGTCACAAAGGAGCTCCACTGTTCTCTGTTCAAATCTTTAAGGCTGCATTGTTCCTACTGTAAAGTCCACAAGGCTGGGTACTGGGCTATTTCTTGGGAAGATGTAGCTGACAGGAATCACCGACACTCTTTAATGCCGAAAAGTAATTCTACGAGAAACCCCTAGATTACTACTTGAATCATCTGCAAACTGGCACAGCATCAGAGCAGAGGTGAAAGTGCATCTCAGAGACTGAAAGAGAAAGGGGCTTTGAATTGTGTGGCATTGACACCAAGAAAGAGGAGACGGTCCTGTAGAATTGTTTAGGCTGGACATATCGGGTAACTAGAGATGTCTTTAAGATTTTTGACTAGAGGTGGGGGTGGGGGTGGGGGTGGAACGGGTTGAGAGACTATGGTTATGGTGCAATGCAGCAAAATGAGAATGATAAAGTGTGACAGGGACAGAGCAGATAATGGACAAGAAAGCATCAGCAAATGGAGCTATAACAGTTACACTAACATTGAAGGTTCTGAATTTGTGAAACATTCAAAATAGGACAGATTAATTAAAGGCTCACAGCAATATATATGGGTTTGCTTTAGTAGCAGAGCTGTGATTGGATCCATTGGCCGGGAGATTAAGTAGCTATATCATTGTTTGGAACATGTATCACAGCTTCAGACTGGCACCTCATTCATGCCTCCTGCACACTTCATTGACTGGCGATTTTAAACACAGGAGATTTTGCAGATGCAACACACACTAAATGCTAGAGGAACTCAGCAAGTCGGGCAGCATCCATGGACAGAAATAAACAGTTGAAATGTGGACTGCGTATTCCTCTCCAAAGATGCTGCCTGACTTGCTGAGTTCCTGTGTTAGTCGTTGATTAATAACCCAGCTTGTCTGCAATAGTTCAGAGAGGGAGAGGTAGGACTTTGACATTACGGAATGCATGGGAATATAATCCAGATGATGACCCACAACACTCAAGAGATACCCTATTGAGTCTACCAATATCATTAAATGGTGGTGCAAATATGTCCTTCGACACTCGACCAGCTTAATCTGTGCAGCTTCGATCAATTTATTCTTGCTGATGGACATTAAAGGCTCATTTTGTGGACTGCTTTAATCTCAGTGGTTAGAACGTGGAACAGTAGAGCAGAACAGACCTCTGGGCCAACAATCAACAATATCGCAGTGACTTTTTAACTGATTCTAAGAACAATCTAACCCTTCCCTTGTGCATAACCCTCCATTTTTCTATCATTCCTGTGCCCATCTAAGAGTTTCTTAAATGCCCCCAATGTATCTGCCGTTCTTGCAAACTTTGTATAACACGGAAGAGTATCAATTCATCTTCTGAGGAAGGAGGGTATATGGCTATATTTACCCATGTGTGAACTGATGATGCCACAAGATCTGGAATACTGAAAAGCCCATTCATTTCTGCCCATTTTCCAAAGTACCATCTCAAGTGGGTCAGTCCTGAGAACGAGGCAAGACTTACACACAATGATTATGACTGAGTTTGGCATGTAATCTGTTAGCTACAAAGTTCTAAGTACTAACAAGTCAGGCTGCTGTTTGCTGGCGAGCTCTCTGAATTTAGATATGTGGCAAGGGGTACCTTTACTTCAGGAACTCAGCTGAGCCAACTGTATGTGAAGTTCATTAGTCAAGCAGGCCAGGGATAAATTAGATAATATAACACAAAAATGCAGTAAGGAAAAAGCAAAAACAAATTGAAATGCCTGACTGCTGAAAAATAATAAGGTGTTAACAACCGAAGGAAACATAATGACGGCCAAAAATGACATTTAATGTATACAGGGGACAAAGACAACACACACAAAATGTTGGTGGAACACAGCAGGCCAGGCAGCATCTATAGGAAGTACAGTCAATGTTTCGAGCCGAGACCCTTTGTCAGGACGTTGTGAGTTATCTATAGGATATGAGATAAGGAGAGACTGAGAGGAAGCTCAGAAACAGTAAAACTCTGAAGTTTTGGATAGCCAGGGGCTTAATTAAGCAAAGGAACAGTGTGAATTAGAAGGGCAGAGTTACACAGATCACAACATCACACTAGGTTGACAACTCTGGACATGTGAGTAGGACTGGAGAAAAATAAGAGTATTTGGGCTGGTTTGGTACCCCGAGTTCTGAATTCAACACAATTTGCTAGCCCAGCCTTACTGAGGAAGATTACAAGTGTGGTTGTCTGCCTGCTGTTTTGGTTTACTGTTATTCACCATTTCCTAATACTGTCTGGGCTGGAAGCAGCTTCTCCATATCCTGCCTGCACTCCTTTTTCTCTTACTATCTTTTCTTTCAGTTAGTCCTGACAAAGGGTCTCGGCCCGAAACCTTGACAGTGCTTCTCTCTATAGATGCTGCCTGGCCTGCTGCGTTCCACCAGCATTTTGTGTGTGTTGCTTGAATTTCCAGCATCTGCAGATTTCCTCGTGTTTGCTCCTTTATCAATGCCAGTTTAAACACCTGTATACATCTCCCAGACTTTATTCATGCACTGTTTTTATACAACCAAAAGTCTTTTTAACATTCTTTTCTCCAGTGAAGTCATCTCAGATGGTTCTGGACGAGTACAGGATTTCTTAACTCAAGACTAACAAATAAAAGCAGCACACACAAATTGCTGGACAAACTCAGCAAGGTCAGGCAGCATCTATGGAGATGAATATACAGTTGATGTTTCTGGCCGAGAGCCTTCTTCAGGACAAATAGATGGGTTATTATTTCATGTTTCAGTCCAACTCATTCTTATTTTAATACCAAAATACTTATTTAACTTTGCTCACTATTGTGGTGAGCCAGTGTTGAAACGTAAGGTTTATCAAGTTGTAAAGAAAAGTAGAATCAGAGAATGGCAAATTTTAGAAACTTTGAAGGATGATTGAGAAGTTTATAAATAGGGGAATAGAATGTGAATAAGACAACCAAAGAATACAAAAGTACTGATTTTTAAAGAGATAGAAAATGGTAAAGGACTGCCCCATCAGAGGATTTAATGAAGATGGAATGATAGATGTTAGTAGACCACATAAAAAGTAAAAGAGGTTTGACAGAATTTAAAAGATCACAAGAAGGTGAAAGAGGTAGACAACTCACGAGATTACGGCTGAATCTCTGAGGGTAGGGATGGGAGAAATGAAGCGGAGATGTGGGTGAATGGGGAAAGACATTGAGAAGGGGGTAGCGGAGGAAGGGGAGGGCGATGGAACAGGGAGGAGACCGGCGGGTATTTGCGGTACCCAGGGGCAGTAGTTATGAGCTGTATCCAGAAACAGGGAGAGCAAGGCGGTGGGTATGAGCAGTATCCAGGGACGGGGAGGGGTGGGCCAGGGACGGCTGGAGGCGGTGGGCTACCCCGAGGCTGAGCGGCTCCAGGCCCGGAGAGCCCGGCATGCCTCGCCACTGAGGAAGTGGGGGGCCTAAACCGCGCCGCACCCCACGCCTCCATCGCCTACCTTCTGGATCCGCCTCAGCGCCATCCCCCGCCGGCGCCACCGCTCGCTCGGCTCCGCGCTCACCCCGCCGCCCGCAGGCGCGCAGGCGCACTGCAGGCCGGCGCAGGCGCAGGCGCGGGCACGGCGAGGGTCGGAGCCGTGGCCGGCTGCGCATGCGCGATCTCCCTGCCTCTCCCAGGCATCCAAACTAGAGCACTTCGGTAGCACCCTGCAGTTTGCCAGAGAAATTGCTGCTATAATAACCATAGCATGCTGGAAATACTCATCAAGTTGGTCAGCATCTGTGCGAGTCCGGCCAGAGACTGGAGGGTGAAGATCCGATGTCTGGGAGAGTCCGGGGCTAAGGACTGGAGGCCCGGAAGCAGCCTCTCCTTGTTTTGGAGGCCTGTGTTATCTTGAATTGTTCTGTTGCTGCTATTGCTGCTAGTGCTGTTCTGCTGAACATCCTGGGTATGCTATGTTAGAAGGTGTGGCCACACCAGCACATCTTTGGGTTAACACACATGTACATGTAACAAAGCTAATGTTTAATGTTATTGAATCTTTTTAATCCAAGCCAATTTCTTCCAACCATGACAAATATTACTGATTTTTACAAAATCTTAAACAGTTTCTATGCTATCCGTAGACTTGTTTATGTTCTGAATTTTTACGTTAACATGTAGAAATGGCAACTTTAAATCTAGTATTCACCCCTCACCCTTGGAAGTTTTCACCGCACATCATCAAAAATGCGCCATCTCTACCATGAAGCATGGTGGTGGTTGAATCATCATGTTGTGAGGATGTTTCACTGCAGCAGGTGAAGGTAAAGAGTAAAATGAATGCAGCAAAATACAGGGAGATTTTGATGCAGTCTGCAAGAGAACTGCGACTTGGGAGAAGATTTGTTTTTCAGCAAGCATAAAGCAAAAGCTACACAGGAATGGGTTAAAAACAATAAAGTTAAAGTCCCGGGGTTGCTAAGTCAGAGTCCAGACCTCAATCCATTTGAGAATTTCTGGCTGGACTTGAAAAGGGCTGTTCATTCATGATCCCCATGAAACCTGACAGAGCTTGAACAGTTTTGTAACAAAGAATGGGGAAAAATGACAGTGTCCAGATGTGCAGAGCTGATAGAGAGCTATCCACACAGACTCAAGGCTGTAATTGCTGGCAATGGTGCATCTACTAAATACTGACTTGAAGGGGGTGGGTAATAATGCAATCAATTATTTTGTGTTTAATATTTGTAATAAATTTAGATCACTTTGTTTTCACTTTGACACCAAAGTGTCTTTTCTGTTGATCAGTGTCAAAAGAGACAAATAGTTGTAAAACATGAAAACTTCTGGGGGGAGGTGTTAATACTTTTTATAGGAACTGTGTCTGGAAAGTTTCTGATATGTTAGTCAGGCAGTTACTTGCAAAATATGACTTGGTTTTAAGCTGGAAGAGGGTTCAAGGAGCTTCAGGAACATTGTGAGCATTCGGCTTTTGTGAGTATAAAGAACCAGAATTGAGTGCCTCAGAGTTATTGCATGAACTTCAAGTGGGAGACAAGAAGCTGCTTGTAAAAGTAGATGCAAAGACCAAAGCCCAGCTGGATGAATAAAAACCCAAAAAGAAAGGAGTTAATAGAGATACGAAAACAGAGGATTCGTCAGATGATGTTGTAGATGAGGAAACCAAGAGGCCAGATCAGATTGTAAAGGGGTTAATAAGAGAATATGCTAGTGAACTAAGGGCACCTTCCCAAGATCAAGATTCACATCCAAGGAAGAGGATGATGACATTATCACTATGGAAATGGAAGGATAAACGAGACCTCATTTCAGAAGAAATTAGCAAAAGATGTTGTTTTGTGTCAAAAGAGCCAAATTAAATCCTCTGTGATTCAATGTTGTAAGACAATAAAACATGAAAACTTCCAAGGGGGGTGAATACTTTTTATAGGCACTGTAATAAAAATCTCCCAGGGTACTTAGATGGAGCATATTCAGGCAATGTCTGGCACCAGGCCAAAGAAGCATGAAGACATGACTAAAATATTTAGCGATCCTGTGACAATCTACAGGCATCACACCCCGCACTAGCTTTCAGTTTCATTTTCAGAATAACCTGCACTCATCCAATAAGAATTCTGAAAGCGATTTGCAGGAGGAAGATTCCTCCGGTGTTTGAACGAACACATCTATCATCCAACAACCACAGATCTTTATCACGTTGGTGCTTATGGTTCCCTGCTCTGTGGCATATCGCTCCACAACAGTCACACTGCATACCCAGCTGAAACAAACCCTCCCACACTGCCACTGGAGTCTTGTAGACCACTGCCCCAACGTTTGTCTCTACCACCCTATCAGGCAGAGTTCTAGAGCCAAACCACCCAAAGCATTGATTGTCTCGCTCTTTAAGTGTTTTCTGATCCAGGTGTTCCATGGTTTCAACTACAACTTCAGTCTCATTTTCACAAAATTTGTGTACAGGTTGACAAGAGGCATAGATCGAGTGGACAGATAGAGATTTCCCCCCCCCTCCCCCCAGGGTAGAAATGACTAACATGAGGGTGCATAATTTTAGAGTGATCCAAGAAACATATAGGCGGGGAGTGTCAGAGGTAGGCTTTTTACACAGAAAAGGGTGGGTGCATAGAACACACTGCCAGAGGTGGTGGTTTAAGGGAAACCAGTTCCTCCTGTTTACATAGCTCCTAACTTCTTGAGAAGGCCTCCTCTCAATCAAACAAAACACTTAACATCCAAGTTTTCCCACATAGTTGAAGTTGTCCAGTCTGGACAACATAAATCCCCTCTGTAGCTTCCCCAGTGCAGTTATGTTTCCTGTAACATGGTGAGGTAATATTCAAACCATTGTTAGCTACAATGAGATACATTCTAACTCACACATTCCAAGGGAGTATTGTGTATGTCATTTTAATCACACTTAAAATTCTACAATGACTACACTTTAATTATACTTCATCTGTGCAGAGAGAAACAATTAATGTTTTGAACCAATAAACTTACATCAGTGTGAAGATAATTTAGACAATCATGTTTTAAGTTGCAGAGGGACAAAATGAACATAAAAATTCACAAATAATTGCTTTATTCTGCAACATATCACCCTCAAAATCTTTACAACTTAAAACAGGCTTTACTCCTATTTCAGGCTGGCCTAAGACGTCGATTGTTTACCCTTTTCCACAGATGCTGCCTGGCCTGCTGAGTTTCACCACCATTGGTGAGTTGCTCGGATTTCCAGCATCTGCAGATTTTCTCTTGTTTGTGACTTCTAACTTCCTCTAGTTCTGATGATAGTTTACTGATTTGAAACTTTCACCATTTTCTTTCCTTTCACTATTCTCTCTCCACAGGTTGGTGAGTAAATGTTTTGATTCAAAATGCTAGCTCTCCCTTGCTGCCAGAACAATGGATATCATTATTCTCTGCTGTCAACAATATTTTCATTTCCTGGAGTATCCGATATTATCATCATATCCAGCAAGCCCTGCATCCCTTGTAAATAAGTGTCAGGAGAGACCGTCCCACAACCTCAAACCAGTGCACAACTCATGGATGAGATCTGAGTGGTCAGTTCAGACTCAGTGGGCCAAAGGGCTCGTTTCCACATTCTGTGAATATAACTGATCACATCCAGTATACCCAGCGTGAGTGACGGATTGCAGAGAGCTGGACAGCAGACCCAGCCTCGCCTCCCTATTGCACTGGCCTGGCTGCAAAAAAAATCATGGGTGGCTTCAGACATCAAGGGCTCAATCCTAGATATGAGGGCTTTGTGATTTCAAGGTGGGTGCACCCTCCAAATTATCTCGCAACCAATTTCAGTTTGGGCTTAAATTTGAAAACATTTGATCACCTACGACTGGAGATTGCACGCCTCGGCCCAAATTGCCCACCACTGCTGAGTTCACCCTCATAGCCCCCCACCAGTTCTCTCACCCCTTTCCCCTGCCACCCCTCACTTGCAGCCACACCACTCTGTACGCCTCTCCCCTTAACCTCCCTTGCAGTCCCCCACCAGGTCTTGCTGAGGGGTCTCAGCCCAAAAGGTTGACTGTTTATTCCCCTGCTGAGTTCCTCCAGCAATTTGTGTGATACTCTTGTCCCTTTCCCTCCCTCTGAGCCCCCTTACTCTCTCACACCTACCCCTAGACCCCATCCCCCTCCCACCCACTCTTAACTCTTCCTCCAGCACCCAAAAACCCCTCAGCCCTTCCACTCCCTCAGCACCCTTCCCCTCTCTTTCAGTCCCTTACCCGCTCATCCCTTCCTCTGAGCCCCCTTAATCCCTCAATCCTACCCCTCCCTCTCTGCCTCTTGCTCCTTCCCCCTCCCACCTACTCTCACCCCCAGCACCCCTCAACCCTTCCACTCCCTTTTCCTCCTCTCCCCTTGGCCCCTTTCCCTCCAAGCCCCTTCCTTCCACACCCCTCCACGCACTCTCAGTCCCTTACCCACTCACCCCTTCCCCTGAGCCCCCTTAATCCCTCGTCCCTACCCCTCCTCTCAGCCCCCTTGCCCCCCTGTTCAACTCCTTCCTCAACTATTTCCCCCTCCTCAACACCCAGAACACTTCACCTTTCCACTCCATTTTAGTCCCCATCCCTCCTTCTCTCCCCTCAGCCCCTTCATTCCTCACCCATTCCTCTCACTCTCAGCCCTGTCCCTTCCCTCAACCCCTCCCTTCTCCCCAACCCTTCCCCCTCTCCCCACCATCCCTCAGCCCCTTCTCCCACCCCCCACTTTTACTCCTCCACTCTTGACTCGGGGGTCACGCCCCACTCCCCGTGCGGGGATTAACTTCCCCGCCCACAGCAACCGCTCCGGACTCGGTACGGATGTTAGGGAGAAGTAGACCGAGCCGGGCCTCGACCGCTCGCTTTCTCCCCCCTCCCCGACCCCGTTTACCTTGAGGATCCGCCTCTTCGCCATCCCCGTCCGGCCGCCAGCCCCCGCCTCGCCGCACAGCGTGCTGACGTCACTGACGGCTGAGCAGCCACCGCGCGCCCACGTCACTGACAGCTTGACACGCCACGATGCGCTGACGTCACCGACTATCCGGAAGTCAAACAGGAGGCTCTCGGACTTTCTGCACAAATACTCGTCCTGTTGTTTACTCACAATTCAAGATTGTGTAATGTCATTTCATATACACAAGTGTAAGGAGAACGAGATAATTGTTACTCAGGATTCGATGGAACAGCAAAGATAAAGAGCACAATAATAATAAAAAATGCGCAATAAATGTAAATACATAAGATAGCTTGTATACATAGATTGATTGTATGTACATAAGGTGACGCTACGGCGTACTTAAGGTAAATGACCGGAAATAAAGAAGCAGTGGGTTAGTGAGTAGAGGTGTTGAACTGCTGGGGAAATGTTAACTGTTTATGAGTCCAGAACTAGAGGCCAGAATAAGAATAAGGGGTAGGCCATTTAGAACAGAGATGCGGGAAAACCTTTTCACCCAGAGAGCGGTGGATATGTGGAATGCTCTGCCCCGGAAGGCAGTGGAGGCCAAGTCTCTGGATGCATTCAAGAGAGAGTTAGATAGAGCTCTTATAGATAGTGGGGTCAAGGGATATGGGGAGAGGGCAGGAATGGGGTACTGATTGTGTATGATCAGCCATGATCACAGTGAATGGCGGTGCTGGCTAGAAGGGCCGAATGGCCTACTCCTGCACCTACTGTCTATTGTCTGTTGAGACTAGTGGTCCTGGTGTGGATGCTATGTAGCCTGTTCCCTGGCGGGAGTGGGACAGAACAGAGTGTGTGTGGGACCATTATAATGTCACTAGCCTTTTTCCCTGCACCTTCTTACATGTAAGTCCTTGATGGCCTTCAGGCTGGTGCCAGTGATGCGTTGGACAGCCTTGCAGAGTCTTCCCGTCCACTGCAGTGCGCTTTCCTTGCCCGTGCAGCTTGTCAGGATGCTCTCGCTGTGCCGTGAGTGCGGGTGTGCATAGTCCAGCTCTCTTCAGCCTCCTCAGAAAGCAGAGGCCTTGGTGAGCTCACTTGGCTGCCTTCTGGGAGCGTGTGACGTGCACTCCCAGGAGTTTAAAACCGCTTGCTGTGCCGCCCATGTAAGGGGAAGGGGTGTGAACGGTGCGAGTTCTCCTGAAGTTATAACCGTCCCCTTTGTGCGATTTGAAGCCTGCGGGGACAGCAGTCAGGATGAGTGAAGGATTGAAGATGTCAGTGCCAGTGAGCTGGCGTGCACACTCCCCGAGTACTCGGCCCGGGATGTTGTCTGGTGCAGCGTGCCTGGTAGAGAGAGGGGTAGCTTCCGTGGCCGGCGTGGTGGTGCGTGTCTCGAAGCATGGGTGAAAGTCGCTCAGAGCCATCTAACAACGGCGGGCAAGCGCTTTGCTCTGCTGCGCACGTGCAACGGCGGGCAAGCACACTCTTGCACACTGGTAACAATGCACAAGTACTCGCAGATTTGCACACTCGCACGCTCACCCGCCTCGGCGCGCACGAGAGCGGAGTAACACTCTCCACAAATGTCGGTACTCAGCTCTGCCCCCAGAGCGAACCCAGGAACAATGCGCCGAGGGACTCCCGCCAATGCCGGCTGAAATTCAGACACAAACACCTCAGATGCCGGGACCTGGAGAGGGCTGGGATCCGCTGGAGAGTCTCAGCAGGTCGAGCAGCAGCTCTGGGTGGAAAGGAGCCGGGTCACAAGACTTGAGGCAGGGCCGGTAATCTCTTTCCTCATTCAGATGCCACCCGACCCATTGAGTTCCTCCGGTAATTTTGTTCCAGATTCCAGCATCTGCGGTGCCGTGTCTCCCCTTCAGTGAAATCTTCACCCAACAGCCCCCCCCGTTCGCTGCCCCTCAATCACCTCCGTTGCTCCCCCACCCAATCATGCAAGAAAACTCAGATACAAGTGATGCACCATCAATAACTCTCTCTGAGACGTAAAGGCGAGATATTGACTTTTATTGACTGGAAGAAGGAACAAGCAGTGGTTGACCACCATACTACATCCTGGAGACTGAGAGGCCGGGCCCAGGCCTCAATCGCCTTTATACAGGGGTCTGTGGGAGGAGCCACAGGAGCAGTCAGCTGGGGTTGTGTCCAGACAGGTATATGTAGTTCACCACAACAAGATTATTTTGTTCCTATAAAGACATAAGCGAGTACAACAATATGAAACAGGACTGGCACCACGTGTCCTCCTTCCCCTAGACCCGCTCCATTGGGAGAAGGAGGTCCCACCAACCCAGCTCAGGAACCGGACTCCACTCTGGAGTTGGGACGTTGAGTTGCTCAAGTTGGTAGGCGCCAGAGGGACGATATATCGACGGGGTTGCGCTCCCCCAGAGAGAAGCGAAGTAATTGCCTCGTCACCACAACTGTGGCTGGGAGGCAGAATTGGGATCCCGGAGGGCGTTAGCGGAAAGCGCCGGGCACGGGGGTCGGGGAACCAGCCCGGGAACCCATCCCGCTGCCGGACAATCAACACTAGCTCCTAATACAAATATGGATCACCGCCCAACCCAGGTCGCGGAGCCACCTCTTTGCAATTAATTCCGCGCCGAATCTCTCTATTACAATGAGACGAGGACAGGAGGGTGCCCTACAGCAAACCCAGCACAAGGTGCACCCAAAAGACTTTAAAATCACAGACAGCTCGCCGAGTAGTGTAAAAGATGTACACTCAGTGGCCAGTTTATTAGGTACTCATGAGAGAGAGAGAGAGAGAGAGCGCGCGCGCGCGCGCCATGGCAGAGTGTTCCAAAATAAAGAAATATAAAGCGTACTTCACCCTAGACACCCTAAGGTGTACCCCTGCCTAATAGGGGTCAGAAATAATGATAGTGTCGCTCGCTGCACAGTGACTTTTCTATTGCCCGTGGTGGGTTAAAATGTAAAAGACATGTTGAGGTGAGTTTAACAGGTGTCATTCGTTCATTAGCATAGCTAACGTTATTTAAACAACTGCTCTGTTGCAGACATCCCATCTCTCCCGGGAGTCTCCCGCAAATTGATGGTGCTACCTCCCTGAAATGAGTTTCTGCAGGGCGGGATGTCTGTTCATACGAATATTTAATCAGCCAATCACGTGGCAGCAACGTCATGAATATTAACACGAGGACATGGTCAAGCGATTCCGCTGTTGTCCCCGCCAGGCAGCAGAGTGAGGGAGGAAATCCGATCGCAGCGACTTTGACTATGGAATGGCTGCTGGTTCCAGACGGGCTGGTTTGAGAATCTCAGAAACAGCTGATGTGGGGATTTCACGCACAAGTCTCTCAAAGTTGACAGAGAATGGAGTGAAAGACAAAATAAAATCCAGTGAGCATGTGCGTGAAAACACCTTGTTAACGAGAGAGGTCGGAGGAGAGTGGCCGGGCGGGAAGGCAACAGTGACACAAATCGTCCTCCTGTCTTTCCCTCGAGGTCGAGGATGATGGTCAGTGTTCCGCTGATCTATTTATGGGCTCTCAAGTGGCTTATGAGTCCAATCTTGGCTTTGAAAGCCCTTCCGCATTCAGGACATGTGGTGAACTAGATATACCTGTCTGACTGCTCCTGTGGCTCCTCCCACAGACCCTGCTGACTGCTCCTGTGGCTCCTCCCACAGACCCCTGTATAAAGGCGACTGTGGGCTGCTGCTCTCCCTCATTTTCCCCAGGATGTAGTGTTGTTTATTCTTCCAGTCAATAAAAGCCGATATCTCACTTCCTAAGTCTCAGCGTGAGTTATTGATGGTGCATCAGGACAGGTAGTTCCAGATGGCAGATCGGGCTTTGCTTGTTGCTGCCTCTCTTTCCGTTTTCTTCTAATTCTGCACATCTGTTGGCTTCGAACTGTTCCTTCCCGGATGATGGCTTGCCGGAGTTTCCTGTCCTTGGCATTGGTTTCCCAGTTGTTGAAGTCGATGTTACATTTCTTCATGTCGGTTTTTAAGACGTCTTTGAGTCTCTTCTGTTGTCCGCCTCTTTTACGTTTGCCTTCTTTAAGCTGGGAGTAGAAGATTTGTTTCGGCAGACGTTCGTCCTTCATCCGAACAACATGGCCGCTCATGTTGTACAGAGTGCCACGTGAGTGGCCGAAATGGTTGAACTGTACAGAATGTGATGTCTGCAAAGTAGTCAGAGTTATTGAATGGTTTATTGTAAATAATTTATTGTGAATAAAGTATATTTTGTTAAAAAAATGTAAAGTGGCCACTATTTGTAAACGCAGGTGTATATTTGTGTTTGCTAATTATGGTAATTAGCGACCCAGAGGGTCCTGTTCTCTGTAAATCCTAAACGGGAGTCATACTGGGCGAGTTGGCTCTCACGTTAACACCCGTGCAGGTCTCGGCAATAACGCAACGGACGTTATAGAACCATAGAATATTACAGCACAGAAACAGGCCTTTTGGCTCTTCTTGGCTGTGCTGAACCATTTTTCTGCCTAGTCCCACCGACCTGCACCTGGCCCATATCCCTCCATACACCTCTCATCCATGTACCTGTCCAAGTTTTTCTTAAATGTTAAAAGTGAGCCCGCATTTACCACTTCATCTGGCAGCTCATTTCACACTCCCACCACTCTCTGTGTGAAGAAGCCCCCCCCCCATGTTCCCTTTAAACTTTTCCCCCTTCACCCCTAAACCATGTCCTCTGGTTTTGTTCTCCCCTAGCCTCAGTGGAAAAAGCCTGCTTGCATTCACTCTATCTGCACCCGTCATAATTTTATATACCTCTATCTAGTCTCCACTCATTCTTCAATGCTCCAGGGAATAAAGTCCTAACTTATTCAACCTTTCTCTGTAACTCAGTTTCTCAAGTCCCGGCAACATCCTTGTAAACCTTCTCTGCATTCTTTCAACCTTATTAATATCCTTTCTGTAATTCAGTGACCAAAACTGAACACAATACTCCAAATTTGGCCTCACCAATGCCTTTTACAACCTTACCGTAACATTCCAGTGTTATAGTGCACTGGAATGTAACGCTGCACGTTCTGACACACAGCACTGTTGAAAACCCTACCAAGTGCATCCTATACAACCTGACTGATCGCTGGGATAACGGGCATGTGGTGTGAGAATTCAAGCAGACCGGGTCTGTGATCTGTGAGTATATTTAACATGGAGGTTGATAGGTTCTGGATTAGTCAGGGTCTCAAAGAGCTCATTACAGGCCCTTCTGCCCACAATGTTGTGCTGACCTTATAACCTATTCTAGACTTTCCCTACCGCATAGGTATGCGTTGATCTTACTTCAGAAGAGAAGTTGGGGACTCAGGTGTGTTTTAGTGTTTTGCGAGGATGGAGATATGTGTGATCGGGTGGACACTCTCAGAGAATGAATGTCGGGCCAGCTGCAAGATGGCGGTGAAGGCACGCTCAATTCTAATGGCCTGTATGCAGTTGAATGAGGAAGGAAATAACCCGGAACGTGACGCGATCAAGTGGTGCCTACCGTTTGGTCTCCTCTACACTGGAAAACGCACGAGTAAATGGTTGGGTCACAGCTTGGCCTTTGATAGATAGATAGATAGATACTTTATTAATCCCCATGGGAAAATTCAACATTTTTTCCAATGTCCCATACACTTATTGTAGCAAAACTAATTACATACAATACTTAACTCAGTAAAAATATGATATGCATCTAAAGTCACCCTCTCAAAAAGCATTAATAAATAGCTTTTAAAAAGTTCTTAAGTAGTTTACTTAAGTTCAGTGTTTCTGTTTCTCCATCTCATTACTTTAGTTCTCCAAGAAAACAGGATCATTGGCTGCCTTCATCCTGCTCCGTTATTCAATATCCGCACATCTGATCCCACCCCGCTTTTTCTCCAGGCACCTTGAGCCTTGAACCCCGAGAACTGTATCCAAGTCCTTCCTGAACTCACGTTAGAGATACAGTATGGTAACAAGCCCTCCGAGTTCGTGGTGCCCAGTTGCACCGATTAACCGACCTCGTCTTCGCAATGTGGGAGGAAACCGGAGCACCCGGAGGAAACGCATGTCGTCACGGGGGGAAACTCCTTACAGACGGGCAGGAACAGAGCCCGGAATGCTGGGGGGCTGTAAAGCACTACACTAACCGCTACTCTAACTTGCTGCCCCTTTATGTACAACAGGCCCCAGGGAGGCAGTCACCTCGAGGTAGCTGGGTAACTGTCAGGAGAAGGAGGGGAAATGACCCGCCAATACAGAATACCCCTGTTGCCGTTCCCTTCAGTACGGAGTATACCACTTTGGAGACTGTTGAGGGGACAACCTACTTGGGGGGCGGGGGGGGGGGAATCTGCCGTGACTGGGTCTCTGGCGCTGTGGCTCAGAATAGAACAGAGGTGAAGAAGACTGCAGTGGTGATAGGAGATTCCATCGTCAGAGGAGTAGAGGGACACCTGGATGTTATAAGTCACTTGAGAACTCATAAATAGATCAACGGAACAAAGACCATCATCCTCAACCTCGAGGGATAGCCATGACGATGACGTCTCCCAGATGCCATGGTCAGGGACGTCTCGGAGTGGGTCCATGGGATCCTAAAGGGGAAGGGTGAGCAGCCAGAAGTGTTGGTACACGTTGGAACCAATGACACAGGTCGACAGGGTGAGGAGGTACTGAAAGGAGATTTTAGAAAGCTAGGTTCAAAGCTGAAAAGCAGGGCCTCCAGGGTAGTAATCTCTGAAATGTTGCCCGTGCCATGTGCCATTGAGGGCAAGGATAGAACGATTTAGCAGATTAATACGTGGCTGAGGAGGCAGGGGATCATTCAGATTTCTGGATGATTGTGATCTCTGTAGAAAAGGGACGGGTTGTACCTGAGCCCAACGAGGACCGATATCCTAGCAGGCAGGTTTGCTAGAGCTGTTCGGGAGGGTTTAACCTAATTTGGCACAGAGATGGGAACCAAAGTTATAGGGCTGAGGAGGGGCAGTTGGTTTACAGAGGCAATGTGTAGTGAGACTGCTAGCAAGGAGAGGCATATGATTGGGCGACATCACAGTCAACAGGATGAGCTGCAATGTAAAAATCATTAAGGGTGAAGAATGCAGGACTGAAGGTGTTCTATCTGAATGCATGCAGTATACAGAATAAGAGATGAACTTGTAGCACAGTTACAGATTGGCAAGTACAATGTTGTGGGCATCACTGAATCGTGGCTGAAAGAAAAATATAGCCTGGAGCTTGATGTCCAAGGATGCACATTGTATCAAAAGGACAGGCAGGTAGGCAGAGGGGGTGGGGTAGTTCTGTTGGTAAAAAAAATGAAATCAAATCATTAAAGAGAAGAGAAGAAAAAGGTGGAGAATCATAGTCAGTCGAGCTAAGAAATGGCAAAGGTAAAAAGACTATGATTGGAGCTATATACAGACCTCCAGACAGTAGCAAAGATGTGGTCCACAGATTGCAATGGGAGATAGAAAATGAATGTAAAAATGGCAATGTTGGGGGATTTCAATATGCAGGTAGATTGGGAAAATCAGATTGTTGCTGTATCTGAAGAGAAGGTATTTGTAGAATGCCTATGAGATTACTTTTTATAGCAGCTGTATTGGGTGTTGTGCAATTAACCAGATTTATTAGAGAGTTTAAGGTAAAGGAAACCATTGGAGGCAATGATCATGATAGAATTCTCCTTGCAATTTGAGAAGAAACAGCTAGAGTCAGATGTATCGGCATTACAGTGCAGTGCAGGGAATTATAGAAACGTGAGAGAGGAGCTGGCTAAAGATGATTGGTAGGGGACGCTAGCGGGTTGACGGCAGAGCAACAGTGGCCGGAATTTCTGGGAGCATTTCCTAAGGCGCGGGATATATACATCCCGAAGAGGAAGTGGTATTCGAAAGGGCAGGATGACACGACCATGGCTGACAAGGGAAGCCAGAGAGAGAGCATATAGACCGGAAGTTAGAGGATTGGGAAGCTTTTAAAAACCAACTTGAGTTGGTTGTTGGTCGTTTCTGACGATGATGTAACCTGTACAGGAGGAGTTTTACAGTGAAAAAGACATTGCACTGAGGAAGTTCCACTCTCGCGGCCTCAAAATTCTTGGACCAACGGTACAAAAAGTCGTCACGACTGGAGATTTCCTCGGCTGCAGTGGATAGCCATGACGTCTTCTGTGCCTTGTCATGCCCTTCGCTCTCCACGAGGCGTTGCAGCAGTGGCTTCCTGGCCATTGGATCTTGCAGTTGATCCCTTCCGCCCAGTCCGCCAGACTGGCTTCACATGCTGGGGTAGACATATCACTATCTCACCGGCGTTAGAGGTTTCTGGCTACCCTCACCTGGTTTAGTTCACCTGTCAAAGCAGAATACCGGGGTGTGGCCATTGTCACATGCAAACAGTTACTTGGTGCCACAGGCGAGAGCTGGGTTGTAGGTGGGGTCCAGAGGTGGACAAGCTGCCCATGGGCGAAGCACGACAAGCCCGCCACCAGAGGTGCTACCCCTCCCTGGGCAGCTTTTAAAAACCAACATAAGGCAACTAAAAAAAGTCATAAAGAAGGAAAAGATGGAATACAAAGGGTAGCTAGCCAATAATATTGAAGGGGATAACAAAAGATTCTTCTGAGAAATAAAGTGTAAAAGAGAGCTGAGAGCAGATAACAGACCGTTGGAAAATTATGCTGGAGAGCAATGGATGGCAAGACATGGTGGAGGAACTGAATAGCTATTCTGCATCAGTTGTCACTGTGCAAGACACTAGAGTTATGCCAACATTTCGAGAGTGTCAGAGGACAGGAGAGAGTGAAATTGCCAATGCGAGGGAGAAGGTGTTTGGAAAACTGAAAGGTCTGAAGGTGGATAAGTCAACGGGACCAGATGTTCTCCTTCAGAACACTGGGGTGTAGGTGGCCAAAGAGATTGTGGAGGCATTAGAAATTATCTTTCAATAATCAATAGATTCTGGAATGGTTCCAGAGAACTGGAAAATTTCAAATGTCACTCCACTTTTCAAGAAGGGAGAGAGGCAGAAGAAAGAAAATTATAGGCCAGTTAGTCTGACCTCAGTGGTTGGGAAGATGTTGGAGTCAATTGTTGAGGATGTGGCTTCCGAGTACTTAGAGGTACTAGACAAAATAGGCTGTAGTCAGCATGGTTTCCTCAAGGGAAAATCTTGTCTGACAAACCTGTTGGAATTCTTAGAGGAAATTGCAAGCAACAAAGACAAAAGAGAATTGGTTGATACTGTTCACTTGGATTTTAAGAACTTTGACAAGATGCCACACTAGGCTGCTTAACAAGTTCAGAGTTCATAATATTACAGGAAAGATACTAGCATGGATAAAATGTGGCTGCTGGTGACTAGTGGTGTTCCACAGGGGTCTGGTTGGGACCAATTCTTTTTACACTATACTGTATGTTAATGATTTGGATGACAGAGCTAATGGCTTTGCGGCCAAGTTTATGGACGATATAAAGATAGGCAGAGGGCAGGTAGAACTGAGGAAGCAGAAAAGCAATGGAAGGACTTAGATTAAAAGAATGGGCAAAAAAGTGGCAGATGGAATATAGTGTTAGGAAATGTATGGTCACACACTTTGGTAGAAGAAATAAAAACAGAGAAATTTCTAGATGGAGGGGAGATTCAAAAATCTGAGGTGCAAAGGGACTTGGGAGACGTCGTGCAGGCTTCCTTAAAGGTTAATTTGTAGGTTGAGTCTGTGGTGAGGGAGGCAAATGTTAGCATTCATTTCAAGAGGACTAGAATATAAAAGCAAGCATGTAATGTTGAGGCTTTATAAGGCATTGGTGAGGCCTCACTTGGAGCATTGTGATTTATCTAAGAAAGGATGTGCTAACATTGGAGGGGGTTCAAAGGACATTCATGAAAATTATTCCAGGACTGAAAGGCTCATCATATGAGGGCTTTCGACCTGTACTCACTGGAATTCAGAAGAATGAGAAGGATCTCATTGAAACCTATCAAATGTTGAAAGGCCTCGAAAGAATATGTTTGGAGAGGATGTTTCCTATGCTGAGGGAGTCTAAGACCGGAGGACACAGCGTCAGAATAGAGGGACGCCCATTTAGAATGGAGATGGGGAGGAATTTCTTTAGCCAGAGAGTGATGAATCTGTGGAATTTGTTGCCACTGGCAGCTGTGGAGGCCAAGTCACTGGGTATATTTGAGGCTGAGGTTGATAGATTCTTGATTAGTCAGGGCATGAAGAGATACAGGGAGAAGGCAGAAGATTAGGTCTGAGAGGGAAAATGGATCAGCCATGATGAAATGGTGGAGCAGACTCAATGGGCCAAACTTTCACCTCTATCTGGGATAAGGTACTTCCCCAGATTTGAATTTTAAATGGCTTAGTGTTATCCTTAGACTGTGAGCTTCTAGTCCCAGACGCCCCACCACTGGGAAGATCCTTCCTGCAATTCATCTAGCAGTCCATCTACACTCCCTTTTACATGTTTAGAGCAGAGCACAGAGATTTACTAGGAAGCTGCATCTTGTGAGGATAGAGTGAGCGAGTGCTTTTCTCTTTGGAGTGAAAGGTGACTTGATATGGAGGCATATAAGATAAGAGGTACTGATAGAGTGGACAACCAGAGAGCTTTTCCCCAGGGTGGCAATGGTTAATTTTTAGTCAGCTGGAGAGAAGTATAGAGGGATGTCAAAGGTAGGGCTTTTTTTTTGCACTGAGGGTGATGGGTGAGTGCAAAGATCTGCCGGGGTGGTGGTAGAGATATTTAAGAGACTCTTAAGCACTTTATGATAGGAAAATGGAGGGAGAGTTAGATCAGTGACTTCCAAGGGGGATGTTACTACCCCCCCAAGTGAGCAGTTATGTGTCCTAAGGGGGCATTAGAAGTCTTCGGGAGGGGGCATCCAGGGTTCTTGAGGGGGAGCGGTAAGCAGCACCCTAAACTAAGGCTCGAGATCTGACCGACAGTTAGTAGAGCTGGCACTTCCATTAAAATAAAAGGTTGAGCACTGGAACACAGGAAGAACCACAGCTCTGCAGACAGTGGGCACTCACTGTCACAATGTTACTGAAACTTGACAATCTCATCAACCAAATGCTGACTTTTGTGGTATGCGGGTAACCTGTCATATCTGCTTGGTCTTTGGAGAAGAGCCAAACGGCTCTTCATTGCATTTCCATTCTCCTACCTTGTTGAAAGAGGCTTCAGTGCAGTGAACCACACACTCACAAAGAACAGAAACCGCTTGGACATTGCTACACGTGGGGACTTGCGGCTTTTGTTATCACAACTGGAACCAGATATTTCAACTCTTGCTGAGACCCATCAAGCTCAAGGATCACGTTAATATCAAAGCTGCTGAGCAACGCACAGGTACTGTGTAAACTAAGTTTAAAGTCAAACATTTAAAGCAGGATCATTTTTCTAATGTTAGCAGATGGTAGACACGTTTTTATTTACACTGTGGGGGCACCAGAAAGTATGCCATGCCTAAGAGGGGCATTAGTAAGTATGAAGGTGCTTTAGGAGAGATTGACAAGTATGAAGGTGCTCTGGGGGGAGAGGCGTTCGACTAAGAAAGGTAGGTTGATCTCAGAGTAGGTTAAGAGGGTCTGCAGAACATCATGGAGCAAATGTGTTGTACAGATTAATGTCCTGTACTGTTCCAACAAATCCCAAAACATGCTCAGGTAACCTCATCTTCTGATTGGACATTTAGTCTTTGAGATTCACTGTTGCATGTAACAACTGCAGACAACCAGCTTTGTGTCAGTATTTTTGCACACAGGTCTGCTGAAAGGCACATCTCAATGGCTACTTTGTTAGGTACAGGTATGTCCTGGGTCTTCTACTGCTGTAGCCCATCCACTTCAAGGTTTCGATGTGCTGTGCATTCATAGAACAGCACACTACGGTTGCACAGCATGGTCATCGTTTCCTTCCTGTCAACTTGAACTAGTCTGGCCATTCTCCTCTGACCTCTCTCATTATCAAGACACTTTTTGCCCACAGAACTGCCAACTCACTAGATGTGTTTTTTTGTTTGTCACATCACTTTCTGTAAAAATCTAGACGTGAAAATCCCAGGTCAGCAGTTTGAGATACTCAAATCACCCCGTCTGGCACAAATGATCATTCCATTGCCAGTCGCTTACATCTAATTTCTTCTCCATTCTGATGTTTGATTCAAACACCCGAACCTCTTGACCATGCCTGCATGCTTTTATGGATTGAATTGCTGCCACCTGATTGGCTGCTGAGGTATTCGCATTATTGAGGTGTACCTAATAAAGTGGCCACTGATCATATTTCATCAACCTGAAAAATCAGCAGTTTCTCTCTCTCCACTGATGCTGCCTGAACTGTTGGGAATTTCCTGCATCAGTTTGTTTTACACTTTCGTCATTCTCCCCTTAAGTATGACATTCATAGAGCAGTACTGAACAGAGTGGGTCCCTTAAACCCATCTGCTACATGCTGATCTATTGTTCCACCTATTCCCATTGATCTGGCTGCTCCTGGAACATCACCCTCTTTACCCCTCCCATCCATGTACATGCCCAAGCTTCTCTTAAACGTTGAAATTTAACTCACATCCAGCACTTCTGGCAGCTTGTTCCACACTCTCACCACCCTCCGAGTGAAGAAGTTCCCCCTCACGTTCCTCATCGAAAGAACTGACCGACACTTTTATCAGAAAGTTGGAAGTATGCAAGCAAAACATTGGGAGAAGAATGCTCTCACAGTTCCGCTGCATGGAAAGTATGGCACTCTCTTTCACAGACGGTGATTTGCAAGAGTACTGCTTACACCTCATCACCATTTTATTCAGCTACATCATCCTCCCTCGTTTCAGTTGCCCTCATTTGGCCCGTAACCCTCCAAATCCCCTCTCCCCCTCCACGTATCTATCCAAACACTTCTCAAATGTTACAATTGTGCCCGCCTTGACCACTTCAAGTACTCACTGCCCTCTGTATTAAGTTACTTTTCAGGTCTCTTTTAAATCTCTCCCCTTTTATCTTGTACCTCTGCCCTTCTGGACTCCCCAGCCCTGGAGAAAAGACTGTGACCATCTGCTTTATCTGTGCCCTTCATGATTTTATAAACCTCTCTAAGGTCACCCCTCATTCCCCTGTGCTCCAGGGAATAAAGATTGGGCCTGGCCAACATCTCCCTATCACTCTGGCCCTTTACCATCCTCATAAATCTCTTCTGCACCCTCTCCAGCTTGACAAAACTATGCATTCTGAATGCTGCAGATCACGTCCAAACGTTTGGGAGTCGCAACCCAGTAAGAACCAGGAGAAATCCAAATTCCCACCTTTGCACCAACAACTACTCCTTCAAACCTCGAGATACTTATTTGCACACCTCACTCCAAATCAAAACCTAGTATTTTCCACGTCACAAAACAAAAACTGGAACCTTTCATATATGATACGTTTATGTAGAAATTTGTACATGTTTTAAACAAAGTGAAAATATGGAGAGTGGAGGATAGGGGTATTCTCAAGAGGCAGCAGATATGAAGGCAGTGGATCTTCTGGGCTAATCAGCCATTCTGCACTTTAAGGAGAGGAATTTTGCTCAGGCCTGGAAGTTTATCTCTGCGTCACGGTAGATGTGCGTTGAAATTGTCAAAAGCCTATTCCACTGCGGGGAGAAGCAGTCGTCAGCTTGGTCATTCTGTGGAAGCGTTAATTTTCAGCCACCAAACAGATGAAGAGATCTTTGAGCTCAAGTCAAACCCACTGTACTCAGCATCCGCAGGAGAACAAGCAGTTTGGTCAGCCCAGCAATGGATATGGTCCTTGTTACTTAAACTGCGCAGTTCAGCTTATAAACTGGGCAAATAAGAAGCAACACCCACACAAAATGCTGGAGGAACTCAGGGTGAAGGGTCTCGGCCCGAAACTCTTTTCCGTAGATGATGTCGTTCCTCCGTGTGTGTGTGTGTTACTTGCTTGCCCAGTTTACCAGGATTTACAGATTTTCCTCTTGTTTGCAAATAAGTAGTGTGTGTTTTTCAGGCGGTGTGGCTGGGATGGGGTGGGGGGGGGGAAGAATCTCTATAATTTGTGAGTCACGTGATTGTCTCAGTACAGAGGGCCACCCAGAACCAACTTCTCAGCCCACCCCAAAGGGGCAGCAGCAGGCAGTGCCCAGGATCAGGGACCCCCCTCCCACCTCATCCTACCAGGGACATAAAGACTGAGGAAGCCCAATCCCCCCCCCCCGCTCACCCCACCAGGGACATAAATTGGGCCTTACTGACAGAAGGGTACAATTCGGGGACCAACTAGAACCTTTGGTCCTTGTGCTCAACTCCACAGGCTCCGTCAAGCAGGCACTGCAGTGAAGCTCAGGTTGCAGTAAACACAGGGGCATCTCTATCTACCACCCCTCCCTTCCTCTCTCTTCCCAATGTAAGGCCCCACCCACCCATCTCCAACCCTCCTCAACTTCCTCCAACCTCAACGTAATAAAAAGTTATTTACAGTTTTCAATATAAAAAGTGGGGTCAAATATTGACCAGCTTCAAAGAACATCTTTTAAAAAATTCTCTGGAGGGTCAAGGGATCCGAGACTGAAAATGGGGTTCAGAGGGTCAAAGGTTACTCTGGTGACCTGGTCACCAAGGGTAACGGCTGTGTCTGCAAACCATGTTGGGAGTGCGTGGCAGCCTCAACGGAGGAGGGCGGAGTCAAAAGGAAGGTGGGCGTGGCAGCCTGGGAGAGGCGCCGAGAGCTGGCGGGCGAAGGGCTGGAGGCAGGTGCCCTCGGCTTGGGCTGGGTGTCCGACTTGACGCTGAGCGACAGAGGCTGGGCCTGCTCCGGGCCCCGGGCTTCCGGCACCGGTTGCCGGGTGGACGGGGAGGGCGGTGAGTCCAGGATGCTGCTGCTGGCGGCGGAAGCGGAGACAGGCAGCGAGTAGATCCCTTCCGCGTGGACCAGCTGTTGGCCTTTCAGCCTCCGACGGGAACCGGGTACCAGCGACTCTGCAAGGGAAGGAACCGATCGTCAGAGAGCGACCGAGAACGTAGATTGTCCCAGCGCACGCACACCGTACACACCAGTTCAACGCAACACACACAAAATGCTGGAGGCACAGTCCCTACTTCAGGATTGGAAAGGAAGTGGGAAGACAGCAGAATAGAAAGGTGGGGGAAGAGGAAAGAGGATAGCTAGTGAAGCTAGGTGGGTGGGAAAGGTAAAGGGCTGGAGAGGAAGGAATCTGATAGGGAGAGGACAGTGGACCTTGTGAGAAAGGGAAGGAGGAGAGGATCCAGAGAAGGTAAGAAGAGGTAAGATACCGGAGTGCAGAACAGAAGAGGGGAAGGAGAGGAAGAATTATTTTCACTGGAAGGAGAAATCGATGTTCACGCCATCGGGTTGGAGGCTACCCAGGTGGAATACAAGCCGTTGCCCCTCCACCCTGAGGGTGGCCTCATCACGGCACAAGAGGAGGCCACAGATCAACATGTCGGAACAGGAATGGGAAAGGGGATTAAATTGCAGATGGAGGTGGGAAGGGACTGAACCAAAGGGGAAAGAATGGAGTTAAGGTATGAGGACACGAGTTCAGTGGGGCAGGAGCAGGTAGAGACAATAGGCCCACCTGGGTGGTCGGGCTCCTCTGACTGTGCTACACACAAGTTGAAGTGTACTGACATTCAACCGTACACATCATACAGCTAAATGAAACTTCATTCCTCTGGGGCCAAGGTGTCACACACAGCACAAACAGTCTCAAATTAAAATGAGCACAGGTCCCCAAGAGGCCTAGCCTGAAGATCGACAGACTGACATAAAGTGCAAGTTGCGTATTTGTGTAAGACAGTATAACGTCACTGGCACTATTCCAATCATAACACAGTCGTACAAACACGTGAGAAAAAGCAGCAATTGAAGATGAAAAGTGACCAGTGCAAGATGAGTGTGTGTCCTCGAGCTGGGACAGACAGCTTGAGGGAAGAAGCTATTACCCTACGGACAGGTCCTGGTTCTTATTCCTGAGGGGAGCTGGTCAAAAAGAGTGAGGGAAGGACGGGAGGGTTCTTTGACAACGCTGGAGGTGCTGCACCACTGAGAGTCGTCTCTGTGAGTCTGAGACTGGAGGCCCGGAGGCGGCCTGCCCTGGGGTGAGCCACCCGTCTGTGCGTGTGAGTGCGCGGGTGGCAAAGCGACTTATTCTGCTGCTGTTGCCGCTTGTGTTGGCCTGTTGAACACAGCGGGGCATGCTGCGCTGGCGGCAGAACATGTGGCGATACTTGCAGGCTGCCCCCAGCACAGAGTCATAGAGCGCGACAGCCCTTTGGCCCATCTAGCCCATGCCAAAACATTAATCTGCCTAGTCCCATCAACCCGCATCTCGATCACACTCGTCCCATCCATTTAGCTATCCAAACTTCTCTTAAAAGTTGCAATTGAACCACATCCAGCTCGTTCCACACTCACACCACCCTCCAAGTGAGGAAGATTCCCCCCCCCCCCCCCACACCCCCTCAGGTTCCCATGAAGTATTTCACTTTTCACCCTCAACCACCTTCCAAAGGCGTAGTAGGTGTCAGGGTGAGCAAGTTGTGGGCACGCTGGAAGCAAGCCCAGCACGATCCTCACTGATAACATCTGACACCAAATGGTGCATTTCACTGTATAAGGCCAGTCCCTGCTTAACCCATGACCTCTCGTGTTCATCTCACCCAGCCTCAGTGGAAAAAGCCTGCGTGCATATATCCCTCAATTCTGTATATGTCTAACAAATCTTCCCCCCCCGCCCCCGCCATTCTCCTACACTCCAGGGAACAACCTTTTCATCCTTTCCCTATGACTCAGGTCCTCAAGCCCTGGCAACATCCTTGTGAATTTTTTATGTACTTTTTTTTTTATTTTACTGATGCATTTCCTGTTGTTGGTAAAAAGCCTTAGCTTTTTACGGCTTCGGTCAGACTGAACTGAGTATCTGGCTTTGGCCTCTTGTCTGAAAAAGCGATGTGCTGGCATTGGAGAGGGTCCAGAGGAGGCTCACGAGAATGATCCCGGGAAGGAAAGGGTTAACACACGAGCAGAGTCCCTTACTCGCTGGAGTTTAGAAGAATGTGGGGGGAGAGATGGATCTCATTGAAAGGTATTGAATATTGAAAAGGGCTAGATTGAGTGGACTCCCGCACTTTTCTACAGTGGGGGAGTCTAGGGCCGGGGTGAAGAGGAATTTCTTGAGCCGGAGCGAGACGAGTCTGTGGAATTCCTGGCCGCAGACAGCTGTGGATGCCAAGTCATTGTTTTTTCCCCCAAAAATAGCTGAGTTTTATAGGTTCTTGATTAGTCAGTCGGTCAAAGGTTACGGGGAGAACAGGGTTGAGAGGGATAATAAATCAGACATGATAGTGAATGGCCAAATTCTGCCCCTACATGTTATGATATTGCAATGCTCCAAATTCAGCCTCACCACCGTCTAATAAAATTTCAACAAAACATCACAACTCCTCTGTATCTCTGTTTATGAAGGCCAATGTCTTTATGACCCTATTTACCCATGACACCACTTTCAATGAATTGTGGATCTGGACTCCCAGATCCCTCTGTTCCACCGCGTTCCCCAGCACCCTGTTGTTCACCATGGAAGTCCTATCCTGCCCTGTCTTCCCAAGGTGCAGCAGCACACACTCGTCTTCATTAAGGAATTACATGTAACTTTACACCTCTACAGCAACTCTGTTGTTTTAATTCACGATCCACGCCTGCACTGAATGGAACAGACCCTTCAGCCCATCTCCTCCTTGCCGACTGGGATGCTGTCCCATTTGCCCGTGCTGGACCCATAGTGACTCTGCACAGCTGCCCATCCCCAGAAGCATCTGAGGAGACCTCGTCCAAGGCAGGAATCCAGCCACTGCCCCCGGCTGTCCAACACCCCCCAGCTACACCCACCCCCATGGCGACCACGAGCAGACCCTCAGGGTCTGACGGACACACCTTGGTTACTCTCCTCGGTCTGCTGCTGCTTGCCTCGTTTCCTCTTTTTCCTCTTGCCCTGTAAGGTGGATACCAAGACAGTGAGTGCAATACAGTCCCAGGAAACATTTCAGCCCCCTGACCAACCCCTTCACCCTCGGACCAACTTGCAGCCCATCCTCTATTAAAGCCCTGGCATGATAACCAAACTCTGTACAACCTGTGGTGGCCCCTGACCACCCTTCCCCCCCCAACAGCCCCCTTGCACCTTCAGTGTCCCACACCTTGTCATGACACTTGGTTCTTTCTATTCCAGTCCAACGAGCCCTCACTGCCCATGTGACCGATTAACCCACGAACCCAAATGTCTTTGGAACGCTTAAGGAAACTGGAGGACCTGGAGGAAACCCACCTGGTCAGGGGCAGAGCGGGGCAGTACGGTGGCATAGTGGCAAGTGTTACACTTTACAGCACCAGTGATGGGGGCTCAGTTCTTGCCGCTCACTGTAAGGAGATTGTACTCCCTCTGACCGCGGGGGTGCCCCCACAGACGCTCCAGTTTCCCCCCCCACCTCCCAAAGACGTACAGGTCAGGGGTTAGCAAGGCGTGGGCACGTTACGTTGGCGCCGGAAGCGCGGTGACACTTGCGGGCTGCCGGCAGCACAATCCTCGGACGGTGTCGGCCGCTGGCGCAAATACCGCGTTTCTGCGGAAACTTGTAAAATGCTCTACCATGGGCACCAGCCTCCGCCCGCCGTGTCCAAAACAACGTCAAAGTGCAGTGCCGGCATCCGTCATCGAGGACCCCCCACCACCCAGCATGTGCTCTCTTCCCACTGTCACCGCCGGACAGGAGATCCCGCTATCCGAAAGTAGTGCGTTCCTATGGAACCTTTCATAAGCCGAAATGACGTAAAGTGAACAAGCAATTACCATTCATTTATATGGGAAATTTTTTTGAGCGTTCCCAGACCCAAAAAAATAACCTATCAAATCATACCAAATAATGCACAAAACCTAAAATAACACTAATATATAGTAAAAGCAGGAATGATATGATAAATACACAACCTATATAAAGTAGAAAATATGTACTGTGTAGTTTCACTTACCAGAATCGGGAAGATTTAGCCAAAACCAATTCGTAGGGGAAAAAATCAGCACATATACGCCTACGCACATACACGCATGCGCACACACCTGCCCGCACAAGGCTTCATGGTCATTGTAGTCTTTCTCTGGGTAAACTCAGGTCTAAAGTGGGCGCCTTTTATCGTAAAAGCAAAAATCCTCCGGATTTCTTTCGGTTAGCAAAAACAGGTGCTAACGTAGGTCTTTCTACAAGCGAAGTGGCCTAAAACGAACTTTCGTAAAGCAGGGTCTCCTGTATTTCATTGTACTGCTAACAAAGTTAACAAATTTCACGACATAACCGGTGATATTAAATCTGATTCTGATTATGTACATTTTGATGCTGATCTTTATCATTTGTTTCAGGAAGTGTCTGGCCACAAAGGAGGGGGCTGCTTCACTGACATAGTGACATTGATAGTGGCAGGAATCGAACCTGGATCACTGGTGCTGGGTTACCATACCGCCCCATTCTTCCCCCTCAACATCCGGCCGTTAATCAACACCCCTCCTTCCAACTCTGGCTTCCCAGACCCTGTCAAGGCACTACAGGTGTCCCCCGCTTTACAGAAGTTCATTTTATGCCACTTCGCTTTTACGAGAGACCTACGTTAGTACCTGTTTTCGCTAACCGAAAGAAATCCAAAGAGGACTTTTGCTTTTACGAGAAAAGGCACCCGCTTTAAACCTGTGTTGACCCTGAAAAAGACTACCGTGACCGTGAAGCCTTGCGCGGGCAGGTGTGTGCGCATGTGTGTACGTGCGTAGGCGTGTAGATTTCTTTCTACAAATCAGTTTTGCCTAAATCTTCCCGATTCTGGTAAGTGAAACTACACTGTACATACATTATTTCTACTTTACATAGGCTGTGTATTTATCATATCATTCCTGCTTTTACTATATGTTTGTGTTATTTTAGGTTTTATGAGTTATTTGGTAGGTTATTTTTTGGGTCTGGGAACACTCAAACATTTCCCCCCACATAAATTAATGGTAATTACTTCTTCGCTTTACGCCATTTCAGCTTACGGATGGTTTCATAGGAACGCTCTACTTCCATATAGCGGGGGAAACCTGTACTAGCATCCCTCAGCTCCACTTCCTGGCGCAAAGGGACCAGAGGGTCTCGTTGCCGCAGTTCAGGGTGCTTGGCCGAGCCAAGCCGGCTACTACTCACGTAGTTGTCCCGTGCTGACCAGCCGGGGTAGAGTTGTGAATGAAGTTGCCGCTCCTTCCTCGCCAGCTCGTAGTACTTCGACTGCTCCTCTCGGGTCAGCGCGTGCCACTGTCAGGACAGAGCAGGACTTCAAAATTCAAAGGGAATTCATTACCAACGTACGCATACGGTACCAAGATTATCACTCTACGCCCAAGTCACCTCCCAACAGGATCGCCGAGCAGGGGCACTCAAAAGTTTGACCTAAAAGTTATTATCTCATTTTGTTATCGACCAACATGGAAAAATGAAGGCAAACTTGGAAAATTAAAATATTAAAAAGAGAGGAGTTGTGAAAAGTACTTGAAAGTGAGCTTGTAGTTGCAAAGTTAGTTCAGAGTTGAGGTGAGTGAAGTTACCCACACTGGTTCAGGAACCTGATGGTTCTCGGGTGATAACTGCTCCCTAACCTGGCGGTGTGGGACCTGCTTGACGGCAGCAACTTCCTGGACAGTCGGGCTCCTTAGTGATGGAAACTGCTTGCTTGCAGCAGAGCTCCGTGTAGATGGGCTCCACGGTGGGGAGGGTCTTGCGTGCGGCTGACTGGGCTGCACCCATCAGCAGAAATGCGGAGAGGAAAGCCACCCCCCCCCACCCTTCCCAACTCAAGCAGTCACCCAGACCAGGCATGGCCCGACTACATCAGCTTCTAGAGTCTAGTAGCAGCACAAGACAAAATACTGAGGATCTCAGCAGGTCAGGCAGCATCCATGGAGGGGAGTAAGCAGCCAGCGTTTCAGGCCCAGACCCTACACGGGACTGGAAAGGAAGCGGGCAGAAACCAGGGTAAGAATGTGGGGCAGGGTGGGGGTAGTACAGCTGGCAGGTGATAGGTGACAACAGCTGAGGGGGAAGGTGGGTGGCTGGGTTATGGGGGGAGGGGGGTGAAGTAAGCAGCTGGGAGGTGATTGGTGGAAAACGTAAAGGGCTGAAGAAGAAGGAATCTTATATGAGAGGAGAATGGACCATGGGAGGAAGGGAAGGGGGGGGGGGGAACCAGGAGGTGAGAAGAGAAGGGGTGAGTGGGGAACCAATGGAATATGAGGGAAGGTGGATGTAAGAGAAGTTGCAGAGAAGTTGGAAAAGTTCATGATCAAATTGGAGGCTTCCCAGACAGAGTGAGTTTTTTCCTTCCTTATCATGGCAGTAGTGGAGGCCATGGTCTGACATGTCCGAATGGGAAGGCAGATTGAAACGGGTGGCTAGCGGGAGACTGGCAGTCTAGGGGCACGGTGTAAACGTCAGACTGCTGAGCCCAGAGTGTGGTTTCTGACTCAGGCAGGAGTACTACCCACTGAGTCACCATCAGCACGGAAGGACACTTCCTCAACTACCGAATCTTCCTGTTTTTAATTACTACCGTGCCTCAAACCAAGGTGGTCCACGGTCTCCAGAGAGGCAGGAGACCCATAAAATAAATTCAGATTCAGGCTTGCTTATCACACGTACATGGAAACACGCAATGAAATGCGTCAATACTCAGCAGAACAACACAAACAAGACAAATCCATCTCCACCCACCCACATACGTAAACAGACCTCCCGACTCCAACTTTCCGACTTCCGAATGGACTTCAGTATCGGCCCTGGACTAGAGGCTGATGGGACCCTGAACTCCAGGTGCACCGACCGACTGGCCCTGTTCACACGGACGTCCGATCCCCATCCAGGGATGTCCTTCGTCACCCGTCTACATCGCTGGACTTTGAATGCCAACCGGAGGCCAGGCCTCCACATCCTAATCCCAAAACCCAAATCTGACCTCTAGCTCCCCCCTCTGTCCCCAAAAACCATCCAAACTGGAAAAAAAACCCAAATCTGACCTCTAGCTCCCCCCTCTGTCCCCAAAACCATCCAAACTGAAAAAAACCCCCAAATCTGACCTCTAGCTCCCCCCTCTGTCCCCAAAACCATCCAAACTGGAAAAAACCCCAAATCTGACCTCTAGCTCCCCCCTCTGTTCCCAAAACCATCCAAACTGGAAAAAACCCCAAATCTGACCTCTAGCTCCCCCCCTCTGTCCCCAAAACCATCCAAACTGGAAAAAAAAACCCAAATCTGACCTCTAGCTCCCCCCTCTGTTCCCAAAACCATCCAAACTGGAAAAAACCCCAAATCTGACCTCTAGCTCCCCCCTCTGTCCCCAAAACCATCCAAACTGGAAAAAAACCCAAATCTGACCTCTAGCTCAGCCCCTCTGTCCCCAAAACCATCCAAACTGGAAAAAAAAAAAACCAACTCTGACCTCTAGCTCCCCCCCTCTGTCCCCAAAACCATGCAAACTGAAAAAAACCCCAAATCTGACCTCTAGCTCCCCTCTCTGTCCCCAAAACCATCCAAACTGAAAAAAAAACCCAAATCTGACCTCTAGCTCCCCCTCTCTGTCCCCAAAAACCATCCAAACTGGAAAAAAAACCCAAATCTGACCTCTAGCTCCCCCCCTCTGTCCCCAAAACCATCCAAACTGGAAAAAAAACCCAAATCTGACCTCTAGCTCCCCCCCTCTGTCCCCAAAACCATCCAAACTGAAAAAAACCCAAATCTGACCTCTATGCTCCCCCTCTCTGTCCCCAAAACCATCCAAACTGGAAAAAAACCCAAATCTGACCTCTAGCTCCCCCCCTCTGTCCCCAAAACCATCCAAACTGAAAAAAAAAACCAAATCTGACCTCTAGCTCCCCCCCTCTGTCCCCAAAACCATCCAAACTGAAAAAACCCCAAATCTGACCTCTAGCTCCCCCCCTCTGTCCCCAAAACCATCCAAACTGAAAAAAAAACCCAATTCTGACCTCTAGCTCCCCCCCTGTCCCCAAAACCTTCCAAACTGGAAAAAAAACCCAATTCTGACCTCTAGCTCCCCCCCTCTGTCCCCAAAACCATCCAAACTGAAAAAAAAAACCCAAATCTGACCTCTAGCTCCCCCCCTCTGTCCCCAAAACCATCCAAACTGGAAAAAAAAAAACAAAATCTGACCTCTAGCTCCCCCCTCTGTCCCCAAAACCATCCAAACTGGAAAAAAAAACCAAATCTGACCTCTAGCTCCCCCCCTCTGTCCCCAAAACCATCCAAACTGAAAAAAAAACCCCAAATCTGACCTCTAGCTCCCCCCCTCGTCCCCAAAACCATCCAAACTGAAAAAAAACCCCAAATCTGACCTCTAGCTCCCCCCTCTGTCCCCAAAACCATCCAAACTGAAAGAAAAACCCCAAATCTGACCTCTAGCTCCCCCCCGTCCCCAAAAACCATCCAAACTGGAAAAGAAAACCCAAATCTGACCTCTAGCTCCCCCTCTGTCCCCAAAACCATCCAAACTGAAAAAAAAAACCCAAATCTGACCTCTAGCTCCCCCTCTCTGTCCCCAAAACCATCCAAACTGAAAAAAAACCCCAAATCTGACCTCTAGCTCCCCCTCTCTGTCCCCAAAACCATCCAAACTGAAAAAACCCCAAATCTGACCTCTAGCTCCCCCCTCTGTCCCCAAAACCATCCAAACTGAAAAAAAAACCCCAAATCTGACCTCTAGCTCCCCCCCTCTGTCCCAAAACCATCCAAACTGAAAAAAACCCCAAATCTGACCTCTAGCTCCCCCTCTCTGTCCCCAAAACCATCCAAACTGAAAAAAACCCCAAATCTGACCTCTAGCTCCCACCCTCTGTCCCCAAAACCATCCAAACTGAAAAAAACCCAAATCTGACCTCTAGCTCCCCCCCCTCGTCCCCAAAACCATCCAAACTGGAAAAAAACCCAAATCTGACCTCTAGCTCACCCCCTCTGTCCCCAAAACCATCCAAAACTGGAAAAACCCAAATCTGACCTCTAGCTCCCCCCTCTGTCCCCAAAAACCATCCAAACTGGAAAAAACCCCAAATCTGACCTCTAGCTCCCCCCCTCTGTCCCCAAAACCATCCATACAAACTGAAAAAAAACAATTAGCCCGAGCCATGATCTCGACAGAGACTGCAGCTCAATGCCATCTTGCAACTTGGTCTGTGCCTCTGCTGGTTACAGTGCTCTGGGCCTGTACCCAATGGAGTTTAGAACAATGGTGCAAAGTGGGGGGGGGGGGGGGGGAGGGAATAAATCTCATTAAAACCTACTGAATATTGGTGAATATGTGGAATTCACTGCCACAAGACAGCCGATGAGGTCAGGCCACTGGGTATAAGGGGGGAGTGTTAGGTTCTTGATTACCCGGGGGGGGGGGGGCGGTGGTCAGAGGTTATGGGGAAAGGGTTGAGAGGGAAAATAAATCAGCCATGCTGGAATGGTGGAGCAGATTTGATGGGCAGAATGGCCTGATTCTGCTCCACTGTGTTAAGTTCACCCAGAGTCTGAACTTCTCATCCCAGCTGCATCCAGACAGGAAAAGGAAATTTTTGAGAAGTGGGGATGCGTTGGAATTAGATGACCAGTTAAGTTGGCGTGGAAAACGTGCCAGAGCCTGGAACCCTACCTTGCGCCCCAGTATCTGGTTAATGGCAGCACTTTCTTTCAGCGTACACTCAGCCACCCACCTTGGCTCGCATCTCCTTCATGTACAACATGAAGGCGTTCAATGGCTTTTTGATGTGGGCTTCTCTCTTCTCGTCCTCCTCCTTTGTGTGGCCAGGGGCTTCCTGAAACGAACGTTAAACGATTAGCTGTATTTGCCACGCGTAGCAGCGCGATCACGAGTCGAGTACGAAGTTTCCCCGACCGACCCAATGAACCAAGTGACTTCCGAAGACCGTCCACAACACATAGGATCAGAATCAGGCCACTCAGCCCATCGAGTCTGCTGCGTCATTCTATCTTGGCTGATACATGAGAACGGCTTAGGAGGAAGGTCGGTGGGTGGGGTATGGGGAAGGGGGTGAAGTAAGAAGCTGGGAGGAGATAGGTGGGGAAATGTAAAGGGCTGAAGAAAGAGAGGAGAATGGATCATGGGAGAAAAGGACGGACGGGTACCAGAAACACCCTGACTAATCATGAACCTATCAACTTGCACTTTAAATATACTCAACAACTTGGCCTCCACAGATGTCTGTGGCAACCAGTCCCACAGATTTACCACCTTCTGGCTAAAGAAATTCCTCATCTCTGTTTTCAAGGGATGTCCTTATATTCTGAGGCTGTAACATCTGGTCTCCAAGTAGAGAACTGAAAGGTCCAACTTATCCTATTATTTACAATCTCATTGGATCCAACATCTCCCTCTCAGTAAATGAAACCCTCCTCCCGTTCTCTTCTGCATTAGATTTCCAAAGGACACAGCTCCGTTATGGAGAATCCCAATGAAACCACCCCGCTTCCATTCCCAGGAGACCCAACACCAATGGATTCATTCCATCTCCTCATCCCTTTCAGGATCCCAGTGGAATAAACCTCTCCCTTGCTCAATGCACTCAGTGGCCACTTTATTAGGTACACCCGCTCATTAATGCAAATACCTAGTCAGCCAATCACGCGGCGCCAACTCAATGCACAAAAGCACGCTGACGTGGTCAAGAGTTTCAGCTGTTGAACCATTTGAAATGGAACTGGATCGAACATCAGAATGAGGAAGAAGTGTGATCTACTTGAATTTGACCGTGGTGCCAGATGGGGTGGTTTGAGTATCTCAGGAACTGCTGGTCTCCTGAGATTTTCATGCACAACAGTCTCAGAGTTTACAGAGAATGGCGTGTAAAAAAAAAAATCCCACGAGTGGTAGATCTGTGGATGATAACACCTTGTTAATGAGGTCGGAGGAGAGCAGCTAGACTGGTTCAAGCTGACAATAACTCAAATAAGCACATGTTATACCATTCTCTGTGTAAAGCTCTGGGTGAGATTTCTACTGCTATGCTGCGAGGTATTTTTATTTCAGTAATTTTCTGTAAAAGCAGTGTGGCCTTTCAGTAAGAGAGCTCTGGCTTCGGATGAAGATAAGCAGCCATGTTGCCCAGCTTAAGAACGTTGCGTCAGCCAGTCAGGACCAACTGGGAATGTGTTGTAACTTCCTGCCCAGTGGGATGCGAGAGAAGATGCTCGAGAGCTGGGCGGGATGAGATTTCTGAAGGAACAGCAGCCTGGATTTGGGGGCTTTTGACGGGAGGTGCGGAGAGAAGAGCACCAGGGAAGACACCCGGGGGGCTCCATTCGGAGGGGAGACCCTGTTGCGAGGTGTGCTTCGCGAGAGGCAGGATTCCAAGAAGGGAAGCTCTCCCTGTGGTTGGCGATGGGAATTCAGCACCGTGAGTAAAGTGGAACACCCAGCCACTACTGATATGAGCTCCAACGTTTATGTGCAGTTTTAGACTTGATTAACTGTGATGGGCCTTTTTACTCTTTTCTTTCTTTTCCCATTAATTGTTTGATGATGTCAAAAATTGATAAATTTACTTTCTTGACAATTTTAAACGGGTGTACGATCTGTCACTTCTTGGCGATGGATATTTGTGCATGGGCAGTGTACACACAGCTTTTGCTACAATCAACATTCTTCAATTGGAACATCCCCAAATCATACCGACTCCAGACGTTCTTTGCTTATGTAAGGTGGCTTCACCGCTGAGTCACGTGGATGCTAGCAGAGTTAGCAAACGAGCCAAGTTAGTGTATGAGCCCCGGTCAGAGGGTTGTATCTCTAAGTTCCAGAGACTGTGAAAATCCCAGGTCAACTGTTTCTGAGATACTCAGTCCACCCCATCTGGCACCAACAATCATTCTGCCATCAAAGTCACTTAGATCACATTTCTAAAGCCTACAGAGAACGGTGCGAGAAATGAAACAAAAAGCATCCATTGAGCAGCAGTACTGTGGGCAAAAACACCTCGTTAAAGAGAGAGGTCAGAGGAGAATGGCCAGACTGGTTCAAGCTGACAAGGAGGCGACAGTAACTCAAATAACCTCGTGGTACAACAGTGGTATGCAGAACGCACAACACATCAAACCTAACCTTTAAGTGGATGGACTACAGCAGCAGAAGACCACACTGGGTTCCCCTCCTGTACCTGATAAAGTGGCCTCTGAGTGTATTTGTCAACACAGGGATATATTTGAGCTTGCTCGTCTCTGACAAAGGGCACCATCTTGGCTTGAGGCTTTCTCATCAACTCTACCCCTGACCCCTGAACTTCTGAATCAAGGTCAACGTGCCAATTATTGAACCTTCCGCTCATCGTTTTGAAGCCTCCAGCAAAGACACAACAGAACTCACGAGATGTGGCTCGGACTGGGCTGGCTGTGATTGGGCTCCTGCTTGATTCCCGTGGTTACGATGGCAGGGTGGGGGATTCCACTTGCATGTAGACCGTGTGACGCCGTGACCAGCTGAGGAGAGAACCTGCCAAAAGAGACGCGAGTCAGTGAGGAGTGGAAACAAGATGCGCTGACAGATCACAAACCACCCCAACAGGCAGCGGGCAGCTCACCCAACTGTGAATCCAATCATTAGGGCCAAGTGACTAGTGGTGCTCCATAGGGGTCGGTGTTGGGTCCACTGCCATTCACCAGCAACCTGCACGATGGGATTGATAGCAATGGGTGGGTGGGAATGAAGGGAAAGGGGGTTGTTGAATCTGATACAAAGAGTGGCAGGTAGTATTGAGAAAGCAGGGAGTCTGCAGGAGGAACTGGACAGATTAGGATAATGGGTAAAGAAGTGGCAGACGGAATAGGATGTAGTGCATGGTCATGCACTTGGAGAGAAGGACTTTAACAAACGTAGACTGTTTCCTGAACAGGGAGCAAATTCCAAATCAGAGGCACAAAGGAACTTGGGAATCCTCAGGCAGGATTCCCTAAAAGTCAACTTGCAAGTTGAGTCACTAATAAGGAAGGCAAACGCAACATTGGCATTCATTTCGAGAGAACTAGAATATAAAAGGATGTGACGCTGAGGCTTTAAAAAAACATTGCTGGTCAGGCCACATTTGGGGTTACTGTGAGCAGTTTTGGGCCCATATCTCGAAAGGGTGTGCTGGCATTGGAGAGGGTCCAGAGGAGGTTCACAAGAATTGTTCCAGGAATGAAAGGATTAATTTATGAGGAGAGTTTGATGGCCCTGGGCCTGTACTCGTGTGAGAGTTTAGAAAATTTGGGGAGGGTGGATCTCATCGAAAACTACTGAATATTGAAAGGCCTAGATAGCGTGGATGTGGAGAATATTTAGAATCTACAGTAATTTGTTCTGAATTCTCCTCACATCCAAGGTTCATCAGGTGAAAGAACTGTTCTTTACTTCTCTACTGAATGGCCAGGTGCAGAGTTGGAAGTATCTCTCCTCCTGGCCTCTCCCTCCAGCATGAAATCTCTCCCCATTTACTCTAATTCCTTCCAGAGTCCTTGATCAAATCACTCTTAATATCCATCAGGGTAGCAAAGCAACGGGACGCTACAGTCAGGTGATTGGAGCTGAATTACTACTGCTGCCCGTAAGGACGCTCTGCCTGTCACCGTGTGGGTTTGCCTCGGGTGTTCCAGTTTCCTCCCACATCCTAAAGACGCGTGCTGACACTTGCAGGCTGCCCCCACCCCTGTCCAGCACATCCTTGGACTGCATTGGTCATTAAAACGGACAGCACATTTCACTATGTTTTGATACAGACATGACAAAGCTAATCTTTCATACATATCACTATGTAGAACAGAGTGATCTAGGAATAATGGTGCATAGTTCCTTGAAGGTCGAATTTCATGTGGATAGGGTGGTGAAGAAAGCTTTTGGTATGTTGGCCTTTATAAATCAGAGCTTTGAGTATAGGAACAACACACACAAAATGCTGGTGAAACACAGCAGGCCAGGCAGCATCTATAGGGAGAAGCGCTGTCAATGTTTCAGGCCAAGACCCTTCGTCAGAGCATTGAGTATAGGAGTTGGGATGTAATGTTAAAATTGTACAAGGCATTGGTAAGGCCGAATTTGGAGCATTGTGTACAGTTCTGGTCACCGAATTATAGGAAAGATGTCAACAAAATAGAGAGAGTACAGAGAAAATTTACTAAAATGTTACCTGGGTTTCAGCACCTAAGTTACAGGGAAAGATTGAACAAGTTAGGTCTTTATTCTTTGGAGCGTAGAAGGTTGAGGGGGGACTTGATAGAGGTATTTAAAATTATGAGGGGATAGATAGAGTTGATGTGGAGAGGCTTTTTCCATTGAGAGTAGGGGAGATTCAAACAAGAGGACATGAGTTGAGAGTTAGGGGGCAAAAGTTTAAGGGTAACATGAGGAGGAATTTCTTTACTCAGAGAGTGGTAGCTGTGTGGAACGAGCTTCCAGTAGAAGTGGTAGAGGCAGGTTCGATATTGTCATTTAAAGTAAAATTGGATAGGTATATGGACAGGAAAGGAATGGAGGGTTATGGGCTGAGTGCGGGTTGGTGGGACTAGGTGAGAGTAAGCGTTCGGCACGGACTAGGAGGGCCGAGATGGCCTGTTTCCGTGCTGTGATGGTTATATTCCAGAGAACACATGGCTGCATTGTGAAACCTCTCGTTCAGACTCGAGAACAAATCTGAAATCAATTTGAAGAAACCTCTTTTTTATTTGCTATGAAATTACTGGACTTTTACTATCCTCACTTGTTTATTCTAATTTTAAATAGAACACACAACAGTATGTTCTACAACTTCGGCCCACAATGTTGAGCTGTCCACGAGATGCTAAGATTGAATTAGGCCATTTGGGCCAGCATTCTGTGATTTATTATCCCTGTCAACCCTGTTCTTCTGCCTTCTCCCTGTAACCTCTGACACTAATCCAGAACCTCCTGGCCCAAAGGTTCACATACTATTTTACTTCTCCCTGTAACCTCTGACACTAATCCAGAACCTCCTGGCCCAAAGGTTCACATACTATTTTACTTCTCCCTGTAACCTCTGACACTAATCCAGAACCTCCTGGCCCAAAGGTTCACACACTATTTTACTTCTCCCTGTAACCTCTGACACTAATCCAGAACCTCCTGGCCCAAAGGTTCACATACTATTTTACTTCTCCCTGTAACCTCTGACACTAATCCAGAACCTCCTGGCCCAAAGGTTCACATACTATTTTACGTTCTCGAATGTTTCTTTAGGTTCACATTTTGCAAAGACCAACTCGCAGGACCAAGTGAATGTGGGGGCTTGCGGCCACATCACACCCCCACAGCAGCAGTCCACCCCTCCCACACCTCGTCCATCAATTCCTCGCGCCGAGTCACTGGTCCTTACACTCTAGTTCGTCGCCCCAGGCTCTCCACAGTCCCTGCTATCTGCATCAACAGTGGGTGGCACCTTCCCAACACCTGGAACAAGATGGCTCTGCCTCTCCCCAGCACCCTGTGTGTGTGGGGGGGAGGGGGGCAGTATAGCTAACCCCTCTCTCTCTCTCATACAGTCATAGAGAAGTACAGCACAGAAACAGGCCATTCACCCCATCTAGGCCATGCTGAAACCATTCAAACTGCATACACCTACCATCCATATACCCATCCAAACTTAAATGTTGAAATTGAGCTTGCATGCACTACGTGTGCTGTCATCTTGTTCCACGTTCTCACCACACTCTGAGTGAAGAAGGTTCCCTCATGTTCCCCTTAAACTTTTCACCTTTCACGCTTAACCAATGACTTCTAGTTGTAGTCCTACTCAACCTCAGTTGAAAAAAGCCTTCTTACACTTACCCCATCTATACCCCTCATAACTTCGTACGCCTCTGTCAAATCTCCTCTCAATCTTCTGCATTCTAAGGAATACAGTCCTAACCTGTTCAATCTTTCCTTATAACTCAGGTCCTCCAGACCCGGCAACATCCTTGTAAATTTTCTCTGTACTCTTTCAAACTTGTTAACATCTTTCCTGTAGGTAGGTGACCAAAACTGCACACAATACTCCAAATTAGATCTCACCAATGCCTTATACAACCTCACCATTACATTCCAGTGTTATACTACACCAGAATGTAACGCCGCACGCTCTGACACACAGCACTGTTGAAAACCCTACAACTTCAACATAACATCCCATCCCCTGTACTCGATACTTTGCTTATGAAGGCCAATTTGCTAAAAGCTTTCTTTACGACCCTATCTACATACGGATTATGGGCCTGTATTCCCAGTTCCCTTTGTCCTACCACTCCTTGTAGCATGTGAATGGGGAAATATCCCTGCTCAGCGGGCAATGCTCCTGCTCAGCACCTCCATCGCTTATCCTCACACTGAGCAGAGCAGCAGGGTCACTCTGCCTTCCCGGCACCTACAGCTATCTGCCTTCACAGCCTCTCTGCACTGTACGAGTGGGGTAATACAGGTGGAAGTACATGTGACTGTCCAGCTGGAGGAACCTTCCAGAATTTAGGGGCACAATCGTCCCTCATCCCCTACTCTATACATAACGTGCCTCCCTCTGGCTTCAACCCTTCCCCCCCCCCCCTTCTCCATCTATTTCTATCTTTCCCTCTCTATTTCTGTCTCTCGTGGTCCCTCTCCTTCTCTCCTCCCCTCCCTTCCTCTGTTCCCTCATCCCTCCCTCACTCTCTCCTTCTCTCCCCCCTTCTTCCTCCATTCCCTCATCCCTCCCTCACCCTCTTGCTCCCTCTCCTCCCCTCCCTTCTTCCTCCGTTCCCTCGCCCCTCCCGCACCCACTCTCCATTCACTCTCCTCCCTGACTCCCCGCCTCATCCCCCCCGCGTAGGGCTGGAAAGGTGACCCTGCTGCCGTCACAGGGTACGGGGCAGTTGCAGTGACGGAATGGTCGCCACCGTCCCTCGCACGAGGGACACTACCTCTGACAGAGCACCCCCCACCCCCCCGGAGCAGGACTCCCTTGCCAGGGCCAGTGGCTGACCCAAAAGTCGTGGAGGTTCACCCACCTGGCCACAGAGGCGTTGGCAGCCAGCGCTGTATGGTAGGAGGGTCTAAGGCCTGGTGCTAACATCGAGTACAGGGGGGGGCTCGGCCTGCGGTGACAGGAGTGAGAAATGAAAATCCCAGATTACAAGGCACTCCGAACAAACAGAGAAAAACAGACCACGACATACTAAACCGAGAACTCATTGTTGCGTTCAGTCCTGGGTGTCTCATTACAGGAAGGATGTGGACACTTTAGAATAGGGTGCAGAGCAGATTTGCCAGGTTGGCGCCCGGTAAGTGACTTAATGTTTTATGAGGAACGGTCGAAAAGCTAGAGCTTTTCCTTTTTGGGGCAAAGGAGGGTGAGGGATGTCTTGATGGAGATGACACAGATCGAGTGGACAGCCAGAGACTCAGCAGGCACATGGATGAAGGAAAGATGCTGGGCTATGTTGGAGGGATCTCAGAGTAGGTTAAAGGGTTAGCACAACATCATGGGCCGAAGAGCCTGTACTTTTCTGTATTCTAACACAAGTCCTGCTCTACGGCCACTCCATGAGTGAAACGTGGTCCCCTTGTCTCCCCGAGTCCACAATACCAGACCACTGCCCCCCTCTTGACTAAGGACCACCCTCCCTGTACCAACTGCAGCATCCTCCACACTGTCCCAATACAGGTTAGATACCAACAGTAACTCCCTCTGCATTGTCCTGTCAAACACTCCCGGGACTGGGACAGCTGGACTGCCTGGTGACATTCCGGGGGTATGTCCGTGCTTAGGTAACCATGGAAAAGCAACATGTGGTGCCCATGGGTACTACAGAGGTGTTTTGGAATTGTTGGGCACCGCAGGGGATAAACACCATCTTTGACAACGATAGGAATATTATAATTTAATTTAGCTTTGTTTGCGTTAGTCACTGTTACTGTCTTGATGTTTGTTGTAGTATCGTAGAAAAAGGGCAGGGACAACAAAGGGTAGGCACAAAGAGTAGCCCCATCTACACTCTCCTATCTCACACACCAAGGGCAGGGCCAGATGCACAGGAAAGGCCCCTCTAAAGACAAAGAATTCCAATTATCATTACAACACCTGGTTGGACCAAGTTCCTCAAAGCTATTGAAGAGTCACAGTTGTAAAACAGGAATCTTTCAGGATTGGGACCGATTGGGCTGAGGAGACGGATTGGAAGGTTCAGACAATTCCTCATGGAGCTTCATGGTTCTCTACCCCGAGGGGATCTGTTGAGTCTGAAGTTGGTAGGTTTCAACCACTTCGAGGGATAAGGCACCGAGGGTGCTCCCTCAGGCTCTCACTGGGACTTCTGTCCTTCTGGGCCCCAATTCCACCAGTCTCTATCCCAGCAACGGATACATGGAGAATGGTGTGAGATCGGATATGCAACTCCCCAGTGGAGTCTGAGATCAGGGTAACAATCAGTACACATTGTGCCTACTGCCGTACTTCTGGCTGACACAGAAGTTCCTTCAGCCCATCGAGTATATGCCGACACTCAGAGCAACCCCTTGAATCCCACTTCTCTCCCTCTGCCTCAATCTCTTTCGAAAAGCTATTGAAGAATCCCAGTGGTGGTAGACTCAACGGTCCTATCATACTCCTGGGTCTTCCGGTGCCCGTCCTCCTTCCCCATCGCTCATGGTCCACTCTCCTCTCCTTCTTCCTCTTCAGGCTGTCCACCCCACACACATCTGTGCTCCCACCAGGGCACATTTACAACAAACCGTCCATCTCCCAGCCTTCATGGCTCTGCTAACACAGAGAAACTGCTGGAGGGACTCAGCATCTATGGAGAAGGAATAAGCGGGCAATGTTTTGTGTACAGAACCTTCATTGGGACTGGAAAGGGAGGGGGAAGGATCCAGTGCAAAGGGGGGGAGGGGTAAACTTCTGGTAATTTTTTCTCTCATTGCTCTTCCCCATCTGGTCCCCTTCGCTTCTCATCTCCCCGTCACCTCCTTCTGGTGTCCCTCCTCCTTCCCTTTCTCCCACAGTCCACTCTCCTCTCCTTCCTCCTCAGTCCTTTACCTTTTCCACCCAACACCTCCCAGCGTCTCGCTTCAACTGCCCTCCAATACCCCACACACCTTCCCCTCGCCTGGACACATCTACCACCTGCCAGACTATACTCCATCCTTCTCACCAACATACTTATCGTGGCTTCTACCCCCTTCCTCTCCAGTCCTGACGAAGGGTCCCATCTTGAAACATTCTTGTTTATTCCCCCTGCCCGGATGCTGCCTGACCTGCCGAGTTCCTCCAGCACCTCGAGAGCACTGCTCAGGTTTTGCTGAGATTGCGATTAGCAGCATGGCTTTGGGTCGTGGGAGGAAACTGGAGCGTCCGTGGAAACACAACACCTGGACAGCTTTGGGGACCGGGATCCAACCTGGTGGGGGGCAGCCGCAGGAGCTCTACCCTCCCCACTGCTGGCCGGATGCCAGGAACGTGATGGACTGGACTTGGCTTTATTATTTTCAGGGATACAGTAAGGCAAGAGGCCCTCTTGGCCCAAAAGCCCACACTGCTCGATTACACTCAATGGCCGACTGACCTACTAACTCCCGAGCCTTTGGAATGTGGGTGGAAACCCGGAAGCGCACACAACCACAGGAGAACGTACAACGTCCTTACAGACAGCGGAGGGAACCGGGTGCACAGCTGCCGGTGGAAGCTGGAGAGAGGCGAGAGAATGGGGATAAACAAAAAAGGGTCTTACGGTGGTACCATCCAGCCGAGAGGGTGGGCAAGCTGCCCAACGGCGCCGGGAGAGAGTGGGTAAAATGCCGTGAGCTCCGAAGGGTGCCGAACCCGAGGGAGTCCTGCGGGGAGACAGAGAGAGAGAGAGAGAGAGAGAAATAACCGGGAGAAGGCCAGGTGGCGACGAGGCAGCCAAAGAGAGGAGAGCGGGGAGGGGTTCACTCACCACTCTTGAGGTCGAGCTCCGGGGACAGGTGAGGCGAGGGGCTCCCCGGTGAAAAATGATCGTTGCTGTAGGTGATGAGGGGGGTGAGGGGATGCACATGGTGAGGATGTTGAACCAGGGGCACGCCGCTGGTCTATGGGAGACAGAGAGAAAAAGACAAGCGATCAGCAAACGCTTTCAGAGGAACCCACACCCCACCTCGTGACTAGAAATCCCCTTCTCCACCCCCTCCATCATAAATACCCAGGAGAAAGTCATTCAGCCTTGACACTACGCTCTACTTTATTTAGAGACGCCGTTTGGTCCAACTGCAGCTGTGTGAACCAAACCCCTTCCGAATGCAGGAGGTAACGGGGAGATTGTACCAACTCCTTACAGACGGGTCACCTGCACGCCAATGTTAAGCTAACAGCTGTGCTACTGTGTCGTCCCATAGAGTCACAGAGGACAGAGAGAGAGAGGGGGGAGGAGGCCCTTCAGCCCACCAAGTCTGTACTAGCCCCCAACCAGCCATCCACTAACCCGACAGTGATTCCATTTCATTCTCCCCACATTCCTACCCACGCCCCTCACGTTCCCTCACCCACATGTTGGGGGGTAACTTACCGTGGCCAGTTAACATTCTGATCCTCAGTGCTGTTCAGATTTGTTTAAGTTTATTTTGAGATTTAAGTGGAACAGGCACTTCCAGCGCCCCCCCCCCCCCCCCCACCCCGAGCTGTGCTGCCCAGCGACCCCCTGATTTAATCCTCGCCTGAAGGGACAATTTACAGTAACGAATTAATCAGAATGTCTTTGGACTGTGGGAGGAAACCAGGGCACCTGGAGGAAACACACAGACTCCTTACAGATGACGTTGGAATTGAACTTGGACACCCCGAGCTGTAATAGTGCCGTGCCAAATGCAACGCTACTGTGGCGCCTATAGTAGGGGAGCATGGGGGGTGGGGGAGGACCTCCTTCACGCAGGGGGTGGTGGGAGTGAGAGTCTATGGACTGTGGGAGGGAACCCACTTCCACATAGAGGACGCTGGAACTGAACTCTGAACTCCGGTGCGCCCAGCGGGAGTAGCGTCGCGCTGACCGCTAGCGGGACTCCCCACGCGGGAGGGAACTCCAGCACTTGGCAGCAACCCCTCAGGAAAGCGTGCATACCCCACGCACAGAGCGTCTGAGGTGGGGACTGAACCCAGGTCTACGGCACCATGAGTCAGCAGCTCTATCCGCCGTGCCACAAGTCCCCCTCCCCCCACCCGCACTGAATCCAATCCAATGAATTAACCTGATCAACAAGAAACACCACCAGAGAGATGTTCAGGCGGCATTCCCGGAATCGCAGGGAGGCACGGGCACTGATAGCTGGACGGAGGGAGTCACACATCAGCCAACGAGGAGACCGTAATCGTGATTATGGCCCATGTGACTCTCACTCACAGCCAAGGCCAACAGGGCTGACAACATATCAGGTTCGTAAACACGAGAGCTTCTGCAGACGTTGGATATCCTGAGCAGTGCACAGAGAGTGCTGGAGGAATTTAGCAGATCAGGCAGCATCTGGAGAAAGGGACCAGGCAGGTCGATGTTTCCCTCATCGGGGCTGGAAAGGAAAGGGGCCGAAGGCGGAGGGACGGGAAGAAGCACGAGCTGAGGGGGGCAATGAGGTGAGAAGCTGGGAGGGGACAGCTGAAAGAGGTAAACAGTTGAAGGAGGAGGAGTCTGATAGGAGAGGAAAGTGGACCACGGAGAGAGGAGGGGCACCAAAAGGAGGTGATGGGCAAGTGTGGAGAAGGAGTAAAAGGATAATCAGAATGGGGAATGGAAAAAGAGAGAAGAGGAGAAGGGAGAAATTACTGGATGATGGAGAAATTGATGTTCGTGCCCTCAGATTGGAATCTACACAGGCTGAATACAAGATGTTGCTCGTCCAACCTGAAGGAGAATCTGATGAAGAATTCTTGGTGGGGTCAAGTACAAAACGTTGAGGGTAGATCGGTATTACATTGCCCATGGTCAAAGATCTCTCTCTCTCTCTCAAGTAGCAGACTGACATTTGCTATTCCCTCCCTCCCCCACCACCAAATGCTTCCAGGCCTGGTGAAGTTTGGAAGGTGACGATATCTCTGCAGCTCGGTCACCCCAAGATGGTGCCCCACCAGGCTCCGTCCATCAGCCTGACACATTTTCTATAATTAGTTGTTTTAGGTTGAAATAGTAGACTGATGGACTGCAGACAAAATTTACAAGTTCGTTGCTGGGACTTGAGGGCCCAAGTTACAGGGAAAGGTTGAATCGGTTGGGACTTTATTCTCTAGAAAGTAGAAGATGGAGGAGAGATTTGATAGAGGGGTAGACAAAGGGTTAGACGAGCAGGTTTTCCCCACTGCTGTTGGCTAAAACTAGAACTGGAGGTCATAGGTTAGTGGTGAAAGGTGAAATATTTATTTATTCTACTATTGGGAACAATGCAGAATAGGCCATTCCAGCTCAGCAACCCCCAATTTAACCCTAGCCTCAACATGGGACAATTTACAATGACCAATTGACCTACTAATCAGTACAGGCCCTTCGGCCCATCTAGTCCATGCCAGACTGTTATACTGCCTAGCCCCTTGGTCAATGGACTGTGGGAGGAAACCCCTCCCCTCCCCAGGCAGATCTCATCTCCTCAGGGCCGCTCCTCCACACTATAGTACAGTACAGGCCTTTCTGCCCACAACGTTGTGCCGACCCTTCCAACCTACGATGCCGTGCTTAGCGCAGCTCTGCCGAGCACGCCACCTTGGTGCCAGAGGCCTGGTGACACTCGCACGTCCGCGAACTGTGCCGATCACTGACGCAAAGCAGCGGATTTCACTGTGTGTTCTGATGCACACGTGACAAATGAGTCGGAGTCGGAACCCAACCCGCCCCTCCCACATAGACAGACTGAGCTAGGCACGAGTGAACAGTAACCTTCGAGGACCTGGAGATGAAGCCAGCTTCCAGCGGTGGTCAGAAACCTCTGGCCTTCCATCGTCCCCCACTGGCCTACAGTTATTACATTCCCCCTGCACACGCACACACCCTACTCCCTCCCTCCCTCCCCACCGCACCCTCGGCCACTCTACAGCAGAAGGTCCAACCCATCTGATCCACAAAACCGCTGTCATACTCACAATGTGCACGGGAGACGGTGTGTCCTTGAGTGAACTTGCTGCCTGGATGTCCAACAGGGGCCATTTCATGTGCAGGTACTGCAGGACATTAAAAACCATCATAGAATAAGACAACAGACTGAATTAATCAGCAAAGCTCACCCCACACAGCCCTGTACGGTCACACACTCTGCACTCTTCAAAGCCCAGGCATCTCCAGTCGAACTCTGTCTTTTTGTGTGTTTCCCCCTCGCCGTCAGTCTGTGGTTTTGTATTGCCAGGTGCTCGTTTGTTTTCATGCCCCATGTGCTCCTGCTCTACTCCGGCCCCTGTATCACTGAGTACTCCGTCTCTCGTCTGTTTCTCATTATTACCTGTATTGCTGCCACCGGAGTCTGATTGTGCTCCACCTATCATCTGCCTCTCTGTTTATTGCTCAGTGTATTTCAGTCCTGTGTTTTCACCTGTTTGTGGCCAGATTGTGCCAGTGAATTTTCCTGAGCCTGGCCAGCATTCGTATCTGTACTCTGTCCGTCTGAATATCGACTCTGCTGGTTTCCCGATGCTGGTTTTTGGATTTCTCTGGATGTTTTGATCGCTGCCTGAACGTTGATGCCGACTTTGTTTGCACCTCGGGATTTGTCACTCAATGTGTGCACAGTACTGGGTCTGCGACTGGATCCCTGCTCCAGTGTCCTGACACCAAGATAAAAAAATAACAAACCAAATCCCCAGATTCTTACAGTCCAGATACTTTGGTCCTCGATGTGCTGACCTTCAAATCTCCCCCAAGATGAATCAAACCCTTCCCTCCATGTGCCAATGTATCTGCCTCCACCTCCACCCTTGGCAGGGAGTTCCAAGCTCTGTGTTAAAACATCCCTCTGACATCTCCCTATACTTTCCTCCCAAATTATGTACCCTCATGAGATATTACCACCCTGGGAATGAGCTTCTGGCTGTCCACTCAACCCATACCTCTGCTCATCCTCCTTCTGTCCCAAGAGAAAAGCCCTCGCTCGCTCAACCTCTCCTCATACGACATGCGCTCTAATTCAGGAAGCGTCCTGGTAAATCTCCTCTGCACTCCCCTGAAAGCTTCCACATCCCACACTTCCACATCAACTGTAAGTTACAAACGATTGAGTCTCATCCTGCAAAAGTCCAGGAACTTGGAGCTACTTAACCTTACTTGCTTTTGAGCTTTTAAAAAAAATAAAGTATCAACTTTATTCACTGTGTATATTTACATATACAATAATTTACTGGTCAGGGTACAACATGCAACAAAAAAAAACCAGTATTCAACAATCCCCAAGAGTTATATACAATATAAAGTTAGAGGTTAAAGTGCGGATATGGAATTACATGTGTATAAATACCAGTGTATATGTACAATGTAAATATTATACACAGTGGCTTAAAGTGTTTACAATGGGGGTAATAGAGGGGGAGCACTAAGTAGAATGATTGATCAGATTAACTGTCTGTGGGAAGTAACTTTTAAGATGGAGTTAAGTTTTTGTCTTAACAGCCCAATAGCACTTTCCAGAAGGAAAGGCAGTTTGCAGGGTGGGTAGTTTTTATTAAGTAGGCATTATTCTTGTTATAAGTTCAATCTCCTGCATCGTTTAAGGTTTCAAGTCAAGTATCGCCCTTGACAAATCAAAGCTTTCCTACTTGGTCTGACCTGGAACGGTTTTCTGCAAGAAAAATATGTTAAACTTGTTAACACACACACCACCCTCCCACCCTCAGAAATTTGCCAACTATAGCCTAAAGTGGTGGATACAGCCCAGAGCATCAAGGCTTCGTAAAGAGGATGGGCTGACTGGCATAAGGCAGAGCGTGGTGAAAAAGGGGACTTTTCCAGTTGGCCGCTGGTGACCAGTGGTGTTCCGCTGGGGCCGGTGTTGGGTCTACAACTTTTCATGTTACGTGAGCACAAGATTCTGGGGGAACTCAGCAGGCCACGCAGACTCTATAAAAAAAAAGAGCAAACAGTTGACGTCTTGGGCTGAGACCCTTCATCAGGACCAGAGGCCACCTGCCCTGCCGAATTCCTCCAGCATTTAGTGTGTGTTGCTTGGAGTTCCAGCATTTCCAGAATTGCCTGTGTTTGCTTTCACGCCATATGTTAATGATCTGATGACAAAATTGATGGCTTTGTGAGCAAGTCTGCAGACGATACCAAAAAAAAGTGAGGGAGCAGGACGAGTTGAGTAAGCAGGGAACCTCGATAGATTAGGAGAATGCGCAAAGGTGGCAGATGGAAAATAGTGTAGGGAAGTGAATGGTCACGCAGTTTGGTAAAAGGAATAAAGGCATAGGCTATTTTCTTATAGGAGAGCCAATGCAGAAATCAGAGGTGCAAAGGGACTTGGGAGTCCTTGTGCAGGATTCCCTGAAGGTTAACTTGGAGGTTGAATGATTGTTATGGAAGGCAAATGCATTCATTTTGAGGGGACTTGAGTATAAAAGCAAAGATGTAATGCTGAGGCTTTATAAGTTATTAGTCAGACCACACTTAATGTGATATGAGCAGTTTTGCCTCCCATATCGAAGGCAGGAGAGAGTCCAGTTGAGGTCTGCAAGGATGACCGTGGGTATGAAAGGGTTAATGTACGAGGATGAGGAGAACTTGATGACTCGGTGGTCGCAGGAGCTTAGCAGAATGAGGGAGATCTCATTGAAAAACTTATTAAATACTGAAAGGCCGAGATAGAGTGGACATGGAGAGGATGTTTCCAACAGTGCGAGAGTCAAGATCAGGAGGCACAGCCTCAGAACAGAAGAACAAAGATGTTCGACACAGTTGTGTAGCAGTTACGATAACGCTATTTCAGTGGCAGCGAGCTGCGTGCATTTCCCATGACTACATTCTAAAGAAACGTGGGCTTATTGGACCAGAAGGACCTCTAGCATGCTGTTTTTCTAAATAAAACCAGGTACAAACTCCTTTTGCCAGAGGATGGTAGAATTCATTGCCACAGACAGCTGTGGAGGCCAAGATATCGGGTATATTTAAAGCGGAGTTATTATTTCTGAAAAACTTTAAATAGCAAAGACGGACAAAGAACCGGTGCAAAAGACGACAAAAATGTGCACACATAAAAAGCCGACAACACGAGTTGTAGAGTCCTTGGAAGTGAGGCTATAAATTGGGGCGGAGGGGATCAGTTCAGCGTCGCGGTGAGTGAAGTTATGTGTGCAAGAAAGGGCTGTTACACCAACAGGGAGGCGAAGAGCGGGACAGGACAGGGCAGGAGAAGCTCGGCAGCGAAAGGAGGGTTATGCATGGGGCTAGCAACCCCGTTTCGTAAAAGGCCACAGCTGCAGAAAGGCCAACAGAAGCTCCAAAGACCTCATCCCGGGGACAGGAAGGGATCTTCGCCTCGAAGCGGTGTGGTGAAAGTGGAAGCTTTCAGGACTGAGGATTCTGGCGAGCTCCTGTCAGCGCCCCATGTCCCAGCAGGGGAGACGGACTTCAGAAGCAGGGCAGGATAGGGTGAGGTTGGGCCAGGCAGGACAGGGGAGCCATGATGATGAGAAGCCACAAGGGGAACGAATCTTACCTAGGCTAAGCAGAACCAGTCTAGGCACAGCTGAGAACCAACACAGTGGGGGAAAATAAACTGCTGGAAATAATTTATGGGTGCCATAACAATACCTGAACTGTGGGACAGAGAATAATTCAGCACGTTTGAGGAGCAGTGGAATAATAGAGCATAATCCTTTACAAAGACCAGTCAAAGCAAATTGGCAATTAAGTGGAACGTTCACTGAATCAGCTTTCGATAATAATGGGTCAAAGAGCTAACGGGGGAACAGGGCATCACTCTTACCCAGGGCTAGATCGATATAAATCCTGTGATGAAAAGATCCTCTGGATAAGATCGTTGGTTGAGCTGGCACCGGAGTGTGCGGTTGGCACTTGAAGGGCTGCCCGCAGAACATCCTTGGGTGTGTTGGTGGTTATTGAAATTGGCACATCTCACTGCATGTTTCGACAGACATGCGGTAGGTAAATCTGAACAGGAAGATTTTCGTCGAAATTGAAACCACAGTGGCTGTCGGCAATTAGAGAGAGCCAGCCGACGCAGGGTCTGAGAGCCGAGGGTTGCCCCCAGAACATCCTCAGGTGCGTTGGTGGTTAATGCAAACAGCACATTTGACGGGCACGTGCTGAATAAATCCGAACGTGAAGAATTACATCGAAATTGAAACCACGGTAGCTGTTAACAATTAGAAAGCCGAACTACGCAGGATCTGAGAGAGAGAGAGAGAAGGGCTGGCGGGGGCAGGTACTAAAGTCATTTTGAAAGCAATGAATCAGAACCTGAAACAGGGTTAACGTCGCTGATATACGCTGTGAAATCTGGTGTTATGTGGCAGCAGTGCATGGAGTCATAGAAAAGTACAGCACAGAAACAGGCCCTTCAGCCCATCTAGTCCATGCCAAGCCGCATCTGTCCAATGCAATAGTTTAAAAAGACTATAAATTATAATAAGAAAAAAATATATACTTTGGATTCCAGATAATTGGGCCACCAGTTAATTGGGACAGCTGCTTATTTGGGACAACTCTTTAAGAACAAAAGCTAATTGATAAAGTAGCTGAGATTCCCTTTGTTTACTTGGGACATTAAGCTCCTTAAGTGGGACAGGTGACGTTTCTAACACCAGTCATGTGCATTTCTGTGGCTATTAGACACTACATCATGCTTAGAGCAAAGTTTTTTTTCCAAATAGCTTATTTGCATGTGTTTGTGTTCAGGACAGTGATCTTGTCACTGATAGCTCAGAAGAAGTAAGTAGACAATTCAGAACTGTCTTGCTCTTTCTGAAACACAGATTCAAGCATTCAGATGCCATAAACAGCCAGGAGCTAAAATGAAGCAACTTCACTACTGCAAGAAGTTAGGAACTACGAAGAATTTGAAGGCATCGAGACAATCATCTTGAATGTTACGATGAAAATGAAGATTTGGAGAACGTAATAGTCCGAGGCAGTCCATCATCCACACTAGGCGTCTGCACTGATTTTGTTCATTTACAGTCAATCAGAAGAACACGGCAGTGCACACCAGATTAATTCCTCTTGCTGAAGGGGCTATATGAGCCTCAACCGGATGGGAGAACCTCACTCACACCAACACAGATCCCACAACCTATGGACTCGCCCTCAAGAGCTCCGCAGCTCATTCTCGATATTCATTTATCACTCCTAATTTTTCGCCTCTAGTACTTGCAGAGTCTGCTGCCTTTTGCACAACAGTTGCTCGCCCTTCCTCGTCGCGTGTGGTTTCTCACTTGCGTGCCTTTGTAGTCACTGTGAATGCCCACAAGAAAATGAATTGCAGGACAGTACGTAGTGACAAATAGACGTACTTTGACAATAAATTTACTTTGAGCTTTGAGGCTTAAAGGGGATGTGAGAAGTAAGTCGCAGAGAGGGAGTGCAGGTGTAAAAGCCTATAATTCGGCCCAGTACGTCACGGGTTAAAAGCTAGAATCAGATTTAATACCATGTCGTGAGATTTGTTAACTTTATGGCAGCAGTGCAATGAAATACATGAAAAATACAGAGAAAAAGATCAGAGTTACGTTAAGTATATTTATTGAATCGATAAGTTAAAAAAGCAGTGCAAAATAGCAGAAATAAAGTAGTGAGGTAGCGTTCATGCCTTCAATGTCCAAATAGGAACCGAATGGCAGAGGGGAAGGGGCTGTTCCTGAATTGCTGAGTGTGTGCCTTCAGGCTTCTGTATGGTAACAATGAGAAGAGGGCATGTCCTGGGTGCGGGGATCCTTAATAATGGATGGCATCTTCCTAAGGCACCGCTCCTTGAAGATGTCTTGGGCACTGGTACCCATGATGGAGCTGACTAATTTTACAAGTTTCTGCAACTCATTTTGATCTTGTACAGAAGCCCCCCTCCCTCCCTCCTACCAGACGGTGATGCAACTAGTCAGGACGCCCTCCACGGCACATTTGTAGAAGTTTTTGAGTGTTTTAGTTGACAAACCAAATCTCCTCAGATTCCTATTTAAATATAGCCGCTGCCTTGCCTTCTCTATAGCTGCATCAATACGTAGCATCCAGGTTAAGTCCTCAGACACTCAGAAACCTGAAACTGAAGGTACAAGAGCTACCCCTGTACTCTCTGGTGACCCTGCGATCTCGGAGGCCAGCGTCAGAACATCTTTGGGTGAACCATCGCAGGGTGGTAGACCCAGACATGCGGTCTACCTGGCAGGACTCTGGCAACCCGTACCAACCAACTGGCGGGAGTGTTCAACGACTTGTTCAGCCTCTCAAAAGGGCAACATTCAGACCAGAGCCCACGAAGAACAGAGTGAGCTGCCTCGATGAACATTGCCCAGTGGCACTCCCATCTACGGCGATAAACACTCTGAGAGCTTGGTTACGGCTAGAACCAACTCCTGCCGAAGCAAGGACCTGGATCCGCTGCGAGTTGCCTTGGTCTACAGCAATGCAATCTCAATGGCCCTGGGATCACCTGGACAGTAGTAATGCCTACATATTGATTACAGCTCAGTGTCCAACACAATCACACCCTCAGCCCTAATCAACCAGCAGCCAGACCTGGGCCTCTGTACCTCCCTCTGCATCGGGGAGAGCACCGTCATCTCCTCCTCGCTGACAATCAACGCTGGCGCCCACAATTGTGTCGCTGGGCACAGCTCAAATGCTCTCTACAAATTTGCTGACAATGCGACTACTGCTGGTAGAATTTCAGATGGTGACGTGGGGGGGGGGGGGTACAGGAACGTAGAAGATCAGCTGGTTGAGTGGAGTCGCAACAACAACGTCATTGAGGCCAAGGAATTGTCTGTGGGCTCTGGGAACAGGAAGTCAAGGGAACGTTGATGTAAAAGCAGCTTCAAAATCCTGGTTTTCAACATCTCTGAGGATGTGTCCCGGACTCGAGGTATTGTTGCAAGTACACAGCCGTCAGTGGCTACCTTTCACTCAGAGTTTGAGGAGACACCAAAGACTCTTGCAAACTTCTACAGCTATACCTATCACGGAGAGTATTCCAACTGGTCGCATCACCGTCTGGTATGGAGGGGCCATTGCACAGGATCGGAAAAAGTTACAGGAAGTTGTAAACTCAGCCAGCTCTATGGTGGGCACCAGCGTCCCCAGCACCCAGGACACTTTCAAAAGACAATGCCTCAAAAAGGCAGCATCCATTATTAAGGACCCCCATCACCCAGGACATGCCCTCTTCTCATTGCTACCATCAGGGAGGAGGTAGAGGAGCCTGAGGCCACACACTCAGCGATTCAGGAACAGCCTCTTCCTCTCTGCCATCAGATTTCTGAATGGACAACGAACCTATGAACATTCCCTCACGGTTTTCATCCTCTCTTTTTCTACTACTTACTTAATTAAATGTTTATATTATATATCCTTATTATAATTTACAGCTTGTTATTATTATGTATTGCGAGGTACTACGGTGATATTAAACCAGTTCTGATGAGTGCACAGTCCAATTCCCCAAGGGACGCCGTTCACCTTGCTGAGTTCCTTCAAGTGCGTGTTGCTCCAGACTCGAGCACCGGCGGAATTCAGCATTACCAGGCCGAGACCCTAAATCATAACTGGATTTCCAGCGCCCGGAGAATCTCCTGTGTTTATCATCTGCAGAATCCTGTGCCTCCGGCCAGTTGTTCTCTCTAAACACACATCAGGACGTGGCCAGCTCGGCTATAAGAATGCCCGGACTTTAACAACTCTCCTGACCACCTCTCTCCACACACACCCCCCCAAACTCCCCCAGGAAACCTTCCGCGGCTCGCGTCGGTTTTTGACGCCCCATATCGGGAGGTTACTGGGTCGGGCGGCCGGCGCATCTACACTTTCTGCGAGTCACACCCGGCGCGGCGAGACTGGGAAAAAATTTACCCCGAGGCACGACAGAAACTTGTGCCAAACTTTGCAATTTGTCGAAAGCGGCAGGGAGTGAGGGGTGGGGGTGGTAGGAAGGAAGGAGCGAGCGCGCGACTGGGGTAGGGGAGGGAGAGGGGAGAGGGTGGGATAGACAGTGGGGCGGGAGGAGGGGGTGCAGCGAGGTCCAGAACAAAAGGCTGAGAGGCCCGGTTCGGGGGTGGGACCATGGCGATGGGAGAATGCGGGAGAGATCCGGCACAGGCACATATACACTCACTCTCTCTCTCTCTCACACGGCCCCCGGGACGAGTGCGCGAAAAGTTTGAACAAGTTTTCGGACTCACCGTGCGCGGCCCCGGGGACAGGCCTCGCGGCGCCGCCAACTCCGGGATCAGCAGAAACGGTAAGGTGGCGGTCGGCAACGAGCCCCCATCCCGGCTCCGCACTGCAGGGGAGAGAAAGGCGGCGACTGGGGTTAGTGGAAGGCCAAGAGGAGGGGGTGTACGGGAGAGAAAGTGAACAGAGATGGGGAGGGGGGGGGTAAGATCCAGTGCGAGGGGGCGCAGCAGAGATTAAGTTGAGAGAAACAGGGATCGAGTCAGGCAGGGGGTTCCAACCATTTTTAATGGCCAGACCGAGGGATCCGCGGACCCTAGGTGGGAACCCCTGCAGTAAGGGATCCGGTGCTGTGTGTGAGGGGGTGGGGGGGAGATCCGGTGTAGGATCAGAGATGGGGTAGGTGGGCGGCGGTAAAAAGAGGGAATCTAGAGCGGGGGTGCGGGAGCGGATCCAGCGCAGTGGGTGCGGGGGGGGGGGGGGAACGGATTCAGCGCAGTGACAAGAGATCGAGTGTGTGGAGGGGAGCGGGGCGGGGGGAGATGTCCTGGGACGGGTAGGGAAGCGGTCTCACTCACCCTCCTCCTCTCGATCCCGGCGTTTTTCCACCAAACTCTCGGACTCGGCTCTGCGCTCCGCCTGCAACACACGAGAGGCGTCAGCCCGGGGTCCGGAGCGGCCGAGGGGTACACAGCGGAGGGGGGCGGGGGGACCCGGCTGCCGGGGGAATTCGGGGCGGCCGGCGGGAGGTTGGGAGGGGGATCACCGACTCGGAGCTGACCTGGGTCCTGGGCGGACGGCCACCGCTCTCCGGTCCCTCGGTCTCTCGCAGCAGCGACGATTTGACCTCGGCCAGGTCCCGTTCGCCCTCCTGCTCGCCTTCGTCCTTGAAGCGGATCAGCTCGTCGCTGGCCCCCAGCTCCCCGCCGCCGCTCAGCGGCATCTTCCCGCCCGCTGCCCCGCTCTGACTGCCAGCTGCCCCTGGCCCCCGCCGCCAATCAATGGCCGGGGCCCGGTCGTAGCCCCGCCTCCCGCCCCGCCCCGAACGCCAATCAATAGCCGGGGCCGGACCGCGATCCCACCCTTAGCCCCGCCCCCTAGCGCCAACCAATGGCCGGGGCTCCATCCATTGACCGTCTCAACCCTGCTTATCCCGGGCACCGCGGACTGCCCGCTCCCCCTCCACCCACGTCTCAGTCCTGCCACCCCCAGAGAGGGCAGTCACAGCACAGTCAGCAGGCAAATTTCAGAGAGCTCCGGAGGTAAATTAGACAAAGGGCACAGATGCTGCAAAACTTCCACCAACTTCGCCCTAACTTCTCGCCTCTCCCACCTGCGACCGTAACTCTTGTCTACAGGCGCCGGCTGACCTGCCGAGTGTCTCCGCCACTTACAAAAGGTAGGGAGGTTTAAACGTAAACCTTCGGTTGAAATACCAACTAAAAAAAGGAAATTCAAATTAGTTCCAGTCAAGTTTATCACAATGAAAAATTTGCATCAGCATCACAGGCACGTAGGTACCAACACACAAAATTACATATGTGCGTGTGTGTGATATGTGTAAATTACATATAAGATTGTGTGTTATCACTGACATGTTATGAAAGTGTGTGTGTGTGTGTGTTGGTCGTCCATGGTGTCTGCCAATGTCAGAAACCTGTGAGGGAGAGTATTTTTAATGTGGAAAAAATCTATTTAAATAGTGCAAAGGTGAGGTGGTGCTCAGGGACTATTCAGAAATCTGATGGCAGTATGGAAGAAACTTAGCACAAAACAGAGACAGGATCAGACTCGCTCAATGCTGGACCCTGATGTTCTGTTCTGTGGGTTGCTCAAGTTCCTGATGGTTGAAGCGTCTCCTGATTGTTGTGTCTTGGATCACCTGGACAACCTACACCCGAAGGCATGGCAGGGGCTATGTCCCATTAGGAGTTTGAGGAGTCTAGGTATATCACCAGTAGCACTCACAAATGTATACAGATCCTTCTGACTGGTCGGAGGGGCCACCGCACAGCATCAGAAAAAGCTGACGGAAGTTGTAACCTCCATCGTGGGCACTAGCTTCCCCAGCATCGAGGACATCTTCAGAAGGCGATGCCTCAAAAAAGGCAGCATCCACCGTGAAAGACCCCAGCACCCATGGCATGCCCTCTTCCCGTTGCTACCACCAGGGAGGAGGTACAGGAGCCTGAGGACACACACTCAACATTTCAGGAGCAGCTTGCTCCCCTCAGCCATCAGATTTCTGAATGGACGATGAATCCAGGAACACCACCTCACTGTTTTTCCCTCTCTCTTTTTGCAATGCTCATTTAATTTACAGCGCGTAATTTGGTTGTAATTGATCGTTTTTTGTTATTATGCATGAAGCGTACTGCCACCACAAAACCCGAGGTTTCATGGCACACGCCGATTCTGATTCTGTCCTGGTGGTGCGGGACGTCAGGCTTCGGTGCCTCCTGCCCGGTCGGTGGTGGCATTGAGAAGAGGGTGCAGCCTGGACGATGGGGGTGCCTGATGATCGGTACCGCCTTCTTGAGACGGCGTCTCCTGCGCGTGGTCTCGGTGGTGGGGAAAGCCATGAGCACAGACGTCTCGGGTTGCTGGGCACTGGAAAGACCGCGTCTGCGACCATTCGGGATGCCTGCAGCAGCCGTATTGTGATGTCCAACCTTATTGCAACGAAGACCCTTTTGCTTGCTGTAAACATTGTGCACGCGGCCAGCGAATGGATCAAAGACCGCCACGCAGTCTGAAGCAGGGAAGGGAAGAATGAGTCATTGAACAGACAGTATCCGTGGAGAGAGAGAGACCAAGCTGACGGTTCATGTTGATCTTTTATCAAAAGTGTATAGAAGTGACTAGCCGCAGCAGTACACAGGGCAGGCGAGAGTGGAAGCAGTGGGGATTTGTTGCACATTATAACACGGGACAGGCCGTTTGGTGAATGATGTGCCAAACTTTAACCAACTTGGCTATCTATATAACCTTTCCCTCCTTCAAGATGAGGTAGAAAATTGGGTTCAATCTTGGCGTCGGAGGGGACTGAGAACAGCGGTAAATGGTTGCCTCTCTGACTGTTATCTGTTTCAAAGCTATCAAAGTTGTCATCTGTCTCAAAGTTAACTGGATCAGCAAGTTTGCAGATGTCATCAAGATGGGGGGGGGGGCGGTGCAGCGTGGACAGCAAGAAAGGCTACCAAAGCTTTCAACTGGACCAAATGGAAAAATGGGCTGCAAAATGGCAGATGGAACTTAATGCAGACAGATGTGAGGTGTTTAACTTTGGGTAGAAATTACACAGTGAATGGTATGGCACTGAGGAATGAGGAGAAATAGGTCAATAATTCCTTGAAAATGGCATTGAATTTAGATAGGGTCTTAAAGAGAGCTTTTGGCACATTGACTGCAAGTATGAAGTCCAGGATTTGGGGTGTTCTGTTGGAGTTGTACAACATACTTGTGAGGCTGAAGTTCAGGCAGTTCTACAAGAAAAATAACGATCAGATTGAAAGGGTGCAGGGAAAACTTACAGGGATGTTGCCAGGGCTTGCTTACCGGAGTAAAAGGGAGAGGTTGAAGAGAATAGGACTTTGTTCTCCGGAGTGGAGGAGAATTAGGGGAGATTTAACAGAGCTAAACAAAATGATGAGTGGTGTTCATAGGATAAATGTGAGCAGGCTTTTTCCACTTTGATTGGGTGCAATGTGAACCAGAGGTCTCAAGTGCAGGGTGCAAGGTGAGATATTTAAGGGGAAGCTGAGTGAAACTCCTTCACTCAGAGGGTGGTGTGAGTGTGGAATGAGCCAATGTTAGTGGGGGATGTGGGTTAGATTGCAACATTTAAGAGAAGTTTGGATAGGTACATGGATGGGAGGGGTGTGGAGGACGATGGTACAGGCATGGCTCGATGGGGCTAAGGGAATCAGTAGTAACTAGATGGGCTGAAGGGCCAGATTCTGTGCTGTAGTGCTCTATCACTGCAATACTGCTGATAGGCACGCTCATGTTCCTTTTTATTTCATTTTGCAAACAAATCACTGAGACAAATAATTAAACCGGCAGATCCCGTCCCAGGGTTAGAGTGAGACTTCAGCTGAGACCCAGAGTAAAACCTCAGGTGACTCTGGGGCTTCACACAGACAGAAACCAAAACTAATCTCATGTGGGCCAGGGTGTGTGAAGCTGATGAGGAGTCACATTCTCACTTTGCCAGCTCTAATTGCTCAATCCAAATACTCCCTCCCCCCTTGTATCCTGAACAACAGGCATTGATTAGTGAGACCTCTCAATCCCATCAACACAAAGGCCCTCTTCTACAGCAGGGCCACAGGAGGCCACAGGACTAATCCTTCCCCTCCCAATTACTGCACAGCCCCTGAGCCCAAGCATTGTGTACAGGTATGCAGTTAATATACACCACTTCACTCGGCAAGCACCCTCATCACCCTTCCCCTTGGCAAAATCATTCCCCTCATCACCCCTTCCCCTCGGCAAACACATTCCCCTCATCACCCCTTCCCCTCGGCAAACACATTCCCCTCATCACCCCTTCCCCTCGGCAAACACATTCCCCTCATCACCTCTTCCCCTCAGCAAACACATTCCCCTCATCACCACTTCCCCTCAGCAAACACATTCCCCTCATCACCTCTTCCACTCAGCAAACACATTCCCCTCATCACCCCTTCCCCTCAGCAAACACATTCCCCTCATCACCTCTTCCCCTCAGCAAACACATACCCCTCATCACCTCTTCCCCTCAGCAAACACATTCCCCTCATCACCCTTCCCCTCGGCAAGCACATTCCCCTCATCACACCTTCCCCTCGGCAAACACATTCCCCTCATCACCCCTTCCCCTCGGCAAACACATTCCCTTCATCACCTCTTCCCCTCAGCAAACACATTCCCCTCATCACCCTTCCCATCGGCAAGCACATTCCCCTCATCACACCTTCCCCTCGGCAAACACATTCCCCTCATCACCCCTTCCCCTCGGCAAACACATTCCCCTCATCACCCCTTCCACTCGGCAAACACATTCCCCTCATCACCTCTTCCCCTCGGCAAACACATTCCCCTCATCACCTCTTCTCCTCGGCAAACACATTCCCCTCATCACCCCTTCCCCTCGGCAAACACATTCCCCTCATCACCCCTTCCCCTCGGCAAAAACATTCCCCTCATCACCCCTTCCCCTCAGCAAACACATTCCCCTCATCACCTCTTCCCCTCAGCAAACACATTCCCCTCATCACCACTTCCCCTCAGCAAACACATTCCCCTCATCACCTCTTCCACTCAGCAAACACATTCCCCTCATCACCCCTTCCCCTCAGCAAACACATTCCCCTCATCACCTCTTCCCCTCAGCAAACACATACCCCTCATCACCTCTTCCCCTCAGCAAACACATTCCCCTCATCACCCTTCCCCTCGGCAAACACATTCCCCTCATCACCTCTTCCCCTCGGCAAACACATTCCCCTCATCACCCTTCCCCTCGGCAAGCACATTCCCCTCATCACCCCTTCCCCTCGGAAAGCACCCTCATCACCCATTCCCCTCAGAAAACACATTCCACTCATCACCCTTCCCCTCGGCAAAACACATTCCCTCATCACCCCTTCCCCTCGGCAAACACATTCCCCTCATCACCCCTTCCCCTCGGCAAACGCATTCCACTCATCACCCCTTCCCCTCGGCAAGCACATTCCCCTCATCACCCCTTCCCCTCGGAAAGCACCCTCATCACCCCTTCCCCTCAGAAAACACATTCCACTCATCACCCTTCCCCTCGGCAAAACACATTCCCTCATCACCCCTTCCCCTCGGCAAACACATTCCCATCATCACCCCTTCCCCTCGGCAAACGCATTCCACTCATCACCCCTTCCCCTCGGCAAACACATTCCACTCATCACCCTTCCCCTCGGCAAACACATTCCCTCATCACCCCTTCCCCTCGGCAAACACATTCCCTCATCACCCCTTCCCCTCGGCAAACACATTCCACTCATCACCCTTCCCCTCGGCAAACACATTCCACTCATCACCCTTCCCCTCGGCAAACACATTCCCTCATCACCCCTTCCCCTCGGGAAGCACTTCCCCTCATCACCCTTCCCCTCGGAAAACACATTCCACTCATCACCCATTCCCTCAGCAAACACATTCCCCTCATCACCTCTTCCCCTCAGCAAACACATTCCACTCATCACCCCTGCCCCTCGGCAAACACATTCCCCTCATCACCCTTCCCCTCGGCAAACACATTCCACTCATCACCCCTGCCCCTCGGCAAACACATTCCCCTCATCACCCTTCCCCTCGGCAAACACATTCCACTCATCACCCTTCCCCTCGGCAAACTCATTCCCTCATCACCCCTTCCCCTCGGCAAACACATTCCCCTCATCACCCCTTCCCCTCGGCAAACACATTCCACTCATCACCCTTCCCCTCGGCAAACACATTCCACTCATTACCCTTCCCCTCGGCAAACACATTCCCTCATCACCCCTTCCCCTCGGGAAGCACTTCCCCTCATCACCCTTCCCCTCGGAAAACACATTCCACTCATCACCCTTCCCCTCAGCAAACACATTCCCCTAATCACCCACTCGGCAAACACATTCCTCTCATCACCCCTTCCCCTCAGCAAACACATTCCCCTCATCACCTCTTCCCCTCAGCAAACACATTCCCCTCATCACCCTTCCCCTCGGCAAGCACATTCCCCTCATCACACCTTCCCCTCGGCAAACACATTCCCCTCATCACCCTTCCCCTCGGAAAACACATTCCCCTCATCACCCTTCCCCTCGGAAAACACATTCCACTCATCACCCATTCCCTCAGCAAACACATTCCCCTAATCACCCCCTCGGCAAACACAGTCCTCAAATCACCCTTCCCCTCGGCAAGCACATTCCCCTCATCACACCTTCCCCTCGGCAAACACATTCCCCTCATCACCCCTTCCCCTCAGAAAACACATTCCCCTCATCACCCCTTCCCATCGGGAAGCACTTCCCCTCATCACCCTTCCCCTCGGAAAACACATTCCACTCATCACCCTTTCCCTCAGCAAACACATTCCCCTAATCACCCCCTCGGCAAACACATTCCCCTCATCACCCATTCCCCTCGGCAAACACATTCCCCTCATCAACCTTCCCATTGGCAAAGACATTCCCCTCATCACTCCTTCCCCTCGGGAAGCACATTCCCCTCGTCACCCCTTCCCCTCGGAGAGCACCCTCATCACCCCTTCCCCTCGGAAAACACATTCCCCTCATCACCCCTTCCCCTCGGAAAACACATTCCCCTCATCACCCCTTCCCCTCGGAAAGCACCCTCATCACCCCTTCCCCTCGGAAAACACATTCCATTCATCACCCTTCCCCTCAGCAAACACATTCCCCTAATCACCCCCTCGGCAAACACATTCCCCTCATCACCCATTCCCCTCGGGAAGCACATTCCCCTCATCACCCCTTCCCATCGGCAAACACATTCCCCTCATCACCCCTTCCCCTCGGGAAGCACATTCCCCTCATCACCCTTTCCATTGGCAAACACATTCCCCACATCACCCCTTCCCATTGGCAAACACATTCCCCTCATCACCCCTTCCCCTCGTCAAACACATTCCCCTCATCACCCCATCCCCTCGGGAAACACCCTAATCACCCTTTACCCTCAGGAAACAGATCCCCTCATCACTCCTTCCCCTCGCCAAACACATTCCGCTCATCACCCCATCCCCTCGGGGAAACACCCTCATCACCCCTTCCTTCCCCTCAGGAAACAGATTCCCCTCATCACCCCTTGCTCTCGCCAAACACATTCCCCTCATCACCCCATCCCCGCGGGAAACAGATTCCCCTCATCACCCCTTCCCCTCGGCAAACACATTCCCGTCATCAACTCTTCCCCTCGTGAAACACCCTCGTCACCCCTTCTCCGCAGCACACACATTCCCCTTATCACGCCTTCCCCTTGGCAAACACCCTCATCGCCACATCACCTCAGCAACCACCCTCATCACCCCTTCCCCTCAGCAAAAACCCTCATCACCCCATCCCCTCAGCAAACACTCTCATCACCCCTTCCCCTCGGTAAAAACCCTCATCACCCCTTCCCTTCAGCGAAAACCCTCATCAAACCCATCCCCTCGGCAATCAGATTCCCGTCATCACCCTTCCCCTCGGCAAACACATTCCACTCATTACCCTTCCCCTCGGCAAACACATACCCTCATCACCCCTTCCCCTCGGGAAGCACTTCCCCTCATCACCCTTCCCCTCGGAAAACACATTCCACTCATCACCCTTCCCCTCAGCAAACACATTCCCCTAATCACCCACTCGGCAAACACATTCCTCTCATCACCCCTTCCCCTCAGCAAACACATTCCCCTCATCACCTCTTCCCCTCAGCAAACACATTCCCCTCATCACCCTTCCCCTCGGCAAGCACATTCCCCTCATCACCCTTCCCATTGGCAAAGACATTCCCCTCATCACCCTTCCCCTCGGCAAACACATTCCCCTCATCACCCCTTCCCCTCGGCAAGCACATTCCCCTCATCACCCCTTCCCCTCGGAAAACACATTCCCCTCATCACCCCTTCCCCTCGGAAAACACATTCCACTCATCACCCTTTCCCTCAGTAAACACATTCCCCTAATCACCCCCTCGGCAAACACATTCCCCTCATCACCCCTTCCCCTCGGCAAACACATTCCCCTCATCACCCCTTCCACTCGGCAAACACATTCCCCTCATCACCTCTTCCCCTCGGCAAACACATTCCCCTCATCACCTCTTCTCCTCGGCAAACACATTCCCCTCATCACCCCTTCCCCTCGGCAAACACATTCCCCTCATCACCCCTTCCCCTCGGCAAAAACATTCCCCTCATCACCCCTTCCCCTCAGCAAACACATTCCCCTCATCACCTCTTCCCCTCAGCAAACACATTCCCCTCATCACCACTTCCCCTCAGCAAACACATTCCCCTCATCACCTCTTCCACTCAGCAAACACATTCCCCTCATCACCCCTTCCCCTCAGCAAACACATTCCCCTCATCACCTCTTCCCCTCAGCAAACACATACCCCTCATCACCTCTTCCCCTCAGCAAACACATTCCCCTCATCACCCTTCCCCTCGGCAAACACATTCCCCTCATCACCTCTTCCCCTCGGCAAACACATTCCCCTCATCACCCTTCCCCTCGGCAAGCACATTCCCCTCATCACCCCTTCCCCTCGGAAAGCACCCTCATCACCCATTCCCCTCAGAAAACACATTCCACTCATCACCCTTCCCCTCGGCAAAACACATTCCCTCATCACCCCTTCCCCTCGGCAAACACATTCCCCTCATCACCCCTTCCCCTCGGCAAACGCATTCCACTCATCACCCCTTCCCCTCGGCAAGCACATTCCCCTCATCACCCCTTCCCCTCGGAAAGCACCCTCATCACCCCTTCCCCTCAGAAAACACATTCCACTCATCACCCTTCCCCTCGGCAAAACACATTCCCTCATCACCCCTTCCCCTCGGCAAACACATTCCCATCATCACCCCTTCCCCTCGGCAAACGCATTCCACTCATCACCCCTTCCCCTCGGCAAACACATTCCACTCATCACCCTTCCCCTCGGCAAACACATTCCCTCATCACCCCTTCCCCTCGGCAAACACATTCCCTCATCACCCCTTCCCCTCGGCAAACACATTCCACTCATCACCCTTCCCCTCGGCAAACACATTCCACTCATCACCCTTCCCCTCGGCAAACACATTCCCTCATCACCCCTTCCCCTCGGGAAGCACTTCCCCTCATCACCCTTCCCCTCGGAAAACACATTCCACTCATCACCCATTCCCTCAGCAAACACATTCCCCTCATCACCTCTTCCCCTCAGCAAACACATTCCACTCATCACCCCTGCCCCTCGGCAAACACATTCCCCTCATCACCCTTCCCCTCGGCAAACACATTCCACTCATCACCCCTGCCCCTCGGCAAACACATTCCCCTCATCACCCTTCCCCTCGGCAAACACATTCCACTCATCACCCTTCCCCTCGGCAAACTCATTCCCTCATCACCCCTTCCCCTCGGCAAACACATTCCCCTCATCACCCCTTCCCCTCGGCAAACACATTCCACTCATCACCCTTCCCCTCGGCAAACACATTCCACTCATTACCCTTCCCCTCGGCAAACACATTCCCTCATCACCCCTTCCCCTCGGGAAGCACTTCCCCTCATCACCCTTCCCCTCGGAAAACACATTCCACTCATCACCCTTCCCCTCAGCAAACACATTCCCCTAATCACCCACTCGGCAAACACATTCCTCTCATCACCCCTTCCCCTCAGCAAACACATTCCCCTCATCACCTCTTCCCCTCAGCAAACACATTCCCCTCATCACCCTTCCCCTCGGCAAGCACATTCCCCTCATCACACCTTCCCCTCGGCAAACACATTCCCCTCATCACCCTTCCCCTCGGAAAACACATTCCCCTCATCACCCTTCCCCTCGGAAAACACATTCCACTCATCACCCATTCCCTCAGCAAACACATTCCCCTAATCACCCCCTCGGCAAACACAGTCCTCAAATCACCCTTCCCCTCGGCAAGCACATTCCCCTCATCACACCTTCCCCTCGGCAAACACATTCCCCTCATCACCCCTTCCCCTCAGAAAACACATTCCCCTCATCACCCCTTCCCATCGGGAAGCACTTCCCCTCATCACCCTTCCCCTCGGAAAACACATTCCACTCATCACCCTTTCCCTCAGCAAACACATTCCCCTAATCACCCCCTCGGCAAACACATTCCCCTCATCACCCATTCCCCTCGGCAAACACATTCCCCTCATCAACCTTCCCATTGGCAAAGACATTCCCCTCATCACTCCTTCCCCTCGGGAAGCACATTCCCCTCGTCACCCCTTCCCCTCGGAGAGCACCCTCATCACCCCTTCCCCTCGGAAAACACATTCCCCTCATCACCCCTTCCCCTCGGAAAACACATTCCCCTCATCACCCCTTCCCCTCGGAAAGCACCCTCATCACCCCTTCCCCTCGGAAAACACATTCCATTCATCACCCTTCCCCTCAGCAAACACATTCCCCTAATCACCCCCTCGGCAAACACATTCCCCTCATCACCCATTCCCCTCGGGAAGCACATTCCCCTCATCACCCCTTCCCATCGGCAAACACATTCCCCTCATCACCCCTTCCCCTCGGGAAGCACATTCCCCTCATCACCCTTTCCATTGGCAAACACATTCCCCACATCACCCCTTCCCATTGGCAAACACATTCCCCTCATCACCCCTTCCCCTCGTCAAACACATTCCCCTCATCACCCCATCCCCTCGGGAAACACCCTAATCACCCTTTACCCTCAGGAAACAGATCCCCTCATCACTCCTTCCCCTCGCCAAACACATTCCGCTCATCACCCCATCCCCTCGGGGAAACACCCTCATCACCCCTTCCTTCCCCTCAGGAAACAGATTCCCCTCATCACCCCTTGCTCTCGCCAAACACATTCCCCTCATCACCCCATCCCCGCGGGAAACAGATTCCCCTCATCACCCCTTCCCCTCGGCAAACACATTCCCGTCATCAACTCTTCCCCTCGTGAAACACCCTCGTCACCCCTTCTCCGCAGCACACACATTCCCCTTATCACGCCTTCCCCTTGGCAAACACCCTCATCGCCACATCACCTCAGCAACCACCCTCATCACCCCTTCCCCTCAGCAAAAACCCTCATCACCCCATCCCCTCAGCAAACACTCTCATCACCCCTTCCCCTCGGTAAAAACCCTCATCACCCCTTCCCTTCAGCGAAAACCCTCATCAAACCCATCCCCTCGGCAATCAGATTCCCGTCATCACCCTTCCCCTCGGCAAACACATTCCACTCATTACCCTTCCCCTCGGCAAACACATACCCTCATCACCCCTTCCCCTCGGGAAGCACTTCCCCTCATCACCCTTCCCCTCGGAAAACACATTCCACTCATCACCCTTCCCCTCAGCAAACACATTCCCCTAATCACCCACTCGGCAAACACATTCCTCTCATCACCCCTTCCCCTCAGCAAACACATTCCCCTCATCACCTCTTCCCCTCAGCAAACACATTCCCCTCATCACCCTTCCCCTCGGCAAGCACATTCCCCTCATCACCCTTCCCATTGGCAAAGACATTCCCCTCATCACCCTTCCCCTCGGCAAACACATTCCCCTCATCACCCCTTCCCCTCGGCAAGCACATTCCCCTCATCACCCCTTCCCCTCGGAAAACACATTCCCCTCATCACCCCTTCCCCTCGGAAAACACATTCCACTCATCACCCTTTCCCTCAGTAAACACATTCCCCTAATCACCCCCTCGGCAAACACATTCCCCTCATCACCCCTTCCCCTCGACAAACACATTCCCCTCATCACCCCTTCCCCTCGGAAAACACATTCCCCTCATCACCCCTTCCCATCGGGAAGCACTTCCCCTCATCACCCTTCCCCTCGGAAAACACATTCCCCTCATCACCCTTTCCCTCAGTAAACACATTCCCCTAATCACCCCCTCGGCAAACACATTCCCCTCATCACCCCTTCCCCTCGACAAACACATTCCACTCATCACCTCTTCCCCTCGGGAAGCACTTCCCCTCATCACCCCTTCCCCTCGGCAAACACATTCCCCTCATCACCCCTTCCCCTCGACAAACACATTCCCCTCATCACCCCTTCCCATCGGGAAGCACTTCCCCTCATCACCCCTTCCCCTCGGAAAACACATTCCCCTCATCACCCCTTCCCATCGGAAAACACATTCCACTCATCACCCTTTCCCTCGGCAAACACATTCCCCTCATCACCCTTCCCCTCGGAAAACACATTCCACTCATCACCCTTTCCCTCAGTAAACACATTCCCCTAATCACCCCCTCGGCAAACACATTCCCCTCATCACCCCTTCCCCTCGACAAACACATTCCACTCATCACCTCTTCCCCTCGGGAAGCACTTCCCCTCATCACCCCTTCCCCTCGGCAAACACATTCCCCTCATCACCCCTTCCCCTCGACAAACACATTCCCCTCATCACCCCTTCCCATCGGGAAGCACTTCCCCTCATCACCCTTCCCCTCGGCAAACACATTCCCCTCATCACCCCTTCCCCTCGACAAACACATTCCCCTCATCACCCCTTCCCCTCGGGAAGCACTTCCCCTCATCACCCCTTCCCCTCGGCAAACACATTCCCCTCATCACCCTTCCCCTCGGAAAACACATTCCACTCATCACCCGTCCCCTCAGCAAACACATTCCCCAAATCACCCACTCGGCAAACACATTCCTCTCATCACCCCTTCCCCTCAGCAAACACATTCCCCTCATCACCTCTTCCCCTCAGCAAACACATTCCCCTCATCACCTCTTCCCCTCGGCAAACACATTCCACTCATCACCCTTCCCCTCGGCCAACACATTCCCCTCATCACCCCTTCCCCTCGGCAAACACATTCCACTCATCACCCTTCCCCTCGGCAAACACATTCCCCTCATCACCCCTTCCCCTCGGAAAACACATTCCACTCATCACCCTTCCCCTCGGCAAACACATTCCCCTCATCACCCCTTCCCCTCGGAAAACACATTCCACTCATCACCCTTCCCCTCGGCAAACACATTCCCTCATCACCCCTTCCCCTCGGCAAACACATTCCCCTCATCACCCCTTCCCCTCGGCAAACACATTCCACTCATCACCCTTCCCCTCGGCAAACACATTCCACTCATTACCCTTCCCCTCGGCAAACACATTCCCTCATCACCCCTTCCCCTCGGGAAGCACTTCCCCTCATCACCCCTTCCCTCAGCAAACACATTCCACTCATCACCCTTCCCCTCGGCAAACACATTCCTCTCATCACCCCTTCCCCTCAGCAAACACATTCCCCTCATCACCCTTCCCCTCGGCAAGCACATTCCCCTCATCACACCTTCCCCTCGGCAAACACATTCCCCTAATCACCCACTCGGCAAACACATTCCTCTCATCACCCCTTCCCCTCAGCAAACACATTCCCCTCATCACCTCTTCCCCTCAGCAAACACATTCCCCTCATCACCCTTCCCCTCGGCAAGCACATTCCCCTCATCACACCTTTCCCTCGGCAAACACATTCCCCTCATCACCCCTTCCCCTCGGAAAACACATTCCCCTCATCACCCCTTCCCATCGGGAAGCACTTCCCCTCATCACCCTTCCCCTCGGAAAACACATTCCACTCATCACCCATTCCCTCAGCAAACACATTCCCCTAATCACCCCCTCGGCAAACACAGTCCTCTCATCACCCTTCCCCTCGGCAAGCACATTCCCCTCATCACACCTTCCCCTCGGCAAACACATTCCCCTCATCACCCCTTCCCCTCAGAAAACACATTCCCCTCATCACCCACTCGGCAAACACATTCCCCTCATCACCCATTCCCCTCGGCAAACACATTCCCCTCATCACCCTTCCCCTCGGAAAACACATTCCACTCATCACCCTTTCCCTCAGCAAACACATTCCCCTAATCACCCCCTCGGCAAACACATTCCCCTCATCACCCATTCCCCTCGGCAAACACATTCCCCTCATCAACCTTCCCATTGGCAAAGACATTCCCCTCATCACCTCTTCCCCTCAGCAAACACATTCCCCTCATCACCCTTCCCATTGGCAAAGACATTCCCCTCATCACCCTTCCCCTCGGCAAGCACATTCCCCTCATCACACCTTCCCCTCGGCAAACACATTCCCCTCATCACCCCTTCCCCTCGGAAAACACATTCCCCTCATCACCCCTTCCCCTCGGAAAACACATTCCCCTCATCACCCCTTCCCATCGGGAAGCACTTCCCCTCATCACCCCTTCCCCTCGGAAAACACATTCCACTCATCACCCTTTCCCTCAGTAAACACATTCCCCTAATCACCCCCTCGGCAAACACATTCCCCTCATCACCCCTTCCCCTCGACAAACACATTCCACTCATCACCCTTCCCCTCGGCAAACACATTCCCTCATCACCCCTTCCCCTCGGCAAACACATTCCCCTCATCACCCCTTCCCCTCGGCAAACACATTCCACTCATTACCCTTCCCCTCGGCAAACACATTCCCTCATCACCCCTTCCCCTCGGGAAGCACTTCCCCTCATCACCCTTCCCCTCGGAAAACACATTCCACTCATCACCCTTCCCCTCAGCAAACACATTCCCCTAATCACCCACTCGGCAAACACATTCCTCTCATCACCCCTTCCCCTCAGCAAACACATTCCCCTCAACACCTCTTCCCCTCAGCAAACACATTCCCCTCATCACACCTTCCCCTCGGCAAACACATTCCCCTCATCACCCCTTCCCCTCGGAAAACACATTCCCCTCATCACCCCTTCCCATCGGGAAGCACTTCCCCTCATCACCCTTCCCCTCGGAAAACACATTCCACTCATCACCCATTCCCTCAGCAAACACATTCCCCTAATCACCCCCTCGGCAAACACAGTCCTCTCATCACCCTTCCCCTCGGCAAGCACATTCCCCTCATCACACCTTCCCCTCGGCAAACACATTCCCCTCATCACCCCTTCCCCTCAGAAAACACATTCCCCTCATCACCCCTTCCCATCGGGAAGCACTTCCCCTCATCACCCTTCCCCTCGGAAAACACATTCCACTCATCACCCTTTCCCTCAGCAAACACATTCCCCTAATCACCCCCTCGGCAAACACATTCCCCTCATCACCCATTCCCCTCGGCAAACACATTCCCCTCATCAACCTTCCCATTGGCAAAGACATTCCCCTCATCACTCCTTCCCCTCGGGAAGCACATTCCCCTCGTCACCCCTTCCCCTCGGAGAGCACCCTCATCACCCCTTCCCCTCGGAAAACACATTCCCCTCATCACCCCTTCCCCTCGGAAAACACATTCCCCTCATCACCCCTTCCCCTCGGAAAGCACCCTCATCACCCCTTCCCCTCGGAAAACACATTCCATTCATCACCCTTCCCCTCAGCAAACACATTCCCCTAATCACCCCCTCGGCAAACACATTCCCCTCATCAACCATTCCCCTTGGGAAGCACATTCCCCTCATCACCCCTTCCCCTCGGAAAGCACCCTCATCACCCCTTCCCCTCGGCAAACACATTCCCCTCATCAACCTTCCCATTGGCAAAGACATTCCCCTCATCACCGCTTCCCCTCGGGAAGCACATTCCCCTCATCACCCCTTCCCCTCGGGAAGCACATTCCCCTCATCACCCTTCCCATCGGCAAACACATTCCCCTCATCACCCCTTCCCCTAGGCAAACTCATTCCCCTCATCACCCCTTCCCCTCGCCAAACACATTCCCCTCATCACCCCATCCCCTCGGAAAGCACCCTCATCACCCCTTACCCTCGGAAAACACATTCCACTCATCACCCTTCCCCTCGGCAAACACATTCCCCTCATCACCCATTCCCCTCGGGAAGCACATTCCCCTCATCACCCCTTCCCGTCGGAAAGCACCCTCATCACCCCTTCCCCTCGGGAAGCACATTCCCCTCATCACCCTTCCCATCGGCAAACACATTCCCCTCATCACCCCTTCCCCTCGGGAAGCACATTCCCCTCATCACCCTTTCCATTGGCAAACACATTCCCCACATCACCCCTTCCCATCGGCAAACACATTCCCCTCATCACCCCTTCCCCTCGTCAAACACATTCCCCTCATCACCCCATCCCCTCGGGAAACACCCTAATCACCCTTTACCCTCAGGAAACAGATCCCCTCATCACTCCTTCCCCTCGCCAAACACATTCCGCTCATCACCCCATCCCCTCGGGGAAACACCCTCATCACCCCTTCCTTCCCGTCAGGAAACAGATTCCCCTCATCACCCCTTGCTCTCGCCAAACACATTCCCCTCATCACCCCATCCCCGCGGGAAACAGATTCCCCTCATCACCCCTTCCCCTCGGCAAACACATTCCCGTCATCAACTCTTCCCCTCGTGAAACACCCTCGTCACCCCTTCTCCGCAGCACACACATTCCCCTTATCACGCCTTCCCCTTGGCAAACACCCTCATCGCCACATCACCTCAGCAACCACCCTCATCACCCCTTCCCCTCAGCAAAAACCCTCATCACCCCATCCCCTCAGCAAACACTCTCATCACCCCTTCCCCTCGGTAAAAACCCTCATCACCCCTTCCCTTCAGCGAAAACCCTCATCAAACCCATCCCCTCGGCAATCAGATTCCCGTCATCACCCTTCCCCTCGGCAAACACATTCCACTCATTACCCTTCCCCTCGGCAAACACATACCCTCATCACCCCTTCCCCTCGGGAAGCACTTCCCCTCATCACCCTTCCCCTCGGAAAACACATTCCACTCATCACCCTTCCCCTCAGCAAACACATTCCCCTAATCACCCACTCGGCAAACACATTCCTCTCATCACCCCTTCCCCTCAGCAAACACATTCCCCTCATCACCTCTTCCCCTCAGCAAACACATTCCCCTCATCACCCTTCCCCTCGGCAAGCACATTCCCCTCATCACACCTTCCCCTCGGCAAACACATTCCCCTCATCACCCCTTCCCCTCGGAAAACACATTCCCCTCATCACCCCTTCCCCTCGGAAAACACATTCCCCTCATCACCCTTCCCCTCAGCAAACACATTCCCCAAATCACCCACTCGGCAAACACATTCCTCTCATCACCCTTCCCCTCAGCAAACACATTCCCCTCATCACCTCTTCCCCTCAGCAAACACATTCCCCTCATCACCCTTCCCCTCGGCAAACACATTCCACTCATCACCCTTCCCCTCGGCAAACTCATTCCCTCATCACCCCTTCCCCTCGGCAAACACATTCCCCTCATCACCCCTTCCCCTCGGCAAACACATTCCACTCATCACCCTTCCCCTCGGCAAACACATTCCACTCATCACCCCTTCCCCTCGGCAAACACATTCCCTCATCACCCCTTCCCCTCGGCAAACACATTCCCCTCATCACCCCTTCCCCTCGGCAAACACATTCCACTCATCACCCTTCCCCTCGGCAAACACATTCCACTCATTACCCTTCCCCTCGGCAAACACATTCCCTCATCACCCCTTCCCCTCGGGAAGCACTTCCCCTCATCACCCTTCCCCTCGGAAAACACATTCCACTCATCACCCTTCCCCTCAGCAAACACATTCCCCTAATCACCCACTCGGCAAACACATTCCTCTCATCACCCCTTCCCCTCAGCAAACACATTCCCCTCATCACCTCTTCCCCTCAGCAAACACATTCCCCTCATCACCCTTCCCCTCGGCAAGCACATTCCCCTCATCACACCTTCCCCTCGGCAAACACATTCCACTCATCACCCATTCCCTCAGCAAACACATTCCCCTAATCACCCCCTCGGCAAACACAGTCCTCTCATCACCCTTCCCCTCGGCAAGCACATTCCCCTCATCACACCTTCCCCTCGGCAAACACATTCCCCTCATCACCCCTTCCCCTCAGAAAACACATTCCCCTCATCACCCCTTCCCATCGGGAAGCACTTCCCCTCATCACCCTTCCCCTCGGAAAACACATTCCACTCATCACCCTTTCCCTCAGCAAACACATTCCCCTAATCACCCCCTCGGCAAACACATTCCCCTCATCACCCATTCCCCTCGGCAAACACATTCCCCTCATCAACCTTCCCATTGGCAAAGACATTCCCCTCATCACTCCTTCCCCTCGGGAAGCACATTCCCCTCGTCACCCCTTCCCCTCGGAGAGCACCCTCATCACCCCTTCCCCTCGGAAAACACATTCCCCTCATCACCCCTTCCCCTCGGAAAACACATTCCCCTCATCACCCCTTCCCCTCGGAAAGCACCCTCATCACCCCTTCCCCTCGGAAAACACATTCCATTCATCACCCTTCCCCTCAGCAAGCACATTCCCCTAATCACCCCCTCTGCAAACACATTCCCCTCATCAACCATTCCCCTTGGGAAGCACATTCCCCTCATCACCCCTTCCCCTCGGAAAGCACCCTCATCACCCCTTCCCCTCGGCAAACACATTCCCCTCATCAACCTTCCCATTGGCAAAGACATTCCCCTCATCACCGCTTCCCCTCGGGAAGCACATTCCCCTCATCACCCCTTCCCCTCGGGAAGCACATTCCCCTCATCACCCTTCCCATCGGCAAACACATTCCCCTCATCACCCCTTCCCCTAGGCAAACTCATTCCCCTCATCACCCCTTCCCCTCGCCAAACACATTCCCCTCATCACCCCATCCCCTCGGAAAGCACCCTCATCACCCCTTACCCTCGGAAAACACATTCCACTCATCACCCTTCCCCTCGGCAAACACATTCCCCTCATCACCCATTCCCCTCGGGAAGCACATTCCCCTCATCACCCCTTCCCGTCGGAAAGCACCCTCATCACCCCTTCCCCTCGGGAAGCACATTCCCCTCATCACCCTTCCCATCGGCAAACACATTCCCCTCATCACCCCTTCCCCTCGGGAAGCACATTCCCCTCATCACCCTTTCCATTGGCAAACACATTCCCCACATCACCCCTTCCCATCGGCAAACACATTCCCCTCATCACCCCTTCCCCTCGTCAAACACATTCCCCTCATCACCCCATCCCCTCGGGAAACACCCTAATCACCCTTTACCCTCAGGAAACAGATCCCCTCATCACTCCTTCCCCTCGCCAAACACATTCCGCTCATCACCCCATCCCCTCGGGGAAACACCCTCATCACCCCTTCCTTCCCGTCAGGAAACAGATTCCCCTCATCACCCCTTGCTCTCGCCAAACACATTCCCCTCATCACCCCATCCCCGCGGGAAACAGATTCCCCTCATCACCCCTTCCCCTCGGCAAACACATTCCCGTCATCAACTCTTCCCCTCGTGAAACACCCTCGTCACCCCTTCTCCGCAGCACACACATTCCCCTTATCACGCCTTCCCCTTGGCAAACACCCTCATCGCCACATCACCTCAGCAACCACCCTCATCACCCCTTCCCCTCAGCAAAAACCCTCATCACCCCATCCCCTCAGCAAACACTCTCATCACCCCTTCCCCTCGGTAAAAACCCTCATCACCCCTTCCCTTCAGCGAAAACCCTCATCAAACCCATCCCCTCGGCAATCAGATTCCCGTCATCACCCTTCCCCTCGGCAAACACATACCCTCATCACCCCTTCCCCTCGGGAAGCACTTCCCCTCATCACCCTTCCCCTCGGCAAACACATTCCCCTCATCACCCTTCCCCTCGGCAAACACATTCCCCTCATCACCTCTTCCCCTCAGCAAACACATTCCCCTCATCACCTCTTCCCCTCAGCAAACACATTCCCCTCATCACCTCTTCCCCTCAGCAAACACATTCCCCTCATCACCCTTCCCCTCGGCAAGCACATTCCCCTCATCACACCTTCCCCTCGGCAAACACATTCCCCTCATCACCCCTTCCCCTCGGAAAACACATTCCCCTCATCACCCATTCCCCTCGGAAAACACATTCCCCTCATCACCCTTCCCCTCAGCAAACACATTCCCCTAATCACCCCCTCGGCAAACACATTCCCCTCATCACCCCTTCCCCTCGACAAACACATTCCCCTCATCACCCCTTCCCCTCGGGAAGCACTTCCCCTCATCACCCCTTCCCCTCGGAAAACACATTCCATTCATCACCCTTCCCCTCAGCAAACACATTCCCCAAATCACCCACTCGCCAAATACATTCCCCTCATCACCCACTCCCCTCGGCAAACACATTCCTCTCATCACCCCTTCCCCTCAGCAAACACATTCCCCTCATCACCTCTTCCCCTCAGCAAACACATTCCCCTCATCACCTCTTCCCCTCAGCAAACACATTCCCCTCATCACCCTTCCCCTCGGCAAACACATTCCACTCATCACCCTTCCCCTCGGCAAACTCATTCCCTCATCACCCCTTCCCCTCGGCAAACACATTCCCCTCATCACCCCTTCCCCTCGGCAAACACATTCCACTCATCACCCTTCCCCTCGGCAAACACATTCCCTCATCACCCCTTCCCCTCGGCAAACACATTCCCCTCATCACCCCTTCCCCTCGGCAAACACATTCCCCTCATCACCCCTTCCCCTCGGCAAACACATTCCCCTCATCACCCCTTCCCCTCGGCAAACACATTCCCTCATCACCCCTTCCCCTCGGCAAACACATTCCCTCATCACCCTTCCCCTCGGCAAACACATTCCACTCATCACCCTTCCCCTCGGCAAACTCATTCCCTCATCACCCCTTCCCCTCGGCAAACACATTCCCCTCATCACCCCTTCCCCTCGGCAAACACATTCCACTCATCACCCTTCCCCTCGGCAAACACATTCCCTCATCACCCCTTCCCCTCGGCAAACACATTCCCCTCATCACCCCTTCCCCTCGGCAAACACATTCCCCTCATCACCCCTTCCCCTCGGCAAACACATTCCCCTCATCACCCCTTCCCCTCGGCAAACACATTCCCTCATCACCCCTTCCCCTCGGCAAACACATTCCACTCATCACCCTTCCCCTCGGCAAACACATTCCCTCATCACCCCTTCCCCTCGGCAAACACATTCCCTCATCACACCTTCCCCTCGGCAAACACTTCCCCTCATCACCCCTTCCCCTCGGCAAACACATTCCCTCATCACACCTTCCCCTCGGCAAACACTTCCCCTCATCACCCTTCCCCTCGGAAAACACATTCCACTCATCACCCTTCCCCTCGGAAAACACATTCCACTCATCACCCTTCCCCTCAGCAAACACATTCCCCTAATCACCCACTCGGCAAACACATTCCTCTCATCACCCCTTCCCCTCAGCAAACACATTCCCCTCATCACCCCTTCCCCTCGGCAAACACATTCCACTCATTACCCTTCCCCTCGGCAAACACTTCCCCTCATCACCCTTCCCCTCAGCAAACACATTCCCCTAATCACCCACTCGGCAAACACATTCCACTCATCACCCCTTCCCCTCAGCAAACACATTCCTCTCATCACCCCTTCCCCTCAGCAAACACATTCCCCTCATCACCTCTTCCCCTCAGCAAACACATTCCCCTCATCACCCTTCCCCTCGGCAAGCACATTCCCCTCATCACACCTTCCCCTCGGCAAACACATTCCCCTCATCACCCCTACCCTCGGAAAACACATTCCCCTCATCACCCCTTCCCATCGGGAAGCACTTCCCCTCTTCACCCCTTCCCCTCGGCAAACACATTCCACTCATCACCCTTTCCCCTCGGAAAACACATTCCCCTCTTCACCCTTCCCCTCGGAAAACACATTCCCCTCATCACCCTTCCCCTCGGAAAACACATTCCCCTCATCACCCCTACCCTCGGAAAACACATTCCCCTCATCACCCCTTCCCATCGGGAAGCACTTCCCCTCTTCACCCTTCCCCTCGGAAAACACATTCCACTCATCATCGTTCCCCTCGGAAAACACATTCCCCTCATCACCCTTCCCCTCGGAAAACACATTCCCCTCATCACCTCTTCCCCTCAGCAAACACATTCCCCTCATCACCCTTCCCCTCGGCAAGCACATTCCCCTCATCACACCTTCCCCTCGGCAAACACATTCCCCTCATCACCCCTACCCTCGGAAAACACATTCCCCTCATCACCCCTTCCCATCGGGAAGCACTTCCCCTCTTCACCCCTTCCCCTCGGCAAACACATTCCACTCATCACCCTTTCCCCTCGGAAAACACATTCCCCTCTTCACCCTTCCCCTCGGAAAAACACATTCCCCTCATCACCCTTCCCCTCGGAAAACACATTCCCCTCATCACCCCTACCCTCGGAAAACACATTCCCCTCATCACCCCTTCCCATCGGGAAGCACTTCCCCTCTTCACCCTTCCCCTCGGAAAACACATTCCACTCATCATCCTTCCCCTCGGAAAACACATTCCCCTCATCACCCTTCCCCTCGGAAAACACATTCCCCTCATCACCCCTTCCCATCGGGAAGCACTTCCCCTCTTCACCCTTCCCCTCGGAAAACACATTCCCCTCATCACCCCTTCCCATCGGGAAGCACTTCCCCTCTTCACCCTTCCCCTCGGAAAACACATTCCACTCATCACCCTTCCCCTCGGAAAACACATTCCACTCATCACCCATTCCCTCAGCAAACACATTCCCCTAATCACCCCCTCGGCAAACACATTCCCCTCATCACACCTTCCCCTCGGCAAACACATTCCCCTCATCACCCCTTCCCCTCAGAAAACACATTCCCCTCATCACCCCTTCCCATCGGGAAGCACTTCCCCTCATCACCCTTCCCCTCGGAAAACACATTCCACTCATCACCCTTTCCCTCAGCAAACACATTCCCCTAATCACCCCCTCGGCAAACACATTCCCCTCATCACCCATTCCCCTCGGCAAACACATTCCCCTCATCAACCTTCCCATTGGCAAAGACATTCCCCTCATCACTCCTTCCCCTCGGGAAGCACATTCCCCTCGTCACCCCTTCCCCTCGGAAAACACATTCCCCTCATCACCCCTTCCCCTCGGAAAACACATTCCCCTCATCACCCCTTCCCCTCGGAAAGCACCCTCATCACCCCTTCCCCTCGGAAAACACATTCCATTCATCACCCTTCCCCTCAGCAAACACATTCCCCTAATCACCCCCTCGGCAAACACATTCCCCTCATCAACCATTCCCCTTGGGAAGCACATTCCCCTCATCACCCCTTCCCCTCGGAAAGCACATTCCCCTCATCACCCTTTCCATTGGCAAACACATTCCCCACATCACCCCTTCCCATCGGCAAACACATTCCCCTCATCACCCCTTCCCCTCGTCAAACACATTCCCCTCATCACCCCATCCCCTCGGGAAACACCCTAATCACCCTTTACCCTCAGGAAACAGATCCCCTCATCACCCCTTGCTCTCGCCAAACACATTCCCCTCATCACCCCATCCCCGCGGGAAACAGATTCCCCTCATCACCCCTTCCCCTCGGCAAACACATTCCCGTCATCAACTCTTCCCCTCGTGAAACACCCTCGTCACCCCTTCTCCGCAGCACACACATTCCCCTTATCACGCCTTCCCCTTGGCAAACACCCTCATCGCCACATCACCTCAGCAACCACCCTCATCACCCCTTCCCCTCAGCAAAAACCCTCATCACCCCATCCCCTCAGCAAACACTCTCATCACCCCTTCCCCTCGGTAAAAACCCTCATCACCCCTTCCCTTCAGCGAAAACCCTCATCAAACCCATCCCCTCGGCAATCAGATTCCCGTCATCACCCCTTCCCCTCGGCAATCAGATTCCCGTCATCACCCTTCCCCTCGGCAAACACATTCCACTCATTACCCTTCCCCTCGGCAAACACATTCCCTCATCACCCCTTCCCCTCGGGAAGCACTTCCCCTCATCACCCTTCCCCTCGGAAAACACATTCCACTCATCATCCTTCCCCTCAGCAAACACATTCCCCTAATCACCCACTCGGCAAACACATTCCTCTCATCACCCCTTCCCCTCAGCAAACACATTCCTCTCATCACCCTTCCCCTCGGCAAGCACATTCCCCTCATCACACCTTCCCCTCGGCAAACACATTCCCCTCATCACCCCTTCCCCTCGGAAAACACATTCCCCTCATCACCCCTTCCCATCGGGAAGCACTTCCCCTCATCACCCTTCCCCTCGGAAAACACATTCCACTCATCACCCTTTCCCTCAGCAAACACATTCCCCTAATCACCCCCTCGGCAAACACATTCCCCTCATCACCCATTCCCCTCGGCAAACACATTCCCCTCATCAACCTTCCCATTGGCAAAGACATTCCCCTCATCACTCCTTCCCCTCGGGAAGCACATTCCCCTCGTCACCCCTTCCCCTCGGAGAGCACCCTCATCACCCCTTCCCCTCGGAAAACACATTCCACTCATCACACCTTCCCCTCGGAAAACACATTCCCCTCATCACCCCTTCCCCTCGGAAAGCACCCACATCACCCCTTCCCCTCGGAAAACACATTCCATTCATCACCCTTCCCCTCAGCAAACACATTCCCCTAATCACCCCCTCGGCAAACACATTCCCCTCATCAACCATTCCCCTTGGGAAGCACATTCCCCTCATCACCCCTTCCCCTCGGAAAGCACCCTCATCACCCCTTCCCCTCGGCAAACACATTCCCCTCATCAACCTTCCCATTGGCAAAGACATTCCCCTCATCACCGCTTCCCCTCGGGAAGCACATTCCCCTCATCACCCCTTCCCCTCGGGAAGCACATTCCCCTCATCACCCTTCCCATCGGCAAACACATTCCCCTCATCACCCCTTCCCCTAGGCAAACTCATTCCCCTCATCACCCCTTCCCCTCGCCAAACACATTCCCCTCATCACCCCATCCCCTCGGAAAGCACCCTCATCACCCCTTACCCTCGGAAAACACATTCCACTCATCACCCTTCCCCTCGGCAAACACATTCCCCTCATCACCCATTCCCCTCGGGAAGCACATTCCCCTCATCACCCCTTCCCGTCGGAAAGCACCCTCATCACCCCTTCCCCTCGGGAAGCACATTCCCCTCATCACCCTTCCCATCGGCAAACACATTCCCCTCATCACACCTTCCCCTCGGCAAACACATTCCCCTCATCAACCCTTCCCCTCGTGAAACAGATTCCCCTCATCACCCCTTCCCCTCGGGAAGCACATTCCCCTCATCACCCCTTCCCATCGGCAAACACATTCCCCTCATCACCCCTTCCCCTCGTCAAACACATTCCCCTCATCACCCCATCCCCTCGGGAAACACCCTAATCACCCTTTACCCTCAGGAAACAGATCCCCTCATCACTCCTTCCCCTCGCCAAACACATTCCGCTCATCACCCCATCCCCTCGGGGAAACACCCTCATCACCCCTTCCTTCCCCTCAGGAAACAGATTCCCTTCATCACCCCTTGCTCTCGCCAAACACATTCCTCTCATCACCCCATCCCCGCGGGAAACAGATTCCCCTCATCACCCCTTCCCCTCGGCAAACACATTCCCGTCATCAACTCTTCCCCTCGTGAAACACCCTCGTCACCCCTTCTCCGCAGCACACACATTCCCCTTATCACGCCTTCCCCTTGGCAAACACCCTCATCGCCACATCACCTCAGCAACCACCCTCATCACCCCTTCCCCTCAGCAAAAACCCTCATCACCCCATCCCCTCAGCAAATACTCTCATCACCCCTTCCCCTCGGTAAAAACCCTCATCACCCCTTCCCTTCAGCGAAAACCCTCATCAAACCCATCCCCTCGGCAATCAGATTCCCGTCATCACCCCTTCCCCTCGGCAAACACATTCCCCTCATCAACCCTTCTCCTCGTGAAACACCCTCATCACCACATCACCTCTGCAAACACCCTCAACACACATTCCCCAGGGCAAACACCCTCATCACCTCTTCCCCTCAGCAAACTCCCTCATCACCCCTTCCCCTTGGCAAACACATTCCCCTCATCACCCTTCCCCTCGTGAAACTCCCTCATCACCCCTTCCCATTGGCAAACACATTCCCCTCATCACCCCTTCCCATCGGCAAACACATTCCCCTCATCACCCTTCCCCTCAGCAAACACATTCCCCTAATCACCCCCTCGGCAAACACATTCCCCTCATCACCCATTCCCATTGGCAAACACATTGCCCTCATCACCCCTTCCCATCGGCAAACACATTCTCCTCATCAACCTTCCCATTGGCAAACACATTCCCCTCATCACACCTTCCCCTCGGCAAACACATTCCCCTCATCACCCCTTCCCCTCGGAAAGCACCCTCATCACCCCTTCCCCTCAGAAAACACATTCCACTCATCACCCTTCCCCTCGGCAAACACATTCCCTCATCACCCCTTCCCCTCGGCAAACACATTCCCCTCATCACCCCTTCCCCTCGGCAAACACATTCCACTCATCACCCTTCCCCTCGGCAAACACATTCCCTCATCACCCCTTCCCCTCGACAAACACATTCCCTCATCACCCCTTCCCCTCGACAAACACATTCCCCTCATCACCCTTCCCCTCGGCAAACACATTCCCCTCATCACCCCTTCCACTCGCCAAACACATTCCCCTCATCACCCCTTCCCCTCGGCAAACACATTCCCCTCATCACCCTTCCCCTCGGAAAACACATTCCATTCATCACCCTTCCCCTCAGCAAACACATTCCCCTAATCACCCACTCGGCAAACACATTCCTCTCATCACCCCTTCCCCTCAGCAAACACATTCCCCTCATCACCTCTTCCCCTCAGCAAACACATTCCCCTCATCACCTCTTCCCCTCAGCAAACACATTCCCCTCATCACCTCTTCCCCTCAGCAAACACATTCCCCTCATCACCCTTCCCCTCGGCAAACACATTCCCCTCATCACCCCTTCCCCTCGGAAAGCACCCTCATCACCCCTTCCCCTCAGAAAACACATTCCACTCATCACCCTTCCCCTCGGCAAACACATTCCACTCATCACCCTTCCACTCGGCAAACACATTCCCTCATCACCCCTTCCCCTCGGCAAACTCATTCCCCTCATCACCCCTTCCCCTCGGCAAACACATTCTACTCATCACCCTTCCCCTCGGCAAACACATTCCACTCATCACCCTTCCCCTCGGCAAACACATTCCCTCATCACCCCTTCCCCTCGGCAAACACATTCCCCTCATCACCCCTTCCCCTCGGCAAACACATTCCACTCATCACCCTTCCCCTCGGCAAACACATTCCACTCATTACCCTTCCCCTCGGAAAACACATTCCACTCATCACCCTTCCCCTCAGCAAACACATTCCCCTAATCACCCACTCGGCAAACACATTCCTCTCATCACCCCTTCCCCTCAGCAAACACATTCCCCTCATCACCTCTTCCCCTCAGCAAACACATTCCCCTCATCACCCTTCCCCTCGGCAAGCACATTCCCCTCATCACCCCTTCCCCTCGGCAAACACATTCCCCTCATCAACCTTCCGATTGGTAAAGACATTCCCCTCATCACCCTTCCCATCGGCAAACACAATCCGCTCATCACCCCTTCCCCTCGGCAAACTCATTCCCCTCATCACCCCTTCCCCTCGCCAAACACATTCCCCTCATCAACCCATCCCCTCGTGAAACACCCTCGTCACCCCTTCCCCTCAGCAAACACATTCCCCTAATCACCCCCTCGGCAAACACATTCCCCTCATCACCCCTTCCCCTCGGCAAACACATTCCCCTCATCAACCTTCCCATTGGCAAAGACATTCCCCTCATCAACCCTTCCCCTCGTGAAACACCCTCGTCACCCCTTCTCCGCAGCACACACATTCCCCTTATCACGCCTTCCCCTTGGCAAACACCCTCATCGCCACATCACCTCAGCAAACACCATCACCCCTTCCCCTCAGCAAAAACCCTCATCAACCCCATCCCCTCGGCAATCAGATTCCCGTCATCACCCCTTCCCCTCGGCAAACACATTCCCGTCATCAACCCTTCCCCTCGTGAAACACCCTCATCACCACATCACCTCTGCAAACACCCTCAACACATCTTCCCCTGGGCAAACACCCTCATCACCGCTTCCCCTCGGCAAACTCCCTCATCACCCCTTCGCCTCGGCAAACACATTCCCCTCATCAGCCCTTCCCCTCGGCAAACACATTCCCCTCATCACCCCTTCCCCTCGGGAAGCACATTCCCCTCATCACCCCTACCCCTCGGGAAGCACATTCCCCTCATCACCCCATCACCTCGGGAAACACCCTCATCACCCCTTCCCATTGGCAAACACATTCCCCTCATCACCCCTTCCCATCGGCAAACACATTCCCCTCATCACCCTTCCCCTCAGCAAACACATTCCCCTAATCACCCCCTCGGCAAACACATTCCCCTCATCACCCATTCCCATTGGCAAACACATTGCCCTCATCACCCCTTCCCATCGGCAAACACATTCCCCTCATCACACCTTCCCCTCGGCAAACACATTCCCCTCATCACCCCTTCCCCTCGGAAAGCACCCTCATCACCCCTTCCCCTCAGAAAACACATTCCACTCATCACCCTTCCCCTCGGCAAACACATTCCCTCATCACCCCTTCCCCTCGGCAAACACATTCCCCTCATCACCCCTTCCCCTCGGCAAACACATTCCACTCATCACCCTTCCCCTCGGCAAACACATTCCCTCATCACCCCTTCCCCTCGACAAACACATTCCCTCATCACCCCTTCCCCTCGACAAACACATTCCCCTCATCACCCTTCCCCTCGGCAAACACATTCCCCTCATCACCCCTTCCACTCGCCAAACACATTCCCCTCATCACCCCTTCCCCTCGGCAAACACATTCCCCTCATCACCCTTCCCCTCGGAAAACACATTCCATTCATCACCCTTCCCCTCAGCAAACACATTCCCCTAATCACCCACTCGGCAAACACATTCCTCTCATCACCCCTTCCCCTCAGCAAACACATTCCCCTCATCACCTCTTCCCCTCAGCAAACACATTCCCCTCATCACCTCTTCCCCTCAGCAAACACATTCCCCTCATCACCTCTTCCCCTCAGCAAACACATTCCCCTCATCACCCTTCCCCTCGGCAAACACATTCCCCTCATCACCCCTTCCCCTCGGAAAGCACCCTCATCACCCCTTCCCCTCAGAAAACACATTCCACTCATCACCCTTCCCCTCGGCAAACACATTCCACTCATCACCCTTCCACTCGGCAAACACATTCCCTCATCACCCCTTCCCCTCGGCAAACTCATTCCCCTCATCACCCCTTCCCCTCGGCAAACACATTCTACTCATCACCCTTCCCCTCGGCAAACACATTCCACTCATCACCCTTCCCCTCGGCAAACACATTCCCTCATCACCCCTTCCCCTCGGCAAACACATTCCCCTCATCACCCCTTCCCCTCGGCAAACACATTCCACTCATCACCCTTCCCCTCGGCAAACACATTCCACTCATTACCCTTCCCCTCGGAAAACACATTCCACTCATCACCCTTCCCCTCAGCAAACACATTCCCCTAATCACCCACTCGGCAAACACATTCCTCTCATCACCCCTTCCCCTCAGCAAACACATTCCCCTCATCACCTCTTCCCCTCAGCAAACACATTCCCCTCATCACCCTTCCCCTCGGCAAGCACATTCCCCTCATCACCCCTTCCCCTCGGCAAACACATTCCCCTCATCAACCTTCCGATTGGTAAAGACATTCCCCTCATCACCCTTCCCATCGGCAAACACAATCCGCTCATCACCCCTTCCCCTCGGCAAACTCATTCCCCTCATCACCCCTTCCCCTCGCCAAACACATTCCCCTCATCAACCCATCCCCTCGTGAAACACCCTCGTCACCCCTTCCCCTCAGCAAACACATTCCCCTAATCACCCCCTCGGCAAACACATTCCCCTCATCACCCCTTCCCCTCGGCAAACACATTCCCCTCATCAACCTTCCCATTGGCAAAGACATTCCCCTCATCAACCCTTCCCCTCGTGAAACACCCTCGTCACCCCTTCTCCGCAGCACACACATTCCCCTTATCACGCCTTCCCCTTGGCAAACACCCTCATCGCCACATCACCTCAGCAAACACCATCACCCCTTCCCCTCAGCAAAAACCCTCATCAACCCCATCCCCTCGGCAATCAGATTCCCGTCATCACCCCTTCCCCTCGGCAAACACATTCCCGTCATCAACCCTTCCCCTCGTGAAACACCCTCATCACCACATCACCTCTGCAAACACCCTCAACACATCTTCCCCTGGGCAAACACCCTCATCACCGCTTCCCCTCGGCAAACTCCCTCATCACCCCTTCGCCTCGGCAAACACATTCCCCTCATCAGCCCTTCCCCTCGGCAAACACATTCCCCTCATCACCCCTTCCCCTCGGGAAGCACATTCCCCTCATCACCCTTCCCCTCAGCAAACACATTCCCCTAATCACCCCCTCGGCAAACACATTCCCCTCATCACCCCTTCCCCTCGACAAACACATTCCCCTCATCACCCCTTCCCCTCGGGAAGCACTTCCCCTCATCACCCCTTCCCCTCGGAAAACACATTCCATTCATCACCCTTCCCCTCAGCAAACACATTCCCCAAATCACCCACTCGGCAAATACATTCCCCTCATCACCCACTCCCCTCGGCAAACACATTCCTCTCATCACCCCTTCCCCTCAGCAAACACATTCCCCTCATCACCTCTTCCCCTCAGCAAACACATTCCCCTCATCACCTCTTCCCCTCAGCAAACACATTCCCCTCATCACCCTTCCCCTCGGCAAACACATTCCACTCATCACCCTTCCCCTCGGCAAACTCATTCCCTCATCACCCCTTCCCCTCGGCAAACACATTCCCCTCATCACCCCTTCCCCTCGGCAAACACATTCCACTCATCACCCTTCCCCTCGGCAAACACATTCCCTCATCACCCCTTCCCCTCGGCAAACACATTCCCCTCATCACCCCTTCCCCTCGGCAAACACATTCCCCTCATCACCCCTTCCCCTCGGCAAACACATTCCCCTCATCACCCCTTCCCCTCGGCAAACACATTCCCTCATCACCCCTTCCCCTCGGCAAACACATTCCCTCATCACCCTTCCCCTCGGCAAACACATTCCACTCATCACCCTTCCCCTCGGCAAACTCATTCCCTCATCACCCCTTCCCCTCGGCAAACACATTCCCCTCATCACCCCTTCCCCTCGGCAAACACATTCCACTCATCACCCTTCCCCTCGGCAAACACATTCCCTCATCACCCCTTCCCCTCGGCAAACACATTCCCCTCATCACCCCTTCCCCTCGGCAAACACATTCCCCTCATCACCCCTTCCCCTCGGCAAACACATTCCCCTCATCACCCCTTCCCCTCGGCAAGCACATTCCCTCATCACCCCTTCCCCTCGGCAAACACATTCCACTCATCACCCTTCCCCTCGGCAAACACATTCCCTCATCACCCCTTCCCCTCGGCAAACACATTCCCTCATCACACCTTCCCCTCGGCAAACACTTCCCCTCATCACCCCTTCCCCTCGGCAAACACATTCCCTCATCACACCTTCCCCTCGGCAAACACTTCCCCTCATCACCCTTCCCCTCGGAAAACACATTCCACTCATCACCCTTCCCCTCGGCAAACACATTCCTCTCATCACCCCTTCCCCTCAGCAAACACATTCCCCTCATCACCCCTTCCCCTCGGCAAACACATTCCACTCATTACCCTTCCCCTCGGCAAACACTTCCCCTCATCACCCTTCCCCTCAGCAAACACATTCCCCTAATCACCCACTCGGCAAACACATTCCACTCATCACCCCTTCCCCTCAGCAAACACATTCCTCTCATCACCCCTTCCCCTCAGCAAACACATTCCCCTCATCACCTCTTCCCCTCAGCAAACACATTCCCCTCATCACCCTTCCCCTCGGCAAGCACATTCCCCTCATCACACCTTCCCCTCGGCAAACACATTCCCCTCATCACCCCTACCCTCGGAAAACACATTCCCCTCATCACCCCTTCCCATCGGGAAGCACTTCCCCTCTTCACCCCTTCCCCTCGGCAAACACATTCCACTCATCACCCTTTCCCCTCGGAAAACACATTCCCCTCTTCACCCTTCCCCTCGGAAAACACATTCCCCTCATCACCCTTCCCCTCGGAAAACACATTCCCCTCATCACCCCTACCCTCGGAAAACACATTCCCCTCATCACCCCTTCCCATCGGGAAGCACTTCCCCTCTTCACCCTTCCCCTCGGAAAACACATTCCACTCATCATCCTTCCCCTCGGAAAACACATTCCCCTCATCACCCTTCCCCTCGGAAAACACATTCCCCTCATCACCCCTTCCCATCGGGAAGCACTTCCCCTCTTCACCCTTCCCCTCGGAAAACACATTCCCCTCATCACCCCTTCCCATCGGGAAGCACTTCCCCTCTTCACCCTTCCCCTCGGAAAACACATTCCACTCATCACCCTTCCCCTCGGAAAACACATTCCACTCATCACCCATTCCCTCAGCAAACACATTCCCCTAATCACCCCCTCGGCAAACACATTCCCCTCATCACACCTTCCCCTCGGCAAACACATTCCCCTCATCACCCCTTCCCCTCAGAAAACACATTCCCCTCATCACCCCTTCCCATCGGGAAGCACTTCCCCTCATCACCCTTCCCCTCGGAAAACACATTCCACTCATCACCCTTTCCCTCAGCAAACACATTCCCCTAATCACCCCCTCGGCAAACACATTCCCCTCATCACCCATTCCCCTCGGCAAACACATTCCCCTCATCAACCTTCCCATTGGCAAAGACATTCCCCTCATCACTCCTTCCCCTCGGGAAGCACATTCCCCTCGTCACCCCTTCCCCTCGGAAAACACATTCCCCTCATCACCCCTTCCCCTCGGAAAACACATTCCCCTCATCACCCGTTCCCCTCGGAAAGCACCCTCATCACCCCTTCCCCTCGGAAAACACATTCCATTCATCACCCTTCCCCTCAGCAAACACATTCCCCTAATCACCCCCTCGGCAAACACATTCCCCTCATCAACCATTCCCCTTGGGAAGCACATTCCCCTCATCACCCCTTCCCCTCGGAAAGCACATTCCCCTCATCACCCTTTCCATTGGCAAACACATTCCCCACATCACCCCTTCCCATCGGCAAACACATTCCCCTCATCACCCCTTCCCCTCGTCAAACACATTCCCCTCATCACCCCATCCCCTCGGGAAACACCCTAATCACCCTTTACCCTCAGGAAACAGATCCCCTCATCACCCCTTGCTCTCGCCAAACACATTCCCCTCATCACCCCATCCCCGCGGGAAACAGATTCCCCTCATCACCCCTTCCCCTCGGCAAACACATTCCCGTCATCAACTCTTCCCCTCGTGAAACACCCTCGTCACCCCTTCTCCGCAGCACACACATTCCCCTTATCACGCCTTCCCCTTGGCAAACACCCTCATCGCCACATCACCTCAGCAACCACCCTCATCACCCCTTCCCCTCAGCAAAAACCCTCATCACCCCATCCCCTCAGCAAACACTCTCATCACCCCTTCCCCTCGGTAAAAACCCTCATCACCCCTTCCCTTCAGCGAAAACCCTCATCAAACCCATCCCCTCGGCAATCAGATTCCCGTCATCACCCCTTCCCCTCGGCAATCAGATTCCCGTCATCACCCTTCCCCTCGGCAAACACATTCCACTCATTACCCTTCCCCTCGGCAAACACATTCCCTCATCACCCCTTCCCCTCGGGAAGCACTTCCCCTCATCACCCTTCCCCTCGGAAAACACATTCCACTCATCATCCTTCCCCTCAGCAAACACATTCCCCTAATCACCCACTCGGCAAACACATTCCTCTCATCACCCCTTCCCCTCAGCAAACACATTCCTCTCATCACCCTTCCCCTCGGCAAGCACATTCCCCTCATCACACCTTCCCCTCGGCAAACACATTCCCCTCATCACCCCTTCCCCTCGGAAAACACATTCCCCTCATCACCCCTTCCCATCGGGAAGCACTTCCCCTCATCACCCTTCCCCTCGGAAAACACATTCCACTCATCACCCTTTCCCTCAGCAAACACATTCCCCTAATCACCCCCTCGGCAAACACATTCCCCTCATCACCCATTCCCCTCGGCAAACACATTCCCCTCATCAACCTTCCCATTGGCAAAGACATTCCCCTCATCACTCCTTCCCCTCGGGAAGCACATTCCCCTCGTCACCCCTTCCCCTCGGAGAGCACCCTCATCACCCCTTCCCCTCGGAAAACACATTCCACTCATCACCCCTTCCCCTCGGAAAACACATTCCCCTCATCACCCCTTCCCCTCGGAAAGCACCCACATCACCCCTTCCCCTCGGAAAACACATTCCATTCATCACCCTTCCCCTCAGCAAACACATTCCCCTAATCACCCCCTCGGCAAACACATTCCCCTCATCAACCATTCCCCTTGGGAAGCACATTCCCCTCATCACCCCTTCCCCTCGGAAAGCACCCTCATCACCCCTTCCCCTCGGCAAACACATTCCCCTCATCAACCTTCCCATTGGCAAAGACATTCCCCTCATCACCGCTTCCCCTCGGGAAGCACATTCCCCTCATCACCCCTTCCCCTCGGGAAGCACATTCCCCTCATCACCCTTCCCATCGGCAAACACATTCCCCTCATCACCCCTTCCCCTAGGCAAACTCATTCCCCTCATCACCCCTTCCCCTCGCCAAACACATTCCCCTCATCACCCCATCCCCTCGGAAAGCACCCTCATCACCCCTTACCCTCGGAAAACACATTCCACTCATCACCCTTCCCCTCGGCAAACACATTCCCCTCATCACCCATTCCCCTCGGGAAGCACATTCCCCTCATCACCCCTTCCCGTCGGAAAGCACCCTCATCACCCCTTCCCCTCGGGAAGCACATTCCCCTCATCACCCTTCCCATCGGCAAACACATTCCCCTCATCACACCTTCCCCTCGGCAAACACATTCCCCTCATCAACCCTTCCCCTCGTGAAACAGATTCCCCTCATCACCCCTTCCCCTCGGGAAGCACATTCCCCTCATCACCCCTTCCCATCGGCAAACACATTCCCCTCATCACCCCTTCCCCTCGTCAAACACATTCCCCTCATCACCCCATCCCCTCGGGAAACACCCTAATCACCCTTTACCCTCAGGAAACAGATCCCCTCATCACTCCTTCCCCTCGCCAAACACATTCCGCTCATCACCCCATCCCCTCGGGGAAACACCCTCATCACCCCTTCCTTCCCCTCAGGAAACAGATTCCCTTCATCACCCCTTGCTCTCGCCAAACACATTCCTCTCATCACCCCATCCCCGCGGGAAACAGATTCCCCTCATCACCCCTTCCCCTCGGCAAACACATTCCCGTCATCAACTCTTCCCCTCGTGAAACACCCTCGTCACCCCTTCTCCGCAGCACACACATTCCCCTTATCACGCCTTCCCCTTGGCAAACACCCTCATCGCCACATCACCTCAGCAACCACCCTCATCACCCCTTCCCCTCAGCAAAAACCCTCATCACCCCATCCCCTCAGCAAATACTCTCATCACCCCTTCCCCTCGGTAAAAACCCTCATCACCCCTTCCCTTCAGCGAAAACCCTCATCAAACCCATCCCCTCGGCAATCAGATTCCCGTCATCACCCCTTCCCCTCGGCAAACACATTCCCCTCATCAACCCTTCTCCTCGTGAAACACCCTCATCACCACATCACCTCTGCAAACACCCTCAACACACATTCCCCAGGGCAAACACCCTCATCACCTCTTCCCCTCAGCAAACTCCCTCATCACCCCTTCCCCTTGGCAAACACATTCCCCTCATCACCCTTCCCCTCGTGAAACTCCCTCATCACCCCTTCCCATTGGCAAACACATTCCCCTCATCACCCCTTCCCATCGGCAAACACATTCCCCTCATCACCCTTCCCCTCAGCAAACACATTCCCCTAATCACCCCCTCGGCAAACACATTCCCCTCATCACCCATTCCCATTGGCAAACACATTGCCCTCATCACCCCTTCCCATCGGCAAACACATTCTCCTCATCAACCTTCCCATTGGCAAACACATTCCCCTCATCACACCTTCCCCTCGGCAAACACATTCCCCTCATCACCCCTTCCCCTCGGAAAGCACCCTCATCACCCCTTCCCCTCAGAAAACACATTCCACTCATCACCCTTCCCCTCGGCAAACACATTCCCTCATCACCCCTTCCCCTCGGCAAACACATTCCCCTCATCACCCCTTCCCCTCGGCAAACACATTCCACTCATCACCCTTCCCCTCGGCAAACACATTCCCTCATCACCCCTTCCCCTCGACAAACACATTCCCTCATCACCCCTTCCCCTCGACAAACACATTCCCCTCATCACCCTTCCCCTCGGCAAACACATTCCCCTCATCACCCCTTCCACTCGCCAAACACATTCCCCTCATCACCCCTTCCCCTCGGCAAACACATTCCCCTCATCACCCTTCCCCTCGGAAAACACATTCCATTCATCACCCTTCCCCTCAGCAAACACATTCCCCTAATCACCCACTCGGCAAACACATTCCTCTCATCACCCCTTCCCCTCAGCAAACACATTCCCCTCATCACCTCTTCCCCTCAGCAAACACATTCCCCTCATCACCTCTTCCCCTCAGCAAACACATTCCCCTCATCACCTCTTCCCCTCAGCAAACACATTCCCCTCATCACCCTTCCCCTCGGCAAACACATTCCCCTCATCACCCCTTCCCCTCGGAAAGCACCCTCATCACCCCTTCCCCTCAGAAAACACATTCCACTCATCACCCTTCCCCTCGGCAAACACATTCCACTCATCACCCTTCCACTCGGCAAACACATTCCCTCATCACCCCTTCCCCTCGGCAAACTCATTCCCCTCATCACCCCTTCCCCTCGGCAAACACATTCTACTCATCACCCTTCCCCTCGGCAAACACATTCCACTCATCACCCTTCCCCTCGGCAAACACATTCCCTCATCACCCCTTCCCCTCGGCAAACACATTCCCCTCATCACCCCTTCCCCTCGGCAAACACATTCCACTCATCACCCTTCCCCTCGGCAAACACATTCCACTCATTACCCTTCCCCTCGGAAAACACATTCCACTCATCACCCTTCCCCTCAGCAAACACATTCCCCTAATCACCCACTCGGCAAACACATTCCTCTCATCACCCCTTCCCCTCAGCAAACACATTCCCCTCATCACCTCTTCCCCTCAGCAAACACATTCCCCTCATCACCCTTCCCCTCGGCAAGCACATTCCCCTCATCACCCCTTCCCCTCGGCAAACACATTCCCCTCATCAACCTTCCGATTGGTAAAGACATTCCCCTCATCACCCTTCCCATCGGCAAACACAATCCGCTCATCACCCCTTCCCCTCGGCAAACTCATTCCCCTCATCACCCCTTCCCCTCGCCAAACACATTCCCCTCATCAACCCATCCCCTCGTGAAACACCCTCGTCACCCCTTCCCCTCAGCAAACACATTCCCCTAATCACCCCCTCGGCAAACACATTCCCCTCATCACCCCTTCCCCTCGGCAAACACATTCCCCTCATCAACCTTCCCATTGGCAAAGACATTCCCCTCATCAACCCTTCCCCTCGTGAAACACCCTCGTCACCCCTTCTCCGCAGCACACACATTCCCCTTATCACGCCTTCCCCTTGGCAAACACCCTCATCGCCACATCACCTCAGCAAACACCATCACCCCTTCCCCTCAGCAAAAACCCTCATCAACCCCATCCCCTCGGCAATCAGATTCCCGTCATCACCCCTTCCCCTCGGCAAACACATTCCCGTCATCAACCCTTCCCCTCGTGAAACACCCTCATCACCACATCACCTCTGCAAACACCCTCAACACATCTTCCCCTGGGCAAACACCCTCATCACCGCTTCCCCTCGGCAAACTCCCTCATCACCCCTTCGCCTCGGCAAACACATTCCCCTCATCAGCCCTTCCCCTCGGCAAACACATTCCCCTCATCACCCCTTCCCCTCGGGAAGCACATTCCCCTCATCACCCCTACCCCTCGGGAAGCACATTCCCCTCATCACCCCATCACCTCGGGAAACACCCTCATCACCCCTTCCCATCGGCAAACACATTCCACTCATCACCCTTCCCCTCAGCAAACACATTCCCCTAATCACCCCCTCGGCAAACACATTCCCCTCATCATCCATTCCCATTGGCAAACACATTCCCCTCATCACCCCTTCCCCTCGGCAAACACATTCCCCTCATCACCCTTCCCCTCGGCAAACACCTTCCCCTCATCACACCTTCCCCTCGTGAAACACCCTCATCACCACATCACCTCTGCAAACACCCTCAACACACCTTCCCCTGGGCAAACACCCTCATCACCGCTTCCCCTCAGCAAACTCCCTCATCACCCCTTCCCCTCGGCAAACACATTCCCCTCATCACCCTTCCCCTCGTGAAACTCCCTCATCACCCTTTCCCATCGACAAACACATTCCCCTCATCACCCCTTCCCCTCGGGAAACAGATTCCCCTCATCACCCCATCCCCGCGGGAAACAGATTCCCCTCATCACCCCTTCCCCTCGGCAAACACATTCCCGTCATCAACCCTTCCCCTCGTGAAACACCCTCGTCACCCCTTCTCCGCAGTACACACATTCCCCTTATCACGCCTTACCCTTGGCAAACACCCTCATCGCCACATCACCTCAGCAAACACCCTCATCACCGCTTCCCCTCAGCAAACTCCCTCATCACCCCTTCCCCTCGGCAAACACATTCCCCTCATCACCCTTCCCCTCGTGAAACTCCCTCATCACCCTTTCCCATCGACAAACACATTCCCCTCATCACCCCTTCCCCTCGGGAAACAGATTCCCCTCATCACCCCATCCCCGCGGGTAACAGATTCCCCTCATCACCCCTTCCCCTCGGCAAACACATTCCCGTCATCAACCCTTCCCCTCGTGAAACACCCTCGTCACCCCTTCTCCGCAGTACACACATTCCCCTCATCACCCCTTCCCCTCGGAAAGCACCCTCATCATCCCTTCCCCTCATAAAACACATTCCCCTCATCACCCCTTCTCCTCGGCAAACACATTCCCCTAATCACCCCCTCGGCAAACACATTCCCCTCATCACCCACTCCCCTCGGCAAACACATTCCCCTCATCAACCTTCCCATTGGCAAAGACATTCCCCTCATCACCCCTTCCCCTCGGGAAGCACATTCCCCTCATCACCCCTTCCCCTCGGGAAGCTCATTCTCCTCATCACCCCTTCCCCTCGGAAGCACATTGCCATCATCACCCCTTCCCCTCGGCAAGCACATTCCCCTCATCACCCTTCCCATCGGCAAACACATTCCCCTCATCACCCCTTCCCCTCGGCAAACTCATTCCCCTCATTACCCCTTCCCCTCGCCAACACATCCCCCTCATCACCCCTTCCCCTCGTCAAACACGTTCCCCTCATTACCCCATCCCCTCGGGAAACACCGTCATCACCCCTTACCCTCGGAAAACAGATCCCCTCATCACCTGATCCCCTCGCCAAACATATTCCGCTCATCACCCTTCCCCTCGGCAAACACAGTCCCGTCATCACCCCATCCCCTCGACAAACACTGTCATCACGCCTTCCCCTTGGCAAACACCGTCATCACGCCTTCCCCTCAGCAAACAGCATTCCCCTCTGTGAGGGGTATGTCGTCGGTTAGTGTTACAGTGACCGGTGAGGTGTGTATCTGTGTTACAGTGACCGCTGTGGGGTGTATCAGTGTCTCAGGGACCGCTGTGGGGTGTATCAATATCACAGTGACCAGTGTTGGGTGTATCAGTGTCACAGTGACCGGTGAGGGGTGTATAAGTGTCACAGTGAGCAGTGAGTGGTGTGACAGTGTTTCAGTGACCGGTGTGGGGTGTATCAGTGTCACAGTGACCAGTGTTGGGTGTATCAGTGTCACAGTGACCGGTGAGGGGTGTATAAGTGTCACAGTGAGCAGTGAGTGGTGTGACAGTGTTTCAGTGACCAGTGTGGGGTGTATCAGTGTCACAGTGACCGGTGTGGGGTGTATCAGTGTCACAGTGACTGGTGACTGGTGTATCAGTGTTTGAGTGACCGGTGTGGCGTGTATCAGTGTCACAGTGAGCGGTGAGGGGTATATCAGTGTTTCAGTGACTGGTGTGGGTTATATCACTGTTTCAGTAACCGGTGTGGGTTGTATCAGTGTTTCAGTAACGGGTGTGTCATGGGTCAGTGTTTCAGTGATGGGTGTGGGGTGTATCAGTGTTTCAGTGATCGGTGAGGGGTGTATCAGTGTCACAGTGACCGGTGAGTGGTTTATCAGTGTTTCAGTGACCAGTGTGGGGTGTATCAGTGTGTCAGTGACCAGTGAGGGGTGTATCAGTGTCACTGTGACCGGTGTGGGGTGCATCAGTGCTTCAGTGACCGGTGTGGGGTGTATCAGTGTCACAGTGACCGGTGAGGGGTGTATCAGTGTCACAGTGAGCGGTGAGGGGTATATCAGTGTTACAGTGACCGGTGATGGGTGTATCATTGTTTCAGTGACCCGTGTGGGGTGTATCAGTGTCACAGAGACCGCTGTGGGGTATATCAGTGTCACAGTGAGGGGTATGTCGTCGGTTAGTGTTACAGTGACCGGTGTGGTGTATCTGTGTCACAGTGACCGGTGAGGGGTGTATCAGTGTCACAGTGACCAGTGTGGGGTGTATCTGTGTTACAGTGACTGGTGAGGGGTGCATCATTGTTTTAGTGACCCGTGTGGGGTGTATCAGTATCTCAGTGACCGGTGAGGGGTGTCTCAGTGTCACAGTGACCGGTGAGGGGTGTATCAGTGTCACAGTGACCGGTGTGGGGTGTATCAGTGTCTCAGTGACCGGTGAGGGGTATATCTGTGTTATAGTGACCGGTGAGGGGAGTATCATTGTTTCAGTGACCGGTGTGGGGTGTATCAGTGTCACAGTGGCCGGTGAGTGGTGTATCAGTGTCACAGTGGCCGGTGAGTGGTGTATCAGTGTCTCAGTGACCGGTGTGGGGTGTATCAGTGTCACTGTGAGCGGTGTGAGGTGTATCTGAGTTACAGTGACCGGTGTGGCGTGTATCAGTGTCACAGTGACCGGTGTGGGGTGTATCAGTGTCACAGTGACCGGTGTGGGGTGTATCAGTGTTTCAGTGACCGGTGTGGGGTGTATCAGTGTCACAGTGACCATTGAGGGGTGTATCTGTGTTACAGTGACTGGTGAGGGGTGTATCATTGTTTTAGTGACCGGTGTGGGGTGTATCAGTGCTTCAGTGACTGGTGTGGGGTGTATCAGTATCACAGTGACGGGTGTGGAGTGTATCATTGTTTCAGTGACCGGTGTGGGGTGTATCAGTGTTTCAGTGACCGGTGTGGGGTGTATCACTGTCACAGTGACCGGTGTGGGGTGTATCAGTGTCTCAGTGACCGCTGTGGGGTGTATCAGTGTCTCAGTGACCGCTGTGGGGTGTATCACAGGCACCGTGTCCGGTGTTGGGTGTATCAATATCACAGTGACCAGTGTTGGGTGTATCAGTGTCACAGTGAGCGGTGAGGGGTTTATAAGTGTCACAGTGAGCAGTGAGTGGTGTGACAGTGTTTCAGTGACCGATGTGGGGTGTATCAGTGTCACAGTGACCGGTGTTGGGTGTATCAGTGTTTCAGTGACCAGTGTGGGGTGTATCAGTGTCACAGTGACCGGTGAGGGTTGTATCTGTGTTTCAGTGAGGTGTATGTCGTGTGTCAGTGTTACAGTGACCGGTGAGGGGTGTATCAGTGTCACACTGACCGGTGAGGGGTGTATCAGTGTTACAGTGACCTGTGTGGGCTGTATCTGTGTCACTATGAGCGGTGATGTGTGTAACAGGGTCACTGTGAGCGGTTATGTGTGTATCAATGTCACAGTTTGCAGTGAGGGGTGTATCAGTGTCATAGTGACCTTTGTGGGGTGTATCAGTGTCACTGTGAGCGGTGTGAGGTGTATCTGTGTTACAGTGACCGGTGAGGGGTGTATCAGTATCACAGTGAGCGGTGAGGGGTGTATCAGTGTCACAGTGAGCGGTGAGGGGTGTATCATTGTCACAGTGACTGGTGACGGGTGTATCAGTGTTTCAGTGACCGGTGTGGCGTGTATCAGTGTCACAGTGAGCGGTGAGGGGTATATTAGTGTTTCAGTGACTGGTGTTGGTTATATCACTGTTTCAGTGACCGGTGTGGGGTGTATCAGTGTTTCAGTAGCGGGTGTGTCATTGGTCAGTGTTTCAGTGACCGGTGTGGGGTGTATCATTGTTTCAGTGACCGGTATGGTGTGTATCAGTGTCACAGTGACCGGTGTGGGGTGTATCAGTGTCACAGTGACCGGTGAGGGGTGTATCACGGTCATTGTGACCGGTGAGTGGTGTATCAGTGTCACAGTGACTGGTGAGGGGTGTATCAGTGTCACAGTGACCGGTGTGGGGAGTATCAGTGTTTCAGTGACCGGTGTGGGGTGTATCAGTGTCACAGTGAGTGGTGAGGGTTGTATCAGTGTCACAGTGACCGGTGAGGGGTTTATAAGTGTCACAGTGAGCAGTGAGTGGTGTGACAGTTTTTCAGTGACCGATGTGGGGTGTATCAGTGTCACAGTGTCCGGTGTGGGGTGTATCAGTGTTACAGTGACCTGTGTGGGCTGTATCTGTGTCACTATGAGCGGTGATGTGTCTAACAGGGTCACGGTGAGCGGTTATGTGTGTATCAATGTCACATTTTGCAGTGAGGGGTGTATCAGTGTCATAGTGACCTTTTTGGGGTGTATCAGTGTCACTGTGAGCGGTGTGAGGTGTATCTGTGTTACAGTGACAGGTGAGGGGTGTATCAGTATCACAGTGAGCGGTGAGGGGTGTATCAGTGTCACAGTGAGCGGTGAGGGGTGTATCAGTGTCACAGTGACTGGTGACGGGTGTATCAGTGTTTCAGTGACCGGTGTGGCGTGTATCAGTGTCACAGTGAGAGGTGAGGGGTATATTAGTGTTTCAGTGACTGGTGTTGGTTATATTACTGTTTTAGTGACCGGTGTGGGGTGTATCAGTGTTTCAGTGACCGGTGTGGGGTGTATCAGTGTCACAGTGACCATTGAGGGGAGTATCTGTGTTACAGTGACTGGTGAGGGGTGTATCAGTGTTTCAGTGACCGGTGTGGGGTGTATCAGTTTCACAGTGACCGGTGTGGGGTGTATCAGTGTTTCAGTAGCGGGTGTGTCATGGGTCAGTGTTTCAGTGATGGGTGTGGGGTGTATCAGTGTCACAGTGACCGGTGTGGGGTGTATTATTGTTTCAGTGAACGGTATCGTGTGTATCAGTGTCACAGTGACCGGTGAGGGGTGTATCAGTGTCACAGTGACCGGTGTGGGGTGTATTATTGTTTCAGTGAACGGTATCGTGTGTATCAGTGTCACAGTGACCGGTGAGGGGTGTATCAGTGTCACAGTGACCGGTGTGGGGTGTATCAGTGTTTCAGTGACCGGTGTGGGGTGTATCAGTGTCACAGTGACCATTGAGGGGAGTATCTGTGTTACAGTGACTGGTGAGGGGTGTATCATTGTTTCAGTGACCGGTGTGGGGTCTATCATTGTTTCAGTGACCGGTGTGGGGTGTATCACTGTCACAGTGACCGGTGTGGGGTGTATCAGTGTTTCAGTGATCGGTGAGGTGTGTATCAGTGTCACAGGGACCGCTGTGGGGTGTATCAGTGTCTCAGTGACCGCTGTGGGGTGTATCAGTGTCTCAGTGACCGGTGAGGTGTGTATCAGTGTCACAGTGACCTGTGTGGGGTGTATCATTGTTTCAGTGACCGGTGTGGGGTGTATCAGTGTTTCAGTGACCGGTGTGGGGTGTATCATTGTTTCAGTGACCGGTGTGGGGTGTATCAGTGTTTCAGTGACCGGTGTGGGGTGTATCAGTGTCACAGTGACCGGTGTGGGGTGTATCATTGTTTCAGTAACCGGTGTGGGGTGTATCAGTATCACAGTGATCGGTGAGGGGTGTATCAGCGTCACAGGGACCGCTGTGGGGTGTATCAGTGTCACAGGGACCGCTGTGGGGTGTATCAGTGTCACAGGGACCGCTGTGGGGTGTATCACAGGCACCGTGTCCGGTGTTGGGTGTATCAATATCACAGTGACCAGTGTTGGGTGTATCAGTGTCACAGTGACCTGTGTGGGGTGTATCAGTGTCTCAGTGACCTGTGTGGGGTGTATCATTGTTTCAGTGACCTCTGTGGGGTGTGACAGTGTTTCAGTGACCGATGTGGGGTGTATCAGTGTCACAGTGACCGGTGAGTGGTGTATCACTGTCACAGTGACCGGTGTTGGGTGTATCAGTGTTTCAGTGACTGGTGTCCGGTGTATCAGTGTCACAGTGACCGGTGAGGGTTGTATCAGTGTTTCACTGAGGTGTTTGTCGTGTGTCAGTGTTACAGTGACCGGTGAGGGGTGTATCGGTGTCACAGTGAGAGGTGTGGGGTGTATCAGTGTTTCAGTGACCGATGAGGGGTGTAACTGGGTCACAGTGACCGGTGAGGGGTGTATCAGTGAGGGGCGAGGGGTGTATCAGTGTCACACTGACCGGTGACGGGTGTATAAGTGTTACAGTGACCTGTGTGGGCTGTATCTGTGTCACTATGAGCGGTGATGTGTGTAACAGGGTTACGGTGAGCGGTTATGTGTGTATCAATGTCACAGTTTGCAGTGTGGGTTGTATCAGTGTTTCACTGAGGTGTTTGTCGTGTGTCAGTGTTACAGTGACCGGTGAGGGGTGTATAGATAGATAGATAGATAGGTACTTTATTCATCCCCATGGGGAAATTCAACATTTTTTCCAATGTCCCATACACTTGTTGTAGCAAAAACTCATTACATACAATACTTAACTCAGTAATAATATGATATGCATCTAAATCACTAACTCAAAAAGCATTAATAATAGCTTTAAAAAAAGTTCTTAAGTCCTGGCAGTTGAATTGTAAAGCCTAATGGCATTGGGGAGTATTGACCTCTTCATCCTGTCTGAGGAGCATTGCATCGACAGTAACCTGTCGCTGAAACTGCTTCTCTGTCTCTGGATGGTGCTATGTAGAGGATGTTCAGGGTTTTCCATAATTGACCGTAGCCTACTCAGCGCCCTTCGCTCAGCTACCGATGTTAAACTCTCCAGTACTTTGCCCACGACAGAGCCCGCCTTCCTTATCAGCTTATTAAGACGTGAGGCGTCCTTCTTCTTAATGCTTCCTCCCCAACACGCCACCACAAAGAAGAGGGCGCTCTCAACAACTGACCTATAGAACATCTTCAGCATCTCACTGCAGACATTGAATGACGCCAACCTTCTAAGGAAGTACAGTCGACTCTGTGCCTTCCTGCACAAGGCATCTGTGTTGGCAGTCCAGTCTAGCTTCTCGTCCAACTGTACTCCCAGATACTTGTAGGTCTTAACCTGCTCCACACATTCTCCATTAATGATCGGTGTCACAGTGATCGGTGAGGGGTGTATCAGTGTCTCAGTGACAGGTGTGGGGTGTATCAGTGTCACAGTGACCGGTGTGGGGTGTATCAGTGTTTCACTGACCGGTGTGGTGTGTATGAGTGTCACAGTGACCGGTGAGGGGTGTATCAGTGTCTCAGTGACCTGTGTGGGGTGTATCAGTGTCACAGTGACCGGTGTGGGGTTTATCAGTGTTTCAGCGACGGGTGTGTCATGGGTCAGTGTTTCTGTGACGGGTGTGGGGAGTATCAGTATTTCAGTGATCGGTGAGGGGTGTATCAGTGTCACAGTGAGCGGTGAGGGGTGTATCAGTGTCACAGTGACGGGTGTGGGGTGTATCTGTGTCACAGTGACTGGTGAGGGGTGTATCAGTGTCACAGTGACCGGTGAGGGGTGTAACTGTGTTACAGTGACCAGTGAGTGGTGTATCAGTGTTTCAGTGACCAGTGTGGGGTGTATCAGTTTCACAGTGACCGGTGTGGGGTGTATCAGTGTCTCAGTGACGCGTGTGGGGTGTATCTGTGTCACAGTGGCCGGTGAGTGGTGTATCAGTGTCACAGTGACCGGTGTGGGGTGTATCAGTGTTTCAGTGACCGGTGTGGGGTGTATCAGTGTCACAGTGACCGCTGTTTGGTGTATCAGTGTCACAGTCACCGGTGAGTCGTGTATCAGTGTTTCAGTGACCGGAGTGGGGTGTATCAGTGTCACAGTGACCTGTGTGGGGTCTATCATTGTTTCAGTGACCGGTGTGGGGTGTATCACTGTCACAGTGACCGGTGTGGGGTGTATCAGTGTCACAGTGACCTGTGTGGGGTGTATCAGTGTCACAGTGACCGGTGTGGGGTGTATCACTGTCACAGTGACCGGTGTGGAGTGTATCAGTGTCACAGGGACCGCTGTGGGGTGTATCAGTGTTTCAGTGTCCGGTGTTGGGTGTATCAATGTCGCAGTGACCAGTGTTGGGTGTATCAGTGTCACAGTGACCGGTGAGTGGTGTATCACTGTCACAGTGACCGGTGTTGGGTGTATCAGTGTTTCAGTGACCAGTGTGGGGTGTATCAGTGTCACAGTGACCGGTGAGGGGTGTATCAGTGTCACACTGACCGGTGAGGGGTGTATCAGTGTTACAGTGACCTGTGTGGGCTGTATCTGTGTCACTATGAGCGGTGATGTGTGTAACAGGGTCACGGTGAGCGGTTATGTGTGTATGAATGTCACATTTTGCAGTGAGGGGTGTATCAGTGTCATAGTGACCTTTGTGGGGTATATCAGTGTCACTGTGAGCGGTGAGGGGTGTATCAGTGTCACAGTGAGCGGTGAGGGGTGTATCAGTGTCACAGTGACCGGTGTGGGGTGTATCAGTGCTTCAGTGACTGGTGTGGGGTGTATCAGTGTCTCAGTGACCGGTGAGGGGTGTATCAGTGTCACAGTGACCGGTGAGGGGTGTATCAATGTCTCAGTGACCGGTGTGGGGTGTATCAGTGTCTCAGTGACCGGTGAGGGGTGCATCTGTGTTACAGTGACTGGTGAGGAGAGTATCATTGTTTCAGTGACCGGTATGGTGTGTATCAATGTCGCAGTGACCAGTGTTGGGTGTATCAGTGTCACAGTGACTGGTGTGGGGTGTATCATTGTTTCAGTGACCGGTATGGTGTGTATCAATGTCGCAGTGACCAGTGTTGGGTGTATCAGTGTCACAGTGACCGGTGAGGGGTGTATCAGTGTCACAGTGACCTGTGTGGGGTGTATCATTGTTTCAGTGACCGGTGTGGGTGTATCAGTCTCACAGTGACCGGTGTGGGGTGTATCAGTGATTCAGTGACCGGTGAGGTCTGTATCTGTGTCACTGTGACCGGTGTGGTGTGTATCAGTGTCACAGTGAGCTGTGAGGGGTTTATCAGTGTTTCAGTAACCGGTGAGGTGTGTATCAGTGTCACGGTGACCGGTGTGGGGTGTATCAGTGTCAGGGTGACCTGTGTTTGATGTATCAGTGTCAGAGTGACCGGTGTGGGGTGTATCAGTGTTTCAGTGACCTCTGTGGTGTGTATCAGTGTCACAGTGAGTGGTGAGGGTTGTATCAGTGTCACAGTGACCGGTGAGGGGTGTATCAATGTCTCAGTGACTGATGTGGGGTGTATCAGTGTCACAGTGACCGGTGAGTGGTGTATCACTGTCACAGTGACCTCTGTTGGGTGTATCAGTGTTTCAGTGACCGGTGTGGGGTGTATCAGTGTCACAGTGTCCGGTGTGGGGTGTATCAGTGTTACAGTGACCTGTGTGGGCTGTATCTGTGTCACTATGAGCGGTGATGTGTCTAACAGGGTCACGGTGAGCGGTTATGTGTGTATCAATGTCACATTTTGCAGTGAGGGGTGTATCAGTGTCATAGTGACCTTTGTGGGGTATATCAGTGTCACTGTGAGCGGTGTGAGGTGTATCTGTGTTATAGTGACCGGTGAGGGGTGTATCAGTATAACAGTGAGCGGTGAGGGGTGTATCAGTGTCACAGTGAGCGGTGAGGGGTGTATCAGTGTCACAGTGACCGGTGTGGGGTGTATCAGTGTCACAGTGAGCGGTGAGGGGTGTATCAGTGTCACAGTGACCGGTGTGGGGTGTATCAGTGTCACAGTGAGCGGTGAGGGGTGTATCAGTGTCACAGTGACCGGTGTGGGGTGTATCAGTGCTTCAGTGACTGGTGTGGGGTGTATCAGTGTCTCAGTGACCGGTGAGGGGTGTATCAGTGTTACAGTGACCGGTGAGGGGTGTATCAATGTCTCAGTGACCGGTGTGGGGTGTATCAGTGTCTCAGTGACCGGTGAGGGGTGCATCTGTGTTACAGTGACTGGTGAGGGGAGTATCATTGTTTCAGTGACCGGTATGGTGTGTATCAATGTTGCAGTGACCAGTGTTGGGTGTATCAGTGTCACAGTGACCGGTGTGGGGTGTATCATTGTTTCAGTGACCGGTATGGTGTGTATCAATGTCGCAGTGACCAGTGTTGGGTGTATCAGTGTCACAGTGACCGGTGAGGGGTGTATCAGTGTCACAGTGACCTGTGTGGGGTGTATCATTGTTTCAGTGACCGGTGTGGGTGTATCAGTGTCACAGTGACCGGTGTGGGGTGTATCAGTGATTCAGTGACCGGTGTGGGGTGTATCAGTGTCACAGTGACCGGTGAGGAGTTTATCAGTGTTACAGTGACAGGTGAGGGGTGTATCATAGTTTCACTGACCCGTGTGGGGGGTATCAGTGTCACAGTGACCGGTGAGTGGTGTATCACTGTCACAGTGACCGGTGTTGGGTGTATCAGTGTTACAGTGACCGTTGTGGGGTGTATCCGTGCCACAGTGACCGGTGAGGGGTGTATCAGTGTCACAGTGAGCTGTGAGGGGTTTATCAGTGTTTCAGTAACCGGTGAGGTGTGTATCAGTGTCACGGTGACCGGTGTGGGGTGTATCAGTGTCACAGTGACCGGTGTGGTGTGCATCATTGTTTAATTGACCGGTGAGGGGTGTATCAGTGTCAGGGTGACCAGTGTTTGATGTATCAGTGTCAGAGTGACCGGTGTGGGGTGTATCAGTGTTTCAGTGACCTCTGTGGTGTGTATCAGTGTCACAGTGAGTGGTGAGGGTTGTATCAGTGTCACAGTGACCGGTGAGGGGTGTATCAATGTCTCAGTGACCGATGTGGGGTGTATCAGTGTCACAGTGACCGGTGAGTGGTGTATCACTGTCACAGTGACCTCTGTTGGGTGTATCAGTGTTTCAGTGACCGGTGTGGGGTGTATCAGTGTCACAGTGTCCGGTGTGGGGTGTATCAGTGTTACAGTGACCTGTGTGGGCTGTATCTGTGTCACTATGAGCGGTGATGTGTCTAACAGGGTCACGGTGAGCGGTTATGTGTGTATCAATGTCACATTTTGCAGTGAGGGGTGTATCAGTGTCATAGTGACCTTTGTGGGGTATATCAGTGTCACTGTGAGCGGTGTGAGGTGTATCTGTGTTACAGTGACCGGTGAGGGGTGTATCAGTATCACAGTGAGCGGTGAGGGGTGTATCAGTGTCACAGTGAGCGGTGAGGGGTGTATCAGTGTCACAGTGACCGGTGTGGGGTGTATCAGTGCTTCAGTGACTGGTGTGGGGTGTATCAGTGTTACAGTGACCGGTGTGGGGTGTATCAGTATCACAGTGAGCGGTGAGGGGTGTATCAGTGTCACAGTGACCGGTGAGGGGTGTATCTGTGTTACAGTGACTGGTGAGGGGAGTATCATTGTTTCAGTGACCGGTGTGGGGTGTATCACTGTCACAGTGACCGGTGTGGAGTGTATCAGTGTCACAGGGACCGCTGTGGGGTGTATCAGTGTCTCAGTGACCGCTGTGGGGTGTATCACAGGCTCCGTGTCCGGTGTTGGGTGTATCAATATCACAGTGACCAGTGTTGGGTGTATCAGTGTCACAGTGAGCGGTGAGGGGTGTATAAGTGTCACAGTGAGCAGTGAGTGGTGTGACAGTGTTTCAGTGACCGATGTGGGGTGTATCAGTGTCACAGTGACCGGTGAGTGGTGTATCACTGTCACAGTGACCGGTGTTGGGTGTATCAGTGTTTCAGTGACCAGTGTGGGGTGTATCAGTGTCACAGTGACCGGTGAGGGTTGTATCTGTGTTTCAGTGAGGTGTATGTCGTGTGTCAGTGTTACAGTGACCGGTGAGGGGTGTATCAGTGTCATACTGACCGGTGAGGGGTGTATCAGTGTTACAGTGACCTGTGTGGGCTGTATCTGTGTCACTATGAGCGGTGATGTGTGTAACAGGGTCACGGTGAGCGGTTATGTGTGTATCAATGTCACAGTTTGCAGTGAGGGGTGTATCAGTGTCATAGTGACCTTTGTGGGGTGTATCAGTGTCACTGTGAGCGGTGTGAGGTGTATCTGTGTTACAGTGACCGGTGAGGGGTGTATCAGTATCACAGTGAGCGGTGAGGGGTGTATCAGTGTCACAGTGAGCGGTGACGGGTGTATCAGTGTCACAGTGAGCGGTGTGGGGTGTATCAGTGTCACAGTGACTGGTGACGGGTGTATCAGTGTTTCAGTGACCGGTGTGGCGTGTATCAGTGTCACAGTGAGCGGTGAGGGGTATATTAGTGTTTCAGTGACTGGTGTTGGTTATATCACTGTTTCAGTGACCGGTGTGGGGTGTATCAGTGTTTCAGTAGCGGGTGTGTCATTGGTCAGTGTTTCAGTGATGGGTGTGGGGTGTATCAGTGTCACAGTGACTGGTGAGGGGTGTATCAGTGTCACAGTGACCGATGTGGGGTGTATCAGTGTTTCAGTGACCGGTGTGGGGTGTATCAGTGTCACAGTGTCCGGTGTGGGGTGTATCAGTGTTACAGTGACCTGTGTGGGCTGTATCTGTGTCACTATGAGCGGTGATGTGTCTAACAGGGTCACGGTGAGCGGTTATGTGTGTATCAATGTCACATTTTGCAGTGAGGGGTGTATCAGTGTCATAGTGACCTTTGTGGGGTATATCAGTGTCACTGTGAGCGGTGTGAGGTGTATCTGTGTTACAGTGACAGGTGAGGGGTGTATCAGTATCACAGTGAGCGGTGAGGGGTGTATCAGTGTCACAGTGAGCGGTGAGGGGTGTATCAGTGTCACAGTGACTGGTGACGGGTGTATCAGTGTTTCAGTGACCGGTGTGGCGTGTATCAGTGTCACAGTGAGAGGTGAGGGGTATATTAGTGTTTCAGTGACTGGTGTTGGTTATATTACTGTTTCAGTGACCGGTGTGGGGTGTATCAGTGTTTCAGTGACCGGTGTGGGGTGTATCAGTGTCACAGTGACCATTGAGGGGAGTATCTGTGTTACAGTGACTGGTGAGGGGTGTATCAGTGTTTCAGTGACCGGTGTGGGGTGTATCAGTTTCACAGTGACCGGTGTGGGGTGTATCAGTGTTTCAGTAGCGGGTGTGTCATGGGTCAGTGTTTCAGTGATGGGTGTGGGGTGTATCAGTGTCACAGTGACCGGTGTGGGGTGTATTATTGTTTCAGTGAACGGTATCGTGTGTATCAGTGTCACAGTGACCGGTGAGGGGTGTATCAGTGTCACAGTGACCGGTGTGGGGTGTATTATTGTTTCAGTGAACGGTATCGTGTGTATCAGTGTCACAGTGACCGGTGAGGGGTGTATCAGTGTCACAGTGACCGGTGTGGGGTGTATCAGTGTTTCAGTGACCGGTGTGGGGTGTATCAGTGTCACAGTGACCATTGAGGGGAGTATCTGTGTTACAGTGACTGGTGAGGGGTGTATCATTGTTTCAGTGACCGGTGTGGGGTCTATCATTGTTTCAGTGACCGGTGTGGGGTGTATCACTGTCACAGTGACCGGTGTGGGGTGTATCAGTGTTTCAGTGATCGGTGAGGTGTGTATCAGTGTCACAGGGACCGCTGTGGGGTGTATCAGTGTCTCAGTGACCGCTGTGGGGTGTATCAGTGTCTCAGTGACCGGTGAGGTGTGTATCAGTGTCACAGTGACCTGTGTGGGGTGTATCATTGTTTCAGTGACCGGTGTGGGGTGTATCAGTGTTTCAGTGACCGGTGTGGGGTGTATCATTGTTTCAGTGACCGGTGTGGGGTGTATCAGTGTTTCAGTGACCGGTGTGGGGTGTATCAGTGTCACAGTGACCGGTGTGGGGTGTATCATTGTTTCAGTAACCGGTGTGGGGTGTATCAGTATCACAGTGATCGGTGAGGGGTGTATCAGCGTCACAGGGACCGCTGTGGGGTGTATCAGTGTCACAGGGACCGCTGTGGGGTGTATCACAGGCACCGTGTCCGGTGTTGGGTGTATCAATATCACAGTGACCAGTGTTGGGTGTATCAGTGTCACAGTGACCTGTGTGGGGTGTATCAGTGTCTCAGTGACCTGTGTGGGGTGTATCATTGTTTCAGTGACCTCTGTGGGGTGTGACAGTGTTTCAGTGACCGATGTGGGGTGTATCAGTGTCACAGTGACCGGTGAGTGGTGTATCACTGTCACAGTGACCGGTGTTGGGTGTATCAGTGTTTCAGTGACTGGTGTCCGGTGTATCAGTGTCACAGTGACCGGTGAGGGTTGTATCAGTGTTTCACTGAGGTGTTTGTCGTGTGTCAGTGTTACAGTGACCGGTGAGGGGTGTATCGGTGTCACAGTGAGAGGTGTGGGGTGTATCAGTGTTTCAGTGACCGATGAGGGGTGTAACTGGGTCACAGTGACCGGTGAGGGGTGTATCAGTGAGGGGCGAGGGGTGTATCAGTGTCACACTGACCGGTGACGGGTGTATAAGTGTTACAGTGACCTGTGTGGGCTGTATCTGTGTCACTATGAGCGGTGATGTGTGTAACAGGGTTACGGTGAGCGGTTATGTGTGTATCAATGTCACAGTTTGCAGTGTGGGTTGTATCAGTGTTTCACTGAGGTGTTTGTCGTGTGTCAGTGTTACAGTGACCGGTGAGGGGTGTATCGATAGATAGATAGATAGGTACTTTATTCATCCCCATGGGGAAATTCAACATTTTTTCCAATGTCCCATACACTTGTTGTAGCAAAAACTCATTACATACAATACTTAACTCAGTAATAATATGATATGCATCTAAATCACTAACTCAAAAAGCATTAATAATAGCTTTAAAAAAAGTTCTTAAGTCCTGGCAGTTGAATTGTAAAGCCTAATGGCATTGGGGAGTATTGACCTCTTCATCCTGTCTGAGGAGCATTGCATCGACAGTAACCTGTCGCTGAAACTGCTTCTCTGTCTCTGGATGGTGCTATGTAGAGGATGTTCAGGGTTTTCCATAATTGACCGTAGCCTACTCAGCGCCCTTCGCTCAGCTACCGATGTTAAACTCTCCAGTACTTTGCCCACGACAGAGCCCGCCTTCCTTATCAGCTTATTAAGACGTGAGGCGTCCTTCTTCTTAATGCTTCCTCCCCAACACGCCACCACAAAGAAGAGGGCGCTCTCAACAACTGACCTATAGAACATCTTCAGCATCTCACTGCAGACATTGAATGACGCCAACCTTCTAAGGAAGTACAGTCGACTCTGTGCCTTCCTGCACAAGGCATCTGTGTTGGCAGTCCAGTCTAGCTTCTCGTCCAACTGTACTCCCAGATACTTGTAGGTCTTAACCTGCTCCACACATTCTCCATTAATGATCGGTGTCACAGTGAGCGGTGAGGGGTATATTAGTGTTTCAGTGACTGGTGTTGGTTATATCACTGTTTCAGTGACCGGTGTGGGGTGTATCAGTGTTTCAGTAGCGGGTGTGTCATTGGTCAGTGTTTCAGTGATGGGTGTGGGGTGTATCAGTGTCACAGTGACTGGTGAGGGGTGTATCAGTGTCACAGTGACCGATGTGGGGTGTATCAGTGTTTCAGTGACCGGTGTGGGGTGTATCAGTGTCACAGTGTCCGGTGTGGGGTGTATCAGTGTTACAGTGACCTGTGTGGGCTGTATCTGTGTCACTATGAGCGGTGATGTGTCTAACAGGGTCACGGTGAGCGGTTATGTGTGTATCAATGTCACATTTTGCAGTGAGGGGTGTATCAGTGTCATAGTGACCTTTGTGGGGTATATCAGTGTCACTGTGAGCGGTGTGAGGTGTATCTGTTTTACAGTGACAGGTGAGGGGTGTATCAGTATCACAGTGAGCGGTGAGGGGTGTATCAGTGTCACAGTGAGCGGTGAGGGGTGTATCAGTGTCACAGTGACTGGTGACGGGTGTATCAGTGTTTCAGTGACCGGTGTGGCGTGTATCAGTGTCACAGTGAGAGGTGAGGGGTATATTAGTGTTTCAGTGACTGGTGTTGGTTATATTACTGTTTCAGTGACCGGTGTGGGGTGTATCAGTGTTTCAGTGACCGGTGTGGGGTGTATCAGTGTCACAGTGACCATTGAGGGGAGTATCTGTGTTACAGTGACTGGTGAGGGGTGTATCAGTGTTTCAGTGACCGGTGTGGGGTGTATCAGTTTCACAGTCACCGGTGTGGGGTGTATCAGTGTTTCAGTAGCGGGTGTGTCATGGGTCAGTGTTTCAGTGATGGGTGTGGGGTGTATCAGTGTCACAGTGACCGGTGTGGGGTGTATTATTGTTTCAGTGAACGGTATCGTGTGTATCAGTGTCACAGTGACCGGTGAGGGGTGTATCAGTGTCACAGTGACCGGTGTGGGGTGTATTATTGTTTCAGTGAACGGTATCGTGTGTATCAGTGTCACAGTGACCGGTGAGGGGTGTATCAGTGTCACAGTGACCGGTGTGGGGTGTATCAGTGTTTCAGTGACCGGTGTGGGGTGTATCAGTGTCACAGTGACCATTGAGGGGAGTATCTGTGTTACAGTGACTGGTGAGGGGTGTATCATTGTTTCAGTGACCGGTGTGGGGTCTATCATTGTTTCAGTGACCGGTGTGGGGTGTATCACTGTCACAGTGACCGGTGTGGGGTGTATCAGTGTTTCAGTGATCGGTGAGGTGTGTATCAGTGTCACAGGGACCGCTGTGGGGTGTATCAGTGTCTCAGTGACCGCTGTGGGGTGTATCAGTGTCTCAGTGACCGGTGAGGTGTGTATCAGTGTCACAGTGACCTGTGTGGGGTGTATCATTGTTTCAGTGACCGGTGTGGGGTGTATCAGTGTTTCAGTGACCGGTGTGGGGTGTATCATTGTTTCAGTGACCGGTGTGGGGTGTATCAGTGTTTCAGTGACCGGTGTGGGGTGTATCAGTGTCACAGTGACCGGTGTGGGGTGTATCATTGTTTCAGTAACCGGTGTGGGGTGTATCAGTATCACAGTGATCGGTGAGGGGTGTATCAGCGTCACAGGGACCGCTGTGGGGTGTATCAGTGTCACAGGGACCGCTGTGGGGTGTATCACAGGCACCGTGTCCGGTGTTGGGTGTATCAATATCACAGTGACCAGTGTTGGGTGTATCAGTGTCACAGTGACCTGTGTGGGGTGTATCAGTGTCTCAGTGACCTGTGTGGGGTGTATCATTGTTTCAGTGACCTCTGTGGGGTGTGACAGTGTTTCAGTGACCGATGTGGGGTGTATCAGTGTCACAGTGACCGGTGAGTGGTGTATCACTGTCACAGTGACCGGTGTTGGGTGTATCAGTGTTTCAGTGACTGGTGTCCGGTGTATCAGTGTCACAGTGACCGGTGAGGGTTGTATCAGTGTTTCACTGAGGTGTTTGTCGTGTGTCAGTGTTACAGTGACCGGTGAGGGGTGTATCGGTGTCACAGTGAGAGGTGTGGGGTGTATCAGTGTTTCAGTGACCGATGAGGGGTGTAACTGGGTCACAGTGACCGGTGAGGGGTGTATCAGTGAGGGGCGAGGGGTGTATCAGTGTCACACTGACCGGTGACGGGTGTATAAGTGTTACAGTGACCTGTGTGGGCTGTATCTGTGTCACTATGAGCGGTGATGTGTGTAACAGGGTTACGGTGAGCGGTTATGTGTGTATCAATGTCACAGTTTGCAGTGTGGGTTGTATCAGTGTTTCACTGAGGTGTTTGTCGTGTGTCAGTGTTACAGTGACCGGTGAGGGGTGTATCGATAGATAGATAGATAGGTACTTTATTCATCCCCATGGGGAAATTCAACATTTTTTCCAATGTCCCATACACTTGTTGTAGCAAAAACTCATTACATACAATACTTAACTCAGTAATAATATGATATGCATCTAAATCACTAACTCAAAAAGCATTAATAATAGCTTTAAAAAAAGTTCTTAAGTCCTGGCAGTTGAATTGTAAAGCCTAATGGCATTGGGGAGTATTGACCTCTTCATCCTGTCTGAGGAGCATTGCATCGACAGTAACCTGTCGCTGAAACTGCTTCTCTGTCTCTGGATGGTGCTATGTAGAGGATGTTCAGGGTTTTCCATAATTGACCGTAGCCTACTCAGCGCCCTTCGCTCAGCTACCGATGTTAAACTCTCCAGTACTTTGCCCACGACAGAGCCCGCCTTCCTTATCAGCTTATTAAGACGTGAGGCGTCCTTCTTCTTAATGCTTCCTCCCCAACACGCCACCACAAAGAAGAGGGCGCTCTCAACAACTGACCTATAGAACATCTTCAGCATCTCACTGCAGACATTGAATGACGCCAACCTTCTAAGGAAGTACAGTCGACTCTGTGCCTTCCTGCACAAGGCATCTGTGTTGGCAGTCCAGTCTAGCTTCTCGTCCAACTGTACTCCCAGATACTTGTAGGTCTTAACCTGCTCCACACATTCTCCATTAATGATCGGTGTCACAGTGATCGGTGAGGGGTGTATCAGTGTCTCAGTGACAGGTGTGGGGTGTATCAGTGTCACAGTGACCGGTGTGGGGTGTATCAGTGTTTCACTGACCGGTGTGGTGTGTATGAGTGTCACAGTGACCGGTGAGGGGTGTATCAGTGTCTCAGTGACCTGTGTGGGGTGTATCAGTGTCACAGTGACCGGTGTGGGGTTTATCAGTGTTTCAGCGACGGGTGTGTCATGGGTCAGTGTTTCAGTGACGGGTGTGGGGTGTATCCGTGTTTCAGTGACCTGTGAGGGGTGTATCAGTGTCACAGTGACCGGTGTGGGGTGTATCAGTGTTTCAGCGACGGGTGTGTCATGGGTCAGTGTTTCTGTGACGGGTGTGGGGTGTATCAGTATTTCAGTGATCGGTGAGGGGTGTATCAGTGTCACAGTGAGCGGTGAGGGGTGTATCAGTGTCACAGTGACGGGTGTGGGGTGTATCTGTGTCACAGTGACTGGTGAGGGGTGTATCAGTGTCACAGTGACCGGTGAGGGGTGTAACTGTGTTACAGTGACCAGTGAGTGGTGTATCAGTGTTTCAGTGACCAGTGTGGGGTGTATCAGTTTCACAGTGACCGGTGTGGGGTGTATCAGTGTCTCAGTGACGCGTGTGGGGTGTATCTGTGTCACAGTGGCCGGTGAGTGGTGTATCAGTGTCACAGTGACCGGTGTGGGGTGTATCAGTGTCACAGTGACCGGTGTGGGGTGTATCAGTGTTTCAGTAACGGGTGTGTCATGGGTCAGTGTTTCAGTGACCGGTGTGGGGTGTATCAGTGTCACAGTGACCGGTGTGGGGTGTATCAGTGTTTCAGTGACTGGTGTGTCATGGGTCAGTGTTTCAGTGACTGGTGTGGGGTGTATCAGTGTTTCAGTAACGGGTGTGTCATGGGTCAGTGTTTCAGTGACCCGTGAGGGGTGTATCAGTGTCACAGTGACCGCTGTTTGGTGTATCAGTGTCACAGTCACCGGTGAGTCGTGTATCAGTGTTTCAGTGACCGGAGTGGGGTGTATCAGTGTCACAGTGACCTGTGTGGGGTCTATCATTGTTTCAGTGACCGGTGTGGGGTGTATCACTGTCACAGTGACCGGTGTGGGGTGTATCAGTGTCACAGTGACCTGTGTGGGGTGTATCAGTGTCACAGTGACCGGTGTGGGGTGTATCACTGTCACAGTGACCGGTGTGGAGTGTATCAGTGTCACAGGGACCGCTGTGGGGTGTATCAGTGTTTCAGTGTCCGGTGTTGGGTGTATCAATGTCGCAGTGACCAGTGTTGGGTGTATCAGTGTCACAGTGACCGGTGAGTGGTGTATCACTGTCACAGTGACCGGTGTTGGGTGTATCAGTGTTTCAGTGACCAGTGTGGGGTGTATCAGTGTCACAGTGACCGGTGAGGGGTGTATCAGTGTCACACTGACCGGTGAGGGGTGTATCAGTGTTACAGTGACCTGTGTGGGCTGTATCTGTGTCACTATGAGCGGTGATGTGTGTAACAGGGTCACGGTGAGCGGTTATGTGTGTATGAATGTCACATTTTGCAGTGAGGGGTGTATCAGTGTCATAGTGACCTTTGTGGGGTATATCAGTGTCACTGTGAGCGGTGAGGGGTGTATCAGTGTCACAGTGAGCGGTGAGGGGTGTATCAGTGTCACAGTGACCGGTGTGGGGTGTATCAGTGCTTCAGTGACTGGTGTGGGGTGTATCAGTGTCTCAGTGACCGGTGAGGGGTGTATCAGTGTCACAGTGACCGGTGAGGGGTGTATCAATGTCTCAGTGACCGGTGTGGGGTGTATCAGTGTCTCAGTGACCGGTGAGGGGTGCATCTGTGTTACAGTGACTGGTGAGGAGAGTATCATTGTTTCAGTGACCGGTATGGTGTGTATCAATGTCGCAGTGACCAGTGTTGGGTGTATCAGTGTCACAGTGACTGGTGTGGGGTGTATCATTGTTTCAGTGACCGGTATGGTGTGTATCAATGTCGCAGTGACCAGTGTTGGGTGTATCAGTGTCACAGTGACCGGTGAGGGGTGTATCAGTGTCACAGTGACCTGTGTGGGGTGTATCATTGTTTCAGTGACCGGTGTGGGTGTATCAGTCTCACAGTGACCGGTGTGGGGTGTATCAGTGATTCAGTGACCGGTGAGGTCTGTATCTGTGTCACTGTGACCGGTGTGGTGTGTATCAGTGTCACAGTGAGCTGTGAGGGGTTTATCAGTGTTTCAGTAACCGGTGAGGTGTGTATCAGTGTCACGGTGACCGGTGTGGGGTGTATCAGTGTCAGGGTGACCTGTGTTTGATGTATCAGTGTCAGAGTGACCGGTGTGGGGTGTATCAGTGTTTCAGTGACCTCTGTGGTGTGTATCAGTGTCACAGTGAGTGGTGAGGGTTGTATCAGTGTCACAGTGACCGGTGAGGGGTGTATCAATGTCTCAGTGACCGATGTGGGGTGTATCAGTGTCACAGTGACCGGTGAGTGGTGTATCACTGTCACAGTGACCTCTGTTGGGTGTATCAGTGTTTCAGTGACCGGTGTGGGGTGTATCAGTGTCACAGTGTCCGGTGTGGGGTGTATCAGTGTTACAGTGACCTGTGTGGGCTGTATCTGTGTCACTATGAGCGGTGATGTGTCTAACAGGGTCACGGTGAGCGGTTATGTGTGTATCAATGTCACATTTTGCAGTGAGGGGTGTATCAGTGTCATAGTGACCTTTGTGGGGTATATCAGTGTCACTGTGAGCGGTGTGAGGTGTATCTGTGTTATAGTGACCGGTGAGGGGTGTATCAGTATAACAGTGAGCGGTGAGGGGTGTATCAGTGTCACAGTGAGCGGTGAGGGGTGTATCAGTGTCACAGTGACCGGTGTGGGGTGTATCAGTGTCACAGTGAGCGGTGAGGGGTGTATCAGTGTCACAGTGACCGGTGTGGGGTGTATCAGTGTCACAGTGAGCGGTGAGGGGTGTATCAGTGTCACAGTGACCGGTGTGGGGTGTATCAGTGCTTCAGTGACTGGTGTGGGGTGTATCAGTGTCTCAGTGACCGGTGAGGGGTGTATCAGTGTCACAGTGACCGGTGAGGGGTGTATCAATGTCTCAGTGACCGGTGTGGGGTGTATCAGTGTCTCAGTGACCGGTGAGGGGTGCATCTGTGTTACAGTGACTGGTGAGGGGAGTATCATTGTTTCAGTGACCGGTATGGTGTGTATCAATGTCGCAGTGACCAGTGTTGGGTGTATCAGTGTCACAGTGACCGGTGTGGGGTGTATCATTGTTTCAGTGACCGGTATGGTGTGTATCAATGTCGCAGTGACCAGTGTTGGGTGTATCAGTGTCACAGTGACCGGTGAGGGGTGTATCAGTGTCACAGTGACCTGTGTGGGGTGTATCATTGTTTCAGTGACCGGTGTGGGTGTATCAGTGTCACAGTGACCGGTGTGGGGTGTATCAGTGATTCAGTGACCGGTGTGGGGTGTATCAGTGTCACAGTGACCGGTGAGGAGTTTATCAGTGTTACAGTGACAGGTGAGGGGTGTATCATAGTTTCACTGACCCGTGTGGGGGGTATCAGTGTCACAGTGACCGGTGAGTGGTGTATCACTGTCACAGTGACCGGTGTTGGGTGTATCAGTGTTACAGTGACCGTTGTGGGGTGTATCTGTGCCACAGTGACCGGTGAGGGGTGTATCAGTGTCACAGTGAGCTGTGAGGGGTTTATCAGTGTTTCAGTAACCGGTGAGGTGTGTATCAGTGTCACGGTGACCGGTGTGGGGTGTATCAGTGTCACAGTGACCGGTGTGGTGTGCATCATTGTTTAATTGACCGGTGAGGGGTGTATCAGTGTCAGGGTGACCAGTGTTTGATGTATCAGTGTCAGAGTGACCGGTGTGGGGTGTATCAGTGTTTCAGTGACCTCTGTGGTGTGTATCAGTGTCACAGTGAGTGGTGAGGGTTGTATCAGTGTCACAGTGACCGGTGAGGGGTGTATCAATGTCTCAGTGACCGATGTGGGGTGTATCAGTGTCACAGTGACCGGTGAGTGGTGTATCACTGTCACAGTGACCTCTGTTGGGTGTATCAGTGTTTCAGTGACCGGTGTGGGGTGTATCAGTGTCACAGTGTCCGGTGTGGGGTGTATCAGTGTTACAGTGACCTGTGTGGGCTGTATCTGTGTCACTATGAGCGGTGATGTGTCTAACAGGGTCACGGTGAGCGGTTATGTGTGTATCAATGTCACATTTTGCAGTGAGGGGTGTATCAGTGTCATAGTGACCTTTGTGGGGTATATCAGTGTCACTGTGAGCGGTGTGAGGTGTATCTGTGTTACAGTGACCGGTGAGGGGTGTATCAGTATCACAGTGAGCGGTGAGGGGTGTATCAGTGTCACAGTGAGCGGTGAGGGGTGTATCAGTGTCACAGTGACCGGTGTGGGGTGTATCAGTGCTTCAGTGACTGGTGTGGGGTGTATCAGTGTTACAGTGACCGGTGTGGGGTGTATCAGTATCACAGTGAGCGGTGAGGGGTGTATCAGTGTCACAGTGACCGGTGAGGGGTGTATCTGTGTTACAGTGACTGGTGAGGGGAGTATCATTGTTTCAGTGACCGGTGTGGGGTGTATCACTGTCACAGTGACCGGTGTGGAGTGTATCAGTGTCACAGGGACCGCTGTGGGGTGTATCAGTGTCTCAGTGACCGCTGTGGGGTGTATCACAGGCTCCGTGTCCGGTGTTGGGTGTATCAATATCACAGTGACCAGTGTTGGGTGTATCAGTGTCACAGTGAGCGGTGAGGGGTGTATAAGTGTCACAGTGAGCAGTGAGTGGTGTGACAGTGTTTCAGTGACCGATGTGGGGTGTATCAGTGTCACAGTGACCGGTGAGTGGTGTATCACTGTCACAGTGACCGGTGTTGGGTGTATCAGTGTTTCAGTGACCAGTGTGGGGTGTATCAGTGTCACAGTGACCGGTGAGGGTTGTATCTGTGTTTCAGTGAGGTGTATGTCGTGTGTCAGTGTTACAGTGACCGGTGAGGGGTGTATCAGTGTCATACTGACCGGTGAGGGGTGTATCAGTGTTACAGTGACCTGTGTGGGCTGTATCTGTGTCACTATGAGCGGTGATGTGTGTAACAGGGTCACGGTGAGCGGTTATGTGTGTATCAATGTCACAGTTTGCAGTGAGGGGTGTATCAGTGTCATAGTGACCTTTGTGGGGTGTATCAGTGTCACTGTGAGCGGTGTGAGGTGTATCTGTGTTACAGTGACCGGTGAGGGGTGTATCAGTATCACAGTGAGCGGTGAGGGGTGTATCAGTGTCACAGTGAGCGGTGACGGGTGTATCAGTGTCACAGTGAGCGGTGTGGGGTGTATCAGTGTCACAGTGACTGGTGACGGGTGTATCAGTGTTTCAGTGACCGGTGTGGCGTGTATCAGTGTCACAGTGAGCGGTGAGGGGTATATTAGTGTTTCAGTGACTGGTGTTGGTTATATCACTGTTTCAGTGACCGGTGTGGGGTGTATCAGTGTTTCAGTAGCGGGTGTGTCATTGGTCAGTGTTTCAGTGATGGGTGTGGGGTGTATCAGTGTCACAGTGACTGGTGAGGGGTGTATCAGTGTCACAGTGACCGATGTGGGGTGTATCAGTGTTTCAGTGACCGGTGTGGGGTGTATCAGTGTCACAGTGTCCGGTGTGGGGTGTATCAGTGTTACAGTGACCTGTGTGGGCTGTATCTGTGTCACTATGAGCGGTGATGTGTCTAACAGGGTCACGGTGAGCGGTTATGTGTGTATCAATGTCACATTTTGCAGTGAGGGGTGTATCAGTGTCATAGTGACCTTTGTGGGGTATATCAGTGTCACTGTGAGCGGTGTGAGGTGTATCTGTGTTACAGTGACCGGTGAGGGGTGTATCAGTATCACAGTGAGCGGTGAGGGGTGTATCAGTGTCACAGTGAGCGGTGAGGGGTGTATCAGTGTCACAGTGACCGGTGTGGGGTGTATCAGTGCTTCAGTGACTGGTGTGGGGTGTATCAGTGTCTCAGTGACCGGTGAGGGGTGTATTAGTGTCACAGTGACCGGTGAGGGGTGTATCAATGTCTCAGTGACCGGTGTGGGGTGTATCAGTGTTTCAGTGACCGGTGAGGGGTGCATCTGTGTTACAGTGACTGGTGAGGGGAGTATCATTGTTTCAGTGACCGGTGTGGGGTGTATCACTGTCACAGTGACCGGTGTGGAGTGTATCAGTGTCACAGGGACCGCTGTGGGGTGTATCAGTGTCTCAGTGACCGCTGTGGGGTGTATCACAGGCTCCGTGTCCGGTGTTGGGTGTATCAATATCACAGTGACCAGTGTTGGGTGTATCAGTGTCACAGTGAGCGGTGAGGGGTGTATAAGTGTCACAGTGAGCAGTGAGTGGTGTGACAGTGTTTCAGTGACCGATGTGGGGTGTATCAGTGTCACAGTGACCGGTGAGTGGTGTATCACTGTCACAGTGACCGGTGTTGGGTGTATCAGTGTTTCAGTGACCAGTGTGGGGTGTATCAGTGTCACAGTGACCGGTGAGGGGTGTATCAGTGTCACAGTGAGCGGTGAGGGGTATATTAGTGTTTCAGTGACTTGTGTTGGTTATATCACTGTTTCAGTGACCGGTGTGGGGTGTATCAGTGTTTCAGTAGCGGGTGTGTCATTGGTCAGTGTTTCAGTGATGGGTGTGGGGTGTATCAGTGTCACAGTGACTGGTGAGGGGTGTATCAGTGTCACAGTGACCGGTGTGGGGTGTATCAGTGTTTCAGTGTCCGGTGTTGGGTGTATCAGTGTCACAGTGACCGGTGTGGGGTGTATCAGTGTTTCAGTGTCCGGTGTGGGGTGTATCAGTGTCACAGTGACTGGTGAGGGGTGTATCAGTGTTTCAGTGTCCGGTGTTGGGTGTATCAATATCACAGTGACCAGTGTGGGGTGTATCAGTGTCACAGGGACCGCTGTGGGGTGTATCAGTGTCTCAGTGACCGCTGTGGGGTGTATCACAGGCACCGTGTCCGGTGTTGGGTGTATCAATATCACAGTGACCGGTGTGGGGTGTATCAGTGATTCAGTGACCGGTGTGGGGTGTATCAGTGTCACAGTGACCGGTGAGGAGTTTATCAGTGTTACAGTGACTGGTGAGGGGTGTATCATAGTTTCACTGACCCGTGTGGGGGGTATCAGTGTCACAGTGACCGGTGAGGGGTGTATCCGTGTCACGGTGATGAGTGTGTGGTGTATCAGTGTCAGAGTGACCGGTGTTGGGTGTATCAGTGTTTCAGTGACCGGTGTGGGGTGTATCAGTGTCACAGTGACCGGTGAGTGGTGTATCACTGTCACAGTGACCGGTGTTGGGTGTATCAGTGTTACAGTGACCGTTGTGGGGTGTATCCGTGCCACAGTGACCGGTGAGGTCTGTATCTGTGTCACTGTGACCGGTGTGGTGTGTATCAGTGTCACAGTGAGCTGTGAGGGGTTTATCAGTGTTTCAGTAACCGGTGAGGTGTGTATCAGTGTCACGGTGACCGGTGTGGGGTGTATCAGTGTCACAGTGACCGGTGTGGTGTGCATCATTGTTTAATTGACCGGTGAGGGGTGTATCAGTGTCACGGTGACCAGTGTTTGATGTATCAGTGTCAGAGTGACCGGTGTGGGGTGTATCAGTGTTTCAGTGACCTCTGTGGTGTGTATCAGTGTCACAGTGAGTGGTGAGGGTTGTATCAGTGTCACAGTGACCGGTGAGGGGTTTATAAGTGTCACAGTGAGCAGTGAGTGGTGTGACAGTTTTTCAGTGACCGATGTGGGGTGTATCAGTGTCACAGTGACCGGTGAGTGGTGTATCACTGTCACAGTGACCTCTGTTGGGTTTATCAGTGTTTCAGTGACCGGTGTGGGGTGTATCAGTGTCACAGTGTCCGGTGTGGGGTGTATCAGTGTTTCAGTGTCCGGTGTTGGGTGTATCAGTGTCACAGTGACCGGTGTGGGGTGTATCAGTGTTTCAGTGTCCGGTGTGGGGTGTATCAGTGTCACAGTGACTGGTGAGGGGTGTATCAGTGTCACAGTGACCGGTGTGGGGTGTATCAGTGTTTCAGTGTCCGGTGTTGGGTGTATCAATATCACAGTGACCAGTGTGGGGTGTATCAGTGTCACAGGGACCACTGTGGGGTGTATCAGTGTCTCAGTGACCGCTGTGGGGTGTATCAGTGTCACAGTGACCGCTGTGGGGTGTATCAGTGTCTCAGTGACCGCTGTGGGGTGTATCAGTGTCACAGGGACCGCTGTGGGGTGTATCAGTGTCTCAGTGACCGCTGTGGGGTGTATCAGTGTCTCAGTGACCGCTGTGGGGTGTATCAGTGTCACAGTGACCGGTGTGGGGTGTATCAGTGATTCAGTGACCGGTGTGGGGTGTATCAGTGTCACAGTGACCGGTGAGGAGTTTATCAGTGTTACAGTGACTGGTGAGGGGTGTATCATAGTTTCACTGACCCGTGTGGGGGGTATCAGTGTCACAGTGACCGGTGAGGGGTGTATCCGTGTCACGGTGACGAGTGTGTGGTGTATAAGTGTCAGAGTGACCGGTGTTGGGTGTATCAGTGTTTCAGTGACCGGTGTGGGGTGTATCAGTGTCACAGTGACCGGTGAGTGGTGTATCACTGTCACAGTGACCGGTGTTGGGTGTATCAGTGTTACAGTGACCGTTGTGGGGTGTATCCGTGCCACAGTGACCGGTGAGGTCTGTATCTGTGTCACTGTGACCGGTGTGGTGTGTATCAGTGTCACAGTGAGCTGTGAGGGGTTTATCAGTGTTTTAGTAACCGGTGAGGTGTGTATCAGTGTCACGGTGACCGGTGTGGGTGTATCAGTGTCACAGTGACCGGTGTGGTGTGCATCATTGTTTAATTGACCGGTGAGGGGTGTATCAGTGTCACGGTGACCAGTGTTTGATGTATCAGTGTCAGAGTGACCGGTGTGGGTGTATCAGTGTCACAGTGACCGGTGTGGTGTGCATCATTGTTTAATTGACCGGTGAGGGGTGTATCAGTGTCACGGTGACCAGTGTTTGATGTATCAGTGTCAGAGTGACCGGTGTGGGGTGTATCAGTGTTTCAGTGACCTCTGTGGTGTGTATCAGTGTCACAGTGAGTGGTGAGGGTTGTATCAGTGTCACAGTGACCGGTGAGGGGTTTATAAGTGTCACAGTGAGCAGTGAGTGGTGTGACAGTTTTTCAGTGACCGATGTGGGGTGTATCAGTGTCACAGTGACCGGTGTGGGGTGTATCAGTGTCACAGTGTCCGGTGTGGGGTGTATCAGTGTTACAGTGACCTGTGTGGGCTGTATCTGTGTCACTGTGAGCGGTGATGTGTCTAACAGGGTCACGGTGAGCGGTTATGTGTGTATCAATGTCACATTTTGCAGTGAGGGGTGTATCAGTGTCATAGTGACCTTTGTGGGTTGTATCAGTGTCACTGTGAGTGGTGTGAGGTGTATCTGTGTTACAGTGACCGGTGAGGGGTGTATCAGTATCACAGTGAGCGGTGAGGGGTGTATCAGTGTCACAGTGAGCGGTGAGGGGTGTATCAGTGTCACAGTGACCGGTGTGGGGTGTATCAGTGCTTCAGTGACTGGTGTGGGCTGTATCTGTGTCACTATGAGCGGTGATGTGTCTAACAGGGTCACGGTGAGCGGTTATGTGTGTATCAATGTCACATTTTGCAGTGAGGGGTGTATCAGTGTCATAGTGACCTTTGTGGGGTATATCAGTGTCACTGTGAGCGGTGTGAGGTGTATCTGTGTTACAGTGACCGGTGAGGGGTTTATAAGTGTCACAGTGAGCAGTGAGGGGTGTATCAGTGTCACAGTGAGCGGTGAGGGGTTTATAAGTGTCACAGTGAGCAGTGAGTGGTGTGACAGTTTTTCAGTGACCGATGTGGGGTGTATCAGTGTCACAGTGACCGGTGAGTGGTGTATCACTGTCACAGTGACCTCTGTTGGGTGTATCAGTGTTTCAGTGACCGGTGTGGGGTGTATCAGTGTCACAGTGTCCGGTGTGGGGTGTATCAGTGTTACAGTGACCTGTGTGGGCTGTATCTGTGTCACTATGAGCGGTGATGTGTCTAACAGGGTCACGGTGAGCGGTTATGTGTGTATCAATGTCACATTTTGCAGTGAGGGGTGTATCAGTGTCATAGTGACCTTTGTGGGGTATATCAGTGTCACTGTGAGCGGTGTGAGGTGTATCTGTGTTACAGTGACCGGTGAGGGGTGTATCAGTGTCACAGTGAGCGGTGAGGGGTGTATCAGTGTCACAGTGAGCGGTGAGGGGTGTATCAGTGTCACAGTGACTGGTGACGGGTGTATCAGTGTTTCAGTGACCGGTGTGGGGTGTATCACTGTCACAGGGACCGCTGTGGGGTGTATCACAGGCACCGTGTCCGGTGTTGGGTGTATCAATGTCGCAGTGACCAGTGTTGGGTGTATCAGTGTCACAGTGACCGGTGAGGGATGTATAAGTGTCACAGTGACCGGTGTTGGGTGTATCAGTGTTTCAGTGACCAGTGTGGGGTGTATCAGTGTCACAGTGACCGGTGAGGGTTGTATCTGTGTTTCAGTGAGGTGTATGTCGTGTGTCAGTGTTACAGTGACCGGTGAGGGGTGTATCAGTGTCACACTGACCGGTGAGGGGTGTATCAGTGTAACAGTGACCTGTGTGGGCTGTATCTGTGTCACTATGAGCGGTGATGTGTGTAACAGGGTCACGGTGAGCGGTTATGTGTGTATCAATGTCACATTTTGCAGTGACGTGTGTATCAGTGTCATAGTGACCTTTGTGGGGTATATCAGTGTCACTGTGAGCGGTGTGAGGTGTATCTGTGTTACAGTGACCGGTGAGGGGTGTATCAGTATCACAGTGAGCGGTGACGGGTGTATCAGTGTTTCAGTGACCGGTGTGGCGTGTATCAGTGTCACTGTGACCGGTGAGGGGTGTATCAGTGTCACAGTGAGCGGTGAGGGGTGTATCAGTGTCACAGTGAGCGTTGTGGAGTGTATCAGTGTCACAGTGACTGGTGACGGGTGTATCAGTGTTTCAGTGACCGGTGTGGCGTGTATCAGTGTCACAGTGAGCGGTGAGGGGTATATTAGTGTTTCAGTGACTGGTGTGGGTTATATCACTGTTTCAGTGACCGGTGTGGGGTGTATCAGTGTTTCAGTAGCGGGTGTGTCATTGGTCAGTGTCACAGTGACCGGTGTGGGTTGTATCAATGTCGCAGTGACCAGTGTTGGGTGTATCAGTGTCACAGTGACCGGTGAGGGGTGTATCAGTGTCACAGTGACCTGTGTGGGGTGTATCATTGTTTCAGTGACCGGTGTGGGTGTATCAGTGTCACAGTGACCGGTGTGGTGTGTATCAGTGATTCAGTGACCGGTGTGGGGTGTATCAGTGTCACAGTGACCGGTGAGGAGTTTATCAGTGTTACAGTGACTGGTGAGGGGTGTATCATAGTTTCACTGACCCGTGTGGGGGGTATCAGTGTCACAGTGACCGGTGAGGGGTGTATCCGTGTCACGGTGACGAGTGTGTGGTGTATCAGTGTCAGAGTGACCGGTGTTGGGTGTATCAGTGTTTCAGTGACCGGTGAGTGGTGTATCACTGTCACAGTGACCGGTGTGGGGTGTATCAGTGTCACAGTGACCGGTGAGTGGTGTATCACTGTCACAGTGACCGGTGTTGGGTGTATCAGTGTTACAGTGACCGTTGTGGGGTGTATCCGTGCCACAGTGACCGGTGAGGTCTGTATCTGTGTCACTGTGACCGGTGTGGTGTGTATCAGTGTCACAGTGAGCTGTGAGTGGTGTATCAGTGTCACAGTGACCAGTGAGGGGTGTATCAGTGTCACAGTGACCGGTGTGGGGTGTATCAGTGTTTCAGTAACGGGTGTGTCATGGGTCAGTGTTTCAGTGACCGGTGTGGGGTGTATCAGTGTCACAGTGACCGCTGTTGGGTGTATCAGTGTCACAGTCACCGGTGAGTCGCGTATCAGTGTTTCAGTGACCGGTGTGGGGTGTATCAGTGTCACAGTGACCGGTGAGGGGTGTATCAGTGTCACAGTGACCTGTGTGGGGTGTATCATTGTTTCAGTGACCGGTGTGGGTGTATCAGTGTCACAGTGACCGGTGTGGTGTGTATCAGTGATTCAGTGACCGGTGTGGGGTGTATCAGTGTCACAGTGACCGGTGAGGAGTTTATCAGTGTTACAGTGACTGGTGAGGGGTGTATCATAGTTTCACTGACCCGTGTGGGGGGTATCAGTGTCACAGTGACCGGTGAGGGGTGTATCCGTGTCACGGTGACGAGTGTGTGGTGTATCAGTGTCAGAGTGACCGGTGTTGGGTGTATCAGTGTTTCAGTGACCGGTGAGTGGTGTATCACTGTCACAGTGACCGGTGTGGGGTGTATCAGTGTCACAGTGACCGGTGAGTGGTGTATCACTGTCACAGTGACCGGTGTTGGGTGTATCAGTGTTACAGTGACCGTTGTGGGGTGTATCCGTGCCACAGTGACCGGTGAGGTCTGTATCTGTGTCACTGTGACCGGTGTGGTGTGTATCAGTGTCACAGTGAGCTGTGAGTGGTGTATCAGTGTCACAGTGACCAGTGAGGGGTGTATCAGTGTCACAGTGACCGGTGTGGGGTGTATCAGTGTTTCAGTAACGGGTGTGTCATGGGTCAGTGTTTCAGTGACCGGTGTGGGGTGTATCAGTGTCACAGTGACCGCTGTTGGGTGTATCAGTGTCACAGTCACTGCTGAGTCGTGTATCAGTGTTTCAGTGACCGGTGAGTGGTGTATCAGTGTCACAGTGACCGGTGTGGGGTGTATCAGTGTCACAGTGACCGCTGAGTTGTGTATCAGAGTTTCACTGACCGGTGTGGGGTGTATCTGTGTCACAGTGGCCGGTGAGTGGTGTATCAGTGTCACAGTGACCGGTGAGGGGTGTATCAGTGTCACAGTGACCGGTGTGGGGTGTATCAGTGTTTCAGTAACGGGTGTGTCATGGGTCAGTGTTTCAGTGACCGGTGTGGGGTGTATCAGTGTCACAGTCTCCGGTGAGTCGCGTATCAGTGTTTCAGTGACCGGAGTGGGGTGTATCTGTGTCTCAGTGACCGGTGTGGGGTGTATCACTGTTTCAGTGACTGGTGTGGGGTGTATCAGTGTTTCAGTGACGGGTGTGTCATGGGTCAGTGTTTCAGTGACCTGTGTGGGGTGTATCAGTGTCACAGTGATCGGTGTGGGGTCTATAAGTGTCACAGTCACCGGTGAGTCGTGTATCAGTGTTTCAGTGACCGGTGTGGGGTGTATCAGTGTCACAGTGAGCGGTGAGGGGTATATCAGTGTTTCAGTGACTGGTGTTGGTTATATCACTGTTTCAGTGACTGGTGTGGGGTGTATCAGTGTTTCAGTAACGGGTGTGTCATGGGTCAGTGTTTCAGTGACGGGTTTGGGGTGTATCAGTGTCACAGTGACCGGTGTGGGGTGTATCAGTGTTTCAGTGACCGGTGTGGGGTGTATCAGTGTCACAGTGACCACTGTTGGGTGTATCAGTGTCACAGTTACTGGTGAGTCGTGTATCAGTGTTTCAGTGACCGGTGTGGGGTGTATCTGTGTCACAGTGGCGGGAGTGGGGTGTATCAGTGTCACAGTGACCGGTGTGCGGTGTATCTGTGTCACAGTGACTGGTGAGTTGTGTATCAGTGTCACAGTGACCGCTGAGTTGTGTATCAGAGTTTCACTGACCGGTGTGGTGTGTATGAGTGTCGCAGTGACCGGTGAGGGGTGTATCAGTGTCTCAGTGACCTGTGTGGGGTGTATCAGTGTCACAGTGACCGGTGAGGGGTGTATCTGTGTTACAGTGACCGGTGTGGGGTGTATCAGTGTTTCAGTGACCGGTGTGGGGTGTATCAGTGTTTCAGTAATGGGTGTGTCATGGGTCAGTGTTTCAGTGACGGGTGTGGGGTGTATCAGTATTTCAGTTATCGATGAGGGGTGTATCAGTGTCACAGTGAGCGGTGAGGGGTGTATCAGTGTCACAGTGGCCGGTGAGGGGTGTATCAGTGTCACAGTGAGCGGTGATGGGTGTATCAGTGTCACAGTGACCGGTGAGGTGTGTATCATTGTTTCAGTGACGGGTGTGGGTTGTATCAGTGTCATAGTGACCGCTGATGGGTGTATCAGTGTCACAGTGAGCGGTGAGGGGTGTATCAGTGTCTCAGTGACCGGTGTGGGGTGTATCATTGTTTCAGTGACAGGTGTGGGGTTTATCAGTGTCATAGTGACCGGTGATGGGTGTATCGGTGTCACAGTGAGCGGTGAGGGGTGTATCAGTGTCACAGTGACCGGTGAGGGGTGTATCAGTGTCACAGTTTGCAGTGACGGGTGTATCAGTGTCACTGTGACCGGTGTGGGGTGTATCAGTGTTTCAGTGACGGGTGTGTCATGGGTCAGTGTTTCAGTGACGGGTGTGGGTTGTATCAGTGTTTCAGTGATCGGTGAGGGGTGTATCAGTGTCACAGTGAGCGGTGAGGGGTGTATCAGTGTCACAGTGACCGGTGAGGGGTGTATCAGTGTCATAGTGACCGCTGATGGGTGTATCAGTGTCACAGTGAGCGGTGAGGGGTGTATCAGTGTCTCAGTGACCGGTGTGGGGTGTATCATTGTTTCAGTGACAGGTGTGGGGTTTATCAGTGTCATAGTGACCGGTGATGGGTGTATCAGTGTCACAGTGAGCGGTGAGGGGTGTATCAGTGTCACAGTGACCGGTGAGGGTTGTATCAGTGTCACAGTTTGCAGTGACGGGTGTATCAGTGTCATAGTGACCTTTGTGGGTTGTATCAGTGTCACTGTGAGCGGTGTGAAGTGTATCTGTGTTACAGTGACCGGTGTGGTGTGTATCAGTATCACAGTGACCGGTGAGGGGTGTATCAGTGTCACAGTGAGCGGTGATGGGTGTATCTGTGTCACAGTGACTGGTGACGGGTGTATCAGTGTTTCAGTGACCGGTGTGGCGTGTATCAGTGTCACAGTGAGCGGTGAGGGGTATATCAGTGTTTCAGTGACTGGTGTGGGTTATATCACTGTTTCAGTAACCGGTGTGGGGTGTATCAGTGTTTCAGTAACGGGTGTGTCATGGGTCAGTGTTTCAGTGACGGGTGTGGGGTGTATCCGTGTTTCAGTGATCGGTGAGGGGTGTATCACTGTTTCAGTGACTGGTGTGGGGCGTAACAGTGTTTCAGTAATGGGTGTGTCATGGGTCAGTGTTTCAGTGACGGGTGTGGGGTGTATCAGTGTTTCAGTGATCGGTGATGGGTGTATCAGTGTCACAGTGACCGGTGAGGGGTGTATCAGTGTCATAGTGACCGGTGATGGGTGTATCAGTGTCACAGTGACCGGTGAGGGGTGTATCAGTGTCACAGTGAGCGGTGAGGGGTATATCAGTGTTTCAGTGACGGGTGTGGGGTGTATCATTGTTTCAGTGACCGGTGTGGGGTGTATCAGTGTCACAGTGACCGGTGATGGGGTGTATCAGTGTTTCAGTGATCGGTGATGGGTGTATCAGTGTCACAGTGACCGGTGAGGGGTGTATCAGTGTCATAGTGACCGGTGATGGGTGTATCAGTGTCACAGTGACCGGTGAGGTGTGTATCAGTGTCACAGTGAGCGGTGAGGGGTATATCAGTGTTTCAGTGACGGGTGTGGGGTGTATCATTGTTTCAGTGACCGGTGTGGGGTGTATCAGTGTCACAGTGACCGCTGTTGGGTGTATCAGTGTCACAGTTTGCAGTGACGGGTGTATCAGTGTCATAGTGACCTTTGTGGGTTGTATCAGTGTCACTGTGAGTGGTGTGAGGTGTATCTGTGTTACAGTGACCGGTGAGGGGTGTATCAGTATCACAGTGACTGGTGATGGGTGTATCAGTGTCACAGTGACCGGTGAGGGGTGTATCAGTGTCACAGTGAGCGGTGATGGGTGTAACAGTGTCACAGTGACTGGTGATGGGTGTATCAGTGTCACAGTGACCGGTGAGGGGTGTATCAGTGTCACAGTGAGCGGTGATGGGTGTAACAGTGTCACAGTGACTGGTGATGGGTGTATCGGTGTTTCAGTGACCGGTGTGGGGAGTATCTGTGTCTCAGTGTCCGGTGTGGGGTGTATCAGTGTCTCAGTGACCGGTGTGGGGTGTATCACTGTTTCAGTGACTGGTGTGGGATGTATCAGTGTTTCAGTAACGGGTGTGTCATGGGTCAGTGTTTCAGTGACGGGTGTGGGGTGTATCAGTGTTTCAGTGATCGGTGAGGTTTGTATAAGTGTCACAGTGACCGGTGTGGGGTGTATCAGTGTCACAGTGACCGCTGTTGGGTGTATCAATGTTTCAGTGATCGGTGAGGGGTGTATCAGTGTCACAGTGACCGGTGAGGGGTGTATCAGTGTCTCAGTGACGGGTGTGGGGTGTATCAGTGTCACAGTGAGCGGTGAGGGGTGTATCAGTGTCTCAGTGACCGGTGTGGGGTGTATCATTGTTTCAGTGACCGGTGTGGGGTGTATCAGTGTCTCAGTGACAGGTGTGGGGTGTATCAGTGTCACAGTGACCGCTGTTGGGTGTATCAGTTTCCCAGTCACTGGTGAGTGGTGTATCAGTGTCACAGTGACCCGTGAGTTGTGTATCAGTGTCTCAGTGACCTGCGTGGGGAGTATCAGTGTCACAGTGACCGGTGAGGGGTGTATCTGTGTTACAGTGACCGGTGTGGGGTTTATCAGTGTTTCAGTGACCGGTGTGGGGTGTATCAGTGTCACAGTGACCGGTGAGGGGTGTATCAGTGTCACAGTGAGTGGTGAGGGGTGTATCAGTGTCACAGTGACCGGTGTGGGGTGTATCAGTGTTTCAGTAACGGGTGTGTCATGGGTCAGTGTTTCAGTGACGGGTGTGGGGTGTATCAGTATTTCAGTTATCGGTGAGTGGTGTATCAGTGTCACAGTGACCGGTGTGGGGTGTATCAGTGTCTCAGTGACACGTGTGGGGTGAATCAGTGTCACAGTGATCGGTGTGGGGTGTATCAGTGTCACAGTGATCGGTGTGGGGTGTATCTGTGTCACAGTGGCCGGTGAGTGGTGTATCAGTCGCACAGTGACCGGTGAGGGGTGTATCAGTGTCACAGTGACCGGTGTGGGGTGTATCAGTGTTTCAGTAACGGGTGTGTCATGGGTCAGTGTTTCAGTGACCGGTGTGGGGTGTATCAGTGTCACAGTGGCCGGTGAGTGGTGTATCAGTGTCACAGTCACCGGTGAGTCGCGTATCAGTGTTTCAGTGACCGGAGTGGGGTGTATCACTGTCTCAGTGACCGGTGTGGGGTGTATCAGTGTTTCAGTGACTGGTGTGGGGTGTATCAGTGTTTCAGTAACGGGTGTGTCATGGGTCAGTGTTTCAGTGACCGGTGTGGGGTGTATCAGTGTCACAGTGACCGCTGTTGGGTGTATCAGTATCACAGTGAGCGGTGAGGGGTGTATCAGTGTCACAGTGACCGGTGAGGGGTGTGTCAGTGTCATAGTGACCGGTGTGGGGTGTATCAGTGTCACAGTCACTGGTGAGTCGTGTATCAGTGTTTCAGTGACCGGTGTGGGGTGTATCAGTGTCACAGTGGCGGGTGTGGGTTGTATCAGTGTCACAGTGACCGGTGTGGGGTGTATCTGTGTCACAGTGACTGGTGAGTGGTGTATCCGTGTCACAGTGACCGCTGAGTTGTGTATCAGAGTTTCACTGACCGGTGTGGGGTGTATCTGTGTCACAGTGGTCGGTGAGTGGTGTATGAGTGTCACAGTGACCGGTGAGGGGTGTATCAGTGTCACAGTGACCGGTGTAGGGTGTATCAGTGTTTCAGTAACGGGTGTGTCATGGGTCAGTGTTTCAGTGACCGGTGTGGGGTGCATCAGTGTCACAGTGACCGCTGTTGGGTGTATCAGTGTCACAGTCACCGGTGAGTCGCGTATCAGTGTTTCAGTGACCGGAGTGGGGTGTATCAGTGTCTCAGTGACCGGTGTGGGGTGTATCAGTGTTTCAGTGACTGGTGTGGGTTATATCACTGTTTCAGTGACTGGTGTGGGGTGTATCAGTGTTTCAGTAACGGGTGTGTCATGGGTCAGTGTTTCAGTGACCGGTGTGGGGTGTATCAGTGTCACAGTGACGGGTGTGGGGTGTATCTGTGTCACAGTGACCGGTGAGGTGTGTATCAGTGTCACAGTGACCACTGTTGGGTGTATCAGTGTCACAGTCACTGGTGAGTCGTGTATCAGTGTTTCAGTGACCGGTGTGGGGTGTATCTGTGTCACAGTGACCGCTGTTGGGTGTATCAGTGTCACAGTCACTGGTGAGTCGTGTATCAGTGTTTCAGTGACCGGTGTGGGGTGTATCAGTGTCACAGTGGCGGGTGTGGGGTGTATCAGTGTCACAGTGACCGGTGTGGGGTGTATCTGTGTCACAGTGACTGGTGAGTTGTGTATCAGTGTCACAGTGACCGCTGAGTTGTGTATCAGAGTTTCACTGACCGGTGTGGTGTGTATGAGTGTCACAGTGACCGGTGAGGGGTGTATCAGTGTCTCAGTGACCTGTGTGGGGTGTATCAGTGTCACAGTGACCGGTGAGGGGTGTATCTGTGTTACAGTGACCGGTGTGGGGTGTATCAGTGTTTCAGTGACCGGTGTGGGGTGTATCAGTGTTTCAGTAATGGGTGTGTCATGGGTCAGTGTTTCAGTGACGGGTGTGGGGTGTATCAGTATTTCAGGTATCGATGAGGGGTGTATCAGTGTCACAGTGAGCGGTGAGGGGTGTATCAGTGTCACAGTGGCCGGTGAGGGGTGTATCAGTGTCACAGTGAGCGGTGATGGGTGTATCAGTGTCACAGTGACCGGTGAGGTGTGTATCAGTGTCACAGTGAGCGGTGAGGGGTGTATCAGTGTCACAGTTTGCAGTGACGGGTGTATCAGTGTCATAGTGACCTTTGTGGGGTGTATCAGTGTCACTGTGAGCGGTGTGAGGTGTATCTGTTTTCCAGTGACCGGTGATGGGTGTATCAGTATCACAGTGAGCTATGAGGGGTGTATCAGTGTCACAGTGAGCGGTGATGGGTGTATCAGTGTCACAGTGACTGGTGACGGGTGTATCAGTGTTTCAGTGACCGGTGTGGGTTATATCACTGTTTCAGTAACCGGTGTGGGGTGTATCAGTGTTTCAGTAACGGGTGTGGGTTATATCACTGTTTCAGTAACCGGTGTGGGGTGTATCAGTGTTTCAGTAACGGGTGTGTCATGGGTCAGTGTTTCAGTGACGGGTGTAGGGTGTATCATTGTTTCTGTGACCGATATGGGGTGTATCATTGTCTCAGTGACCGGTGTGGGGTGTATCAGTGTTTCAGTGACCGGTGTGGGGTGTATCAGTTTCACAGTGACCGGTGAGTGGTGTATCAGTGTCACAGTGACTGGTGAGGGGTTTATCATTGTTTCAGTGACCCGTATGGGGTGTATCAGTGTCACAGTGACCGGTGTGGTGTTTATCAGTGTCTCAGTGACCACTGTGGGGTGTATCACAGGCACAGTGTCTGGTGTTGTGTGTATCAGTGTCACCGTGACTAGTGTTGGGTGTATCAGTGTCCGGTGACCGCTGTGGGGTGCATCAGTGTCACAGTGACCGGTGAGTTGTGGATCAGTGTCACAGTGACCAGTGTTGAGTGTATCAGTGTCACAGTAACCGGTGAGTGGTGTATCAGTGTCACAGTCACCGCTGTTGGGTGTATCAGTGTCACAGTCACTGGTGAGTCGTGTATCAGTGTTTCAGTGACTGGTGAGGTGTGTATCAGTGTTTCACTGAACGGTGTGGTGTGTATGAGTGTCACCGTGACCGGTGTGGGGTGTATCAGTGTCTCAGTGACCGGTGTGGGGTGTATCAGTGTTTCAGTGACGGGTGTGTCATGGGTCAGTGTTTCAGTGACGGGTGTGGGTTGTATCAGTGTCACAGTGACTGGTGAGGGGTGTATCAGTGTCACAGTGACCGGTGAGGGGTGTATCAGTGTCACAGTGACCGGTGTGGGGTGTATCAGTGTTTCAGTGACGGGTGTGTCATGGGTCAGTGTTTCAGTGACGGGTGTGGGTTGTATCAGTGTCACAGGGAGCGGTGAGGGGTGTATCAGTGTCACAGTGACCGGTGAGGGGTGTATCAGTGTCATAGTGACCGCTGATGGGTGTATCAGTGTCACAGTGAGCGGTGAGGGGTGTATCAGTGTCTCAGTGACCGGTGTGGGGTGTATCATTGTTTCAGTGACAGGTGTGGGGTTTATCAGTGTCATAGTGACCGGTGATGGGTGTATCAGTGTCACAGTGAGCGGTGAGGGGTGTATCAGTGTCACAGTGACCGGTGAGGGGTGTATCAGTGTCACAGTTTGCAGTGACGGGTGTATCAGTGTCACTGTGACCGGTGTGGGGTGTATCAGTGTTTCAGTGACGGGTGTGTCATGGGTTAGTGTTTCAGTGACGGGTGTGGGTTGTATCAGTGTCATAGTGACCGCTGATGGGTGTATCAGTGTCACAGTGAGCGGTGAGGGGTGTATCAGTGTCTCAGTGACCGGTGTGGGGTGTATCATTGTTTCAGTGACAGGTGTGGGGTTTATCAGTGTCATAGTGACCGGTGATGGGTGTATCAGTGTCACAGTGAGCGGTGAGGGGTGTATCAGTGTCACAGTGACCGGTGAGGGTTGTATCAGTGTCACAGTTTGCAGTGACGGGTGTATCAGTGTCATAGTGACCTTTGTGGGTTGTATCAGTGTCACTGTGAGCGGTGTGAGGTGTATCTGTGTTACAGTGACCGGTGTGGTGTGTATCAGTATCACAGTGAGCGGTGAGGGGTGTATCAGTGTCACAGTGAGCGGTGATGGGTGTATCTGTGTCACAGTGACTGGTGACGGGTGTATCAGTGTTTCAGTGACCGGTGTGGCGTGTATCAGTGTCACAGTGAGCGGTGAGGGGTATATCAGTGTTTCAGTGACTGGTGTGGGTTATATCACTGTTTCAGTGACCGGTGTGGGGTGTATCAGTGTTTCAGTGACCGGTGAGGGGTATATCAGTGTTTCAGTGACTGGTGTGGGTTATATCACTGTTTCAGTGACCGGTGTGGCGTGTATCAGTGTCACAGTGAGCGGTGAGGGGTATATCAGTGTTTCAGTGACTGGTGTGGGTTATATCACTGTTTCAGTAATCGGTGAGGGGTGTATCACTGTTTCAGTGACCGGTGTGGGATGTATCAGTGTTTCAGTGATCGGTGAGGGGTGTATCACTGTTTCAGTGACTGGTGTGGGGTGTATCAGTGTTTCAGAGTTCGGTGAGTGGTGTATCACTGTTTCAGTGACTGGTGTGGGGTGTATCAGTGTTTCAGCGACGGGTGTGTCATGGGTCAGTGTTTCAGTGACGGGTGTGGGGTGTATCAGTGTTTCAGAGATCGGTGAGTGGTGTATCACTGTTTCAGTGACGGGTGTGGGGTGTATCAGTGTTTCAGCGACGGGTGTGTCATGGGTCAGTGTTTCAGTGACGGGTGTGGGGTGTATCAGTGTTTCAGTGATCGGTGAGGGGTGTATCACTGTTTCAGTGACTGGTGTGGGGTGTATCAGTGTTTCAGAGATCGGTGAGTGGTGTATCAGTGTCACAGTGACCGGTGTGGGGTGTATCAGTGTCACAGTGACCACTGTTGGGTGTATCAGTGTTACAGTCACCGGTGAGTCATGTATCGGTGTTTCAGTGACCGGTGTGGGGAGTATCTGTGTTTCAGTGACCGGTGTGGGGTGTATCAGTTTCACAGTGACCGGTGTGGGGTGTATCAGTGTCTCAGTGACCGGTGTGGCGTGTATCAGTGTCACAGTGAGCGGTGAGGTGTATATCAGTGTTTCAGTGACTGGTGTGGGTTATATCACTGTTTCAGTAACCGGTGTGGGGTGTATCAGTGTTTCAGTGACGGGTGTGTCATGGGTCAGTGTTTCAGTGACGGGTGTGGGGTGTATCAGTGTCACAGTGACCGCTGTTGGGTGTATCAGTGTCACAGTGAGCGGTGAGGGGTGTATCAGTGTCACAGTTTGCAGTGACGGGTGTATCAGTGTCATAGTGACCTTTGTGGGTTGTATCAGTGTCACTGTGAGTGGTGTGAGGTGTATCTGTGTTACAGTGACCGGTGAGGGGTGTATCATTATCACAGTGAGCGGTGAGGGGTGTATCAGTGTCACAGTGACTGGTGATGGGTGTATCAGTGTCACAGTGACCGGTGAGGGGTGTATCAGTGTCACAGTGAGCGGTGATGGGTATATCAGTGTTTCAGTGACTGGTGTGGGTTATATCACTGTTTCAGTGACCGGTGTGGCGTGTATCAGTGTCACAGTGAGCGGTGAGGGGTATATCAGTGTTTCAGTGACTGGTGTGGGTTATATCACTGTTTCAGTAATCGGTGAGGGGTGTATCACTGTTTCAGTGACCGGTGTGGGATGTATCAGTGTTTCAGTGATCGGTGAGGGGTGTATCACTGTTTCAGTGACTGGTGTGGGGTGTATCAGTGTTTCAGAGATCGGTGAGTGGTGTATCACTGTTTCAGTGACTGGTGTGGGGTGTATCAGTGTTTCAGCGACGGGTGTGTCATGGGTCAGTGTTTCAGTGACGGGTGTGGGGGGTATCAGTGTTTCAGAGATCGGTGAGTGGTGTATCACTGTTTCAGTGACGGGTGTGGGGTGTATCAGTGTTTCAGCGACGGGTGTGTCATGGGTCAGTGTTTCAGTGACGGGTGTGGGGTGTATCAGTGTTTCAGTGATCGGTGAGGGGTGTATCACTGTTTCAGTGACTGGTGTGGGGTGTATCAGTGTTTCAGAGATCGGTGAGTGGTGTATCAGTGTCACAGTGACCGGTGTGGGGTGTATCAGTGTCACAGTGACCACTGTTGGGTGTATCAGTGTTACAGTCACCGGTGAGTCATGTATCGGTGTTTCAGTGACCGGTGTGGGGAGTATCTGTGTTTCAGTGACCGGTGTGGGGTGTATCAGTTTCACAGTGACCGGTGTGGGGTGTATCAGTGTCTCAGTGACCGGTGTGGCGTGTATCAGTGTCACAGTGAGCGGTGAGGGGTATATCAGTGTTTCAGTGACTGGTGTGGGTTATATCACTGTTTCAGTAACCGGTGTGGGGTGTATCAGTGTTTCAGTGACGGGTGTGTCATGGGTCAGTGTTTCAGTGACGGGTGTGGGGTGTATCAGTGTCACAGTGACCGCTGTTGGGTGTATCAGTGTCACAGTGAGCGGTGAGGGGTGTATCAGTGTCACAGTTTGCAGTGACGGGTGTATCAGTGTCATAGTGACCTTTGTGGGTTGTATCAGTGTCACTGTGAGTGGTGTGAGGTGTATCTGTGTTACAGTGACCGGTGAGGGGTGTATCATTATCACAGTGAGCGGTGAGGGGTGTATCAGTGTCACAGTGACTGGTGATGGGTGTATCAGTGTCACAGTGACCGGTGAGGGGTGTATCAGTGTCACAGTGAGCGGTGATGGGTGTAACAGTGTCACAGTGACTGGTGATGGGTGTATCGGTGTTTCAGTGACCGGTGAGGGGTGTATCAGTGTCACAGTGAGCGGTGATGGGTGTAACAGTGTCACAGTGACTGGTGATGGGTGTATCGGTGTTTCAGTGACCGGTGTGGGGAGTATCTGTGTCTCAGTGTCCGGTGTGGGGTGTATCAGTGTTTCAGTAACGGGTGTGTCATGGGTCAGTGTTTCAGTGACCGGTGTGGGGTGTATCAGTGTTTCAGTGACGGGTGTGTGGTGTATCAGTGTTTCAGTGAGCGGTGTGTGGTGTATCAGTGTTTCAGTGACAGGTGAGGGGTGCATCAGTGTCACAGTGAGCGGTGAGGGGTGTATCAGTGTCACCGTGACCGGTGTGGGGTGTATCAGTGTCTCAGTGACCGGTGTGGGGTGTATCAGTGTTTCAGTGACGGGTGTGTCATGGGTCAGTGTTTCAGTGACGGGTGTGGGTTGTATCAGTGTCACAGTGAGCGGTGAGGGGTGTATCAGTGTCACAGTGACCGGTGAGGGGTGTATCAGTGTCATAGTGACCGCTGATGGGTGTATCAGTGTCACAGTGAGCGGTGAGGGGTGTATCAGTGTCTCAGTGACCGGTGTGGGGTGTATCATTGTTTCAGTGACAGGTGTGGGGTTTATCAGTGTCATAGTGACCGGTGATGGGTGTATCAGTGTCACAGTGAGCGGTGAGGGGTGTATCAGTGTCACAGTGACCGGTGAGGGGTGTATCAGTGTCACAGTTTGCAGTGACGGGTGTATCAGTGTCACTGTGACCGGTGTGGGGTGTATCAGTGTTTCAGTAACGGGTGTGTCATGGGTCAGTGTTTCAGTGACGGGTGTGGGTTGTATCAGTGTCATAGTGACCGCTGATGGGTGTATCAGTGTCACAGTGAGCGGTGAGGGGTGTATCAGTGTCTCAGTGACCGGTGTGGGGTGTATCATTGTTTCAGTGACAGGTGTGGGGTTTATCAGTGTCATAGTGACCGGTGATGGGTGTATCAGTGTCACAGTGAGCGGTGAGGGGTGTATCAGTGTCACAGTGACCGGTGAGGGTTGTATCAGTGTCACAGTTTGCAGTGACGGGTGTATCAGTGTCATAGTGACCTTTGTGGGTTGTATCAGTGTCACTGTGAGCGGTGTGAGGTGTATCTGTGTTACAGTGACCGGTGTGGTGTGTATCAGTATCACAGTGAGCGGTGAGGGGTGTATCAGTGTCACAGTGAGCGGTGATGGGTGTATCTGTGTCACAGTGACTGGTGACGGGTGTATCAGTGTTTCAGTGACCGGTGTGGCGTGTATCAGTGTCACAGTGGGCGGTGAGGGGTATATCAGTGTTTCAGTGACTGGTGTGGGTTATATCACTGTTTCAGTGACCGGTGTGGGGTATATCAGTGTTTCAGTGACTGGTGTGGGTTATATCACTGTTTCAGTAATCGGTGAGGGGTGTATCAGTGTTTCAGTAACGGGTGTGTCATGGGTCAGTGTTTCAGTGACGGGTGTGGGGTGTATCAGTGTTTCAGTGATCGGTGAGGGGTGTATCACTGTTTCAGTGACTGGTGTGGGGTGTATCAGTGTTTCAGAGATCGGTGAGTGGTGTATCAGTGTCACAGTGACCGGTGTGGGGTGTATCAGTGTCACAGTGACCACTGTTGGGTGTATCAGTGTTACAGTCACCGGTGAGTCATGTATCGGTGTTTCAGTGACCGGTGTGGGGAGTATCTGTGTTTCAGTGACCGGTGTGGGGTGTATCAGTTTCACAGTGACCGGTGTGGGGTGTATCAGTGTCTCAGTGACCGGTGTGGCGTGTATCAGTGTCACAGTGAGCGGTGAGGGGTATATCAGTGTTTCAGTGACTGGTGTGGGTTATATCACTGTTTCAGTAACCGGTGTGGGGTGTATCAGTGTTTCAGTGACGGGTGTGTCATGGGTCAGTGTTTCAGTGACGGGTGTGGGGTGTATCAGTGTCACAGTGACCGCTGTTGGGTGTATCAGTGTCACAGTGAGCGGTGAGGGGTGTATCAGTGTCACAGTTTGCAGTGACGGGTGTATCAGTGTCATAGTGACCTTTGTGGGTTGTATCAGTGTCACTGTGAGTGGTGTGAGGTGTATCTGTGTTACAGTGACCGGTGAGGGGTGTATCATTATCACAGTGAGCGGTGAGGGGTGTATCAGTGTCACAGTGACTGGTGATGGGTGTATCAGTGTCACAGTGACCGGTGAGGGGTGTATCAGTGTCACAGTGAGCGGTGATGGGTGTAACAGTGTCACAGTGACTGGTGATGGGTGTATCGGTGTTTCAGTGACCGGTGAGGGGTGTATCAGTGTCACAGTGAGCGGTGATGGGTGTAACAGTGTCACAGTGACTGGTGATGGGTGTATCGGTGTTTCAGTGACCGGTGTGGGGAGTATCTGTGTCTCAGTGTCCGGTGTGGGGTGTATCAGTGTTTCAGTAACGGGTGTGTCATGGGTCAGTGTTTCAGTGACGGGTGTGTGGTGTATCAGTGTTTCAGTGAGCGGTGTGTGGTGTATCAGTGTTTCAGTGACAGGTGAGGGGTGCATCAGTGTCACAGTGAGCGGTGAGGGGTGTATCAGTGTCACAGTGACCGGTGTGGGGAATATCATTGTTTCAGTGACTGTTGTGGGGTGTATCAGTGTTTCAGTGATCGGAGTGGGGTGTATCAGTGTCTCAGTGACCGGTGTGGGGTGTATCACTGTTTCAGTGACTGGTGTGGGATGTATCAGTGTTTCAGTAACGGGTGTGTCATGGGTCAGTGTTTCAGTGACGGGTGTGGGGTGTATCAGTGTTTCAGTGATCGGTGAGGTTTGTATAAGTGTCACAGTGACCGGTGTGGGGTGTATCAGTGTCACAGTGACCGCTGTTGGGTGTATCAATGTTTCAGTGATCGGTGAGGGGTGTATCAGTGTCACAGTGACCGGTGAGGGGTGTATCAGTGTCACAGTGACGGGTGTGGGGTGTATCAGTGTCACAGTCACTGGTGAGTCGTGTATCAGTGTTTCAGTGACCGGTGAGGTGTGTATCAGTGTTTCACTGAACGGTGTGGTGTGTATGAGTGTCACAGTGACCGGTGTGGGGTGTATCAGTGTCTCAGTGACCGGTGTGGGGTGTATCAGTGTTTCAGTGACGGGTGTGTCATGGGTCAGTGTTTCAGTGACGGGTGTGGGGTTTATCAGTGTCACAGTGACCGGTGAGTGGTGTATCAGTGTTTCAGTGACGGGTGTGGGTTGTATCAGTGTCACAGTGAGCGGTGAGGGGTGTATCAGTGTCACAGTGACCGGTGAGGGGTGTATCAGTGTCATAGTGACCGCTGATGGGTGTATCAGTGTCACAGTGAGCGGAGAGGGGTGTATCAGTGTCTCAGTGACCGGTGTGGGGTGTATCATTGTTTCAGTGACAGGTGTGGGGTTTATCAGTGTCATAGTGACCGGTGATGGGTGTATCAGTGTCACAGTGAGCGGTGAGGGGTGTATCAGTGTCACAGTGACCGGTGAGGGGTGTATCAGTGTCACAGTTTGCAGTGACGGGTGTATCAGTGTCACTGTGACCGGTGTGGGGTGTATCAGTGTTTCAGTGACGGGTGTGTCATGGGTCAGTGTTTCAGTGACGGGTGTGGGTTGTATCAGTGTTTCAGTGATCGTTGAGGGGTGTATCAGTGTCACAGTGACCGGTGAGGGGTGTATCAGTGTCATAGTGACCGCTGATGGGTGTATCAGTGTCACAGTGAGCGGTGAGGGGTGTATCAGTGTCTCAGTGACCGGTGTGGGGTGTATCATTGTTTCAGTGACAGGTGTGGGGTTTATCAGTGTCATAGTGACCGGTGATGGGTGTATCAGTGTCACAGTGAGCGGTGAGGGGTGTATCAGTGTCACAGTTTGCAGTGACGGGTGTATCAGTGTCATAGTGACCTTTGTGGGTTGTATCAGTGTCACTGTGAGCGGTGTGAGGTGTATCTGTGTTACAGTGACCGGTGTGGTGTGTATCAGTATCACAGTGAGCGGTGAGGGGTGTATCAGTGTCACAGTGAGCGGTGATGGGTGTATCTGTGTCACAGTGACTGGTGACGGGTGTATCAGTGTTTCAGTGACCGGTGTGGCGTGTATCAGTGTCACAGTGAGCGGTGAGGGGTATATCAGTGTTTCAGTGACTGGTGTGGGTTATATCACTGTTTCAGTGACCGGTGTGGGGTGTATCAGTGTTTCAGTAACGGGTGTGTCATGGGTCAGTGTTTCAGTGACGGGTGTGGGGTGTATCAGTGTTTCAGTGATCGGTGAGGGGTGTATCACTGTTTCAGTGACTGGTGTGGGGCGTAACAGTGTTTCAGTAATGGGTGTGTCATGGGTCAGTGTTTCAGTGACGGGTGTGGGGTGTATCAGTGTTTCAGAGATCGGTGAGGTGTGTATCAGTGTCACAGTGACCGGTGAGGGGTGTATCAGTGTCACAGTGACCGGTGTGGGGTGTATCAGTGTCACAGTGACCGGTGAGGGGTGTATCAGTGTCACAGTGACCACTGTTGGGTGTATCAGTGTTACAGTCACCGGTGAGTCATGTATCGGTGTTTCAGTGACCGGTGTGGGGAGTATCTGTGTTTCAGTGACCGGTGTGGGGTGTATCAGTGTCACAGTGACCGCTGTTGGGTGTATCAGTGTCACAGTTTGCAGTGAGGGGCGTATCAGTGTCATAGTGACCTTTGTGGGGTATATCAGTGTCACTGTGAGCGGTGTGAGGTGTATCTGTGTTACAGTGACCGGTGAGGGGTGTATCAGTGTCACAGTGAGCGGTGAGGGGTGTATCAGTGTCACAGTGACTGGTGATGGGTGTATCAGTGTCACAGTGAGCGGTGATGGGTGTAACAGTGTCACAGTGACTGGTGATGGGTGTATCTGTGTTACAGTGACCGGTGTGGGGTGTATCAGTGTCACAGTGTCCGGTGTGGGGTGTATCAGTGTTTCAGTAACGGGTGTGTCATGGGTCAGTGTTTCAGTGACGGGTGTGTGGTGTATCAGTGTTTCAGTGAGCGGTGTGTGGTGTATCAGTGTTTCAGTGACGGGTGAGGGGTGCATCAGTGTCACAGTGAGCGGTGAGGGGTGTATCAGTGTCACAGTGACCGGTGTGGGGAATATCATTGTTTCAGTGACTGTTGTGGGGTGTATCAGTGTTTCAGTGATCGGAGTGGGGTGTATCAGTGTCTCAGTGACCGGTGTGGGGTGTATCACTGTTTCAGTGACTGGTGTGGGATGTATCAGTGTTTCAGTAACGGGTGTGTCATGGGTCAGTGTTTCAGTGACGGGTGTGGGGTGTATCAGTGTTTCAGTGATCGGTGAGGTTCGTATAAGTGTCACAGTGACCGGTGTGGGGTGTATCAGTGTCACAGTGACCGCTGTTGGGTGTATCAATGTTTCAGTGATCGGTGAGGGGTGTATCAGTGTCACAGTGAGCGGTGATGGGTGTATCAGTGTCACAGTGAGCGGTGAGGGGTATATCAGTGTCTCAGTAATCGGTGAGGGGTGTATCACTGTTTCAGTGACTGGTGTGGGGCGTATCAGTGTTTCAGTAACGGGTGTGTCATGGGTCAGTGTTTCAGTGACGGGTTTGGGGTGTATCAGTGTTTCAGAGATCGGTGAGTGGCGTTTCAGTGTTTCAGTGACCGGTGAGGGGTGTATCAGTGTCACAGTGACCGCTGTGGGGTGTATCAGTGTTTCAGTAACAGGTGTGTCATGGGCCAGTGTTTCAGTGACGGGTGTGTGATGTATCAGTGTTTCAGTGATCGGTGAGGGGTGTATCAGTGTCACAGTGAGCGATGAGGGGTGTATCAGTGTCTCAGTGACCGGTGTGGGGTGTATCATTGTTTCAGTGACAGGTGTGGGGTTTATCAGTGTCACAGTGACGGGTGTGGGGTGTATCTGTGTCACAGTGACCGGTGAGGGGTGTATCAGTGTCTCAGTGACCGGTGTGGGGTGTATCAGTGTCACAGTGACCAGTGAGGGGTGTATCTGTGTTACAGTGACCGGTGAGTGGTGTATCAGTGTTTCAGTGACCGGTGTGGGGTGTATCAGTGTCACAGTGACCGGTGTGGGGTGTTTCAGTGTTTCAGTGACCGGTGTGGGGTGTATCAGTTTCACAGTGACCGGTGTGGGGTGTATCAGTGTCTCAGTGATGTGTGTGGTGTGTATCAGTGTCACAGTGACCGGTGCGGGGATTATCTGTGTCACAGTGACCGCTGAGTGGTGTATCTGTGTCACAGTGACCGGTGAGGGGTGTATCAGTGTCACAGTGACTGGTGTGGGGTGTATCAGTGTTTCAGTAACGGGTGTGTCATGGGTCAGTGTTTCAGTGACGGGTGTAGGGTGTATCATTGTTTCTGTGACCGGTATGGGGTGTATCAGTGTCACAGTGACCGCTGTTGGGTGTATCAGTGTCACAGTCACCGGTGAGTCGTGTATCAGTGTTTCAGTGACTGGAGTGGGGTGTATCATTGTCTCAGTGACCGGTGTGGGGTGTATCAGTGTCACAGAGACCGGTGAGGGGTGTATCAGTGTCTCAGTGACCACTGTGTGGTGTATCACAGGCACAGTGTCTGGTGTTGTGTGTATCAGTGTCACCGTGACTAGTGTTGGGTGTATCAGTGTCCGGTGACCGCTGTGGGGTGTATCAGTGTCACAGTGACCGGTGAGTGGTGTATCAGTGTCACAGTCACTGCTGTTGGGTGTATCTGTGTCACAGTCACTGGTGAGTCGTGTATCAGTGTTTCAGTGACCGGTGTGGGGTGTATCAGTGTCACAGTGACTGGTGAGTGGTGTATCTGTGTCACAGTGACTGGTGAGTGGTGTATCAGTGCCACAGTGACCGGTGAGGTGTGTATCAGTGTTTCACTGAACGGTGTGGTGTGTATGAGTGTCACAGTGACCGGTGTGGGGTGTATCAGTGTCTCAGTGACCGCTGTGGGGTGTATCAGTGTTTCAGTGACGGGTGTGTCATGGGTCAGTGTTTCAGTGACGGGTGTGGGGTTTATCAGTGTTTCAGTGATCGGTGAGGGGTGTATCAGTATCACAGTGAGCGGTGAGGGGTGTATCAGTGTCACAGTGAGCGGTGATGGGTGTATCAGTGTCACAGTGACTGGTGATGGGTGTATCAGTGTTTCAGTGACCGGTGTGTGGTGTATCAGTATTTCAGTGATCGGTGAGGGGTATATCAGTGTTTCAGTGACTGGTGTGGGTTATATCACTGTTTCAGTGACCGGTGTGGGGTGTATCAGTGTTTCAGTGATCGGTGAGTGGTGTATCACTGTTTCAGTGACTGGTGTGGGGCGTATCAGTGTTTCAGTAATGGGTGTGTCATGGGTCAGTGTTTCAGTGACCGGTGTGGGGTGTATCAGTGTTTCAGTGATCGGTGAGGGGTGTATCAGTGTTTCAGTGACGGGTGTGTGGTGTATCAGTATTTCAGTGATCGGTGTGGGGTGTATCAGTTTCACAGTGACGGGTGTGGGGTGTATCTGTGTCTCAGTGACCGGTGTGGGGTGTATCAGTGTCACAGTGACCGGTGAGGGGTGTATCAGTGTCACAGTCACCGCTGTTGGGTGTATCAGTGTTACAGTCACCGGTGAGTCATGTATCGGTGTTTCAGTGACCGGTGTGGGGAGTATCTGTGTCTCAGTGACCGGTGTGGGGTGTATCAGTGTCACACTGACTGGTGTGGGGTGTATCAGTGTTTCAGTGACCGGTGTGGGTTGTATCAGTGTTTCAGTGACGGGTGTTTCATGGGTCAGTGTTTCAGTGACGAGTGTGGGGTTTATCAGTGTTTCAGTGATCGGTGAGGGGTGTATCAGTATCACAGTGAGCGGTGAGGGGTGTATCAGTGTCACAGTGAGCGGTGATGGGTGTATCAGTGTCACAGTGACTGGTGATGGGTGTATCAGTGTTTCAGTGACCGGTGTGGCGTGTATCAGTGTCACAGTGAGCGGTGAGGGGTATATCAGTGTTTCAGTGACTGGTGTGGGTTATATCACTGTTTCAGTGACCGGTGTGGGGTGTATCAGTGTTTCAGTGACTGGTGTGGGGTGTATCAGTGTTTCAGTAACGGGTGTGTCATGGGTCAGTGTTTCAGTGACGGGTGTGGGGTGTATCAGTGTTTCAGTGATCGGTGAGTGGTGTATCACTGTTTCAGTGACTGGTGTGGGGCGTATCAGTGTTTCAGTAATGGGTGTGTCATGGGTCAGTGTTTCAGTGACGGTTTTGGGGTGTATCAGTGTTTCAGAGATCGATGAGTGGTGTATCAGTGTCACAGTGACCGGTGTGGGGTGTATCAATGTCACAGTCACCGCTGTTGGGTGTATCAGTGTTACAGTCACCGGTGAGTCATGTATCGGTGTTTCAGTGACCGGTGTGGGGAGTATCTGTGTCTCAGTGACCGGTGTGGGGTGTATCAGTGTCACACTGACTGGTGTGGGGTGTATCAGTGTTTCAGTGACCGGTGTTGGGTGTATCAGTTTCACAGTGACCGGTGTGGGGTGTATCAGTGTCTCAGTGATGTGTGTGGTGTGTATCTGTGTCACAGTGACCGGTGAGTGGTGTATCTGTGTCACAGTGACCGGTGAGTGGTGTATCCGTGTCACAGTGACTGGTGAGGGGTGTATCAGTGTCTCAGTGACCGGTGAGGGGTGTATCAGTGTTTCAGTGACCGGTGTGGGGTGTATCAGTGTTTCAGTAACGGGTGTGTCATGGGTCAGTGTTTCAGTGACGGGTGTGGGGTGTATCAGTGTTTCAGTAACGGGTGTGTCATGGGTCAGTGTTTCAGTGATGGGTGTGGGGTGTATCAGTGTTTCAGTGATCGGAGTGGGGTGTATCCGTGTCACAGTGACCGGTGTGGGGTGTATCAGTCTTTCAGTGATCGGTGAGGGGTGTATCAGTGTCACAGTGACTGGTGTGGGGTGTATCAGTGTCACAGTGACCACTGTTGGGTGTATCAGTGTTACAGTCACCGGTGAGTCATGTATCGGTGTTTCAGTGACCGGTGTGGGGAGTATCTTTGTTTCAGTGACCGGTGTGGGGTGTATCAGTGTCACAGTGACCGCTGTTGGGTGTATCAGTGTCACAGTTTGCAGTGAGGGGTGTATCAGTGTCATAGTGACCTTTGTGGGGTATATCAGTGTCACTGTGAGCGGTGTGAGGTGTATCTGTGTTACAGTGACCGGTGAGGGGTGTATCAGTGTCACAGTGAGCGGTGAGGGGTGTATCAGTGTCACAGTGACTGGTGATGGGTGTATCAGTGTCACAGTGAGCGGTGATGGGTGTAACAGTGTCACAGTGACTGGTGATGGGTGTATCTGTGTTACAGTGACCGGTGTGGGGTGTATCAGTGTCACAGTGTCCGGTGTGGGGTGTATCAGTGTTTCAGTAACGGGTGTGTCATGGGTCAGTGTTTCAGTGACGGGTGTGTGGTGTATCAGTGTTTCAGTGAGCGGTGTGTGGTGTATCAGTGTTTCAGTGACGGGTGAGGGGTGCATCAGTGTCACAGTGAGCGGTGAGGGGTGTATCAGTGTCACAGTGACCGGTGTGGGGAATATCATTGTTTCAGTGACTGTTGTGGGGTGTATCAGTGTTTCAGTGATCGGAGTGGGGTGTATCAGTGTCTCAGTGACCGGTGTGGGGTGTATCACTGTTTCAGTGACTGGTGTGGGATGTATCAGTGTTTCAGTAACGGGTGTGTCATGGGTCAGTGTTTCAGTGACGGGTGTGGGGTGTATCAGTGTTTCAGTGATCGGTGAGGTTCGTATAAGTGTCACAGTGACCGGTGTGGGGTGTATCAGTGTCACAGTGACCGCTGTTGGGTGTATCAATGTTTCAGTGATCGGTGAGGGGTGTATCAGTGTCACAGTGACCGGTGAGGGGTGTATCAGTGTCACAGTGACGGGTGTGGGGTGTATCAGTGTCACAGTGAGCGGTGAGGGGTGTATCAGTGTCTCAGTGACCGGTGTGGGGTGTATCATTGTTTCAGTGACCGGTGTGGGGTGTATCAGTCTCTCAGTGACAGGTGTGGGGTGTATCAGTGTCACAGTGACCGCTGTTGGGTGTATCAGTGTCCCAGTCACTGGTGAGTCGTGTATCAGTGTCACAGTGACCGGTGTGGTGTGTATCATTGTTTCAGTGACCGGTGTGGGGTGTATCAGTGTCACAGTGACCGCTGTTGGGTGTATCAGTGTCACAGTGACCGCTGTTGGTTGTATCAGTGTCACAGTGACCGCTGTTGGGTGTATCAGTGTCACAGTGACCGCTGTTGGGTGTATCAGTGTCTCTGTGACCGGTGTGGGGTGTATCAGTGTCTCAGTGACCGGTGTGGGGTGTATCAGTGTCACAGTGAGCGGTGAGGTGTGTATCAGTGTCACAGTGACAGCTGTTGGGTGTATCAGTGTCTCAGTGACCGCTGTTGGGTGTATCAGTGTCTCAGTGTCCGGTGTGGGGTGTATCAGTGTCACAGTGAGCGGTGACAGGTGTATCAGTGTTTCAGTGACCGGTGTGGCATGTATCAGTGTCACATTGAGCGGTGAGGGGTATATCAGTGTTTCAGTGACTGGTGTGGGTTATATCAGTGTTTCAGTGACCGGTGTGGGGTGTATCAGTGTTTCAGTAACGGGTGTGTCATGGGTCAGTGTTTCAGTGACGGGTGTGGGGTGTATCAGTGTCACAGTGACCAGTGAGGGGTGTATCAGTGTTTCAGTGACGGGTGTGTGGTGTATCAGTGTTTCAGTGATCGGTGAGGGGTGTATCAGTGTCACAGTGAGCGGTGATGGGTGTATCAGTGTCACAGTGAGCGGTGAGGGGTATATCAGTGTCTCAGTAATCGGTGAGGGGTGTATCACTGTTTCAGTGACTGGTGTGGGGCGTATCAGTGTTTCAGTAATGGGTGTGTCATGGGTCAGTGTTTCAGTGACGGGTTTGGGGTGTGTCAGTGTTTCAGAGATCGGTGAGTGGCGTTTCAGTGTTTCAGTGACCGGTGAGGGGTGTATCAGTGTCACAGTGACCGCTGTGGGGTGTATCAGTGTTTCAGTAACAGGTGTGTCATGGGCCAGTGTTTCAGTGACGGGTGTGTGGTGTATCAGTGTTTCAGTGATCGGTGAGGGGTGTATCAGTGTCACAGTGAGCGATGAGGGGTGTATCAGTGTCTCAGTGACCGGTGTGGGGTGTATCATTGTTTCAGTGACAGGTGTGGGGTTTATCAGTGTCACAGTGACGGGTGTGGGGTGTATCTGTGTCACAGTGACCGGTGAGGGGTGTATCAGTGTCTCAGTGACGGGTGTGGGGTGTATCAGTGTCACAGTGACCAGTGAGGGGTGTATCTGTGTTACAGTGACCGGTGAGTGGTGTATCAGTGTTTCAGTGACCGGTGTGGGGTGTATCAGTGTCACAGTGACCGGTGTGGGGTGTTTCAGTGTTTCAGTGACCGGTGTGGGGTGTATCAGTTTCACAGTGACCGGTGTGGGGTGTATCAGTGTCTCAGTGATGTGTGTGGTGTGTATCAGTGTCACAGTGACCGGTGCGGGGATTATCTGTGTCACAGTGACCGCTGAGTGGTGTATCTGTGTCACAGTGACCGGTGAGGGGTGTATCAGTGTCACAGTGACTGGTGTGGGGTGTATCAGTGTTTCAGTAATGGGTGTGTCATGGGTCAGTGTTTCAGTGACGGTTGTAGGGTATATCATTGTTTCTGTGACCGGTATGGGGTGTATCAGTGTCACAGTGACCGCTGTTGGGTGTATCAGTGTCACAGTCACCGGTGAGTCGTGTATCAGTGTTTCAGTGACTGGAGTGGGGTGTATCATTGTCTCAGTGACCGGTGTGGGGTGTATCAGTGTCACAGAGACCGGTGAGGGGTGTATCAGTGTCTCAGTGACCACTGTGTGGTGTATCACAGGCACAGTGTCTGGTGTTGTGTGTATCAGTGTCACCGTGACTAGTGTTGGGTGTATCAGTGTCCGGTGACCGCTGTGGGGTGTATCAGTGTCACAGTGACCGGTGAGTTGTGGATCAGTGTCACAGTGACCAGTGTTGAGTGTATCAGTGTCACAGTAACCGGTGAGTGGTGTATCAGTGTCACAGTCACTGCTGTTGGGTGTATCTGTGTCACAGTCACTGGTGAGTCGTGTATCAGTGTTTCAGTGACCGGTGTGGGGTGTATCAGTGTCACAGTGACTGGTGAGTGGTGTATCTGTGTCACAGTGACTGGTGAGTGGTGTATCAGTGCCACAGTGACCGGTGAGGTGTGTATCAGTGTTTCACTGAACGGTGTGGTGTGTATGAGTGTCACAGTGACCGGTGTGGGGTGTATCAGTGTCTCAGTGACCGCTGTGGGGTGTATCAGTGTTTCAGTGACGGGTGTGTCATGGGTCAGTGTTTCAGTGACGGGTGTGGGGTTTATCAGTGTTTCAGTGATCGGTGAGGGGTGTATCAGTATCACAGTGAGCGGTGAGGGGTGTATCAGTGTCACAGTGAGCGGTGATGGGTGTATCAGTGTCACAGTGACTGGTGATGGGTGTATCAGTGTTTCAGTGACCGGTGTGGCGTGTATCAGTGTCACAGTGAGCGGTGAGGGGTATATCAGTGTTTCAGTGACTGGTGTGGGTTATATCACTGTTTCAGTGACCGGTGTGGGGTGTATCAGTGTTTCAGTGATCGGTGAGTGGTGTATCACTGTTTCAGTGACCGGTGTGGGGTGTATCAGTGTCACAGTGAGCGATGAGGGGTGTATCAGTGTCTCAGTGACCGGTGTGGGGTGTATCATTGTTTCAGTGACAGGTGTGGGGTTTATCAGTGTCACAGTGACGGGTGTGGGGTGTATCTGTGTCACAGTGACCGGTGAGGGGTGTATCAGTGTCTCAGTGACCGGTGTGGGGTGTATCAGTGTCACAGTGACCAGTGAGGGGTGTATCTGTGTTACAGTGACCGGTGAGTGGTGTATCAGTGTTTCAGTGACCGGTGTGGGGTGTATCAGTGTCACAGTGACCGGTGTGGGGTGTTTCAGTGTTTCAGTGACCGGTGTGGGGTGTATCAGTTTCACAGTGACCGGTGTGGGGTGTATCAGTGTCTCAGTGATGTGTGTGGTGTGTATCAGTGTCACAGTGACCGGTGCGGGGATTATCTGTGTCACAGTGACCGCTGAGTGGTGTATCTGTGTCACAGTGACCGGTGAGGGGTGTATCAGTGTCACAGTGACTGGTGTGGGGTGTATCAGTGTTTCAGTAATGGGTGTGTCATGGGTCAGTGTTTCAGTGACGGGTGTAGGGTGTATCATTGTTTCTGTGACCGGTATGGGGTGTATCAGTGTCACAGTGACCGCTGTTGGGTGTATCAGTGTCACAGTCACCGGTGAGTCGTGTATCAGTGTTTCAGTGACTGGAGTGGGGTTTATCAGTGTTTCAGTGATCGGTGAGGGGTGTATCAGTATCACAGTGAGCGGTGAGGGGTGTATCAGTGTCACAGTGAGCGGTGATGGGTGTATCAGTGTCACAGTGACTGGTGATGGGTGTATCAGTGTTTCAGTGACCGGTGTGGGGTGTATCAGTATTTCAGTGATCGGTGAGGGGTATATCAGTGTTTCAGTGACTGGTGTGGGTTATATCACTGTTTCAGTGACCGGTGTGGGGTGTATCACTGTTTCAGTGACTGGTGTGGGGCGTATCAGTGTTTCAGTAATGGGTGTGTCATGGGTCAGTGTTTCAGTGACGGGTGTGTGGTGTATCAGTATTTCAGTGATCGGTGTGGGGTGTATCAGTTTCACAGTGACGGGTGTGGGGTGTATCTGTGTCTCAGTGACCGGTGTGGGGTGTATCAGTGTCACAGTGACCGGTGTGGGGTGTATCAGTGTCACAGTGACCGGTGAGGGGTGTATCAGTGTCACAGTCACCGCTGTTGGGTGTATCAGTGTTACAGTCACCGGTGTGTCATGTATCGGTGTTTCAGTGACCGGTGTGGGGAGTATCTGTGTCTCAGTGACCGGTGTGGGGTGTATCAGTGTCACACTGACTGGTGTGGGGTGTATCAGTGTTTCAGTGACCGGTGTGGGGTGTATCAGTGTTTCAGTGACGGGTGTTTCATGGGTCAGTGTTTCAGTGACGAGTGTGGGGTTTATCAGTGTTTCAGTGATCGGTGAGGGGTGTATCAGTATCACAGTGAGCGGTGAGGGGTTTATCAGTGTCACAGTGAGCGGTGATGGGTGTATCAGTGTCACAGTGACTGGTGATGGGTGTATCAGTGTTTCAGTGACCGGTGTGGCGTGTATCAGTGTCACAGTGAGCGGTGAGGGGTATATCAGTGTTTCAGTGACTGGTGTGGGTTATATCACTGTTTCAGTGACCGGTGTGGGGTGTATCAGTGTTTCAGTGACCGGTGTGGGGTGTATCAGTGTCTCTGTGACCGGTGTGGGGTGTATCAGTGTCACAGTGACCGGTGTGGGGTGTATCAGTGTTTCAGTAACGGGTGTGTCATGGGTCAGTGTTTCAGTGACGGGTGTGGGGTGTATCAGTGTTTCAGTGATCGGTGAGTGGTGTATCACTGTTTCAGTGACTGGTGTGGGGTGTATCAGTGTTTCAGTAACGGGTGTGTCATGGGTCAGTGTTTCAGTGACGGGTGTGGGGTGTATCAGTGTTTCAGTGATCGGTGAGGGGTGTATCAGTGTTTCAGTGACGGGTGTGGGGTGTATCAGTGTCACAGTGACCGGTGTGGGGTGTCTCAGTGTTTCAGTAACGGGTGTGTCATGGGTCAGTGTTTCAGTGACGGGTGTGGGGTGTATCAGTGTTTCAGTGATCGGTGAGTGGTGTATCACTGTTTCAGTGACTGGTGTGGGGTGTATCAGTGTTTCAGTGACCGGTGTGGGGTTTATCAGTGTTTCAGTAATGGGTGTGTCATGGGTCAGTGTTTCAGTGACGGTTTTGGGGTGTATCAGTGTCACAGTGACTGGTGTGGGGTGTATCAGTGTTTCAGAGATCGATGAGTGGTGTATCAGTGTCACAGTGACCGGTGTGGGGTGTATCAATGTCACAGTCACCGCTGTTGGGTGTATCAGTGTTACAGTCACCGGTGAGTCATGTATCGGTGTTTCAGTGACCGGTGTGGGGAGTATCTGTGTCTCAGTGACCGGTGTGGGGTGTATCAGTGTCACACTGACTGGTGTGGGGTGTATCAGTGTTTCAGTGACCGGTGTTGGGTGTATCAGTTTCACAGTGACCGGTGTGGGGTGTATCAGTGTCTCAGTGATGTGTGTGGTGTGTATCTGTGTCACAGTGACCGGTGAGTGGTGTATCCGTGTCACAGTGACTGGTGAGGGGTGTATCAGTGTCTCAGTGACCGGTGAGGGGTGTATCAGTGTTTCAGTGACCGGTGTGGGGTGTATCAGTGTTTCAGTAACGGGTGTGTCATGGGTCAGTGTTTCAGTGATGGGTGTGGGGTGTATCAGTGTCACAGTCATCGGTGAGGGGTGTATCAGTGTCACAGTGACTGGTGTGGGGTGTATCAGTGTTTCAGTAACGGGTGTGTCATGGGTCAGTGTTTCAGTGACCGGTGTGGGGTGTATCAGTGTCACAGTGACCACTGTTGGGTGTATCAGTGTTACAGTCACCGGTGAGTCATGTATCGGTGTTTCAGTGACCGGTGTGGGGAGTATCTGTGTTTCAGTGACCGGTGTGGGGTGTATCAGTGTCACAGTGACCGCTGTTGGGTGTATCAGTGTCACAGTTTGCAGTGAGGGGTGTATCAGTGTCATAGTGACCTTTGTGGGGTATATCAGTGTCACAGTGACCGGTGAGGGGTGTATCAGTGTCACAGTGAGCGGTGAGGGGTGTATCAGTGTCACAGTGACTGGTGATGGGTGTATCAGTGTCACAGTGAGCGGTGATGGGTGTAACAGTGTCACAGTGACTGGTGATGGGTGTATCTGTGTTACAGTGACCGGTGTGGGGTGTATCAGTGTTTCAGTAACGGGTGTGTCATGGGTCAGTGTTTCAGTGACGGGTGTGTGGTGTATCAGTTTTTCAGTGAGCGGTGTGTGGTGTATCAGTGTTTTAGTGACGGGTGAGGGGTGCATCAGTGTCACAGTGAGCGGTGAGGGGTGTATCAGTGTCACAGTGACCGGTGTGGGGAATATCATTGTTTCAGTGACTGTTGTGGGGTGTATCAGTGTTTCAGTGATCGGAGTGGGGTGTATCAGTGTCTCAGTGACCGGTGTGGGGTGTATCACTGTTTCAGTGACTGGTGTGGGATGTATCAGTGTTTCAGTAACGGGTGTGTCATGGGTCAGTGTTTCAGTGACGGGTGTGGGGTGTATCAGTGTTTCAGTGATCGGTGAGGTTCGTATAAGTGTCACAGTGACCGGTGTGGGGCGTATCAGTGTCACAGTGACCGCTGTTGGGTGTATCAATGTTTCAGTGATCGGTGAGGGGTGTATCAGTGTCACAGTGACCGGTGAGGGGTGTATCAGTGTCACAGTGACGGGTGTGGGGTGTATCAGTGTCACAGTGAGCGGTGAGGGGTGTATCAGTGTCTCAGTGACCGGTGTGGGGTGTATCATTGTTTCAGTGACCGGTGTGGGGTGTATCAGTCTCTCAGTGACAGGTGTGGGGTGTATCAGTGTCACAGTGACCGCTGTTGGGTGTATCAGTGTCCCAGTCACTGGTGAGTCGTGTATCAGTGTCACAGTGACCGGTGTGGTGTGTATCATTGTTTCAGTGACCGGTGTGGGGTGTATCAGTGTCACAGTGACCGCTGTTGGGTGTATCAGTGTCACAGTGACCGCTGTTGGTTGTATCAGTGTCACAGTGACCGCTGTTGGGTGTATCAGTGTCACAGTGACCGCTGTTGGGTGTATCAGTGTCTCTGTGACCGGTGTGGGGTGTATCAGTGTCTCAGTGACCGGTGTGGGGTGTATCAGTGTCACAGTGAGCGGTGAGGTGTGTATCAGTGTCACAGTGACAGCTGTTGGGTGTATCAGTGTCTCAGTGACCGCTGTTGGGTGTATCAGTGTCTCAGTGTCCGGTGTGGGGTGTATCAGTGTCACAGTGAGCGGTGACAGGTGTATCAGTGTTTCAGTGACCGGTGTGGCATGTATCAGTGTCACATTGAGCGGTGAGGGGTATATCAGTGTTTCAGTGACTGGTGTGGGTTATATCAGTGTTTCAGTGACCGGTGTGGGGTGTATCAGTGTTTCAGTAACGGGTGTGTCATGGGTCAGTGTTTCAGTGACGGGTGTGGGGTGTATCAGTGTTTCAGTGATCGGTGAGGGGTGTATCAGTGTCACAGTGAGCGGTGATGGGTGTATCAGTGTCACAGTGAGCGGTGAGGGGTATATCAGTGTCTCAGTAATCGGTGAGGGGTGTATCACTGTTTCAGTGACTGGTGTGGGGTGTATCAGTGTTTCAGTAACGGGTGTGTCATGGGTCAGTGTTTCAGTGACGGCTTTGGGGTGTATCAGTGTTTCAGAGATCGGTGAGTGGCGTTTCAGTGTTTCAGTGACCGGTGAGGGGTGTATCAGTGTCACAGTGACCGCTGTGGGGTGTATCAGTGTTTCAGTAACAGGTGTGTCATGGGCCAGTGTTTCAGTGACGGGTGTGTGGTGTATCAGTGTTTCAGTGATCGGTGAGGGGTGTATCAGTGTCACAGTGAGCGATGAGGGGTGTATCAGTGTCTCAGTGACCGGTGTGGGGTGTATCATTGTTTCAGTGACAGGTGTGGGGTTTATCAGTGTCACAGTGACGGGTGTGGGGTGTAAGTGTGTCACAGTGACCGGTGAGGGGTGTATCAGTGTCTCAGTGACCGGTGTGGGGTGTATCAGTGTCACAGTGACCAGTGAGGGGTGTATCTGTGTTACAGTGACCGGTGAGTGGTGTATCAGTGTTTCAGTGACCGGTGTGGGGTGTATCAGTGTCACAGTGACCGGTGTGGGGTGTTTCAGTGTTTCAGTGACCGGTGTGGGGTGTATCAGTTTCACAGTGACCGGTGTGGGGTGTATCAGTGTCTCAGTGATGTGTGTGGTGTGTATCAGTGTCACAGTGACCGGTGCGGGGATTATCTGTGTCACAGTGACCGCTGAGTGGTGTATCTGTGTCACAGTGACCGGTGAGGGGTGTATCAGTGTCACAGTGACTGGTGTGGGGTTTATCAGTGTCACAGTGACGGGTGTGGGGTGTAAGTGTGTCACAGTGACCGGTGAGGGGTGTATCAGTGTCTCAGTGACCGGTGTGGGGTGTATCAGTGTCTCAGTGACCAGTGAGGGGTGTATCTGTGTTACAGTGACCGGTGAGTGGTGTATCAGTGTTTCAGTGACCGGTGAGGGGTATATCAGTGTCTCAGTAATCGGTGAGGGGTGTATCACTGTTTCAGTGACTGGTGTGGGGTGTATCAGTGTTTCAGTAACGGGTGTGTCATGGGTCAGTGTTTCAGTGACGGGTTTGGGGTGTATCAGTGTTTCAGAGATCGGTGAGTGGCGTTTCAGTGTTTCAGTGACCGGTGAGGGGTGTATCAGTGTCACAGTGACCGCTGTGGGGTGTATCAGTGTTTCAGTAACAGGTGTGTCATGGGCCAGTGTTTCAGTGACGGGTGTGTGGTGTATCAGTGTTTCAGTGATCGGTGAGGGGTGTATCAGTGTCACAGTGAGCGATGAGGGGTGTATCAGTGTCTCAGTGACCGGTGTGGGGTGTATCATTGTTTCAGTGACAGGTGTGGGGTTTATCAGTGTCACAGTGACGGGTGTGGGGTGTAAGTGTGTCACAGTGACCGGTGAGGGGTGTATCAGTGTCTCAGTGACCGGTGTGGGGTGTATCAGTGTCACAGTGACCAGTGAGGGGTGTATCTGTGTTACAGTGACCGGTGAGTGGTGTATCAGTGTTTCAGTGACCGGTGTGGGGTGTATCAGTGTCACAGTGACCGGTGTGGGGTGTTTCTGTGTTTCAGTGACCGGTGTGGGGTGTATCAGTTTCACAGTGACCGGTGTGGGGTGTATCAGTGTCTCAGTGATGTGTGTGGTGTGTATCAGTGTCACAGTGACCGGTGCGGGGATTATCTGTGTTACAGTGACCGCTGAGTGGTGTATCTGTGTCACAGTGACCGGTGAGGGGTGTATCAGTGTCACAGTGACTGGTGTGGGGTGTATCAGTGTTTCAGTAATGGGTGTGTCATGGGTCAGTGTTTCAGTGACGGGTGTAGGGTATATCATTGTTTCTGTGACCGGTATGGGGTGTATCAGTGTCACAGTGACCGCTGTTGGGTGTATCAGTGTCACAGTCACCGGTGAGTCGTGTATCAGTGTTTCAGTGACTGGAGTGGGGTGTATCATTGTCTCAGTGACCGGTGTGGGGTGTATCAGTGTCACAGAGACCGGTGAGGGGTGTATCAGTGTCTCAGTGACCACTGTGTGGTGTATCACAGGCACAGTGTCTGGTGTTGTGTGTATCAGTGTCACCGTGACTAGTGTTGGGTGTATCAGTGTCCGGTGACCGCTGTGGGGTGTATCAGTGTCACAGTGACCGGTGAGTTGTGGATCAGTGTCACAGTGACCAGTGTTGAGTGTATCAGTGTCACAGTAACCGGTGAGTGGTGTATCAGTGTCACAGTCACTGCTGTTGGGTGTATCTGTGTCACAGTCACTGGTGAGTCGTGTATCAGTGTTTCAGTGACCGGTGTGGGGTGTATCAGTGTCACAGTGACTGGTGAGTGGTGTATCTGTGTCACAGTGACTGGTGAGTGGTGTATCAGTGCCACAGTGACCGGTGAGGTGTGTATCAGTGTTTCACTGAACGGTGTGGTGTGTATGAGTGTCACAGTGACCGGTGTGGGGTGTATCAGTGTCTCAGTGACCGCTGTGGGGTGTATCAGTGTTTCAGTGACGGGTGTGTCATGGGTCAGTGTTTCAGTGACGGGTGTGGGGTTTATCAGTGTTTCAGTGATCGGTGAGGGGTGTATCAGTATCACAGTGAGCGGTGAGGGGTGTATCAGTGTCACAGTGAGCGGTGATGGGTGTATCAGTGTCACAGTGACTGGTGATGGGTGTATCAGTGTTTCAGTGACCGGTGTGGGGTGTATCAGTTTCACAGTGACCGGTGTGGGGTGTATCAGTGTCTCAGTGATCGGTGAGGGGTGTATCAGTGTCACAGTGACCAGTGATGGGTGTATCTGTGTTACAGTGACCGGTGAGTGGTGTATCAGTGTTTCAGTGACCGGTGTGGGGTGTATCAGTGTCACAGTGACCGGTGTGGGGTGTTTCAGTGTTTCAGTGACCGGTGTGGGGTGTATCAGTTTCACAGTGACCGGTGTGGGGTGTATCAGTGTCTCAGTGATGTGTGTGGTGTGTATCAGTGTCACAGTGACCGGTGCGGGGATTATCTGTGTCACAGTGACCGCTGAGTGGTGTATCTGTGTCACAGTGACCGGTGAGGGGTGTATCAGTGTCACAGTGACTGGTGTGGGGTTTATCAGTGTCACAGTGACGGGTGTGGGGTGTAAGTGTGTCACAGTGACCGGTGAGGGGTGTATCAGTGTCTCAGTGACCGGTGTGGGGTGTATCAGTGTCACAGTGACCAGTGAGGGGTGTATCTGTGTTACAGTGACCGGTGAGTGGTGTATCAGTGTTTCAGTGACCGGTGAGGGGTATATCAGTGTCTCAGTAATCGGTGAGGGGTGTATCACTGTTTCAGTGACTGGTGTGGGGTGTATCAGTGTTTCAGTGACGGGTTTGGGGTGTATCAGTGTTTCAGAGATCGGTGAGTGGCGTTTCAGTGTTTCAGTGACCGGTGAGGGGTGTATCAGTGTCACAGTGACCGCTGTGGGGTGTATCAGTGTTTCAGTAACAGGTGTGTCATGGGCCAGTGTTTCAGTGACGGGTGTGTGGTGTATCAGTGTTTCAGTGATCGGTGAGGGGTGTATCAGTGTCACAGTGAGCGATGAGGGGTGTATCAGTGTCTCAGTGACCGGTGTGGGGTGTATCATTGTTTCAGTGACAGGTGTGGGGTTTATCAGTGTCACAGTGACGGGTGTGGGGTGTAAGTGTGTCACAGTGACCGGTGAGGGGTGTATCAGTGTCTCAGTGACCGGTGTGGGGTGTATCAGTGTCACAGTGACCAGTGAGGGGTGTATCTGTGTTACAGTGACCGGTGAGTGGTGTATCAGTGTTTCAGTGACCGGTGTGGGGTGTATCAGTGTCACAGTGACCGGTGTGGGGTGTTTCAGTGTTTCAGTGACCGGTGTGGGGTGTATCAGTTTCACAGTGACCGGTGTGGGGTGTATCAGTGTCTCAGTGATGTGTGTGGTGTGTATCAGTGTCACAGTGACCGGTGCGGGGATTATCTGTGTCACAGTGACCGCTGAGTGGTGTATCTGTGTCACAGTGACCGGTGAGGGGTGTATCAGTGTCACAGTGACTGGTGTGGGGTGTATCAGTGTTTCAGTAATGGGTGTGTCATGGGTCAGTGTTTCAGTGACGGGTGTAGGGTATATCATTGTTTCTGTGACCGGTATGGGGTGTATCAGTGTCACAGTGACCGCTGTTGGGTGTATCAGTGTCACAGTCACCGGTGAGTCGTGTATCAGTGTTTCAGTGACTGGAGTGGGGTGTATCATTGTCTCAGTGACCGGTGTGGGGTGTATCAGTGTCACAGAGACCGGTGAGGGGTGTATCAGTGTCTCAGTGACCACTGTGTGGTGTATCACAGGCACAGTGTCTGGTGTTGTGTGTATCAGTGTCACCGTGACTAGTGTTGGGTGTATCAGTGTCCGGTGACCGCTGTGGGGTGTATCAGTGTCACAGTGACCGGTGAGTTGTGGATCAGTGTCACAGTGACCAGTGTTGAGTGTATCAGTGTCACAGTAACCGGTGAGTGGTGTATCAGTGTCACAGTCACTGCTGTTGGGTGTATCTGTGTCACAGTCACTGGTGAGTCGTGTATCAGTGTTTCAGTGACCGGTGTGGGGTGTATCAGTGTCACAGTGACTGGTGAGTGGTGTATCTGTGTCACAGTGACTGGTGAGTGGTGTATCAGTGCCACAGTGACCGGTGAGGTGTGTATCAGTGTTTCACTGAACGGTGTGGTGTGTATGAGTGTCACAGTGACCGGTGTGGGGTGTATCAGTGTCTCAGTGACCGCTGTGGGGTGTATCAGTGTTTCAGTGACGGGTGTGTCATGGGTCAGTGTTTCAGTGACGGGTGTGGGGTTTATCAGTGTTTCAGTGATCGGTGAGGGGTGTATCAGTATCACAGTGAGCGGTGAGGGGTGTATCAGTGTCACAGTGACTGGTGATGGGTGTATCAGTGTTTCAGTGACCGGTGTGGCGTGTATCAGTGTCACAGTGAGCGGTGAGGGGTATATCAGTGTTTCAGTGACTGGTGTGGGTTATATCACTGTTTCAGTGACCGGTGTGGGGTGTATCAGTGTTTCAGTGATCGGTGAGTGGTGTATCACTGTTTCAGTGACTGGTGTGGGGCGTATCAGTGTTTCAGTAATGGGTGTGTCATGGGTCAGTGTTTCAGTGACCGGTGTGGGGTGTATCAGTGTCACAGTGACCGGTGTGGGGTGTATCAGTGTCACAGTGACCGGTGAGGGGTGTATCAGTGTCACAGTCACCGGTGAGTCATGTATCGGTGTTTCAGTGACCGGTGTGGGGAGTATCTGTGTCTCAGTGACCGGTGTGGGGTGTATCAGTGTCACACTGACTGGTGTGGGGTGTATCAGTGTTTCAGTGACCGGTGTGGGGTGTATCAGTGTTTCAGTGACGGGTGTTTCATGGGTCAGTGTTTCAGTGACGGGTGTTTCATGGGTCAGTGTTTCAGTGACCGGTGTGGGGTTTATCAGTGTTTCAGTGAGCGGTGAGGGGTGTATCAGTGTCACAGTGAGCGGTGATGGGTGTATCAGTGTCACAGTGACTGGTGATGGGTGTATCAGTGTTTCAGTGACCGGTGTGGCGTGTATCAGTGTCACAGTGAGCGGTGAGGGGTATATCAGTGTTTCAGTGACTGGTGTGGGTTATATCACTGTTTCAGTGACCGGTGTGGGGTGTATCAGTGTTTCAGTAACGGGTGTGTCATGGGTCAGTGTTTCAGTGACGGGTGTGGGGTGTATCAGTGTTTCAGTGATCGGTGAGTGGTGTATCACTGTTTCAGTGACTGGTGTGGGGCGTATCAGTGTTTCAGTAATGGGTGTGTCATGGGTCAGTGTTTCAGTGACGGTTTTGGGGTGTATCAGTGTTTCAGAGATCGATGAGTGGTGTATCAGTGTCACAGTGACCGGTGTGGGGTGTATCAATGTCACAGTCACCGCTGTTGGGTGTATCAGTGTTACAGTCACCGGTGAGTCATGTATCGGTGTTTCAGTGACCGGTGTGGGGAGTATCTGTGTCTCAGTGACCGGTGTGGGGTGTATCAGTGTCACACTGACTGGTGTGGGGTGTATCAGTGTTTCAGTGACCGGTGTTGGGTGTATCAGTTTCACAGTGACCGGTGTGGGGTGTATCAGTGTCTCAGTGATGTGTGTGGTGTGTATCTGTGTCACAGTGACCGGTGAGTGGTGTATCCGTGTCACAGTGACTGGTGAGGGGTGTATCAGTGTCTCAGTGACCGGTGAGGGGTGTATCAGTGTTTCAGTGACCGGTGTGGGGTGTATCAGTGTTTCAGTAACGGGTGTTTCATGGGTCAGTGTTTCAGTGACGAGTGTGGGGTTTATCAGTGTTTCAGTGATCGGTGAGGGGTGTATCAGTGTCACAGTGAGCGGTGAGGGGTGTATCAGCGTCACAGTGACTGGTGTGGGGAGTATTATTGTTTCAGTGACTGTTGTGGGGTGTATCAGTATTTCAGTGATCGGAGTGGGGTGTATCAGTGTCTCAGTGACCGGTGTGGGGTGTATCACTGTTTCACTGACTGGTGTGGGATGTATCAGTGTTTCAGTAACGGGTGTGTCATGGGTCAGTGTTTCAGTGACGGGTGTGGGGTGTATCAGTGTTTCAGTGATCGGTGAGGTTTGTATCAGTGTTACAGTGACCGGTGTGGGGTGTATCAGTGTCAAAGTGACCGGTGTGGGGAGTTTCATTGTTTCAGTGACTGTTGTGGGGTGTATCAGTGTCACAGTGACCGCTGTTGGGTGTATCAATGTTTCAGTGATCGGTGTGGGGTGTATCAGTGTCACAGTGACGGGTGTGGGGTGTATCAGTGTCTCAGTGACAGGTGTGGGGTGTATCAGTGTCACAGTGACCGCTGTTGGTTGTATCAGTGTCACAGTGACCGCTGTTGGGTGTATCAGTGTCTCAGTGACCGCTGTTGGGTGTATCAGTGTCTCAGTGTCCGGTGTGGGGTGTATCAGTGTCACAGTGTCCGGTGTGGGGTGTATCAGTGTCACAGTGAGCGGTGACAGGTGTATCAGTGTTTCAGTGACCGGTCTGGCATGTATCAGTGTCACATTGAGCGGTGAGGGGTATATCAGTGTTTCAGTGACTGGTGTGGGTTATATCAGTGTTTCAGTGACTGGTGTGGGGTGTATCAGTGTTTCAGTAACGGGTGTGTCATGGGTCAGTGTTTCAGTGACGGGTGTGGGGTGTATCAGTGTTTCAGTGATCGGTGAGGGGTGTATCCGTGTCACAGTGAGCGGTGATGGGTGTATCAGTGTCACAGTGAGCGGTGAGGGGTATATCAGTGTCTCAGTAATCGGTGAGGGGTGTATCACTGTTTCAGTGACTGGTGTGGGGTGTATCAGTGTTTCAGTAACGGGTGTGTCATGGGTCAGTGTTTCAGTGACGTATGTGGGGTGCATCAGTATTTCAGTGATCGGTGAGGGGTGTATCAGTGTCACAGTGACCGGTGAGGGGTGTATCAGTGTCACAGTGAGTGGTGATGGGTGTATCAGTGTCACAGTGACCGGTGATGGGTGTATCAGTGTCACAGTGAACGGTGAGGGGTGTATCAGTGTCACAGTTTGCAGTGACGGGTGTATCAGTGTCATAGTGAACTTTGTGGGTTGTATCAGTGTCACAGTGACCGGTGAGGGGTGTATCAGTGTCACAGATTGCAGTGACGGGTGTATCAGTGTCATAGTGAACTTTGTGGGGTGTATCAGTGTTTCAGTGACCGTTGTGGGGTGTATCTGTGTCACAGTGGCCGGTGAGTGGTGTATCAGTGTCACAGTGACCGGTGAGTGGTGTATCAGTGTCACAGTGACCGGTGTGGGGTGTATCAGTGTTTCAGTGACGGGTGTGTGGTGTATCAGTGTTTCAGTGAGCGGTGAGGGGTGCATCACTGTCACAGTGAGCGGTGAGTGGTGTATCAGTGTCACAGTGACCGGTGTGGGGAGTATCATTGCTTCAGTGACTGGTGTGGGTGTATCAGTGTCACAGTGACCGGTGTGGTGTGTATCAGTGATTCAGTGACCGGTGTGGGGATGTATCAGTGTTTCAGTGACAGGTGTGGAGTGTATCAGTGTCACAGTGACCGCTGTTGGGTGTATCTGTGTCACAGTTTGCAGTGACGGGTGTATCGGTGTCATAGTGACCTTTGTGGGTTGTATCAGTGTCACTGTGAGCGGTGTGAGGTGTATCTGAGTTACAGTGACCTGTGTGGGGTGTATCAGTGTCACAGTGACTGGTGTGGGGTGTATCAGTGTCACAGTGACCGGTGTGGGGTTTATCTGTGTCACAGTGACTGGTGAGTGGTGTATCAGTGTCACAGTGACCGGTGAGTTGTGTATCAGTGTTTCACTGACCGGTGTGGTGTGTATGAGTGTCACAGTGACCGGTGAGGGGTGTATCAGTGTCTCAGTGACCTGTGTGGGGTGTATCAGTGTCACAGTGACCGGTGTGGGGTGTATCAGTGTTTCAGTGACCGGTGTGGGGTGTATCAGTGTTTCAGTAACGGGTGTGTCATGGTCAGTGTTTCAGTGACGGGTGTTGGGTGTATCAGTATTTCAGTTATCGGTGAGGGGTGTATCAGTGTCACAGTGACCGGTGAGGGGTGTATCAGTGTCACAGTGAGCGGTGATGGGTGTATCAGTGTCACAGTAACCGATGAGGGGTGTATCAGTGTCACAGTTTGCAGTGACGGGTGTATCAGTGTCATAGTGACCGGTGTGGGGTGTATCAGTGTCATAGTGACCGGTGTGGGGTGTATCAGTGTTTCAGTGACCGGTGTGGGGTGTATCAGTTTCACAGTGACCGGTGTGGGGTGTATCAGTGTCTCAGTGATGTGTGTGGGGTGTATCAGTGTTGCAGTGACCGGTGTGGGGATTATCTGTGTCACAGTGACCGGTGAGTGGAGTACCTGTGTCACAGTGACTGGTGAGGGGTGTATCAGTGTCACAGTGACCGGTGTGGGGTGTATCAGTGTTTCAGTGACGGGTGTGGTGTATATCAGTGTTTCAGTGATCGGTGAGGGGTGTATCAGTGTCACAGTGAGCGGTGATGGGTGTATCAGTGTCACAGTGACCGGTGAATGGTGAATCAGTGTCACAGTGACCGGTGAGGGGTGTATCAGTGTCACAGTTTGCAGTGACGGGTGTATCAGTGTCATAGTGACCTTTGTGGGTTGTATCAGTGTCACTGTGAGTGGTGTGAGGTGTATCTGTGTTACAGTTACCGCTGAGGAGTGTATCAGTATCACAGTGAGCGGTGAGGGGTGTATCAGTGTCACAGTGAGCGGTGACGGGTGTATCAGTGTTTCAGTGACCGGTGAGGGGTGTATCAGTGTCTCAGTGACCGGTGTGGGGTGTATCAGTTTCACAGTGAGCGGTGACGGGTGTATCAGTGTTTCAGTGACCGGTGTGGCATGTATCAGTGTCACATTGAGCGGTGAGGGGTATATCAGTGTTTCAGTGACTGGTGTGGGTTATATCACTGTTTCAGTGACCGGTGTGGGGTGTATCAGTGTTTCAGTGACCGGTGTGGGGTGTATCAGTGTCACAGTGACTGGTGAGTGGTGTATCTGTGTCACAGTGACTGGTGAGTGGTGTATCAGTGCCACAGTGACCGGTGAGGTGTGTATCAGTGTTTCACTGAACGGTGTGGTGTGTATGAGTGTCACAGTGACCGGTGTGGGGTGTATCAGTGTCTCAGTGACCGCTGTGGGGTGTATCAGTGTTTCAGTGACGGGTGTGTCATGGGTCAGTGTTTCAGTGACGGGTGTGGGGTTTATCAGTGTTTCAGTGATCGGTGAGGGGTGTATCAGTATCACAGTGAGCGGTGAGGGGTGTATCAGTGTCACAGTGAGCGGTGATGGGTGTATCAGTGTCACAGTGACTGGTGATGGGTGTATCAGTGTTTCAGTGACCGGTGTGGGGTGTATCAGTATTTCAGTGATCGGTGAGGGGTATATCAGTGTTTCAGTGACTGGTGTGGGTTATATCACTGTTTCAGTGACCGGTGTGGGGTGTATCACTGTTTCAGTGACTGGTGTGGGGCGTATCAGTGTTTCAGTAATGGGTGTGTCATGGGTCAGTGTTTCAGTGACGGGTGTGTGGTGTATCAGTATTTCAGTGATCGGTGTGGGGTGTATCACTGTTTCAGTGACTGGTGTGGGGCGTATCAGTGTTTCAGTAATGGGTGTGTCATGGGTCAGTGTTTCAGTGACGGGTGTGTGGTGTATCAGTATTTCAGTGATCGGTGTGGGGTGTATCAGTTTCACAGTGACGGGTGTGGGGTGTATCTGTGTCTCAGTGACCGGTGTGGGGTGTATCAGTGTCACAGTGACCGGTGTGGGGTGTATCAGTGTCACAGTGACCGGTGAGGGGTGTATCAGTGTCACAGTCACCGCTGTTGGGTGTATCAGTGTTACAGTCACCGGTGAGTCATGTATCGGTGTTTCAGTGACCGGTGTGGGGAGTATCTGTGTCTCAGTGACCGGTGTGGGGTGTATCAGTGTCACACTGACTGGTGTGGGGTGTATCAGTGTTTCAGTGACCGGTGTGGGGTGTATCAGTGTTTCAGTGACGGATGTTTCATGGGTCAGTGTTTCAGTGACGAGTGTGGGGTTTATCAGTGTTTCAGTGATCGGTGAGGGGTGTATCAGTATCACAGTGAGCGGTGAGGGGTTTATCAGTGTCACAGTGAGCGGTGATGGGTGTATCAGTGTCACAGTGACTGGTGATGGGTGTATCAGTGTTTCAGTGACCGGTGTGGCGTGTATCAGTGTCACAGTGAGCGGTGAGGGGTATATCAGTGTTTCAGTGACTGGTGTGGGTTATATCACTGTTTCAGTGACCGGTGTGGGGTGTATCAGTGTTTCAGTGACCGGTGTGTCATGGGTCAGTGTTTCAGTGACGGGTGTGGGGTGTATCAGTGTCACAGTGACCGGTGTGGGGTGTATCAGTGTTTCAGTAACGGGTGTGTCATGGGTCAGTGTTTCAGTGACGGGTGTGGGGTGTATCAGTGTTTCAGTGATCGGTGAGGGGTGTATCAGTGTTTCAGTGACGGGTGTGGGGTGTATCAGTGTCACAGTGACCGGTGTGGGGTGTATCAGTGTTTCAGTAACGGGTGTGTCATGGGTCAGTGTTTCAGTGACGGGTGTGGGGTGTATCAGTGTTTCAGTGATCGGTGAGTGGTGTATCAGTGTCACAGTGATCGGTGTGGGGTGTATCAGTGTTTCAGTGACGGGTGTGGGGTGTATCAGTGTCACCGTGACTGGTGTGGGGTGTATCAGTGTTTCAGTAACGGGTGTGTCATGGGTCAGTGTTTCAGTGACGGGTGTGGGGTGTATCAGTGTTTCAGTGATCGGTGAGGGGTGTATCACTGTTTCAGTAACCGGTGTGGGGTGTATCAGTGTTTCAGTAACGGGTGTGTCATGGGTCAGTGTTTCAGTGACGGGTGTGGGGTGTATCAGTGTTTCAGTGATCGGTGAGGGGTGTATCAGTGTTTCAGTGACGGGTGTGGGGTGTATCAGTGTCACAGTGACCGGTGTGGGGTGTATCAGTGTTTCAGTAACGGGTGTGTCATGGGTCAGTGTTTCAGTGACGGGTGTGGGGTGTATCAGTGTTTCAGTGACCGGTGTGGGGTGTATCAGTGTTTCAGTAACGGGTGTGTCATGGGTCAGTGTTTCAGTGACGGGTGTTGGGTGTATCAGTGTTTCAGTGATCGGTGAGTGGTGTATCAGTGTCACAGTGATCGGTGTGGGGTGTATCAGTGTTTCAGTGACGGGTGTGGGGTGTATCAGTGTCACCGTGACTGGTGTGGGGTGTATCAGTGTTTCAGTAACGGGTGTGTCATGGGTCAGTGTTTCAGTGACGGGTGTGGGGCGTATCAGTGTTTCAGTAATGGGTGTGTCATGGGTCAGTGTTTCAGTGTCGGTTTTGGGGTGTATCAGTGTCACAGTGACTGGTGTGGGGTGTATCAGTGTTTCAGAGATCGATGAGTGGTGTATCAGTGTCACAGTGACCGGTGTGGGGTGTATCAATGTCACAGTCACCGCTGTTGGGTGTATCAGTGTTACAGTCACCGGTGAGTCATGTATCGGTGTTTCAGTGACCGGTGTGGGGAGTATCTGTGTCTCAGTGACCGCTGTTGGGTGTATCAGTGTCACAGTCACCGGTGAGTCGTTTATCAGTGTTTCAGTGACCGGAGTGGGGTGTATCGTTGTCTCAGTGACCGGTGTGGGGTGTATCACTGTTTCAGTGACTGGTGTGGGGTGTATCTGTGTTTCAGTGATCGGTGAGGTGTGTATCAGTGTCACAGTGATTGGTGAGGGGTGTATCAGTGTCTCAGTGACCGGCGTGGGGTGTATCATTGTTTCAGTGACCGGTGTGGGGTGTATCAGTGTATCAGTGATCGGTGAGCGGTGTATCTGTGTCACAATGACCGCTGTTGGGTGTATCAGTGTCACAGTGACCGGTGAGTTGTGTATCAGTGTTTCACTGACCGGTGTGGTGTGTATGAGTGTCACAGTGACCGGTGAGGGGTGTATCAGTGTCTCAGTGACCTGTGTGGTGTGTATCAGTGTCACAGTGACCGGTGAGGGGTGTATCTGTGTTACAGTGACCGGTGTGGGGTGTATCTGTGTTACAGTGACCGGTGTGGGGTGTATCAGTGTCAGAGTGACCGGTGTTGGGTGCATCAGTGTTTCAGTGACCGGTGTGGGGTGTATCAGTGTCAGAGTGACCGGTGTTGGGTGCATCAGTGTTTCAGTGACCGGTGTGGGGTGTATCAGTTTCACAGTGACCAGTGTGGGGTGTATCAGTGTCTCAGTGACGCGTGTGGGGTGAATCAGTGTCACAGTGACCGGTGTGGGGTGTATCAGTGTCACAGTGACCGGTGAGGGGTGTATCAGTGTCACAGTGACCGGTGTGGGGTGTATCAGTGTTTCAGTAACGGGTGTGTCATGGGTCAGTGTTTCAGTGACCGGTGTGGGGTGTATCAGTGTCACAGTGACCGGTGTGGGGTCTATAAGTGTCACAGTCACCGGTGAGTCGTGTATCAGTGTTTCAGTGACCGGTGTGGGGTGTATCAGTGTCACAGTGACTGGTGTGGGGTGTATCAGTGTCACAGTGACCGGTGTGGGGTGTATCTGTGTCACAGTGACTGGTGAGTGGTGTATCAGTGTCACAGTGACCGGTGAGTTGTGTATCAGTGTTTCACTGACCGGTGTGGTGTGTATGAGTGTCACAGTGACCGGTGAGGGGTGTATCAGTGTCTCAGTGACCTGTGTGGGGTGTATCAGTGTCACAGTGACCGGTGTGGGGTGTATCAGTGTTTCAGTGACCGGTGTGGGGTGTATCAGTGTTTCAGTAACGGGTGTGTCATGGGTCAGTGTTTCAGTGACGGGTGTTGGGTGTATCAGTATTTCAGTTATCGGTGAGGGGTGTATCAGTGTCACAGTGACCGGTGAGGGGTGTATCTGTGTTACAGTGAACGGTGTGGGGTGTATCTGTGTTACAGTGACCGGTGTGGGGTGTATCAGTGTCAGAGTGACCGGTGTTGGGTGCATCAGTGTTTCAGTGACCGGTGTGGGGTGTATCAGTGTCAGAGTGACCGGTGTTGGGTGTATCAGTGTCACAGTGACCGGTGAGGGGTGTATCTGTGTTACAGTGACCGGTGTGGGGTGTATCTGTGTTACAGTGACCGGTGTGGGGTGTATCAGTGTCAGAGTGACCGGTGTTGGGTGCATCAGTGTTTCAGTGACCGGTGTGGGGTGTATCAGTGTCAGAGTGACCGGTGTTGGGTGCATCAGTGTTTCAGTGACCGGTGTGGGGTGTATCAGTTTCACAGTGACCAGTGTGGGGTGTATCAGTGTCTCAGTGACGCGTGTGGGGTGAATCAGTGTCACAGTGACCGGTGTGGGGTGTATCAGTGTCACAGTGACCGGTGAGGGGTGTATCAGTGTCACAGTGACCGGTGTGGGGTGTATCAGTGTCACAGTGACCGGTGAGGGGTGTATCAGTGTTTCAGTGACCGGTGTGGGGTGTATCAGTCTTTCAGTAACGGGTGTGTCATGGGTCAGTGTTTCAGTGACCGGTGTGGGGTGTATCAGTGTCACAGTGACCGGTGTGGGGTCTATAAGTGTCACAGTCACCGGTGAGTCGTGTATCAGTGTTTCAGTGACCGGTGTGGGGTGTATCAGTGTCACAGTGACTGGTGTGGGGTGTATCAGTGTCACAGTGACCGGTGTGGGGTGTATCTGTGTCACAGTGACTGGTGAGTGGTGTATCAGTGTCACAGTGACCGGTGAGTTGTGTATCAGTGTTTCACTGACCGGTGTGGTGTGTATGAGTGTCACAGTGACCGGTGAGGGGTGTATCAGTGTCTCAGTGACCTGTGTGGGGTGTATCAGTGTCACAGTGACCGGTGTGGGGTGTATCAGTGTCTCAGTGACCGGTGTGGGGTGTATCAGTGTTTCAGTAACGGGTGTGTCATGGGTCAGTGTTTCAGTGACGGGTGTTGGGTGTATCAGTATTTCAGTTATCGGTGAGGGGTGTATCAGTGTCACAGTGACCGGTGAGGGGTGTATCAGTGTCACAGTGAGCGGTGATGGGTGTATCAGTGTCACAGTAACCGATGAGGGGTGTATCAGTGTCACAGTTTGCAGTGACGGGTGTATCAGTGTCATAGTGACCGGTGTGGGGTGTATCAGTGTCATAGTGACCGGTGTGGGGTGTATCAGTGTTTCAGTGACCGGTGTGGGGTGTATCAGTTTCACAGTGACCGGTGTGTGGTGTATCAGTGTCTCAGTGATGTGTGTGGGGTGTATCAGTGTTGCAGTGACCGGTGTGGGGATTATCTGTGTCACAGTGACCGGTGAGTGGTGTACCTGTGTCACAGTGACTGGTGAGGGGTGTATCAGTGTCACAGTGACCGGTGTGGGGTGTATCAGTGTTTCAGTGACGGGTGTGGGGTGTATCAGTGTTTCAGTGATCGGTGAGGGGTGTATCAGTGTCACAGTGAGCGGTGATGGGTGTATCAGTGTCACAGTGACAGGTGAAGGGTGTATCAGTGTCACAGTGAGCGGTGAGGGGTGTATCAGTGTCACAGTTTGCAGTGACGTGTGTATCAGTGTCATAGTGACCTTTGTGGGTTGTATCAGTGTCACTGTGAGTGGTGTGAGGTATATCTGTGTTACAGTTACCGCTGAGGGGTGTATCAGTATCACAGTAAGCGGTGAGGGGTGTATCAGTGTCACAGTGAGCGGTGATGGGTGTATCAGTGTCACAGTGACTGGTGATGGGTGTATCAGTGTTTCAGTGACCGGTGTGGCATGGGTCAGTGTTTCAGTGACGGGTGTGGGGTGTATCAGTGTTTCAGTGATCGGTGAGGGGTGTATCAGTGTCACAGTGAGCGGTGAGGGGTGTATCAGTGTCACAGTGACCGGTGTGGGGTGTATCAGTGTCACAGTGACCGGTGATGTGTGTATCAGTGTCACAGTGACCGGTGAAGGGTGAATCAGTGTCACAGTGACCGGTGAGGGGTGTATCAGTGTCACAGTTTGCAATGACGGGTGTATCAGTGTCATAGTGACCTTTGTGGGTTGTATCAGTGTCACTGTGAGTGGTGTGAGGTGTATCTGTGTTACAGTTACCGCTGAGGAGTGTATCAGTATCACAGTGAGCGGTGAGGGGTGTATCAGTGTCACAGTGAGCGGTGACGGGTGTATCTGTGTTTCAGTGACCGGTGAGGGGTGTATCAGTGTCTCAGTGACCGGTGTGGGGTGTATCAGTGTCACAGTGAGCGGTGACGGGTGTATCAGTGTTTCAGTGACCGGTGTGGCATGTATCAGTGTCAGATTGAGCGGTGAGGGGTATATCAGTGTTTCAGTGACTGGTGTGGGTTATATCACTGTTTCAGTGACCGGTGTGGGGTGTATCAGTGTTTCAGTAACGGGTGTGTCATGGGTCAGTGTTTCAGTGACGGGTGTGTGGTGTATCAGTGTTTCAGTGATCGGTGAGGGGTGTATCAGTGTCACTGTGACACACTGTGGGGTGTATCAGTGTCACAGTGACCGGTGAGGGGTGTATCAGTGTCACAGTGAGCGGTGATGGGTGTATCAGTGTCACAGTAAGCGGTGAGGGGTGTATCAGTGTCACAGTTTGCAGTGACGGGTGTATCAGTGTCATAGTGACCTTTGTGGGTTGTATCAGTGTCACTGTGAGCGGTGTGAGGTGTATCTGTGTTACAGTGACCACTGAGGTGTGTATCAGTATCACAGTGAGCGGTGTGGGGTGTATCAGTGTCACAGTGACTGGTGACTGGTGTATCAGTGTTTCAGTGACCGGTGTGGCGTGTATCAGTGTTTCAGTAACGGGTGTGTCATGGGTCAGTGTTTCAGTGACGGGTGTGATGTGTATCAGTGTTTCAGTGATCGGTGAGGTGTGTATCAGTGTCACAGTGATCGGTGAGGGGTGTATCAGTGTCTCAGTGACCGGTGTGGGGTGTATCATTGTTTCAGTGACCGGTGTGGGGTGTATCAGTGTCACAGTGACCGGTGAGGGGTGTTTCAGTGTCACAGTTTGCAGTGACGGGTGTATCAGTGTCATAGTGACCGGTGTGGGGTGTATCAGTGTTTCAGTGACCGGTGTGGGGTGTATCAGTTTCACAGTGACCGGTGTGGGGTGTATCAGTGTCTCAGTGATGTGTGTGGGGTGTATCAGTATCACAGTGACAGGTGTGGGGTGTATCAGTTTCACAGTGACCGGTGTGGGGTGTATCAGTGTCTCAGTGATGTGTGTGGGGTGTATCAGTGTCACAGTGAGCGGTGATGGGTGTATCAGTGTCACAGTGACCGGTGAGGGGTGTATCAGTGTCACAGTGGCCGGTGAGTGGTGTATCAGTGTCACAGTGACCGGTGAGGGGTGTATCAGTCTCACAGTGACCGGTGTGGGGTGTATCAGTGTTTCAGTAACGGGTGTGTCATGGGTCAGTGTTTCAGTGACCGGTGTGGGGTGTATCAGTGTCACAGTGACCGGTGTGGGGTGTATCAGTGTCACAGTCACCGGTGAGTCGTGTATCAGTGTTTCAGTGACCGGTGTGGGGTGTATCAGTGTCACAGTGACGGGTGTGGGGTGTATCAGTGTCACAGTGACCGGTGTGGGGTGCATCTGTGTCACAGTGACTGGTGAGTGGTGTATCAGTGTCACAGTGACCGGTGAGTTGTGTACCAGTGTTTCACTGACCGGTGTGGTGTGTATGAGTGTCACAGTGACCGGTGAGGTGTGTATCAGTGTCTCAGTGACCTGTGTGGGGTGTATCAGTGTCACAGTGACCGGTGTGGGGTGTATCATTGTTTCAGTGACCGGTGTGGGGTGTATCAGTGTATCAGTGATCGGTGAGGGGTGTATCTGTGTCACAATGACCGCTGTTGGGTGTATCAGTGTCACAGTGACCGGTGAGTTGTGTATCAGTGTTTCACTGACCGGTGTGGTGTGTATGAGTGTCACAGTGACCGGTGAGGGGTGTATCAGTGTCTCAGTGACCTGTGTGGTGTGTATCAGTGTCACAGTGACCGGTGAGGGGTGTATCTGTGTTACAGTGACCGGTGTGGGGTGTATCTGTGTTACAGTGACCGGTGTGGGGTGTATCAGTGTCAGAGTGACCGGTGTTGGGTGCATCAGTGTTTCAGTGACCGGTGTGGGGTGTATCAGTGTCAGAGTGACCGGTGTTGGGTGCATCAGTGTTTCAGTGACCGGTGTGGGGTGTATCAGTTTCACAGTGACCAGTGTGGGGTGTATCAGTGTCTCAGTGACGCGTGTGGGGTGAATCAGTGTCACAGTGACCGGTGTGGGGTGTATCAGTGTCACAGTGACCGGTGAGGGGTGTATCAGTGTCACAGTGACCGGTGTGGGGTGTATCAGTGTTTCAGTAACGGGTGTGTCATGGGTCAGTGTTTCAGTGACCGGTGTGGGGTGTATCAGTGTCACAGTGACCGGTGTGGGGTCTATAAGTGTCACAGTCACCGGTGAGTCGTGTATCAGTGTTTCAGTGACCGGTGTGGGGTGTATCAGTGTCACAGTGACTGGTGTGGGGTGTATCAGTGTCACAGTGACCGGTGTGGGGTGTATCTGTGTCACAGTGACTGGTGAGTGGTGTATCAGTGTCACAGTGACCGGTGAGTTGTGTATCAGTGTTTCACTGACCGGTGTGGTGTGTATGAGTGTCACAGTGACCGATGAGGGGTGTATCAGTGTCTCAGTGACCTGTGTGGGGTGTATCAGTGTCACAGTGACCGGTGTGGGGTGTATCAGTGTTTCAGTGACCGGTGTGGGGTGTATCAGTGTTTCAGTAACGGGTGTGTCATGGTCAGTGTTTCAGTGACGGGTGTTGGGTGTATCAGTATTTCAGTTATCGGTGAGGGGTGTATCAGTGTCACAGTGACCGGTGAGGGGTGTATCTGTGTTACAGTGACCGGTGTGGGGTGTATCTGTGTTACAGTGACCGGTGTGGGGTGTATCAGTGTCAGAGTGACCGGTGTTGGGTGCATCAGTGTTTCAGTGACCGGTGTGGGGTGTATCAGTTTCACAGTGACCAGTGTGGGGTGTATCAGTGTCTCAGTGACGCGTGTGGGGTGAATCAGTGTCACAGTGACCGGTGTGGGGTGTATCAGTGTCACAGTGACCGGTGAGGGGTGTATCAGTGTCACAGTGACCGGTGTGGGGTGTATCAGTGTCACAGTGACCGGTGAGGGGTGTATCAGTGTTTCAGTGACCGGTGTGGGGTGTATCAGTCTTTCAGTAACGGGTGTGTCATGGGTCAGTGTTTCAGTGACCGGTGTGGGGTGTATCAGTGTCACAGTGACCGGTGTGGGGTCTATAAGTGTCACAGTCACCGGTGAGTCGTGTATCAGTGTTTCAGTGACCGGTGTGGGGTGTATCAGTGTCACAGTGACTGGTGTGGGGTGTATCAGTGTCACAGTGACCGGTGTGGGGTGTATCTGTGTCACAGTGACTGGTGAGTGGTGTATCAGTGTCACAGTGACCGGTGAGTTGTGTATCAGTGTTTCACTGACCGGTGTGGTGTGTATGAGTGTCACAGTGACCGGTGAGGGGTGTATCAGTGTCTCAGTGACCTGTGTGGGGTGTATCAGTGTCACAGTGACCGGTGTGGGGTGTATCAGTGTTTCAGTGACCGGTGTGGGGTGTATCAGTGTTTCAGTAACGGGTGTGTCATGGGTCAGTGTTTCAGTGACGGGTGTTGGGTGTATCAGTATTTCAGTTATCGGTGAGGGGTGTATCAGTGTCACAGTGACCGGTGAGGGGTGTATCAGTGTCACAGTGAGCGGTGATGGGTGTATCAGTGTCACAGTAACCGATGAGGGGTGTATCAGTGTCACAGTTTGCAGTGACGGGTGTATCAGTGTCATAGTGACCGGTGTGGGGTGTATCAGTGTCATAGTGACCGGTGTGGGGTGTATCAGTGTTTCAGTGACCGGTGTGGGGTGTATCAGTTTCACAGTGACCGGTGTGTGGTGTATCAGTGTCTCAGTGATGTGTGTGGGGTGTATCAGTGTTGCAGTGACCGGTGTGGGGATTATCTGTGTCACAGTGACCGGTGAGTGGTGTACCTGTGTCACAGTGACTGGTGAGGGGTGTATCAGTGTCACAGTGACCGGTGTGGGGTGTATCAGTGTTTCAGTGACGGGTGTGGGGTGTATCAGTGTTTCAGTGATCGGTGAGGGGTGTATCAGTGTCACAGTGAGCGGTGATGGGTGTATCAGTGTCACAGTGACAGGTGAAGGGTGTATCAGTGTCACAGTGAGCGGTGAGGGGTGTATCAGTGTCACAGTTTGCAGTGACGTGTGTATCAGTGTCATAGTGACCTTTGTGGGTTGTATCAGTGTCACTGTGAGTGGTGTGAGGTATATCTGTGTTACAGTTACCGCTGAGGGGTGTATCAGTATCACAGTAAGCGGTGAGGGGTGTATCAGTGTCACAGTGAGCGGTGATGGGTGTATCAGTGTCACAGTGACTGGTGATGGGTGTATCAGTGTTTCAGTGACCGGTGTGGCATGGGTCAGTGTTTCAGTGACGGGTGTGGGGTGTATCAGTGTTTCAGTGATCGGTGAGGGGTGTATCAGTGTCACAGTGAGCGGTGAGGGGTGTATCAGTGTCACAGTGACCGGTGTGGGGTGTATCAGTGTCACAGTGACCGGTGATGTGTGTATCAGTGTCACAGTGACCGGTGAAGGGTGAATCAGTGTCACAGTGACCGGTGAGGGGTGTATCAGTGTCACAGTTTGCAATGACGGGTGTATCAGTGTCATAGTGACCTTTGTGGGTTGTATCAGTGTCACTGTGAGTGGTGTGAGGTGTATCTGTGTTACAGTTACCGCTGAGGAGTGTATCAGTATCACAGTGAGCGGTGAGGGGTGTATCAGTGTCACAGTGAGCGGTGACGGGTGTATCTGTGTTTCAGTGACCGGTGAGGGGTGTATCAGTGTCTCAGTGACCGGTGTGGGGTGTATCAGTGTCACAGTGAGCGGTGACGGGTGTATCAGTGTTTCAGTGACCGGTGTGGCATGTATCAGTGTCAGATTGAGCGGTGAGGGGTATATCAGTGTTTCAGTGACTGGTGTGGGTTATATCACTGTTTCAGTGACCGGTGTGGGGTGTATCAGTGTTTCAGTAACGGGTGTGTCATGGGTCAGTGTTTCAGTGACGGGTGTGTGGTGTATCAGTGTTTCAGTGATCGGTGAGGGGTGTATCAGTGTCACTGTGACACACTGTGGGGTGTATCAGTGTCACAGTGACCGGTGAGGGGTGTATCAGTGTCACAGTGAGCGGTGATGGGTGTATCAGTGTCACAGTAAGCGGTGAGGGGTGTATCAGTGTCACAGTTTGCAGTGACGGGTGTATCAGTGTCATAGTGACCTTTGTGGGTTGTATCAGTGTCACTGTGAGCGATGTGAGGTGTATCTGTGTTACAGTGACCACTGAGGTGTGTATCAGTATCACAGTGAGCGGTGTGGGGTGTATCAGTGTCACAGTGACTGGTGACTGGTGTATCAGTGTTTCAGTGACCGGTGTGGCGTGTATCAGTGTTTCAGTAACGGGTGTGTCATGGGTCAGTGTTTCAGTGACGGGTGTGGTGTGTATCAGTGTTTCAGTGATCGGTGAGGTGTGTATCAGTGTCACAGTGATCGGTGAGGGGTGTATCAGTGTCTCAGTGACCGGTGTGGGGTGTATCATTGTTTCAGTGACCGGTGTGGGGTGTATCAGTGTCACAGTGACCGGTGAGGGGTGTTTCAGTGTCACAGTTTGCAGTGACGGGTGTATCAGTGTCATAGTGACCGGTGTGGGGTGTATCAGTGTTTCAGTGACCGGTGTGGGGTGTATCAGTTTCACAGTGACCGGTGTGGGGTGTATCAGTGTCTCAGTGATGTGTGTGGGGTGTATCAGTATCACAGTGACAGGTGTGGGGTGTATCAGTTTCACAGTGACCGGTGTGGGGTGTATCAGTGTCTCAGTGATGTGTGTGGGGTGTATCAGTGTCACAGTGAGCGGTGATGGGTGTATCAGTGTCACAGTGACCGGTGAGGGGTGTATCAGTGTCACAGTGGCCGGTGAGTGGTGTATCAGTGTCACAGTGACCGGTGAGGGGTGTATCAGTCTCACAGTGACCGGTGTGGGGTGTATCAGTGTTTCAGTAACGGGTGTGTCATGGGTCAGTGTTTCAGTGACCGGTGTGGGGTGTATCAGTGTCACAGTGACCGGTGTGGGGTGTATCAGTGTCACAGTCACCGGTGAGTCGTGTATCAGTGTTTCAGTGACCGGTGTGGGGTGTATCAGTGTCACAGTGACGGGTGTGGGGTGTATCAGTGTCACAGTGACCGGTGTGGGGTGCATCTGTGTCACAGTGACTGGTGAGTGGTGTATCAGTGTCACAGTGACCGGTGAGTTGTGTACCAGTGTTTCACTGACCGGTGTGGTGTGTATGAGTGTCACAGTGACCGGTGAGGTGTGTATCAGTGTCTCAGTGACCTGTGTGGGGTGTATCAGTGTCACAGTGACCGGTGTGGGGTGTATCAGTGTTTCAGTGACCGGTGAGGGGTGTATCAGTATTTCAGTTATCGGTGAGGGGCGTATCAGTGTCACAGTGACCGGTGAGGGGTGTATCAGTGTCACAGTGAGCGGTGATGGGTGTATCAGTGTCACAGTGACCGGTGAGGGGTGTATCAGTGTCACAGTTTGCAGTGAAGGGTGTATCAGTGTCATAGTGACCGGTGTGGGGTGTATCAGTGTTTCAGTGACCGGTGTGGGGTGTATCAGTTTCACAGTGACCGGTGTGGGGTGTATCAGTGTCTCAGTGATGTGTGTGGGGTGTATCAGTGTCATAGTGACCGGTGTGGGGATTATCTGTGTCACAGTGACCGGTGAGTGGTGTACCTGTGTCACAGTGACTGGTGAGGGGTGTATCAGTGTCACAGTGAGCGGTGATGGGTGTATCAGTGTCACAGTGAGCAGTGAGGGGTGTATCAGTGTCACAGTTTGCAGTGACGTGTGTATCAGTGTCATAGTGACCTTTGTGGGTTGTATCAGTGTCACTGTGTGTGGTGTGAGGTGTATCTGTGTTACAGTTACTGCTGAGGGGTGTATCAGTATCACAGTGAGCGGTGAGGGGTGTATCAGTGTCACAGTGACTGGTGACTGGTGTATCAGTGTTTCAGTGACCGGTGTGGCGTGTATCACTGTTTCAGTGACCGGTGTGGCGTGTATCAGTGTTTCAGTGACCGGTGTGGCGTGTATCAGTGTCACAGTGAGCGGTGAGGGGTATATCAGTGTTTCAGTGACTGGTGTGGGTTATATCACTGTTTCAGTGACCGGTGTGGGGTGTATCAGTGTTTCAGCAACGGGTGTGTCATGGGTCAGTGTTTCAGTGACGGGTGTGGGGTGTATCAGTGTTTCAGTAACGGGTGTGGGATGTATCAGTGTTTCAGCGACGGGTGTGTCATGGGTCAGTGTTTCAGTGACGGGTGTGGGGTGTATCAGTGTCACAGTGATCGGTGAGGGGTGTATCAGTGTCACAGTGACCGGTGAGGGGTGTATCAGTGTCACAGTGACCGGTGTGGGGTGTATCACTGTTTCAGTGACCGGTGTGGGGTGTATCAGTGTCACAGTGACCGGTGAGGGGTGTATCAGTGTCACAGTGACCGGTGTGGGGTGTATCAGTGTTTCAGTGACGGGTGTGTGGTGTATCAGTGTTTCAGTGATCGGTGAGGGGTGTATCAGTGTCACAGTGAGCGGTGAGGGGTGTATCAGTGTCTCAGTGACCGGTGTGTGGTGTATCATTGTTTCAGTGACAGGTGTTATGTTTATCAGTGTCACAGTGACCACTGTTGGGTGTATCAGTGTCACAGTCACCGGTGAGTCGTGTATCAGTGTTTCAGTGAACGGTGTGGGGTGTATCACTGTCTCAGTGACCGGTGTGGGGTGTATCTGTGTCACAGTGACGGGTGTGGGGTGTATCTGTGTCACAGTGACCGGTGAGGGGTGTATCAGTGTCACAGTGACCAGTGTGGGGTGTATCAGTGTCTCAGTGACCGGTGTGGGGTGTATCAGTGTCACAGTGACCGGTGAGGGGTGTATCAGTGTTTCAGTGACCGGTGTGGGGTGTATCAGTTTCACAGTGACCAGTGTGGGGTGTATCAGTGTCTCAGTGACGCGTGTGGGGTGAATCAGTGTCACAGTGACGGGTGTGGGGTGTATCTGTGTCACAGTGGCCGGTGAGTGGTGTATCAGTGTCACCGTGACCGGTGAGGGGTGTATCAGTGTCACAGTGACCGGTGTGGGGTCTATCAGTGTTTCAGTAACGGATGTGTCATGGGTCAGTGTTTCAGTGACCGGTGTGGGGTGTATCAGTGTCACAGTGACCGCTGTTGGGTGTATCAGTGTCACAGTCACCGGTGAGTCGTGTATCAGTGTTTCAGTGACCGGAGTGGGGTGTATCGTTGTCTCAGTGACCGGTGTGGGTTATATCACTGTTTCAGTGACTGGTGTGGGGTGTATCAGTGTTTCAGTGACCGGAGTGGGGTGTATCAGTGTCTCAGTGACCGGTGTGGGGTGTATCACTGTTTCAGTGACCGGTGTGGGGTGTATCAGTGTTTCAGTAACGGGTGTGTCATGGGTCAGTGTTTCAGTGACGGGTGTGGGGTGTATCAGTGTTTCAGTGATCGGTGAGGTGTGTATCAGTGTCACAGTGATCGGTGAGGGTGTATCAGTGTCTCAGTGACCGGTGTGGGGTGTATCATTGTTTCAGTGACCGGTGTGGGGTGTATCAGTGTATCAGTGACCGGTGTGGGGTGTATCAGTGTCACAATGACCGCTGTTGGGTGTATCAGTGTCACAGTGACCGGTGAGTTGTGTATCAGTGTTTCACTGACCGGTGTGGTGTGTATGAGTGTCACAGTGACCGGTGAGGGGTGTATCAGTGTCTCAGTGACCTGTGTGGGGTGTATCAGTGTCACAGTGACCGGTGAGGGGTGTATCTGTGTTACAGTGACCGGTGTGGGGTTTATCAGTGTTTCAGTGACCGGTGTGGGGTGTATCAGTGTTTCAGTAACGGGTGTGTCATGGGTCAGTGTTTCAGTGACGGGTGTGGGGTGTATCAGTATTTCAGTTATCGGTGAGTGGTGTATCAGTGTCACAGTGAGCGGTGAGGGGTGTATCAGTGTCACAGTGACGGGTGTGGGGTGTATCTGTGTCACAGTGACCGGTGTGGGGTGTATCTGTGTCACAGTGACCGGTGAGGGGTGAATCAGTGTCACAGTGACCAGTGAGGGGTGTATCTGTGTTACAGTGACCGGTGTGGGGTGCATCAGTGTTTCAGTGACCGTTGTGGGGTGTATCAGTTTCACAGTGACCGGTGTGGGGTGTATCAGTTTCACAGTGACCGGTGTGGGGTGTATCAGTGTCTCAGTGACGCGTGTGGGGTGAATCAGTGTCACAGTGATCGGTGTGGGGTGTATCTGTGTCACAGTGGCCGGTGAGTGGTGTATCAGTGTCACAGTGACCGGTGAGGGGTGTATCAGTGTCACAGTGACCGGTGTGGGGTGTATCAGTGTTTCAGTAACGGGTGTGTCATGGGTCAGTGTTTCAGTGATCGGTGAGGGGTGTATCAGTGTCACAGTGACCGGTGAGTCGTGTATCAGTGTTTCAGTGACCGGTGAGTGGTGTATCAGTGTCACAGTGACCGGTGAAGGGTGTATCAGTGTCACAGTCACCGGTGAGTCGTGTATCAGTGTTTCAGTGACCGGTGTGTGGTGTATCAGTGTCACAGTGACGGGTGTGGGGTGTATCAGTGTCACAGTGACCGGTGTGGGGTGCATCTGTGTCACAGTGACTGGTGAGTGGTGTATCAGTGTCACAGTGACCGGTGAGTTGTGTATCAGTGTTTCACTGACCGGTGTGGTGTGTATGAGTGTCACAGTGACCGGTGAGGGGTGTATCAGTGTCTCAGTGACCTGTGTGGGGTGTATCAGTGTCACAGTGACCGGTGTGGGGTGTATCAGTGTTTCAGTGACCGGTGTGGGGTGTATCAGTGTTTCAGTAACGGGTGTGTCATGGGTCAGTGTTTCAGTGACGGGTGTGGGGTGTATCAGTATTTCAGTTATCGGTGAGGGTTGTATCAGTGTCACAGTGACCGGTGTGGGGTGTATCAGTGTTTCAGTGACCGGTGTGGGGTGTATCAGTTTCACAGTTACCGGTGTGGGGTGTATCAGTGTCTCAGTGATGTGTGTGGGGTGTATCAGTGTCACAGTGACCGGTGTGTGGATTATCTGTGTCACAGTGACCGGTGAGTGGTGTACCTGTGTCACAGTGACTGGTGAGGCGTGTATCAGTGTCACAGTGACCGGTGTGGGGTGTATCAGTGTTTCAGTGACGGGTGTGGGGTGTATCAGTGTTTCAGTGATCGGTGAGGGGTGTATCAGTGTAACAGTGAGCGGTGATGGGTGTATCAGTGTCTCAGTGACCGCTGAATGGTGTATCAGTGTCACAGTGACCGGTGAGGGGTGTATCAGTGTCACAGTGAGCGGTGATGGGTGTATCAGTGTCACAGTGACAGGTGAAGGGTGTATCAGTGTCACAGTGAGCGGTGAGGGGTGTATCAGTGTCACAGTTTGCAGTGACGTGTGTATCAGTGTCATAGTGACCTTTGTGGGTTGTATCAGTGTCACTGTGAGTGGTGTGAGGTGTATCTGTGTTACAGTTACCGCTGAGGGGTGTATCAGTGTCACAGTGAGCGGTGATGGGTGTATCAGTGTCACAGTGAGCGGTGATGGGTGTATCAGTGTCACAGTGACTGGTGATGGGTGTATCAGTGTTTCAGTGACCGGTGTGGCATGGGTCAGTGTTTCAGTGACGGGTGTGGGTTGTATCAGTGTCACTGTGTGTGGTGTGAGGTGTATCTGTGTTACAGTTACCGCTGAGGGGTGTATCAGTATCACAGTGAGCGGTGAGGGGTGTATCAGTGTCACAGTGACTGGTGACTGGTGTATCAGTGTTTCAGTGACCGGTGTGGCGTGTATCACTGTTTCAGTGACCGGTGTGGCGTGTATCAGTGTTTCAGTGACCGGTGTGGCGTGTATCAGTGTCACAGTGAGCGGTGAGGGGTATATCAGTGTTTCAGTGACTGGTGTGGGTTATATCACTGTTTCAGTGACCGGTGTGGGGTGTATCAGTGTTTCAGCAACGGGTGTGTCATGGGTCAGTGTTTCAGTGACGGGTGTGGGGTGTATCAGTGTTTCAGTAACGGGTGTGGAATGTATCAGTGTTTCAGCGACGGGTGTGTCATGGGTCAGTGTTTCAGTGACGGGTGTGGGGTGTATCAGTGTCACAGTGACCGGTGAGGGGTGTATCAGTGTCACAGTGACCGGTGTGGGGTGTATCACTGTTTCAGTGACCGGTGTGGGGTGTATCAGTGTCACAGTGACCGGTGAGGGGTGTATCAGTGTTACAGTGACCGGTGTGGGGTGTATCAGTGTTTCAGTGACGGGTGTGTGGTGTATCAGTGTTTCAGTGATCGGTGAGGGGTGTATCAGTGTCACAGTGAGCGGTGAGGGGTGTATCAGTGTCTCAGTGACCGGTGTGTGGTGTATCATTGTTTCAGTGACAGGTGTTATGTTTATCAGTGTCACAGTGACCACTGTTGGGTGTATCAGTGTCACAGTCACCGGTGAGTCGTGTATCAGTGTTTCAGTGAACGGTGTGGGGTGTATCACTGTCTCAGTGACCGGTGTGGGGTGTATCTGTGTCACAGTGACGGGTGTGGGGTGTATCTGTGTCACAGTGACCGGTGAGGGGTGTATCAGTGTCACAGTGACCAGTGTGGGGTGTATCAGTGTCTCAGTGACCGGTGTGGGGTGTATCAGTGTCACAGTGACCGGTGAGGGGTGTATCAGTGTTTCAGTGACCGGTGTGGGGTGTATCAGTTTCACAGTGACCGGTGTGGGGTGTATCAGTGTCTCAGTGACGCGTGTGGGGTGAATCAGTGTCACAGTGACGGGTGTGGGGTGTATCTGTGTCACAGTGGCCGGTGAGTGGTGTATCAGTGTCACCGTGACCGGTGAGGGGTGTATCAGTGTCACAGTGACCGGTGTGGGGTCTATCAGTGTTTCAGTAACGGATGTGTCATGGGTCAGTGTTTCAGTGACCGGTGTGGGGTGTATCAGTGTCACAGTGACCGCTGTTGGGTGTATCAGTGTCACAGTCACCGGTGAGTCGTGTATCAGTGTTTCAGTGACCGGAGTGGGGTGTATCGTTGTCTCAGTGACCGGTGTGGGTTATATCACTGTTTCAGTGACTGGTGTGGGGTGTATCAGTGTTTCAGTGACCGGAGTGGGGTGTATCAGTGTCTCAGTGACCGGTGTGGGGTGTATCACTGTTTCAGTGACCGGTGTGGGGTGTATCAGTGTTTCAGTAACGGGTGTGTCATGGGTCAGTGTTTCAGTGACGGGTGTGGGGTGTATCAGTGTTTCAGTGATCGGTGAGATGTGTATCAGTGTCACAGTGATCGGTGAGGGGTGTATCAGTGTCTCAGTGACCGGTGTGGGGTGTATCATTGTTTCAGTGACCGGTGTGGGGTGTATCAGTGTATCAGTGACCGGTGTGGGGTGTATCAGTGTCACAATGACCGCTGTTGGGTGTATCAGTGTCACAGTGACCGGTGAGTTGTGTATCAGTGTTTCACTGACCGGTGTGGTGTGTATGAGTGTCACAGTGACCGGTGAGGGGTGTATCAGTGTCTCAGTGACCTGTGTGGGGTGTATCAGTGTCACAGTGACCGGTGAGGGGTGTATCTGTGTTACAGTGACCGGTGTGGGGTTTATCAGTGTTTCAGTGACCGGTGTGGGGTGTATCAGTGTTTCAGTAACGGGTGTGTCATGGGTCAGTGTTTCAGTGACGGGTGTGGGGTGTATCAGTATTTCAGTTATCGGTGAGTGGTGTATCAGTGTCACAGTGAGCGGTGAGGGGTGTATCAGTGTCACAGTGACGGGTGTGGGGTGTATCTGTGTCACAGTGACCGGTGTGGGGTGTATCTGTGTCACAGTGACCGGTGAGGGGTGAATCAGTGTCACAGTGACCAGTGAGGGGTGTATCTGTGTTACAGTGACCGGTGTGGGGTGCATCAGTGTTTCAGTGACCGGTGTGGGGTGTATCAGTTTCACAGTGACCGGTGTGGGGTGTATCAGTTTCACAGTGACCGGTGTGGGGTGTATCAGTGTCTCAGTGACGCGTGTGGGGTGAATCAGTGTCACAGTGATCGGTGTGGGGTGTATCTGTGTCACAGTGGCCGGTGAGTGGTGTATCAGTGTCACAGTGACCGGTGAGGGGTGTATCAGTGTCACAGTGACCGGTGTGGGGTGTATCAGTGTTTCAGTAACGGGTGTGTCATGGGTCAGTGTTTCAGTGATCGGTGAGGGGTGTATCAGTGTCACAGTGGCCGGTGAGTGGTGTATCAGTATCACAGTGACCGGTGAAGGGTGTATCAGTGTCACAGTCACCGGTGAGTCGTGTATCAGTGTTTCAGTGACCGGTGTGTGGTGTATCAGTGTCACAGTGACGGGTGTGGGGTGTATCAGTGTCACAGTGACCGGTGTGGGGTGCATCTGTGTCACAGTGACTGGTGAGTTGTGTATCAGTGTCACAGTGACCGGTGAGTTGTGTATCAGTGTTTCACTGACCGGTGTGGTGTGTATGAGTGTCACAGTGACCGGTGAGGGGTGTATCAGTGTCTCAGTGACCTGTGTGGGGTGTATCAGTGTCACAGTGACCGGTGTGGGGTGTATCAGTGTTTCAGTGACCGGTGTGGGGTGTATCAGTGTTTCAGTAACGGGTGTGTCATGGGTCAGTGTTTCAGTGACGGGTGTGGGGTGTATCAGTATTTCAGTTATCGGTGAGGGTTGTATCAGTGTCACAGTGACCGGTGTGGGGTGTATCAGTGTTTCAGTGACCGGTGTGGGGTGTATCAGTTTCACAGTTACCGGTGTGGGGTGTATCAGTGTCTCAGTGATGTGTGTGGGGTGTATCAGTGTCACAGTGACCGGTGTGTGGATTATCTGTGTCACAGTGACCGGTGAGTGGTGTACCTGTGTCACAGTGACTGGTGAGGCGTGTATCAGTGTCACAGTGACCGGTGTGGGGTGTATCAGTGTTTCAGTGACGGGTGTGGGGTGTATCAGTGTTTCAGTGATCGGTGAGGGGTGTATCAGTGTAACAGTGAGCGGTGATGGGTGTATCAGTGTCTCAGTGACCGCTGAATGGTGTATCAGTGTCACAGTGACCGGTGAGGGGTGTATCAGTGTCACAGTGAGCGGTGATGGGTGTATCAGTGTCACAGTGACAGGTGAAGGGTGTATCAGTGTCACAGTGAGCGGTGAGGGGTGTATCAGTGTCACAGTTTGCAGTGACGTGTGTATCAGTGTCATAGTGACCTTTGTGGGTTGTATCAGTGTCACTGTGAGTGGTGTGAGGTGTATCTGTGTTACAGTTACCGCTGAGGGGTGTATCAGTGTCACAGTGAGCGGTGATGGGTGTATCAGTGTCACAGTGAGCGGTGATGGGTGTATCAGTGTCACAGTGACTGGTGATGGGTGTATCAGTGTTTCAGTGACCGGTGTGGCATGGGTCAGTGTTTCAGTGACGGGTGTGGGGTGTATCAGTGTTTCAGTGATCGGTGAGGGGTGTATCAGTGTCACAGTGAGCGGTGAGGGGTGTATCAGTGTCACAGTGACCGGTGTGGGGTGTATCAGTGTCACAGTGACCGGTGATGGGTGTATCAGTGTAACAGTGACCGGTGAAGTGTGAATCAGTGTCACAGTGACCGGTGAGGGGTGTATCAGTGTCACAGTTTGCAGTGACGGGTGTATCAGTGTCATAGTGACCTTTGTGGGTTGTATCAGTGTCACTGTGAGTGGTGTGAGGTGTATCTGTGTTACAGTTACCGCTGAGGGGTGTATCAGTATCACAGTGACCGGTGAGGGGTGTATCAGTGTCACAGTGAGCGGTGACGGGTGTATCAGTGTTTCAGTGACCGGTGTGGCATGTATCAGTGTCACATTGAGCGGTGAGGGGTATATCAGTGTTTCAGTGACTGGTGTGGGTTATATCACTGTTTCAGTGACCGGTGTGGGGTGTATCAGTGTTTCAGTAATGGGTGTGTCATGGGTCAGTGTTTCAGTGACGGGTGTGTGGTGTATCAGTGTTTCAGTGATCGGTGAGGGGTGTATCAGTGTCACAGAGACCGCTGTGGGGTGTATCAGTGTCACAGTGACCGGTGTGGGGTGTATCAGTGTCACAGTCACCGGTGTGGGGTGTATCAGTGTCACAGTCACCGGTGAGTCGTGTATCAGTGTTTCAGTGACCGGTGTGGGGTGTATCAGTGTCACAGTGACTGGTGAGTGGTGTATCAGTGTCACAGTGACCGGTGAGTTGTGTACCAGTGTTTCACTGACCGGTGTGGTGTGTATGAGTGTCACAGTGACCGGTGAGGGGTGTATCAGTGTCTCAGTGACCTGTGTGGGGTGTATCAGTGTCACAGTGACCGGTGTGGGGTGTATCAGTGTTTCAGTGACCGGTGTGGGGTGTATCAGTGTTTCAGCAACGGGTGTGTCATGGGTCAGTGTTTCAGTGACGGGTGTGGGGTGTATCAGTATTTCAGTTATCGGTGAGGGGTGTATCAGTGTCACAGTGACCGGTGAGGGGTGTATCAGTGTCACAGTGAGCGGTGATGGGTGTATCAGTGTCACAGTGACCGGTGAGGGGTGTATCAGTGTCACAGTTTGCAGTGAAGGGTGTATCAGTGTCACAGTGACCGGTGTGGGGTGTATCAGTGTTTCAGTGACCGGTGTGGGGTGTATCAGTTTCACAGTGACCGGTGTGGGGTGTATCAGTGTCTCAGTGATGTGTGTGGGGTGTATCAGTGTCATAGTGACCGGTGTGGGGATTATCTGTGTCACAGTGACGGGTGAGTGGTGTACCTGTGTCACAGTGACTGGTGAGGGGTGTATCAGTGTCACAGTGAGCGGTGATGGGTGTATCAGTGTCACAGTGAGCAGTGAGGGGTGTATCAGTGTCACAGTTTGCAGTGACGTGTGTATCAGTGTCATAGTGACCTTTGTGGGTTGTATCAGTGTCACTGTGTGTGGTGTGAGGTGTATCTGTGTTACAGTTACCGCTGAGGGGTGTATCAGTGTCTCAGTGACCGGTGTGGGGTGTATCACTGTTTCAGTGACCGGTGTGGGGTGTATCAGTGTTTCAGTAACGGGTGTGTCATGGGTCAGTGTTTCAGTGACGGGTGTGGGGTGTATCAGTGTTTCAGTGATCGGTGAGGTGTGTATCAGTGTCACAGTGATCGGTGAGGGGTGTATCAGTGTTTCAGTGACCGGTGTGGGGTGTATCAGTGTTTCAGTAACGGGTGTGTCATGGGTCAGTGTTTCAGTGACGGGTGTGGGGTGTATCAGTATTTCAGTTATCGGTGAGGGTTGTATCAGTGTCACAGTGACCGGTGTGGGGTGTATCAGTGTTTCAGTGACCGGTGTGGGGTGTATCAGTTTCACAGTTACCGGTGTGGGGTGTATCAGTGTCTCAGTGATGTGTGTGGGGTGTATCAGTGTCACAGTGACCGGTGTGTGGATTATCTGTGTCACAGTGACCGGTGAGTGGTGTACCTGTGTCACAGTGACTGGTGAGGCGTGTATCAGTGTCACAGTGACCGGTGTGGGGTGTATCAGTGTTTCAGTGACGGGTGTGGGGTGTATCAGTGTTTCAGTGATCGGTGAGGGGTGTATCAGTGTAACAGTGAGCGGTGATGGGTGTATCAGTGTCTCAGTGACCGCTGAATGGTGTATCAGTGTCACAGTGACCGGTGAGGGGTGTATCAGTGTCACAGTGAGCGGTGATGGGTGTATCAGTGTCACAGTGACAGGTGAAGGGTGTATCAGTGTCACAGTGAGCGGTGAGGGGTGTATCAGTGTCACAGTTTGCAGTGACGTGTGTATCAGTGTCATAGTGACCTTTGTGGGTTGTATCAGTGTCACTGTGAGTGGTGTGAGGTGTATCTGTGTTACAGTTACCGCTGAGGGGTGTATCAGTGTCACAGTGAGCGGTGATGGGTGTATCAGTGTCACAGTGAGCGGTGATGGGTGTATCAGTGTCACAGTGACTGGTGATGGGTGTATCAGTGTTTCAGTGACCGGTGTGGCATGGGTCAGTGTTTCAGTGACGGGTGTGGGGTGTATCAGTGTTTCAGTGATCGGTGAGGGGTGTATCAGTGTCACAGTGAGCGGTGAGGGGTGTATCAGTGTCACAGTGACCGGTGTGGGGTGTATCAGTGTCACAGTGACCGGTGATGGGTGTATCAGTGTAACAGTGACCGGTGAAGTGTGAATCAGTGTCACAGTGACCGGTGAGGGGTGTATCAGTGTCACAGTTTGCAGTGACGGGTGTATCAGTGTCATAGTGACCTTTGTGGGTTGTATCAGTGTCACTGTGAGTGGTGTGAGGTGTATCTGTGTTACAGTTACCGCTGAGGGGTGTATCAGTATCACAGTGACCGGTGAGGGGTGTATCAGTGTCACAGTGAGCGGTGACGGGTGTATCAGTGTTTCAGTGACCGGTGTGGCATGTATCAGTGTCACATTGAGCGGTGAGGGGTATATCAGTGTTTCAGTGACTGGTGTGGGTTATATCACTGTTTCAGTGACCGGTGTGGGGTGTATCAGTGTTTCAGTAATGGGTGTGTCATGGGTCAGTGTTTCAGTGACGGGTGTGTGGTGTATCAGTGTTTCAGTGATCGGTGAGGGGTGTATCAGTGTCACAGAGACCGCTGTGGGGTGTATCAGTGTCACAGTGACCGGTGTGGGGTGTATCAGTGTCACAGTGACCGGTGTGGGGTGTATCAGTGTCACAGTCACCGGTGAGTCGTGTATCAGTGTTTCAGTGACCGGTGTGGGGTGTATCAGTGTCACAGTGACTGGTGAGTGGTGTATCAGTGTCACAGTGACCGGTGAGTTGTGTACCAGTGTTTCACTGACCGGTGTGGTGTGTATGAGTGTCACAGTGACCGGTGAGGGGTGTATCAGTGTCTCAGTGACCTGTGTGGGGTGTATCAGTGTCACAGTGACCGGTGTGGGGTGTATCAGTGTTTCAGTGACCGGTGTGGGGTGTATCAGTGTTTCAGCAACGGGTGTGTCATGGGTCAGTGTTTCAGTGACGGGTGTGGGGTGTATCAGTATTTCATTTATCGGTGAGGGGTGTATCAGTGTCACAGTGACCGGTGAGGGGTGTATCAGTGTCACAGTGAGCGGTGATGGGTGTATCAGTGTCACAGTGACCGGTGAGGGGTGTATCAGTGTCACAGTTTGCAGTGAAGGGTGTATCAGTGTCACAGTGACCGGTGTGGGGTGTATCAGTGTTTCAGTGACCGGTGTGGGGTGTATCAGTTTCACAGTGACCGGTGTGGGGTGTATCAGTGTCTCAGTGATGTGTGTGGGGTGTATCAGTGTCATAGTGACCGGTGTGGGGATTATCTGTGTCACAGTGACGGGTGAGTGGTGTACCTGTGTCACAGTGACTGGTGAGGGGTGTATCAGTGTCACAGTGAGCGGTGATGGGTGTATCAGTGTCACAGTGAGCAGTGAGGGGTGTATCAGTGTCACAGTTTGCAGTGACGTGTGTATCAGTGTCATAGTGACCTTTGTGGGTTGTATCAGTGTCACTGTGTGTGGTGTGAGGTGTATCTGTGTTACAGTTACCGCTGAGGGGTGTATCAGTGTCTCAGTGACCGGTGTGGGGTGTATCACTGTTTCAGTGACCGGTGTGGGGTGTATCAGTGTTTCAGTAACGGGTGTGTCATGGGTCAGTGTTTCAGTGACGGGTGTGGGGTGTATCAGTGTTTCAGTGATCGGTGAGGTGTGTATCAGTGTCACAGTGATCGGTGAGGGGTGTATCAGTGTCTCAGTGACCGGTGTGGGGTGTATCAGTGTATCAGTGACCGGTGTGGGGTGTATCAGTGTCACAATGACCGCTGTTGGGTGTATCAGTGTCACAGTGACCGGTGAGTTGTGTATCAGTGTTTCACTGACCGGTGTGGTGTGTATGAGTGTCACAGTGACCGGTGAGGGGTGTATCAGTGTCTCAGTGACCTGTGTGGGGTGTATCAGTGTCACAGTGACCGGTGAGGGGTGTATCTGTGTTACAGTGACCGGTGTGGGGTTTATCAGTGTTTCAGTGACCGGTGTGGGGTGTATCAGTGTTTCAGTAACGGGTGTGTCATGGGTCAGTGTTTCAGTGACGGGTGTGGGGTGTATCAGTGTTTCAGTGACCGCTGTGTGGTGTATCAGTGTCACAGTGAGCGGTGAGGGGTGTATCAGTGTCACAGTGACGGGTGTGGGGTGTATCTGTGTCACAGTGACCGGTGTGGGGTGTATCTGTGTCACAGTGACCGGTGAGGGGTGAATCAGTGTCACAGTGACCAGTGAGGGGTGTATCTGTGTTACAGTGACCGGTGTGGGGTGCATCAGTGTTTCAGTGACCGGTGTGGGGTGTATCAGTTTCACAGTGACCGGTGTGGGGTGTATCAGTGTCTCAGTGACGCGTGTGGGGTGAATCAGTGTCACAGTGATCGGTGTGGGGTGTATCTGTGTCACAGTGGCCGGTGAGTGGTGTATCAGTGTCACAGTGACCGGTGAGGGGTGTATCAGTGTCACAGTGACCGGTGTGGGGTGTATCAGTGTTTCAGTAACGGGTGTGTCATGGGTCAGTGTTTCAGTGATCGGTGAGGGGTGTATCAGTGTCACAGTGGCCGGTGAGTGGTGTATCAGTGTCACAGTGACCGGTGAAGGGTGTATCAGTGTCACAGTCACCGGTGAGTCGTGTATCAGTGTTTCAGTGACCGGTGTGTGGTGTATCAGTGTCACAGTGACGGGTGTGTGGTGTATCAGTGTTTCAGTGACGGGTGTGGGGTGTATCAGTGTTTCAGTAATCGGTGAGGGGTGTATCACTGTTTCAGTGACCGGTGTGGGGTGTATCAGTGTTTCAGTGACGGGTGTGGGGTGTATCAGTGTTTCAGCGACGGGTGTGTCATGGGTCAGTGTTTCAGTGACGGGTGAGGGGTGTATCACTGTTTCAGTGACCGGTGTGGGGTGTATCAGTGTCACAGTGACCGGTGAGGGGTGTATCAGTGTCACAGTGACCGGTGTGGGGTGTATCAGTGTTTCAGTGACGGGTGTGTGGTGTATCAGTGTTTCAGTGATCGGTGAGGGGTGTATCAGTGTCACAGTGAGCGGTGAGGGGTGTATCAGTGTCTCAGTGACCGGTGTGTGGTGTATCATTGTTTCAGTGACAGGTGTTATGTTTATCAGTGTCACAGTGACCACTGTTGGGTGTATCAGTGTCACAGTCACCGGTGAGTCGTGTATCAGTGTTTCAGTGAACGGTGTGGGGTGTATCACTGTCTCAGTGACCGGTGTGGGGTGTATCAGTGTCACAGTGACGGGTGTGGGGTGTATCTGTGTCACAGTGACCGGTGAGGGGTGTATCAGTGTCACAGTGACCAGTGTGGGGTGTATCAGTGTCTCAGTGACCGGTGTGGGGTGTATCAGTGTCACAGTGACCGGTGAGGGGTGTATCAGTGTTTCAGTGACCGGTGTGGGGTGTATCAGTTTCACAGTGACCGGTGTGGGGTGTATCAGTGTCTCAGTGACGCGTGTGGGGTGAATCAGTGTCACAGTGACGGGTGTGGGGTGTATCTGTGTCACAGTGGCCGGTGAGTGGTGTATCAGTGTCACCGTGACCGGTGAGGGGTGTATCAGTGTCACAGTGACCGGTGTGGGGTGTATCAGTGTTTCAGTAACGGATGTGTCATGGGTCAGTGTTTCAGTGACCGGTGTGGGGTGTATCAGTGTCACAGTGACCGCTGTTGGGTGTATCAGTGTCACAGTCACCGGTGAGTCGTGTATCAGTGTTTCAGTGACCGGAGTGGGGTGTATCGTTGTCTCAGTGACCGGTGTGGGTTATATCACTGTTTCAGTGACTGGTGTGGGGTGTATCAGTGTTTCAGTGACCGGAGTGGGGTGTATCAGTGTCTCAGTGACCGGTGTGGGGTGTATCACTGTTTCAGTGACCGGTGTGGGGTGTATCAGTGTTTCAGTAACGGGTGTGTCATGGGTCAGTGTTTCAGTGACGGGTGTGGGGTGTATCAGTGTATCAGTGATCGGTGAGGTGTGTATCAGTGTCACAGTGATCGGTGAGGGGTGTATCAGTGTCTCAGTGACCGGTGTGGCGTGTATCAGTGTTTCAGCAACGGGTGTGTCATGGGGTCAGTGTTTCAGTGACGGGTGTGGGGTGTATCAGTGTTTCAGTAATCGGTGAGGGGTATATCAGTGTTTCAGTGACTGGTGTGGGTTATATCACTGTTTCAGTGACTGGTGTGGGGTGTATCAGTGTTTCAGTAACGGGTGTGTCATGGGTCAGTGTTTCAGTGACGGGTTTGGGGTGTATCAGTGTCACAGTGACCGGTGTATGGTGTATCAGTGTTTCATTGACCGGTGAGTGGTGTATCAGTGTCTGGTTGACCGGTGAGTGGTGTACCAGTGTTACAGTGACTGGTGAGGGGTGTATCATTGTTTCAGTGACCCGTGTGGGGTGCATCAGTGTCACAGTGACCAGTGTTGTGTGTATCAGTGTTTCAGTGACCGGTGTGGGGTGTATCAGTGTTTCAGTGACCGGTGTGGGGTGTATCAGTGTCACAGTGATCAGTGTTGGGTGTATCAGTGTCACAGTGACCGGATAGTGGTGTATCAGTGTCATAATGACCGGTGTGGGGTGTATCAGTGTCACAGTGACCGGTGAGTGGTGTATCAGTGTCACAGTGACCGGTGTGGGGTGTATCAGTTTCACAGTTACCGGTGTGGGGTGTATCAGTGTCTCAGTGATGTGTGTGGGGTGTATCAGTGTCACAGTGACCGGTGTGTGGATTATCTGTGTCACAGTGACCGGTGAGTGGTGTACCTGTGTCACAGTGACTGGTGAGGGGTGTATCAGTGTCACAGTGACCGGTGTGGGGTGTATCAGTGTTTCAGTGACGGGTGTGGGGTGTATCAGTGTTTCAGTGATCGGTGAGGGGTGTATCAGTGTAACAGTGAGCGGTGATGGGTGTATCAGTGTCTCAGTGACCGGTGAATGGTGTATCAGTGTCACAGTGACCGGTGAGGGGTGTATCAGTGTCACAGTGAGCGGTGAAGGGTGTATCAGTGTCACAGTGACAGGTGAAGGGTGTATCAGTGTCACAGTGAGCGGTGAGGGGTGTATCAGTGTCACAGTTTGCAGTGACGTGTGTATCAGTGTCATAGTGAACTTTGTGGGTTGTATCAGTGTCACTGTGAGTGGTGTGAGGTGTATCTGTGTTACAGTTACCGCTGAGGGGTGTATCTGTATCACAGTAAGCGGTGAGGGGTGTATCAGTGTCACAGTGAGCGGTGATGGGTGTATCAGTGTCACAGTGACTGGTGATGGGTGTATCAGTGTTTCAGTGACCGGTGATGGGTGTATCAGTGTCACAGTGACCGGTGTGGGGTGTATCAGTGTCACAGTGACCGGTGATGGGTGTATCAGTGTCACAGTGACCGGTGAAGGGTGAATCAGTGTCACAGTGACCGGTGAGGGGTGTATCAGTGTCACAGTTTGCAGTGACGGGTGTATCAGTGTCATAGTGACCTTTGTGGGTTGTATCAGTGTCACTGTGAGTGGTGTGAGGTGTATCTGTGTTACAGTTACCGCTGAGGGGTGTATCAGTATCACAGTGACCGGTGAGGGGTGTATCAGTGTCACAGTGAGCGGTGACGGGTGTATCAGTGTTTCAGTGACCGGTGTGGCATGTATCAGTGTCACATTGAGCGGTGTGGGGTGTATCAGTGTTTCAGTAACGGGTGTGTCATGGGTCAGTGTTTCAGTGACGGGTGTGTGGTGTATCAGTGTTTCAGTGATCGGTGAGGGGTGTATCAGTGTCACAGAGACCGCTGTGGGGTGTATCAGTGTCACAGTGACCGGTGAGGGGTGTATCAGTGTCACAGTGACCGGTGAGGGGTGTATCAGTGTTACAGTTTGCAGTGACGGGTGTATCAGTGTCATAGTGACCTTTGTGGGTTGTATCAGTGTCACTGTGAGCGGTGTGAGGTGTATCTGTGTTACAGTGACCACTGAGGGGTGTATCAGTATCACAGTGACCGGTGTGGCGTGTATCAGTGTTTCAGTAACGGGTGTGTCATGGGTCAGTGTTTCAGTGACGGGTGTGGGGTGTATCAGTGTTTCAGTGATCGGTGAGGTGTGTATCAGTGTCACAGTGATCGGTGAGGGGTGTATCAGTGTCTCAGTGACCGGTGTGGGGTGTATCATTGTTTCAGTGACCGGTGTGGGGTGTATCAGTGTATCAGTGACCGGTGTGGGGTGTATCAGTGTCACAATGACCGCTGTTGGGTGTATCAGTGTCACAGTGACCGGTGAAGGGGTGTATCAGTGTCACAGTGAGCGGTGATGGGTGTATCAGTGTCACAGTGACCGGTGAGGGGTGTATCAGTGTCACAGTTTGCAGTGACGGGTGTGTCAGTGTCATAGTGACCGGTGTGGGGTGTATCAGTGTTTCAGTGACCGGTGTGGGGTGTATCAGTTTCACAGTGACCGGTGTGGGGTGTATCAGTGTCTCAGTGATGTGTGTGGGGTGTATCAGTATCACAGTGAGCGGTGAGGGGTGTATCTGTGTCACAGTGACTGGTGACTGGTGTATCAGTGTTTCAGTGACCGGTGTGGCGTGTATCAGTGTCACAGTGAGCGGTGAGGCGTATATCAGTGTTTCAGTGACTGGTGTGGGTTATATCACTGTTTCAGTGACCGGTGTGGGGTGTATCAGTGTTTCAGTAACGGGTGTGTCATGGGTCAGTGTTTCAGTGACGGGTGTGTGGTGTATCAGTGTTTCAGTGATCGGTGAGGGGTGTATCAGTGTCACAGAGACCGCTGTGGGGTGTATCAGTGTCACAGTGACCGGTGAGGGGTGTATCAGTGTCACAGTGAGCGGTGATGGGTGTATCAGTGTCACAGTGAGCGGTGAGGGGTGTATCAGTGTTACAGTTTGCAGTGACGGGTGTATCAGTGTCATAGTGACCTTTGTGGGTTGTATCAGTGTCACTGTGAGCGGTGTGAGGTGTATCTGTGTTACAGTGACCACTGAGGGGTGTATCAGTATCACAGTGACCGGTGTGGCGTGTATCAGTGTTTCAGTAACGGGTGTGTCATGGGTCAGTGTTTCAGTGACGGGTGTGGGGTGTATCAGTGTTTCAGTGATCGGTGAGGGGTGTATCAGTGTCTCAGTGACCGGTGTGGGGTGTATCATTGTTTCAGTGACCGGTGTGGGGTGTATCAGTGTATCAGTGACCGGTGTGGGGTGTATCAGTGTCACAATGACCGCTGTTGGGTGTATCAGTGTCACAGTGACCGGTGAAGGGGTGTATCAGTGTCACAGTGAGCGGTGATGGGTGTATCAGTGTCACAGTGACCGGTGAGGGGTGTATCAGTGTCACAGTTTGCAGTGACGGGTGTATCAGTGTGATAGTGACCGGTGTGGGGTGTATCAGTGTTTCAGTGACCGGTGTGGGGTGTATCAGTGTCACAGTGACCGGTGAAGGGTGTATCAGTGTCACAGTGAGCGGTGAGGGGTGTATCAGTGTCATTGTGACCTTTGTGGGTTGTATCAGTGTCACTGTGAGTGGTGTGAGGTGTATCTGTGTTACAGTTACCGCTGAGGGGTGTATCAGTATCACAGTGAGCGGTGAGGGGTGTATCAGTGTCACAGTGAGCGGTGATGGGTGTATCAGTGTCACAGTGACTGGTGATGGGTGTATCAGTGTTTCAGTGACCGGTATGGCATGTATCAGTGTCACATTGAGCGGTGAGGGGTATATCAGTGTTTCAGTGACTGGTGTTGGTTATATCACTGTTTCAGTGACCGGTGTGGGGTGTATCAGTGTTTCAGTAACGGGTGTGTCATGGGTCAGTGTTTCAGCGACGGGTGTGTGGTGTATCAGTGTCACAGTGAGCGGTGAGGGGTATATCAGTGTTTCAGTGACTGGTGTTGGTTATATCACTGTTTCAGTGACCGGTGTGGGGTGTATCAGTGTTTCAGTAACGGGTGTGTCATGGGTCAGTGTTTCAGTGACGGGTGTGGGTTGTATCAGTGTCACAGTGAGCGGTGAGGGGTATATCAGTGTTTCAGTGACTGGTGTGGGTTATATCACTGTTTCAGTGGCCGGTGTGGGGTGTATCAGTGTTTCAGTAACGGGTGTGTCATGGGTCAGTGTTTCTGTGACGGGTGTGGGGTGTATCAGTGTTTCAGTAATCGGTGAGGGGTGTATCACTGTTTCAGTGACTGGTGTGGGGTGTATCAGTGTCACAGTGACCGGTGACTGGTGTATCAGTGTTTCAGTGACGGGTGTGGGGTGTATCAGTGTCACAGTGAGCGGTGAGGGTTGTATCAGTGTCACAGTTTGCAGTGACGGGTGTATCAGTGTCATAGTGACCTTTGTGGGTTGTATCAGTGTCACAGTGACCGGTGTGGGGTGTATCAGTGTTACAGTGACCGGTGTGGTGTGTATCAGTATCACAGTGAGCGGTGAGGGGTGTATCAGTGTCACAGTGAGCGGTGATGGGTGTATCAGTGTCACAGTGACTGGTGACTGGTGTATCAGTGTTTGAGTGACCGGTGTGGCGTGTATCAGTGTCACAGTGAGCGGTGAGGGGTATATCAGTGTTTCAGTGACTGGTGTGGGTTATATCACTGTTTCAGTGACCGGTGTGGCGTGTATCAGTGTTTCAGCAACGGGTGTGTCATGGGTCAGTGTTTCTGTGACGGGTTTGGGGTGTATCAGTGTTTCAGTAATCGGTGAGGGGTGTATCACTGTTTCAGTGACTGGTGTGGGGTGTATCAGTGTTTCAGTAACGGGTGTGTCATGGGTCAGTGTTTCAGTGACGGGTTTGGGGTGTATCAGTGTCACAGTGACCGGTGTATGGTGTATCAGTGTTTCATTGACCGGTGAGTGGTGTATCAGTGTTTCAGTGACCGGTGTAGGGTGTATCAGTGTCACTGTGACCGGTGTGGGGTGTATCAGTGTCACAGTGACCGGTGAGGGGTGTATCAGTGTTTCATTGACCGGTGAGTGGTGTATCAGTGTTTCATTGACCGGTGTGGGGTGTATCAGTGTCACTGTGACCGGTGTGGGGTGTATCAGTGTTTCATTGACCGGTGAGTGGTGTATCAGTGTTTCAGTGACCGGTGTGGGGTGTATCAGTGTCTGGTTGACCGGTGAGTGGTGTACCAGTGTTACAGTGACTGGTGAGGGGTGTATCAGTGTCACAGTGATCAGTGTTGGGTGTATCAGTGTCACAGTGACCGGATAGTGGTGTATCAGTGTCATAATGACCGGTGTGGGGTGTATCAGTGTCACAGTGACCGGTGAGTGGTGTATCAGTGTCACAGTGACCGGTGTGGGGTGTATCAGTTTCACAGTTACCGGTGTGGGGTGTATCAGTGTCTCAGTGATGTGTGTGGGGTGTATCAGTGTCACAGTGACCGGTGTGTGGATTATCTGTGTCACAGTGACCGGTGAGTGGTGTACCTGTGTCACAGTGACTGGTGAGGGGTGTATCAGTGTCACAGTGACCGGTGTGGGGTGTATCAGTGTTTCAGTGACGGGTGTGGGGTGTATCAGTGTTTCAGTGATCGGTGAGGGGTGTATCAGTGTAACAGTGAGCGGTGATGGGTGTATCAGTGTCTCAGTGACCGGTGAATGGTGTATCAGTGTCACAGTGACCGGTGAGGGGTGTATCAGTGTCACATTGAGCGGTGATGGGTGTATCAGTGTCACAGTGACAGGTGAAGGGTGTATTAGTGTCACAGTGAGCGGTGAGGGGTGTATCAGTGTCACAGTTTGCAGTGACGTGTGTATCAGTGTCATAGTGACCTTTGTGGGTTGTATCAGTGTCACTGTGAGTGGTGTGAGGTGTATCTGTGTTACAGTTACCGCTGAGGGGTGTATCAGTATCACAGTAAGCGGTGAGGGGTGTATCAGTGTCACAGTGAGCGGTGATGGGTGTATCAGTGTCACAGTGACTGGTGATGGGTGTATCAGTGTTTCAGTGACCGGTGTGGCATGGGTCAGTGTTTCAGTTACGTGTGTGGGGTGTATCAGTGTTTCAGTGATCGGTGAGGGGTGTATCAGTGTCACAGTGAGCGGTGAGGGGTGTATCAGTGTCACAGTGACCGGTGTGGGGTGTATCAGTGTCACAGTGACCGGTGATGGGTGTATCAGTGTCACAGTGACCGGTGAAGGGTGAATCAGTGTCACAGTGACCGGTGAGGGGTGTATCAGTGTCACAGTTTGCAGTGACGGGTGTATCAGTGTCATAGTGACCTTTGTGGGTTGTATCAGTGTCACTGTGAGTGGTGTGAGGTGTATCTGTGTTACAGTTACCGCTGAGGGGTGTATCAGTATCACAGTGACCGGTGAGGGGTGTATCAGTGTCACAGTGAGCGGTGACGGGTGTATCAGTGTTTCAGTGACCGGTGTGGCATGTATCAGTGTCACATTGAGCGGTGAGGGGTATATCAGTGTTTCAGTGACTGGTGTGGGTTATATCACTGTTTCAGTGACCGGTGTGGGGTGTATCAGTGTTTCAGTAACGGGTGTGTCATGGGTCAGTGTTTCAGTGACGGGTGTGTGGTGTATCAGTGTTTCAGTGATCGGTGAGGGGTGTATCAGTGTCACAGAGACCGCTGTGGGGTGTATCAGTGTCACAGTGACCGGTGAGGGGTGTATCAGTGTCACAGTGAGCGGTGATGGGTGTATCAGTGTCACAGTGAGCGGTGAGGGGAGTATCAGTGTTACAGTTTGCAGTGACGGGTGTATCAGTGTCATAGTGACCTTTGTGGGTTGTATCAGTGTCACTGTGAGTGGTGTGAGGTGTATCTGTGTTACAGTTACCGCTGAGGGGTGTATCAGTATCACAGTGACCGGTGAGGGGTGTATCAGTGTCACAGTGAGCGGTGACGGGTGTATCAGTGTTTCAGTGACCGGTGTGGCATGTATCAGTGTCACAGTGAGCGGTGAGGGGTGTATCAGTGTTACAGTTTGCAGTGACGGGTGTATCAGTGTCATAGTGACCTTTGTGGGTTGTATCAGTGTCACAGTGACCGGTGTGGGGTGTATCAGTATCACAGTGAGCGGTGTGGCGTGTATCAGTGTTTCAGTAACGGGTGTGTCATGGGTCAGTGTTTCAGTGACGGGTGTGGGGTGTATCAGTGTTTCAGTGATCGGTGAGGTGTGTATCAGTGTCACAGTGATCGGTGAGGGGTGTATCAGTGTCTCAGTGACCGGTGTGGGGTGTATCATTGTTTCAGTGACGGGTGTGGGGTGTATCAGTGTTTCAGTGATCGGTGAGGTGTGTATCAGTGTCACAGTGATCGGTGAGGGGTGTATCAGTGTCTCAGTGACCGGTGTGGGGTGTATCATTGTTTCAGTGACCGGTGTGGGGTGTATCAGTGTCACAGTGATCGGTGTGGGGTGTATCTGTGTCTCAGTGGCCGGTGAGTGGTGTATCAGTGTCACAGTGACCGGTGAGGGGTGTATCAGTGTCACAGTGACCGGTGTGGGGTGTATCAGTGTTTCAGTAACGGGTGTGTCATGGGTCAGTGTTTCAGTGATCGGTGAGGGGTGTATCAGTGTCACAGTGGCCGGTGAGTGGTGTATCAGTGTCACAGTGACCGGTGAGGGGTGTATCAGTGTCACAGTCACCGGTGAGTCGTGTATCAGTGTTTCAGTGACCGGTGTGTGGTGTATCAGTGTCACAGTGACTGGTGTGGGGTGTATCAGTATCACAGTGACGGGTGTGGAGTGTATCATTGTTTCAGTGACCGGTGTGGGGTGTATCAGTGTTTCAGTGACCGGTGTGGGGTGTATCACTGTCACAGTGACCGGTGTGGGGTGTATCAGTGTCTCAGTGACCGCTGTGGGGTGTATCAGTGTCTCAGTGACCGCTGTGGGGTGTATCACAGGCACCGTGTCCGGTGTTGGGTGTATCAATATCACAGTGACCAGTGTTGGGTGTATCAGTGTCACAGTGAGCGGTGAGGGGTTTATAAGTGTCACAGTGAGCAGTGAGTGGTGTGACAGTGTTTCAGTGACCGATGTGGGGTGTATCAGTGTCACAGTGACCGGTGTTGGGTGTATCAGTGTTTCAGTGACCAGTGTGGGGTGTATCAGTGTCACAGTGACCGGTGAGGGTTGTATCTGTGTTTCAGTGAGGTGTATGTCGTGTGTCAGTGTTACAGTGACCGGTGAGGGGTGTATCAGTGTCACACTGACCGGTGAGGGGTGTATCAGTGTTACAGTGACCTGTGTGGGCTGTATCTGTGTCACTATGAGCGGTGATGTGTGTAACAGGGTCACTGTGAGCGGTTATGTGTGTATCAATGTCACAGTTTGCAGTGAGGGGTGTATCAGTGTCATAGTGACCTTTGTGGGGTGTATCAGTGTCACTGTGAGCGGTGTGAGGTGTATCTGTGTTACAGTGACCGGTGAGGGGTGTATCAGTATCACAGTGAGCGGTGAGGGGTGTATCAGTGTCACAGTGAGCGGTGAGGGGTGTATCATTGTCACAGTGACTGGTGACGGGTGTATCAGTGTTTCAGTGACCGGTGTGGCATGTATCAGTGTCACATTGAGCGGTGAGGGGTATATCAGTGTTTCAGTGACTGGTGTGGGTTATATCACTGTTTCAGTGACCGGTGTGGGGTGTATCAGTGTTTCAGTAACGGGTGTGTCATGGGTCAGTGTTTCAGTGACGGGTGTGTGGTGTATCAGTGTTTCAGTGATCGGTGAGGGGTGTATCAGTGTCACAGAGACCGCTGTGGGGTGTATCAGTGTCACAGTGACCGGTGAGGGGTGTATCAGTGTCACAGTGAGCGGTGATGGGTGTATCAGTGTCACAGTGAGCGGTGAGGGGTGTATCAGTGTTACAGTTTGCAGTGACGGGGGTATCAGTGTCATAGTGACCTTTGTGGGTTGTATCAGTGTCACTGTGAGCGGTGTGAGGTGTATCTGTGTTACAGTGACCACTGAGGGGTGTATCAGTATCACAGTGACCGGTGTGGCGTGTATCAGTGTTTCAGTGACGGGTGTGGGGTGTATCAGTGTTTCAGTGATCGGTGAGGGGTGTATCAGTGTCTCAGTGACCGGTGTGGGGTGTATCATTGTTTCAGTGACCAGTGTGGGGTGTATCAGTGTATCAGTGACCGGTGTGGGGTGTATCAGTGTCACAATGACCGCTGTTGGGTGTATCAGTGTCACAGTGACCGGTGAAGGGGTGTATCAGTGTCACAGTGAGCGGTGATGGGTGTATCAGTGTCACAGTGACCGGTGAGGGGTGTATCAGTGTCACAGTTTGCAGTGACGGGTGTATCAGTGTCATAGTGACCGGTGTGGGGTGTATCAGTGTTTCAGTGACCGGTGTGGGGTGTATCAGTGTCACAGTGACCGGTGAAGGGTGTATCAGTGTCACAGTGAGCGGTGAGGGGTGTATCAGTGTCACAGTTTGCAGTGACGTGTGTATCAGTGTCATTGTGACCTTTGTGGGTTGTATCAGTGTCACTGTGAGTGGTGTGAGGTGTATCTGTGTTACAGTTACCGCTGAGGGGTGTATCAGTATCACAGTGAGCGGTGAGGGGTGTATCAGTGTCACAGTGAGCGGTGATGGGTGTATCAGTGTCACAGTGACTGGTGATGGGTGTATCAGTGTTTCAGTGACCGGTATGGCATGTATCAGTGTCACATTGAGCGGTGAGGGGTATATCAGTGTTTCAGTGACTGGTGTTGGTTATATCACTGTTTCAGTGACCGGTGTGGGGTGTATCAGTGTTTCAGTAACGGGTGTGTCATGGGTCAGTGTTTCAGTGACCGGTGAGGGGTGTATCAGTGTTTCAGTGACCGGTGTGGGGTGTATCAGTGTTTCAGCGACGGGTGTGTCATGGGTCAGTGTTTCAGTGACCGGTGTGGGGTGTATCAGTGTTTCAGTGACCGGTGTGGGGTGTATCAGTGTTTCAGTAACGGGTGTGTCATGGGTCAGTGTTTCAGTGACGGGTGTGGGGTGTATCAGTGTCACAGTGACCGGTGTGGGGTGTATCAGTGTTTCAGCGACGGGTGTGTCATGGGTCAGTGTTTCTGTGACGGGTGTGGGGTGTATCAGTGTTTCAGTAATCGGTGAGGGGTGTATCACTGTTTCTGTGACTGGTGTGGGGTGTATCAGTGTCACAGTGACCGGTGACTGGTGTATCAGTGTTTCAGTGACGGGTGTGGGGTGTATCAGTGTCACAGTGAGCGGTGAGGGTTGTATCAGTGTCACAGTTTGCAGTGACGGGTGTATCAGTGTCATAGTGACCTTTGTGGGTTGTATCAGTGTCACAGTGACCGGTGTGGGGTGTATCAGTGTTACAGTGACCGGTGTGGTGTGTATCAGTATCACAGTGAGCGGTGAGGGGTGTATCAGTGTCACAGTGAGCGGTGATGGGTGTATCAGTGTCACAGTGACTGGTGACTGGTGTATCAGTGTTTGAGTGACCGGTGTGGCGTGTATCATGGTCACAGTGAGCGGTGAGGGGTATATCAGTGTTTCAGTGACTGGTGTGGGTTATATCACTGTTTCAGTGACCGGTGTGGCGTGTATCAGTGTTTCAGCAACGGGTGTGTCATGGGGTCAGTGTTTCAGTGACGGGTGTGGGGTGTATCAGTGTTTCAGTAATCGGTGAGGGGTGTATCACTGTTTCAGTGACTGGTGTGGGGTGTATCAGTGTTTCAGTAACGGGTGTGGGGTGTATCAGTGTTTCAGTGACCGGTGTGGGGTGTATCAGTGTTTCAGTAACGGGTGTGTCATGGGTCAGTGTTTCAGTGACGGGTTTGGGGTGTATCAGTGTCACAGTGACCGGTGTATGGTGTATCAGTGTTTCATTGACCGGTGAGTGGTGTATCAGTGTTTCAGTGACCGGTGTAGGGTGTATCAGTGTCACTGTGACCGGTGTGGGGTGTATCAGTGTCACAGTGACCGGTGAGGGGTGTATCAGTGTCACTGTGACCGGTGTGGGGTGTATCAGTGTTTCATTGACCGGTGAGTGGTGTATCAGTGTTTCTGTGACCGGTGTGGGGTGTATCAGTGTCTGGTTGACCGGTGAGTGGTGTACCAGTGTTACAGTGACTGGTGAGGGGTGTATCATTGTTTCAGTGACCCGTGTGGGGTGCATCAGTGTCACAGTGACCAGTGTTGTGTGTATCAGTGTTTCAGTGACCGGTGTGGGGTGTATCAGTGTCACAGTGACCGGTGAGGGGTGTATCATTGTCACAGTGACTGGTGAGGGGTGTATCAGTATCACAGTGAGCGGTGAGGGGTGTATCAGTGTCACAGTGAGCGGTGAGGGGTGTATCATTGTCACAGTGACTGGTGACGGGTGTATCAGTGTTTCAGTGACCGGTGTGGCATGTATCAGTGTCACATTGAGCGGTGAGGGGTATATCAGTGTTTCAGTGACTGGTGTGGGTTATATCACTGTTTCAGTGACCGGTGTGGGGTGTATCAGTGTTTCAGTAACGGGTGTGTCATGGGTCAGTGTTTCAGTGACGGGTGTGTGGTGTATCAGTGTTTCAGTGATCGGTGAGGGGTGTATCAGTGTCACAGAGACCGCTGTGGGGTGTATCAGTGTCACAGTGACCGGTGAGGGGTGTATCAGTGTCACAGTGAGCGGTGATGGGTGTATCAGTGTCACAGTGAGCGGTGAGGGGTGTATCAGTGTTACAGTTTGCAGTGACGGGGGTATCAGTGTCATAGTGACCTTTGTGGGTTGTATCAGTGTCACTGTGAGCGGTGTGAGGTGTATCTGTGTTACAGTGACCACTGAGGGGTGTATCAGTATCACAGTGACCGGTGTGGCGTGTATCAGTGTTTCAGTGACGGGTGTGGGGTGTATCAGTGTTTCAGTGATCGGTGAGGGGTGTATCAGTGTCTCAGTGACCGGTGTGGGGTGTATCATTGTTTCAGTGACCAGTGTGGGGTGTATCAGTGTATCAGTGACCGGTGTGGGGTGTATCAGTGTCACAATGACCGCTGTTGGGTGTATCAGTGTCACAGTGACCGGTGAAGGGGTGTATCAGTGTCACAGTGAGCGGTGATGGGTGTATCAGTGTCACAGTGACCGGTGAGGGGTGTATCAGTGTCACAGTTTGCAGTGACGGGTGTATCAGTGTCATAGTGACCGGTGTGGGGTGTATCAGTGTTTCAGTGACCGGTGTGGGGTGTATCAGTGTCACAGTGACCGGTGAAGGGTGTATCAGTGTCACAGTGAGCGGTGAGGGGTGTATCAGTGTCACAGTTTGCAGTGACGTGTGTATCAGTGTCATTGTGACCTTTGTGGGTTGTATCAGTGTCACTGTGAGTGGTGTGAGGTGTATCTGTGTTACAGTTACCGCTGAGGGGTGTATCAGTATCACAGTGAGCGGTGAGGGGTGTATCAGTGTCACAGTGAGCGGTGATGGGTGTATCAGTGTCACAGTGACTGGTGATGGGTGTATCAGTGTTTCAGTGACCGGTATGGCATGTATCAGTGTCACATTGAGCGGTGAGGGGTATATCAGTGTTTCAGTGACTGGTGTTGGTTATATCACTGTTTCAGTGACCGGTGTGGGGTGTATCAGTGTTTCAGTAACGGGTGTGTCATGGGTCAGTGTTTCAGTGACCGGTGAGGGGTGTATCAGTGTTTCAGTGACCGGTGTGGGGTGTATCAGTGTTTCAGCGACGGGTGTGTCATGGGTCAGTGTTTCAGTGACCGGTGTGGGGTGTATCAGTGTTTCAGTGACCGGTGTGGGGTGTATCAGTGTTTCAGTAACGGGTGTGTCATGGGTCAGTGTTTCAGTGACGGGTGTGGGGTGTATCAGTGTCACAGTGACCGGTGTGGGGTGTATCAGTGTTTCAGCGACGGGTGTGTCATGGGTCAGTGTTTCTGTGACGGGTGTGGGGTGTATCAGTGTTTCAGTAATCGGTGAGGGGTGTATCACTGTTTCTGTGACTGGTGTGGGGTGTATCAGTGTCACAGTGACTGGTGACTGGTGTATCAGTGTTTCAGTGACGGGTGTGGGGTGTATCAGTGTCACAGTGAGCGGTGAGGGTTGTATCAGTGTCACAGTTTGCAGTGACGGGTGTATCAGTGTCATAGTGACCTTTGTGGGTTGTATCAGTGTCACAGTGACCGGTGTGGGGTGTATCAGTGTTACAGTGACCGGTGTGGTGTGTATCAGTATCACAGTGAGCGGTGAGGGGTGTATCAGTGTCACAGTGAGCGGTGATGGGTGTATCAGTGTCACAGTGACTGGTGACTGGTGTATCAGTGTTTGAGTGACCGGTGTGGCGTGTATCATGGTCACAGTGAGCGGTGAGGGGTATATCAGTGTTTCAGTGACTGGTGTGGGTTATATCACTGTTTCAGTGACCGGTGTGGCGTGTATCAGTGTTTCAGCAACGGGTGTGTCATGGGGTCAGTGTTTCAGTGACGGGTGTGGGGTGTATCAGTGTTTCAGTAATCGGTGAGGGGTGTATCACTGTTTCAGTGACTGGTGTGGGGTGTATCAGTGTTTCAGTAACGGGTGTGGGGTGTATCAGTGTTTCAGTGACCGGTGTGGGGTGTATCAGTGTTTCAGTAACGGGTGTGTCATGGGTCAGTGTTTCAGTGACGGGTTTGGGGTGTATCAGTGTCACAGTGACCGGTGTATGGTGTATCAGTGTTTCATTGACCGGTGAGTGGTGTATCAGTGTTTCAGTGACCGGTGTAGGGTGTATCAGTGTCACTGTGACCGGTGTGGGGTGTATCAGTGTCACAGTGACCGGTGAGGGGTGTATCAGTGTCACTGTGACCGGTGTGGGGTGTATCAGTGTTTCATTGACCGGTGAGTGGTGTATCAGTGTTTCAGTGACCGGTGTGGGGTGTATCAGTGTCTGGTTGACCGGTGAGTGGTGTACCAGTGTTACAGTGACTGGTGAGGGGTGTATCATTGTTTCAGTGACCCGTGTGGGGTGCATCAGTGTCACAGTGACCAGTGTTGTGTGTATCAGTGTTTCAGTGACCGGTGTGGGGTGTATCAGTGTCACAGTGACCGGTGAGTGGTGTATCAGTGTCACAGTGATCAGTGTTGGGTGTATCAGTGTCACAGTGACCGGATAGTGGTGTATCAGTGTCATAATGACCGGTGTGGGGTGTATCAGTGTCACAGTGACCGGTGAGTGGTGTATCAGTGTCACAGTGACCGGTGTGGGGTGTATCAGTTTCACAGTTACCGGTGTGGGGTGTATCAGTGTCTCAGTGATGTGTGTGGGGTGTATCAGTGTCACAGTGACCGGTGTGTGGATTATCTGTGTCACAGTGACCGGTGAGTGGTGTACCTGTGTCACAGTGACTGGTGAGGGGTGTATCAGTGTCACAGTGACCGGTGTGGGGTGTATCAGTGTTTCAGTGACGGGTGTGGGGTGTATCAGTGTTTCAGTGATCGGTGAGGGGTGTATCAGTGTAACAGTGAGCGGTGATGGGTGTATCAGTGTCTCAGTGACCGGTGAATGGTGTATCAGTGTCACAGTGACCGGTGAGGGGTGTATCAGTGTCACAGTGAGCGGTGATGGGTGTATCAGTGTCACAGTGACAGGTGAAGGGTGTATCAGTGTCACAGTGAGCGGTGAGGGGTGTATCAGTGTCACAGTTTGCAGTGACGTGTGTATCAGTGTCATAGTGACCTTTGTGGGTTGTATCAGTGTCACTGTGAGTGGTGTGAGGTGTATCTGTGTTACAGTTACCGCTGAGGGGTGTATCAGTATCACAGTAAGCGGTGAGGGGTGTATCAGTGTCACAGTGAGCGGTGATGGGTGTATCAGTGTCACAGTGACTGGTGATGGGTGTATCAGTGTTTCAGTGACCGGTGTGGCATGGGTCAGTGTTTCAGTGACGTGTGTGGGGTGTATCAGTGTTTCAGTGATCGGTGAGGGGTGTATCAGTGTCACAGTGAGCGGTGAGGGGTGTATCAGTGTCACAGTGACCGGTGTGGGGTGTATCAGTGTCACAGTGACCGGTGATGGGTGTATCAGTGTCACAGTGACCGGTGAAGGGTGAATCAGTGTCACAGTGACCGGTGAGGGGTGTATCAGTGTCACAGTTTGCAGTGACGGGTGTATCAGTGTCATAGTGACCTTTGTGGGTTGTATCAGTGTCACTGTGAGTGGTGTGAGGTGTATCTGTGTTACAGTTACCGCTGAGGGGTGTATCAGTATCACAGTGACCGGTGAGGGGTGTATCAGTGTCACAGTGAGCGGTGACGGGTGTATCAGTGTTTCAGTGACCGGTGTGGCATGTATCAGTGTCACATTGAGCGGTGTGGGGTGTATCAGTGTTTCAGTAACGGGTGTGTCATGGGTCAGTGTTTCAGTGACGGGTGTGTGGTGTATCAGTGTTTCAGTGATCGGTGAGGGGTGTATCAGTGTCACAGAGACCGCTGTGGGGTGTATCAGTGTCACAGTGACCGGTGAGGGGTGTATCAGTGTCACAGTGAGCGGTGATGGGTGTATCAGTGTCACAGTGAGCGGTGAGGGGTGTATCAGTGTTACAGTTTGCAGTGACGGGTGTATCAGTGTCATAGTGACCTTTGTGGGTTGTATCAGTGTCACTGTGAGCGGTGTGAGGTGTATCTGTGTTACAGTGACCACTGAGGGGTGTATCAGTATCACAGTGACCGGTGTGGGGTGTATCAGTGTTTCAGTAACGGGTGTGTCATGGGTCAGTGTTTCAGTGACGGGTGTGGGGTGTATCAGTGTTTCAGTGATCGGTGAGGTGTGTATCAGTGTCACAGTGATCGGTGAGGGGTGTATCAGTGTCTCAGTGACCGGTGTGGGGTGTATCATTGTTTCAGTGACCGGTGTGGGGTGTATCAGTGTCACAATGACCGCTGTTGGGTGTATCAGTGTCACAGTGACCGGTGAAGGGGTGTATCAGTGTCACAGTGAGCGGTGATGGGTGTATCAGTGTCACAGTGACCGGTGAGGGGTGTATCAGTGTCACAGTTTGCAGTGACGGGTGTATCAGTGTCATAGTGACCGGTGTGGGGTGTATCAGTGTTTCAGTGACCGGTGTGGGGTGTATCAGTTTCACAGTGACCGGTGTGGGGTGTATCAGTGTCTCAGTGATGTGTGTGGGGTGTATCAGTATCACAGTGAGCGGTGAGGGGTGTATCTGTGTCACAGTGACTGGTGACTGGTGTATCAGTGTTTCAGTGACCGGTGTGGCGTGTATCAGTGTCACAGTGAGCGGTGAGGGGTATATCAGTGTTTCAGTGACTGGTGTGGGTTATATCACTGTTTCAGTGACCGGTGTGGGGTGTATCAGTGTTTCAGTAACGGGTGTGTCATGGGTCAGTGTTTCAGTGACGGGTGTGTGGTGTATCAGTGTTTCAGTGATCGGTGAGGGGTGTATCAGTGTCACAGAGACCGCTGTGGGGTGTATCAGTGTCACAGTGACCGGTGAGGGGTGTATCAGTGTCACAGTGAGCGGTGATGGGTGTATCAGTGTCACAGTGAGCGGTGAGGGGTGTATCAGTGTTACAGTTTGCAGTGACGGGTGTATCAGTGTCATAGTGACCTTTGTGGGTTGTATCAGTGTCACTGTGAGCGGTGTGAGGTGTATCTGTGTTACAGTGACCACTGAGGGGTGTATCAGTATCACAGTGACCGGTGTGGCGTGTATCAGTGTTTCAGTAACGGGTGTGTCATGGGTCAGTGTTTCAGTGACGGGTGTGGGGTGTATCAGTGTTTCAGTGATCGGTGAGGGGTGTATCAGTGTCTCAGTGACCGGTGTGGGGTGTATCATTGTTTCAGTGACCGGTGTGGGGTGTATCAGTGTATCAGTGACCGGTGTGGGGTGTATCAGTGTCACAATGACCGCTGTTGGGTGTATCAGTGTCACAGTGACCGGTGAAGGGGTGTATCAGTGTCACAGTGAGCGGTGATGGGTGTATCAGTGTCACAGTGACCGGTGAGGGGTGTATCAGTGTCACAGTTTGCAGTGACGGGTGTATCAGTGTCATAGTGACCGGTGTGGGGTGTATCAGTGTTTCAGTGACCGGTGTGGGGTGTATCAGTGTCACAGTGACCGGTGAAGGGTGTATCAGTGTCACAGTGAGCGGTGAGGGGTGTATCAGTGTCACAGTTTGCAGTGACGTGTGTATCAGTGTCATTGTGACCTTTGTGGGTTGTATCAGTGTCACTGTGAGTGGTGTGAGGTGTATCTGTGTTACAGTTACCGCTGAGGGGTGTATCAGTATCACAGTGAGCGGTGAGGGGTGTATCAGTGTCACAGTGAGCGGTGATGGGTGTATCAGTGTCACAGTGACTGGTGATGGGTGTATCAGTGTTTCAGTGACCGGTATGGCATGTATCAGTGTCACATTGAGCGGTGAGGGGTATATCAGTGTTTCAGTGACTGGTGTTGGTTATATCACTGTTTCAGTGACCGGTGTGGGGTGTATCAGTGTTTCAGTAACGGGTGTGTCATGGGTCAGTGTTTCAGTGACGGGTGTGGGGTGTATCAGTGTTTCAGCGACGGGTGTGTCATGGGTCAGTGTTTCTGTGACGGGTGTGGGGTGTATCAGTGTTTCAGTAATCGGTGAGGGGTGTATCAGTGTTTCAGCGACTGGTGTGGGGTGTATCAGTGTCACAGTGACCGGTGACTGGTGTATCAGTGTTTCAGTGACGGGTGTGGGGTGTATCAGTGTCACAGTGAGCGGTGAGGGTTGTATTAGTGTCACAGTTTGCAGTGACGGGTGTATCAGTGTCATAGTGACCTTTGTGGGTTGTATCAGTGTCACAGTGACCGGTGTGGGGTCTATCAGTGTTACAGTGACCGGTGTGGTGTGTATCAGTATCACAGTGAGCGGTGAGGGGTGTATCAGTGTCACAGTGAGCGGTGATGGGTGTATCAGTGTCACAGTGACTGGTGACTGGTGTATCAGTGTTTGAGTGACCGGTGTGGCGTGTATCAGTGTCACAGTGAGCGGTGAGGGGTATATCAGTGTTTCAGTGACTGGTGTGGGTTATATCACTGTTTCAGTGACCGGTGTGGCGTGTATCAGTGTTTCAGCAACGGGTGTGTCATGGGTCAGTGTTTCAGTGACGGGTGTGGGGTGTATCAGTGTTTCAGTAATCGGTGAGGGGTGTATCAGTGTCACATTGAGCGGTGAGGGGTATATCAGTGTTTCAGTGACTGGTGTTGGTTATATCACTGTTTCAGTGACCGGTGTGGGGTGTATCAGTGTTTCAGTAATCGGTGAGGGGTGTATCAGTGTTTCAGTGACTGGTGTGGGGTGTATCAGTGTCACAGTGACCGGTGACTGGTGTATCAGTGTTTCAGTGACGGGTGTGGGGTGTATCAGTGTCACAGTGAGCGGTGAGGGGTGTATCAGTGTCACAGTTTGCAGTGACGTGTGTATCAGTGTCATTGTGACCTTTGTGGGTTGTATCAGTGTCACTGTGAGTGGTGTGAGGTGTATCTGTGTTACAGTTACCGCTGAGGGGTGTATCAGTATCACAGTGAGCGGTGAGGGGTGTATCAGTGTCACAGTGAGCGGTGATGGGTGTATCAGTGTCACAGTGACTGGTGATGGGTGTATCAGTGTTTCAGTGACCGGTATGGCATGTATCAGTGTCACATTGAGCGGTGAGGGGTATATCAGTGTTTCAGTGACTGGTGTTGGTTATATCACTGTTTCAGTGACCGGTGTGGGGTGTATCAGTGTTTCAGTAATCGGTGAGGGGTGTATCAGTGTTTCAGTGACTGGTGTGGGGTGTATCAGTGTCACAGTGACCGGTGACTGGTGTATCAGTGTTTCAGTGACGGGTGTGGGGTGTATCAGTGTCACAGTGAGCGGTGAGGGTTGTATCAGTGTCACAGTTTGCAGTGACGGGTGTATCAGTGTCATAGTGACCTTTGTGGGTTGTATCAGTGTCACAGTGACCGGTGTGGGGTCTATCAGTGTTACAGTGACCGGTGTGGTGTGTATCAGTATCACAGTGAGCGGTGAGGGGTGTATCAGTGTCACAGTGAGCGGTGATGGGTGTATCAGTGTCACAGTGACTGGTGACTGGTGTATCAGTGTTTGAGTGACCGGTGTGGCGTGTATCAGTGTCACAGTGAGCGGTGAGGGGTATATCAGTGTTTCAGTGACTGGTGTGGGTTATATCACTGTTTCAGTGACCGGTGTGGCGTGTATCAGTGTTTCAGCAACGGGTGTGTCATGGGTCAGTGTTTCAGTGACGGGTGTGGGGTGTATCAATGTTTCAGTAATCGGTGAGGGGTGTATCAGTGTCACAGTGACCGGTGAGGGGTGTATCACTGTTTCAGTGACTGGTGTGGGGTGTATCAGTGTTTCAGTGACGGGTGTGGGGTGTATCAGTGTCTCAGTAATCGGTGAGGGGTGTATCACTGTTTCAGTGACGGGTGTGGGGTGTATCACTGTTTCAGTGACGGGTGTGGGGTGTATCAGTGTCTCAGTAATCGGTGAGGGGTATATCACTGTTTCAGTGACTGGTGTGGGGTGTATCAGTGTTTCAGTGACCGGTGTGGGGTGTATTTGTGTTACAGTGACCGGTGTGGGGTGTATCACTATTTCAGTGACCGGTGTGGGGTGTATCAGTGTTTCAGTAACGGGTGTGTCATGGGTCAGTGTTTCAGTGACGGGTTTGGGGTGTATCAGTGTCACAGTGACCGGTGTATGGTGTATCAGTGTTTCATTGACCGGTGAGTGGTGTATCAGTGTTTCAGTGACCGGTGAGGGGTGTATCAGTGTCACTGTGACCGGTGTGGGGTGTATCAGTGTTTCATTGACCGGTGAGTGGTGTATCAGTGTTTCAGTGACCGGTGTGGGGTGTATCAGTGTCTGGTTGACCGGTGAGTGGTGTACCAGTGTTACAGTGACTGGTGAGGGGTGTATCATTGTTTCAGTGACCCGTGTGGGGTGCATCAGTGTCACAGTGACCAGTGTTGTGTGTATCAGTGTTTCAGTGACCGGTGTGGGGTGTATCAGTGTCACAGTGACTGGTGATGGGTGTATCAGTGTTTCAGTGACCGGTGTGGCATGGGTCAGTGTTTCAGTGACGTGTGTGGGGTGTATCAGTGTTTCAGTGATCGGTGAGGGGTGTATCAGTGTCACAGTGAGCGGTGAGGGGTGTATCAGTGTCACAGTGACCGGTGTGGGGTGTATCAGTGTCACAGTGACCGGTGATGGGTGTATCAGTGTCACAGTGACCGGTGAAGGGTGAATCAGTGTCACAGTGACCGGTGAGGGGTGTATCAGTGTCACAGTTTGCAGTGACGGGTGTATCAGTGTCATAGTGACCTTTGTGGGTTGTATCAGTGTCACTGTGAGTGGTGTGAGGTGTATCTGTGTTACAGTTACCGCTGAGGGGTGTATCAGTATCACAGTGACCGGTGAGGGGTGTATCAGTGTCACAGTGAGCGGTGACGGGTGTATCAGTGTTTCAGTGACCGGTGTGGCATGTATCAGTGTCACATTGAGCGGTGAGGGGTATATCAGTGTTTCAGTGACTGGTGTGGGTTATATCACTGTTTCAGTGACCGGTGTGGGGTGTATCAGTGTTTCAGTAACGGGTGTGTCATGGGTCAGTGTTTCAGTGACTGGTGTGTGGTGTATCAGTGTTTCAGTGATCGGTGAGGGGTGTATCAGTGTCACAGAGACCGCTGTGGGGTGTATCAGTGTCACAGTGACCGGTGAGGGGTGTATCAGTGTCACAGTGAGCGGTGATGGGTGTATCAGTGTCACAGTGAGCGGTGAGGGGTGTATCAGTGTTACAGTTTGCAGTGACGGGTGTATCAGTGTCATAGTGACCTTTGTGGGTTGTATCAGTGTCACTGTGAGCGGTGTGAGGTGTATCTGTGTTACAGTGACCACTGAGGGGTGTATCAGTATCACAGTGACCGGTGTGGCGTGTATCAGTGTTTCAGTAACGGGTGTGTCATGGGTCAGTGTTTCAGTGACGGGTGTGTGGTGTATCAGTGTTTCAGTGATCGGTGAGGGGTGTATCAGTGTTTCAGTGATCGGTGAGGGGTGTATCAGTGTCTCAGTGACCGGTGTGGGGTGTATCATTGTTTCAGTGACCGGTGTGGGGTGTATCAGTGTATCAGTGACCGGTGTGGGGTGTATCAGTGTCACAATGACCGCTGTTGGGTGTATCAGTGTCACAGTGACCGGTGAAGGGGTGTATCAGTGTCACAGTGAGCGGTGATGGGTGTATCAGTGTCACAGTGACCGGTGCGGGGTGTATCAGTGTCACAGTTTGCAGTGACGGGTGTATCAGTGTCATAGTGACCGGTGTGGGGTGTATCAGTGTTTCAGTGACCGGTGTGGGGTGTATCAGTGTCACAGTGACCGGTGAAGGGTGTATCAGTGTCACAGTGAGCGGTGAGGGGTGTATCAGTGTCACAGTTTGCAGTGACGTGTGTATCAGTGTCATTGTGACCTTTGTGGGTTGTATCAGTGTCACTGTGAGTGGTGTGAGGTGTATCTGTGTTACAGTTACCGCTGAGGGGTGTATCAGTATCACAGTGAGCGGTGAGGGGTGTATCAGTGTCACAGTGAGCGGTGATGGGTGTATCAGTGTCACAGTGACTGGTGATGGGTGTATCAGTGTTTCAGTGACCGGTATGGCATGTATCAGTGTCACATTGAGCGGTGAGGGGTATATCAGTGTTTCAGTGACTGGTGTTGGTTATATCACTGTTTCAGTGACCGGTGTGGGGTGTATCAGTGTTTCAGTAACGGGTGTGTCATGGGTCAGTGTTTCAGTGACGGGTGTGGGGTGTATCAGTGTTTCAGCGACGGGTGTGTCATGGGTCAGTGTTTCTGTGACGGGTGTGGGGTGTATCAGTGTTTCAGTAATCGGTGAGGGGTGTATCAGTGTCACAGTGACTGGTGTGGGGTGTATCAGTGTTTCAGTAACGGGTGTGTCATGGGGTCAGTGTTTCAGTGACGGGTGTGGGGTGTATCAGTGTTTCAGTAATCGGTGAGGGGTGTATCACTGTTTCAGTGACTGGTGTGGGGTGTATCAGTGTCACAGTGACCGGTGACTGGTGTATCAGTGTTTCAGTGACGGGTGTGGGGTGTATCAGTGTCACAGTGAGCGGTGAGGGTTGTATCAGTGTCACAGTTTGCAGTGACGGGTGTATCAGTGTCATAGTGACCTTTGTGGGTTGTATCAGTGTCACAGTGACCGGTGTGGGGTGTATCAGTGTTACAGTGACCGGTGTGGTGTGTATCAGTATCACAGTGAGCGGTGAGGGGTGTATCAGTGTCACAGTGAGCGGTGATGGGTGTATCAGTGTCACAGTGACTGGTGACTGGTGTATCAGTGTTTGAGTGACCGGTGTGGCGTGTATCAGTGTCACAGTGAGCGGTGAGGGGTATATCAGTGTTTCAGTGACTGGTGTGGGTTATATCACTGTTTCAGTGACCGGTGTGGGGTGTATCAGTGTTTCAGTAACGGGTGTGTCATGGGTCAGTGTTTCAGTGACGGGTGTGTGGTGTATCAGTGTTTCAGTGATCGGTGAGGGGTGTATCAGTGTCACAGAGACCGCTGTGGGGTGTATCAGTGTCACAGTGACCGGTGAGGGGTGTATCAGTGTCACAGTGAGCGGTGATGGGTGTATCAGTGTCACAGTGAGCGGTGAGGGGTGTATCAGTGTTACAGTTTGCAGTGACGGGTGTATCAGTGTCATAGTGACCTTTGTGGGTTGTATCAGTGTCACTGTGAGCGGTGTGAGGTGTATCTGTGTTACAGTGACCACTGAGGGGTGTATCAGTATCACAGTGACCGGTGTGGCGTGTATCAGTGTTTCAGTAACGGGTGTGTCATGGGTCAGTGTTTCAGTGACGGGTGTGTGGTGTATCAGTGTTTCAGTGATCGGTGAGGGGTGTATCAGTGTTTCAGTGATCGGTGAGGGGTGTATCAGTGTCTCAGTGACCGGTGTGGGGTGTATCATTGTTTCAGTGACCGGTGTGGGGTGTATCAGTGTATCAGTGACCGGTGTGGGGTGTATCAGTGTCACAATGACCGCTGTTGGGTGTATCAGTGTCACAGTGACCGGTGAAGGGGTGTATCAGTGTCACAGTGAGCGGTGATGGGTGTATCAGTGTCACAGTGACCGGTGAGGGGTGTATCAGTGTCACAGTTTGCAGTGACGGGTGTATCAGTGTCATAGTGACCGGTGTGGGGTGTATCAGTGTTTCAGTGACCGGTGTGGGGTGTATCAGTGTCACAGTGACCGGTGAAGGGTGTATCAGTGTCACAGTGAGCGGTGAGGGGTGTATCAGTGTCACAGTTTGCAGTGACGTGTGTATCAGTGTCATTGTGACCTTTGTGGGTTGTATCAGTGTCACTGTGAGTGGTGTGAGGTGTATCTGTGTTACAGTTACCGCTGAGGGGTGTATCAGTATCACAGTGAGCGGTGAGGGGTGTATCAGTGTCACAGTGAGCGGTGATGGGTGTATCAGTGTCACAGTGACTGGTGATGGGTGTATCAGTGTTTCAGTGACCGGTATGGCATGTATCAGTGTCACATTGAGCGGTGAGGGGTATATCAGTGTTTCAGTGACTGGTGTTGGTTATATCACTGTTTCAGTGACCGGTGTGGGGTGTATCAGTGTTTCAGTAACGGGTGTGTCATGGGTCAGTGTTTCAGTGACGGGTGTGGGGTGTATCAGTGTTTCAGCGACGGGTGTGTCATGGGTCAGTGTTTCTGTGACGGGTGTGGGGTGTATCAGTGTTTCAGTAATCGGTGAGGGGTGTATCAGTGTCACAGTGACTGGTGTGGGGTGTATCAGTGTTTCAGTAACGGGTGTGTCATGGGGTCAGTGTTTCAGTGACGGGTGTGGGGTGTATCAGTGTTTCAGTAATCGGTGAGGGGTGTATCACTGTTTCAGTGACTGGTGTGGGGTGTATCAGTGTCACAGTGACCGGTGACTGGTGTATCAGTGTTTCAGTGACGGGTGTGGGGTGTATCAGTGTCACAGTGAGCGGTGAGGGTTGTATCAGTGTCACAGTTTGCAGTGACGGGTGTATCAGTGTCATAGTGACCTTTGTGGGTTGTATCAGTGTCACAGTGACCGGTGTGGGGTGTATCAGTGTTACAGTGACCGGTGTGGTGTGTATCAGTATCACAGTGAGCGGTGAGGGGTGTATCAGTGTCACAGTGAGCGGTGATGGGTGTATCAGTGTCACAGTGACTGGTGACTGGTGTATCAGTGTTTGAGTGACCGGTGTGGCGTGTATCAGTGTCACAGTGAGCGGTGAGGGGTATATCAGTGTTTCAGTGACTGGTGTGGGTTATATCACTGTTTCAGTGACCGGTGTGGGGTGTATCAGTGTTTCAGCAACGGGTGTGTCATGGGGTCAGTGTTTCAGTGACGGGTGTGGGGTGTATCAGTGTTTCAGTAATCGGTGAGGGGTGTATCACTGTTTCAGTGACTGGTGTGGGGTGTATCAGTGTTTCAGTAACGGGTGTGTCATGGGTCAGTGTTTCATTGACCGGTGAGTGGTGTATCAGTGTCACTGTGACCGGTGTGGGGTGTATCAGTGTCACAGTGACCGGTGAGGGGTGTATCAGTGTCACTGTGACCGGTGTGGGGTGTATCAGTGTTTCATTGACCGGTGAGTGGTGTATCAGTGTTTCAGTGACCGGTGTGGGGTGTATCAGTGTCTGGTTGACCGGTGAGTGGTGTACCAGTGTTACAGTGACTGGTGAGGGGTGTATCATTGTTTCAGTGACCCGTGTGGGGTGCATCAGTGTCACAGTGACCAGTGTTGTGTGTATCAGTGTTTCAGTGACCGGTGTGGGGTGTATCAGTGTCACAGTGACGGGTGTGGGGTGTATCAGTGTTTCAGTGATCGGTGAGGGGTGTATCAGTGTAACAGTGAGCGGTGATGGGTGTATCAGTGTCTCAGTGACCGGTGAATGGTGTATCAGTGTCACAGTGACCGGTGAGGGGTGTATCAGTGTCACAGTGAGCGGTGATGGGTGTATCAGTGTCACAGTGACAGGTGAAGGGTGTATCAGTGTCTCAGTGACCGGTGAATGGTGTATCAGTGTCACAGTGACCGGTGAGGGGTGTATCAGTGTCACAGTGAGCGGTGATGGGTGTATCAGTGTCACAGTGACAGGTGAAGGGTGTATCAGTGTCACAGTGAGCGGTGAGGGGTGTATCAGTGTCACAGTTTGCAGTGACGTGTGTATCAGTGTCATAGTGACCTTTGTGGGTTGTATCAGTGTCACTGTGAGTGGTGTGAGGTGTATCTGTGTTACAGTTACCGCTGAGGGGTGTATCAGTATCACAGTAAGCGGTGAGGGGTGTATCAGTGTCACAGTGAGCGGTGATGGGTGTATCAGTGTCACAGTGACTGGTGATGGGTGTATCAGTGTTTCAGTGACCGGTGTGGCATGGGTCAGTGTTTCAGTGACGTGTGTGGGGTGTATCAGTGTTTCAGTGATCGGTGAGGGGTGTATCAGTGTCACAGTGAGCGGTGAGGGGTGTATCAGTGTCACAGTGACCGGTGTGGGGTGTATCAGTGTCACAGTGACCGGTGATGGGTGTATCAGTGTCACAGTGACCGGTGAAGGGTGAATCAGTGTCACAGTGACCGGTGAGGGGTGTATCAGTGTCACAGTTTGCAGTGACGGGTGTATCAGTGTCATAGTGACCTTTGTGGGTTGTATCAGTGTCACTGTGAGTGGTGTGAGGTGTATCTGTGTTACTGTTACCGCTGAGGGGTGTATCAGTATCACAGTGACCGGTGAGGGGTGTATCAGTGTCACAGTGAGCGGTGACGGGTGTATCAGTGTTTCAGTGACCGGTGTGGCATGTATCAGTGTCACAGTGAGCGGTGATGGGTGTATCAGTGTCACAGTGAGCGGTGAGGGGTGTATCAGTGTTACAGTTTGCAGTGACGGGTGTATCAGTGTCATAGTGACCTTTGTGGGTTGTATCAGTGTCACTGTGAGCGGTGTGAGGTGTATCTGTGTTACAGTGACCACTGAGGGGTGTATCAGTATCACAGTGACCGGTGTGGCGTGTATCAGTGTTTCAGTAACGGGTGTGTCATGGGTCAGTGTTTCAGTGACGGGTGTGGGGTGTATCAGTGTTTCAGTGATCGGTGAGGTGTGTATCAGTGTCACAGTGATCGGTGAGGGGTGTATCAGTGTCTCAGTGACCGGTGTGGGGTGTATCATTGTTTCAGTGACCGGTGTGGGGTGTATCAGTGTATCAGTGACCGGTGTGGGGTGTATCAGTGTCACAATGACCGCTGTTGGGTGTATCAGTGTCACAGTGACCGGTGAAGAGGTGTATCAGTGTCACAGTGAGCGGTGATGGGTGTATCAGTGTCACAGTGACCGGTGAGGGGTGTATCAGTGTCACAGTTTGCAGTGACGGGTGTATCAGTGTCATAGTGACCGGTGTGGGGTGTATCAGTGTTTCAGTGACCGGTGTGGGGTGTATCAGTTTCACAGTGACCGGTGTGGGGTGTATCAGTGTCTCAGTGATGTGTGTGGGGTGTATCAGTATCACAGTGAGCGGTGAGGGGTGTATCTGTGTCACAGTGACTGGTGACTGGTGTATCAGTGTTTCAGTGACCGGTGTGGCGTGTATCAGTGTCACAGTGAGCGGTGAGGGGTATATCAGTGTTTCAGTGACTGGTGTGGGTTATATCACTGTTTCAGTGACCGGTGTGGGGTGTATCAGTGTTTCAGCAACGGGTGTGTCATGGGTCAGTGTTTCAGTGACGGGTGTGGGGTGTATCAGTGTCACAGTGACCGGTGAGGGGTGTATCAGTGTCACAGTGACCTGTGAGGGGTGTATCAGTGTCATAGTGACGGGTGTGGGGTGTATCAGTGTTTCAGCGACGGGTGTGTCATGGTCAGTGTATCAGTGACCGGTGTGGGGTGTATCAGTGTCACAGTGGCCGGTGAGTGGTGTATCAGTGTTTCAGTGATCGGTGAGGGGTGTATCAGTGTCACAGTGGCCGGTGAGTGGTGTATCAGTGTTTCAGTGATCGGTGAGGGGTGTATCAGTGTTTCAGCGACGGGTGTGTCATGGGTCAGTGTCACAGTGACTGGTGTGGGGTGTATCAGTGTCTCAGTGACCGGTGATGGGTGTATCAGTGTCACAGTGACCGGTGTGGGGTGTATCAGTGTTTCAGCGACGGGTGTGTCATGGGTCAGTGTCACAGTGACTGGTGTGGGGTGTATCAGTGTCTCAGTGACCGGTGATGGGTGTATCAGTGTCACAGTGACCGGTGTGGGGTGTATCAGTGTTTCAGCGACGGGTGTGTCATGGGTCAGTGTCACAGTGACCGGTGTGGGGTGTATCAGTGTTTCAGCGACGGGTGTGTCATGGGTCAGTGTCACAGTGACTGGTGTGGGGTGTATCAGTGTTTCAGTGACGGGTGTGTGGTGTATCAGTGTTTCAGTAACGGGTGTGTCATGGGTCAGTGTTTCAGTGACGGGTTTGGGGTGTATCAGTGTCACAGTGACCGGTGTATGGTGTATCAGTGTTTCATTGACCGGTGAGTGGTGTATCAGTGTTTCAGTGACCGGTGTTGGGTGTATCAGTGTCACAGTGACCGGTGAGGGGTGTATCAGTGTCACAGTGACCGGTGTGGGGTGTATCAGTGTTTCAGCGACGGGTGTGTCATGGGTCAGTGTTTCAGTGACGGGTGTGGGGTGTATCAGTGTCACAGTGAGCGGTGAGGGGTGTATCAGTGTCACAGTGACCGGTGTGGGGTGTATCAGTGTTTCAGTGACGGGTGTGTCATGGGTCAGTGTTTCAGTGACGGGTGTGGGGTGTATCAGTGTCACAGTGACTGGTGTGGGGTGTATCTGTGTTTCAGTGACCGGTGTGGGGTGTATCAGTGTCACAGTGAGCGGTGAGGGGTGTATCAGTGTCTCATTGACCGGTGTGTGGTGTATCATTGTTTCAGTGACCGGTGTGGGGTGTATCAGTGTCACAGTGACCACTGTTGGGTGTATCAGTGTCACAGTCACCGGTGAGTCGTGTATCAGTGTTTCAGTGAACGGTGTGGGGTGTATCACTGTCTCAGTGACCGGTGTGGGGTGTATCAGTGTCACAGTGACGGGTGTGGGGTGTATCTGTGTCACAGTGACCGGTGTGGGGTGTATCTGTGTCACAGTGACCGGTGAGGGGTGTATCAGTGTCACAGTGACCAGTGTGGGGTGTATCAGTTTCTCAGTGACCGGTGTGGGGTGTATCAGTGTCACAGTGACCGGTGAGGGGTGTATCAGTGTTTCAGTGACCGGTGTGGGGTGTATCAGTTTCACAGTGACCGGTGTGGGGTGTATCAGTGTCACAGTGACGGGTGTGGGGTGTATCTGTGTCACAGTGGCCGGTTAGTGGTGTATCAGTGTCACAGTGACCGGTGAGGGGTGTATCAGTGTCACAGTGACCGGTGTTGGGTGTATCAGTGTCACAGTCACCGGTGAGTCGTGTATCAGTGTTTCAGTAACGGGTGTGTCATGGGTCAGTGTTTCAGTGACGGGTGTGGGGTGTATCAGTGTTTCAGTGATCGGTGAGGTGTGTATCAGTGTCACAGTGATCGGTGAGGGGTGTATCAGTGTCTCAGTGACCGGTGTGGGGTGTATCATTGTTTCAGTGACCGGTGTGGGGTGTATCAGTGTATCAGTGACCGGTGTGGGGTGTATCAGTGTCACAATGACCGCTGTTGGGTGTATCAGTGTCACAGTGACCGGTGAGTTGTGTATCAGTGTTTCACTGACTGGTGTGGTGTGTATGAGTGTCACAGTGACCGGTGAGGGGTGTATCAGTGTCTCAGTGACCTGTGTGGGGTGTATCAGTGTCACAGTGACCGGTGTGGGGTGTATCAGTATTTCAGTGACCGGTGTGTGGTGTATCAGTGTTTCAGTAACGGGTGTGTCATGGGTCAGTGTTTCAGTGACGGGTGTGGGGTGTATCAGTGTCACAGTGAGCGGTGATGGGTGTATCAGTGTCACAGTGACCGGTGAGGGGTGTATCAGTGTCACAGTTTGCAGTGACGGGTGTATCAGTGTCATAGTGACCGGTGTGGGGTGTATCAGTGTTTCAGTGACCGGTGTGGGGTGTATCAGTTTCACAGTGACCGGTGTGGGGTGTATCAGTGTCTCAGTGATGTGTGTGGGGTGTATCAGTGTCACAGTGACCGGTGTGGGGATTATCTGTGTCACAGTGACCGGTGAGTGGTGTACCTGTGTCACAGTGAGTGGTGTACCTGTGTCACAGTGACTGGTGAGGGGTGTATCAGTGTCACAGTGACCGGTGTGGGGTGTATCAGTGTTTCAGTGACGGGTGTGGGGTGTATCAGTGTTTCAGTGATCGGTGAGGGGTGTATCAGTGTCACAGTGAGCGGTGATGGGTGTATCAGTGTCACAGTGACCGGTGAGGGGTGTATCAGTGTCACAGTGAGCGGTGATGGGTGTATCAGTGTCACAGTGACCGGTGAAGGGTGTATCAGTGTCACAGTGAGCGGTGTATCAGTGTCACAGTTTGCAGTGACGTGTGTATCAGTGTCATTGTGACCTTTGTGGGTTGTATCAGTGTCACTGTGAGTGGTGTGAGGTGTATCTGTGTTACAGTTACCGCTGAGGGGTGTATCAGTATCACAGTGAGCGGTGAGGGGTGTATCAGTGTCACAGTGAGCGGTGATGGGTGTATCAGTGTCACAGTGACTGGTGATGGGTGTATCAGTGTTTCAGTGACCGGTATGGCATGTATCAGTGTCACATTGAGCGGTGAGGGGTATATCAGTGTTTCAGTGACTGGTGTTGGTTATATCACTGTTTCAGTGACCGGTGTGGGGTGTATCAGTGTTTCAGCAACGGGTGTGTCATGGGTCACTGTTTCAGTGACGGGTGTGGGGTGTATCAGTGTTTCAGTGATCGGTGAGGGGTGTATCAGTGTCACAGTGACCGGTGAGGGGTGTATCACTGTTTCAGTGACTGGTGTGGGGTGTATCAGTGTCACAGTGACCGGTGACTGGTGTATCAGTGTTTCAGTGACGGGTGTGGGGTGTCTCAGTGTCACAGTGAGCGGTGAGGGTTGTATCAGTGTCATAGTGACCTTTGTGGGTTGTATCAGTGTCACTGTGAGCGGTGTGAGGTGTATCTGTGTTACAGTGACCACTGAGGGGTGTATCAGTGTCACAGTGAGCGGTGATGGGTGTATCAGTGTCACAGTGACTGGTGACTGGTGTATCAGTGTTTGAGTGACCGGTGTGGCGTGTATCAGTGTCACAGTGAGCGGTGAGGGGTATATCAGTGTTTCAGTGACTGGTGTGGGTTATATCACTGTTTCAGTGACCGGTGTGGGGTGTATCAGTGTTTCAGCAACGGGTGTGTCATGGGGTCAGTGTTTCAGTGACGGGTGTGGGGTGTATCAGTGTTTCAGTAATCGGTGAGGGGTGTATCACTGTTTCAGTGACTGGTGTGGGGTGTATCAGTGTTTCAGTAACGGGTGTGTCATGGGTCAGTGTTTCAGTGACGGGTGTGGGGTGTATCAGTGTTTCAGTGATCGGTGAGTGGTGTATCACTGTTTCAGTGACTGGTGTGGGGCGTAACAGTGTTTCAGTAATGGGTGTGTCATGGGTCAGTGTTTCAGTGACGGGTTTGGGGTGTATCAGTGTCACAGTGACCGGTGTATGGTGTATCAGTGTTTCATTGACCGGTGAGTGGTGTATCAGTGTTTCAGTGACCGGTGTAGGGTGTATCAGTGTCACTGTGACCGGTGTGGGGTGTATCAGTGTCACAGTGACCGGTGAGGGGTGTATCAGTGTCACTGTGACCGGTGTGGGGTGTATCAGTGTTTCATTGACCGGTGAGTGGTGTATCAGTGTTTCAGTGACCGGTGTGGGGTGTATCAGTGTCTGGTTGACCGGTGAGGGGTGTACCAGTGTTACAGTGACTGGTGAGGGGTGTATCATTGTTTCAGTGACCCGTGTGGGGTGCATCAGTGTCACAGTGACCAGTGTTGTGTGTATCAGTGTTTCAGTGACCGGTGTGGGGTGTATCAGTGTCACAGTGACCGGTGAGTGGTGTATCAGTGTCACAGTGATCAGTGTTGGGTGTATCAGTGTCACAGTGACCGGATAGTGGTGTATCAGTGTCATAATGACCGGTGTGGGGTGTATCAGTGTCACAGTGACCGGTGAGTGGTGTATCAGTGTCACAGTGACCGGTGTTGGGTGTATCAGTGTCACAGTGACCGTTGAGGGGTGTATCAGTGTCACTGTGACCGGTGTGGGGTGTATCAGTGTTTCATTGACCGGTGAGTGGTGTATCAGTGGTTCAGTGACCGGTGTGGGGTTTATCAGTGTCACAGTGTCCGGTGAGTGGTGTATCAGTGTCACAGTGATCAGTGTTGGGTGTATCAGTGTCACAGTGACCTGTGAGGGGTGTATCAGTGTCACAGTGACCGGTGTTGGGTGTATCAGTGTCACAGTGACCGGTGAGTGGTGTATCAGTGTCACAGTGACCGGTGTTGGGTGTATCAGTGTCACAGTGACCGGTGAGGGTTGTATCAGTGTCACAGTGACCGGTGTGGGGTGTATCAGTGGTTCAGTGACCCGTGTGGGGTGCATCAGTGTCACAGTGACCAGTGTTTGGTGTATCAGTGGTTCAGTGACCGGTGTGGGGTTTATCAGTGTCACAGTGTCCGGTGAGTGGTGTATCAGTGTCACAGTGATCAGTGTTGGGTGTATCAGTGTCACAGTGACCTGTGAGGGGTGTATCAGTGTCACAGTGACCGGTGTTGGGTGTATCAGTGTCACAGTGACCGGTGAGTGGTGTATCAGTGTCACAGTGACCGGTGTTGGGTGTATCAGTGTCACAGTGACCGGTGAGGGTTGTATCAGTGTCACAGTGACCGGTGTTGGGTGTATCAGTGTCACAGTGACCGGTGAGTGGTGTATCAGTGTCACAGTGACCGGTGAGTGGTGTATCAGTGGTTCAGTGACCTGTGAGGGGTGTATCAGTGTCACAGTGACCGGTGTTGGGTGTATCAGTGTCACAGTGACCGGTGAGTGGTGTATCAGTGTCACAGTGACCGGTGTTGGGTGTATCAGTGTCACAGTGACCGGTGAGGGTTGTATCAGTGTCACAGTGACCGGTGTGGGGTGTATCAGTGGTTCAGTGACCGGTGTGGGGTTTATCAGTGTCACAGTGTCCGGTGAGTGGTGTATCAGTGTCACAGTGATCAGTGTTGGGTGTATCAGTGTCACAGTGACCTGTGAGGGGTGTATCAGTGTCACAGTGACCGGTGTTGGGTGTATCAGTGTCACAGTGACCTGTGAGGGGTGTATCAGTGTCACAGTGACCGGTGTTGGGTGTATCAGTGTCACAGTGACCGGTGAGTGGTGTATCAGTGTCACAGTGACCGGTGTTGGGTGTATCAGTGTCACAGTGACCGGTGAGGGTTGTATCAGTGTCACAGTGACCGGTGTTGGGTGTATCAGTGTCACAGTGACCGGTGAGGGTTGTATCAGTGTCACAGTGACCGGTGTGGGGTGTATCATTGTTTCAGTGACCCGTGTGGGGTGCATCAGTGTCACAGTGACCAGTGTTTGGTGTATCAGTGGTTCAGTGACCGGTGTGGGGTTTATCAGTGTCACAGTGTCCGGTGAGTGGTGTATCAGTGTCACAGTGATCAGTGTTGGGTGTATCAGTGTCACAGTGACCTGTGAGGGGTGTATCACTGTTTCAGTGACTGGTGTGGGGTGTATCAGTGTTTCAGTAACGGGTGTGTCATGGGTCAGTGTTTCATTGACCGGTGAGTGGTGTATCAGTGTCACTGTGACCGGTGTGGGGTGTATCAGTGTCACAGTGACCGGTGAGGGGTGTATCAGTGTCACTGTGACCGGTGTGGGGTGTATCAGTGTTTCATTGACCGGTGAGTGGTGTATCAGTGTTTCAGTGACCGGTGTGGGGTGTATCAGTGTCTGGTTGACCGGTGAGTGGTGTACCAGTGTTACAGTGACTGGTGAGGGGTGTATCATTGTTTCAGTGACCCGTGTGGGGTGCATCAGTGTCACAGTGACCAGTGTTGTGTGTATCAGTGTTTCAGTGACCGGTGTGGGGTGTATCAGTGTCACAGTGACGGGTGTGGGGTGTATCAGTGTTTCAGTGATCGGTGAGGGGTGTATCAGTGTAACAGTGAGCGGTGATGGGTGTATCAGTGTCTCAGTGACCGGTGAATGGTGTATCAGTGTCACAGTGACCGGTGAGGGGTGTATCAGTGTCACAGTGAGCGGTGATGGGTGTATCAGTGTCACAGTGACAGGTGAAGGGTGTATCAGTGTCTCAGTGACCGGTGAATGGTGTATCAGTGTCACAGTGACCGGTGAGGGGTGTATCAGTGTCACAGTGAGCGGTGATGGGTGTATCAGTGTCACAGTGACAGGTGAAGGGTGTATCAGTGTCACAGTGAGCGGTGAGGGGTGTATCAGTGTCACAGTTTGCAGTGACGTGTGTATCAGTGTCATAGTGACCTTTGTGGGTTGTATCAGTGTCACTGTGAGTGGTGTGAGGTGTATCTGTGTTACAGTTACCGCTGAGGGGTGTATCAGTATCACAGTAAGCGGTGAGGGGTGTATCAGTGTCACAGTGAGCGGTGATGGGTGTATCAGTGTCACAGTGACTGGTGATGGGTGTATCAGTGTTTCAGTGACCGGTGTGGCATGGGTCAGTGTTTCAGTGACGTGTGTGGGGTGTATCAGTGTTTCAGTGATCGGTGAGGGGTGTATCAGTGTCACAGTGAGCGGTGAGGGGTGTATCAGTGTCACAGTGACCGGTGTGGGGTGTATCAGTGTCACAGTGACCGGTGATGGGTGTATCAGTGTCACAGTGACCGGTGAAGGGTGAATCAGTGTCACAGTGACCGGTGAGGGGTGTATCAGTGTCACAGTTTGCAGTGACGGGTGTATCAGTGTCATAGTGACCTTTGTGGGTTGTATCAGTGTCACTGTGAGTGGTGTGAGGTGTATCTGTGTTACTGTTACCGCTGAGGGGTGTATCAGTATCACAGTGACCGGTGAGGGGTGTATCAGTGTCACAGTGAGCGGTGACGGGTGTATCAGTGTTTCAGTGACCGGTGTGGCATGTATCAGTGTCACAGTGAGCGGTGATGGGTGTATCAGTGTCACAGTGAGCGGTGAGGGGTGTATCAGTGTTACAGTTTGCAGTGACGGGTGTATCAGTGTCATAGTGACCTTTGTGGGTTGTATCAGTGTCACTGTGAGCGGTGTGAGGTGTATCTGTGTTACAGTGACCACTGAGGGGTGTATCAGTATCACAGTGACCGGTGTGGCGTGTATCAGTGTTTCAGTAACGGGTGTGTCATGGGTCAGTGTTTCAGTGACGGGTGTGGGGTGTATCAGTGTTTCAGTGATCGGTGAGGTGTGTATCAGTGTCACAGTGATCGGTGAGGGGTGTATCAGTGTCTCAGTGACCGGTGTGGGGTGTATCATTGTTTCAGTGACCGGTGTGGGGTGTATCAGTGTATCAGTGACCGGTGTGGGGTGTATCAGTGTCACAATGACCGCTGTTGGGTGTATCAGTGTCACAGTGACCGGTGAAGAGGTGTATCAGTGTCACAGTGAGCGGTGATGGGTGTATCAGTGTCACAGTGACCGGTGAGGGGTGTATCAGTGTCACAGTTTGCAGTGACGGGTGTATCAGTGTCATAGTGACCGGTGTGGGGTGTATCAGTGTTTCAGTGACCGGTGTGGGGTGTATCAGTTTCACAGTGACCGGTGTGGGGTGTATCAGTGTCTCAGTGATGTGTGTGGGGTGTATCAGTATCACAGTGAGCGGTGAGGGGTGTATCTGTGTCACAGTGACTGGTGACTGGTGTATCAGTGTTTCAGTGACCGGTGTGGCGTGTATCAGTGTCACAGTGAGCGGTGAGGGGTATATCAGTGTTTCAGTGACTGGTGTGGGTTATATCACTGTTTCAGTGACCGGTGTGGGGTGTATCAGTGTTTCAGCAACGGGTGTGTCATGGGTCAGTGTTTCAGTGACGGGTGTGGGGTGTATCAGTGTCACAGTGACCGGTGAGGGGTGTATCAGTGTCACAGTGACCTGTGAGGGGTGTATCAGTGTCATAGTGACGGGTGTGGGGTGTATCAGTGTTTCAGCGACGGGTGTGTCATGGTCAGTGTATCAGTGACCGGTGTGGGGTGTATCAGTGTCACAGTGGCCGGTGAGTGGTGTATCAGTGTTTCAGTGATCGGTGAGGGGTGTATCAGTGTCACAGTGGCCGGTGAGTGGTGTATCAGTGTTTCAGTGATCGGTGAGGGGTGTATCAGTGTTTCAGCGACGGGTGTGTCATGGGTCAGTGTCACAGTGACTGGTGTGGGGTGTATCAGTGTCTCAGTGACCGGTGATGGGTGTATCAGTGTCACAGTGACCGGTGTGGGGTGTATCAGTGTTTCAGCGACGGGTGTGTCATGGGTCAGTGTCACAGTGACTGGTGTGGGGTGTATCAGTGTCTCAGTGACCGGTGATGGGTGTATCAGTGTCACAGTGACCGGTGTGGGGTGTATCAGTGTTTCAGCGACGGGTGTGTCATGGGTCAGTGTCACAGTGACCGGTGTGGGGTGTATCAGTGTTTCAGCGACGGGTGTGTCATGGGTCAGTGTCACAGTGACTGGTGTGGGGTGTATCAGTGTTTCAGTGACGGGTGTGTGGTGTATCAGTGTTTCAGTAACGGGTGTGTCATGGGTCAGTGTTTCAGTGACGGGTTTGGGGTGTATCAGTGTCACAGTGACCGGTGTATGGTGTATCAGTGTTTCATTGACCGGTGAGTGGTGTATCAGTGTTTCAGTGACCGGTGTTGGGTGTATCAGTGTCACAGTGACCGGTGAGGGGTGTATCAGTGTCACAGTGACCGGTGTGGGGTGTATCAGTGTTTCAGCGACGGGTGTGTCATGGGTCAGTGTTTCAGTGACGGGTGTGGGGTGTATCAGTGTCACAGTGAGCGGTGAGGGGTGTATCAGTGTCACAGTGACCGGTGTGGGGTGTATCAGTGTTTCAGTGACGGGTGTGTCATGGGTCAGTGTTTCAGTGACGGGTGTGGGGTGTATCAGTGTCACAGTGACTGGTGTGGGGTGTATCTGTGTTTCAGTGACCGGTGTGGGGTGTATCAGTGTCACAGTGAGCGGTGAGGGGTGTATCAGTGTCTCATTGACCGGTGTGTGGTGTATCATTGTTTCAGTGACCGGTGTGGGGTGTATCAGTGTCACAGTGACCACTGTTGGGTGTATCAGTGTCACAGTCACCGGTGAGTCGTGTATCAGTGTTTCAGTGAACGGTGTGGGGTGTATCACTGTCTCAGTGACCGGTGTGGGGTGTATCAGTGTCACAGTGACGGGTGTGGGGTGTATCTGTGTCACAGTGACCGGTGTGGGGTGTATCTGTGTCACAGTGACCGGTGAGGGGTGTATCAGTGTCACAGTGACCAGTGTGGGGTGTATCAGTTTCTCAGTGACCGGTGTGGGGTGTATCAGTGTCACAGTGACCGGTGAGGGGTGTATCAGTGTTTCAGTGACCGGTGTGGGGTGTATCAGTTTCACAGTGACCGGTGTGGGGTGTATCAGTGTCACAGTGACGGGTGTGGGGTGTATCTGTGTCACAGTGGCCGGTTAGTGGTGTATCAGTGTCACAGTGACCGGTGAGGGGTGTATCAGTGTCACAGTGACCGGTGTTGGGTGTATCAGTGTCACAGTCACCGGTGAGTCGTGTATCAGTGTTTCAGTAACGGGTGTGTCATGGGTCAGTGTTTCAGTGACGGGTGTGGGGTGTATCAGTGTTTCAGTGATCGGTGAGGTGTGTATCAGTGTCACAGTGATCGGTGAGGGGTGTATCAGTGTCTCAGTGACCGGTGTGGGGTGTATCATTGTTTCAGTGACCGGTGTGGGGTGTATCAGTGTATCAGTGACCGGTGTGGGGTGTATCAGTGTCACAATGACCGCTGTTGGGTGTATCAGTGTCACAGTGACCGGTGAGTTGTGTATCAGTGTTTCACTGACTGGTGTGGTGTGTATGAGTGTCACAGTGACCGGTGAGGGGTGTATCAGTGTCTCAGTGACCTGTGTGGGGTGTATCAGTGTCACAGTGACCGGTGTGGGGTGTATCAGTATTTCAGTGACCGGTGTGTGGTGTATCAGTGTTTCAGTAACGGGTGTGTCATGGGTCAGTGTTTCAGTGACGGGTGTGGGGTGTATCAGTGTCACAGTGAGCGGTGATGGGTGTATCAGTGTCACAGTGACCGGTGAGGGGTGTATCAGTGTCACAGTTTGCAGTGACGGGTGTATCAGTGTCATAGTGACCGGTGTGGGGTGTATCAGTGTTTCAGTGACCGGTGTGGGGTGTATCAGTTTCACAGTGACCGGTGTGGGGTGTATCAGTGTCTCAGTGATGTGTGTGGGGTGTATCAGTGTCACAGTGACCGGTGTGGGGATTATCTGTGTCACAGTGACCGGTGAGTGGTGTACCTGTGTCACAGTGAGTGGTGTACCTGTGTCACAGTGACTGGTGAGGGGTGTATCAGTGTCACAGTGACCGGTGTGGGGTGTATCAGTGTTTCAGTGACGGGTGTGGGGTGTATCAGTGTTTCAGTGATCGGTGAGGGGTGTATCAGTGTCACAGTGAGCGGTGATGGGTGTATCAGTGTCACAGTGACCGGTGAGGGGTGTATCAGTGTCACAGTGAGCGGTGATGGGTGTATCAGTGTCACAGTGACCGGTGAAGGGTGTATCAGTGTCACAGTGAGCGGTGTATCAGTGTCACAGTTTGCAGTGACGTGTGTATCAGTGTCATTGTGACCTTTGTGGGTTGTATCAGTGTCACTGTGAGTGGTGTGAGGTGTATCTGTGTTACAGTTACCGCTGAGGGGTGTATCAGTATCACAGTGAGCGGTGAGGGGTGTATCAGTGTCACAGTGAGCGGTGATGGGTGTATCAGTGTCACAGTGACTGGTGATGGGTGTATCAGTGTTTCAGTGACCGGTATGGCATGTATCAGTGTCACATTGAGCGGTGAGGGGTATATCAGTGTTTCAGTGACTGGTGTTGGTTATATCACTGTTTCAGTGACCGGTGTGGGGTGTATCAGTGTTTCAGTAACGGGTGTGTCATGGGTCACTGTTTCAGTGACGGGTGTGGGGTGTATCAGTGTTTCAGTGATCGGTGAGGGGTGTATCAGTGTCACAGTGACCGGTGAGGGGTGTATCACTGTTTCAGTGACTGGTGTGGGGTGTATCAGTGTCACAGTGACCGGTGACTGGTGTATCAGTGTTTCAGTGACGGGTGTGGGGTGTCTCAGTGTCACAGTGAGCGGTGAGGGTTGTATCAGTGTCATAGTGACCTTTGTGGGTTGTATCAGTGTCACTGTGAGCGGTGTGAGGTGTATCTGTGTTACAGTGACCACTGAGGGGTGTATCAGTGTCACAGTGAGCGGTGATGGGTGTATCAGTGTCACAGTGACTGGTGACTGGTGTATCAGTGTTTGAGTGACCGGTGTGGCGTGTATCAGTGTCACAGTGAGCGGTGAGGGGTATATCAGTGTTTCAGTGACTGGTGTGGGTTATATCACTGTTTCAGTGACCGGTGTGGGGTGTATCAGTGTTTCAGCAACGGGTGTGTCATGGGGTCAGTGTTTCAGTGACGGGTGTGGGGTGTATCAGTGTTTCAGTAATCGGTGAGGGGTGTATCACTGTTTCAGTGACTGGTGTGGGGTGTATCAGTGTTTCAGTAACGGGTGTGTCATGGGTCAGTGTTTCAGTGACGGGTGTGGGGTGTATCAGTGTTTCAGTGATCGGTGAGTGGTGTATCACTGTTTCAGTGACTGGTGTGGGGCGTAACAGTGTTTCAGTAATGGGTGTGTCATGGGTCAGTGTTTCAGTGACGGGTTTGGGGTGTATCAGTGTCACAGTGACCGGTGTATGGTGTATCAGTGTTTCATTGACCGGTGAGTGGTGTATCAGTGTTTCAGTGACCGGTGTAGGGTGTATCAGTGTCACTGTGACCGGTGTGGGGTGTATCAGTGTCACAGTGACCGGTGAGGGGTGTATCAGTGTCACTGTGACCGGTGTGGGGTGTATCAGTGTTTCATTGACCGGTGAGTGGTGTATCAGTGTTTCAGTGACCGGTGTGGGGTGTATCAGTGTCTGGTTGACCGGTGAGGGGTGTACCAGTGTTACAGTGACTGGTGAGGGGTGTATCATTGTTTCAGTGACCCGTGTGGGGTGCATCAGTGTCACAGTGACCAGTGTTGTGTGTATCAGTGTTTCAGTGACCGGTGTGGGGTGTATCAGTGTCACAGTGACCGGTGAGTGGTGTATCAGTGTCACAGTGATCAGTGTTGGGTGTATCAGTGTCACAGTGACCGGATAGTGGTGTATCAGTGTCATAATGACCGGTGTGGGGTGTATCAGTGTCACAGTGACCGGTGAGTGGTGTATCAGTGTCACAGTGACCGGTGTTGGGTGTATCAGTGTCACAGTGACCGTTGAGGGGTGTATCAGTGTCACTGTGACCGGTGTGGGGTGTATCAGTGTTTCATTGACCGGTGAGTGGTGTATCAGTGGTTCAGTGACCGGTGTGGGGTTTATCAGTGTCACAGTGTCCGGTGAGTGGTGTATCAGTGTCACAGTGATCAGTGTTGGGTGTATCAGTGTCACAGTGACCTGTGAGGGGTGTATCAGTGTCACAGTGACCGGTGTTGGGTGTATCAGTGTCACAGTGACCGGTGAGTGGTGTATCAGTGTCACAGTGACCGGTGTTGGGTGTATCAGTGTCACAGTGACCGGTGAGGGTTGTATCAGTGTCACAGTGACCGGTGTGGGGTGTATCAGTGGTTCAGTGACCCGTGTGGGGTGCATCAGTGTCACAGTGACCAGTGTTTGGTGTATCAGTGGTTCAGTGACCGGTGTGGGGTTTATCAGTGTCACAGTGTCCGGTGAGTGGTGTATCAGTGTCACAGTGATCAGTGTTGGGTGTATCAGTGTCACAGTGACCTGTGAGGGGTGTATCAGTGTCACAGTGACCGGTGTTGGGTGTATCAGTGTCACAGTGACCGGTGAGTGGTGTATCAGTGTCACAGTGACCGGTGTTGGGTGTATCAGTGTCACAGTGACCGGTGAGGGTTGTATCAGTGTCACAGTGACCGGTGTTGGGTGTATCAGTGTCACAGTGACCGGTGAGTGGTGTATCAGTGTCACAGTGACCGGTGAGTGGTGTATCAGTGGTTCAGTGACCTGTGAGGGGTGTATCAGTGTCACAGTGACCGGTGTTGGGTGTATCAGTGTCACAGTGACCGGTGAGTGGTGTATCAGTGTCACAGTGACCGGTGTTGGGTGTATCAGTGTCACAGTGACCGGTGAGGGTTGTATCAGTGTCACAGTGACCGGTGTGGGGTGTATCAGTGGTTCAGTGACCGGTGTGGGGTTTATCAGTGTCACAGTGTCCGGTGAGTGGTGTATCAGTGTCACAGTGATCAGTGTTGGGTGTATCAGTGTCACAGTGACCTGTGAGGGGTGTATCAGTGTCACAGTGACCGGTGTTGGGTGTATCAGTGTCACAGTGACCTGTGAGGGGTGTATCAGTGTCACAGTGACCGGTGTTGGGTGTATCAGTGTCACAGTGACCGGTGAGTGGTGTATCAGTGTCACAGTGACCGGTGTTGGGTGTATCAGTGTCACAGTGACCGGTGAGGGTTGTATCAGTGTCACAGTGACCGGTGTTGGGTGTATCAGTGTCACAGTGACCGGTGAGGGTTGTATCAGTGTCACAGTGACCGGTGTGGGGTGTATCATTGTTTCAGTGACCCGTGTGGGGTGCATCAGTGTCACAGTGACCAGTGTTTGGTGTATCAGTGGTTCAGTGACCGGTGTGGGGTTTATCAGTGTCACAGTGTCCGGTGAGTGGTGTATCAGTGTCACAGTGATCAGTGTTGGGTGTATCAGTGTCACAGTGACCTGTGAGGGGTGTATCAGTGTCACAGTGACCGGTGTTGGGTGTATCAGTGTCACAGTGACCGGTGAGTGGTGTATCAGTGTCACAGTGACCGGTGTTGGGTGTATCAGTGTCACAGTGACCGGTGAGGGTTGTATCAGTGTCACAGTGACCGGTGTTGGGTGTATCAGTGTCACAGTGACCGGTGAGGGTTGTATCAGTGTCACAGTGACCGGTGTGGGGTGTATCATTGTTTCAGTGACCCGTGTGGGGTGCATCAGTGTCACAGTGACCAGTGTTTGGTGTATCAGTGGTTCAGTGACCGGTGAGTGGTGTATCAGTGTCACAGTGACCGGTGTTGGGTGTATCAGTGTCACAGTGACCGGTGAGGGTTGTATCAGTGTCACAGTGACCGGTGTTGGGTGTATCAGTGTCACAGTGACCGGTGAGGGTTGTATCAGTGTCACAGTGACCGGTGTGGGGTGTATCATTGTTTCAGTGACCCGTGTGGGGTGCATCAGTGTCACAGTGACCGGTGTGGGGTGTATCATTGTTTCAGTGACCCGTGTGGGGTGCATCAGTGTCACAGTGACCAGTGTTTGGTGTATCAGTGGTTCAGTGACCGGTGTGGGGTTTATCAGTGTCACAGTGTCCGGTGAGTGGTGTATCAGTGTCACAGTGATCAGTGTTGGGTGTATCAGTGTCACAGTGACCTGTGAAGGGTGTATCAGTGTCACAGTGACCGGTGTTGGGTGTATCAGTGTCACAGTGACCGGTGAGTGGTGTATCAGTGTCACAGTGACCGGTGTTGGGTGTATCAGTGTCACAGTGACCGGTGAGGGTTGTATCAGTGTCACAGTGACCGGTGTGGGGTGTATCATTGTTTCAGTGACCCGTGTGGGGTGCATCAGTGTCACAGTGACCAGTGTTTGGTGTATCAGTGGTTCAGTGACCGGTGTGGGGTTTATCAGTGTCACAGTGTCCGGTGAGTGGTGTATCAGTGTCACAGTGATCAGTGTTGGGTGTATCAGTGTCACAGTGACCTGTGAGGGGTGTATCAGTGTCACAGTGACCGGTGTTGGGTGTATCAGTGTCACAGTGACCGGTGAGTGGTGTATCAGTGTCACAGTGACCGGTGTTGGGTGTATCAGTGTCACAGTGACCGGTGAGGGTTGTATCAGTGTCACAGTGACCGGTGAGTGGTGTATCAGTGTCACAGTGACCGGTGTTGGGTGTATCAGTGTCACAGTGACCGGTGAGGGTTGTATCAGTGTCACAGTGTCCGGTGAGTGGTGTATCAGTGTCACAGTGATCAGTGTTGGGTGTATCAGTGTCACAGTGACCTGTGAGGGGTGTATCAGTGTCACAGTGACCGGTGTTGGGTGTATCAGTGTCACAGTGACCGGTGAGTGGTGTATCAGTGTCACAGTGACCGGTGTTGGGTGTATCAGTGTCACAGTGACCGGTGAGGGTTGTATCAGTGTCACAGTGACCGGTGTGGGGTGTATCATTGTTTCAGTGACCCGTGTGGGGTGCATCAGTGTCACAGTGACCAGTGTTTGGTGTATCAGTGGTTCAGTGACCGGTGTGGGGTTTATCAGTGTCACAGTGTCCGGTGAGTGGTGTATCAGTGTCACAGTGATCAGTGTTGGGTGTATCAGTGTCACAGTGACCTGTGAGGGGTGTATCAGTGTCACAGTGACCGGTGTTGGGTGTATCAGTGTCACAGTGACCGGTGAGTGGTGTATCAGTGTCACAGTGACCGGTGTTGGGTGTATCAGTGTCACAGTGACCGGTGAGGGTTGTATCAGTGTCACAGTGACCGGTGTGGGGTGTATCAGTGGTTCAGTGACCGGTGTGGGGTTTATCAGTGTCACAGTGTCCGGTGAGTGGTGTATCAGTGTCACAGTGATCAGTGTTGGGTGTATCAGTGTCACAGTGACCTGTGAGGGGTGTATCAGTGTCACAGTGACCGGTGTTGGGTGTATCAGTGTCACAGTGACCGGTGAGTGGTGTATCAGTGTCACAGTGACCGGTGTTGGGTGTATCAGTGTCACAGTGACCGGTGAGGGTTGTATCAGTGTCACAGTGACCGGTGTGGGGTGTATCATTGTTTCAGTGACCCGTGTGGGGTGCATCAGTGTCACAGTGACCAGTGTTTGGTGTATCAGTGGTTCAGTGACCGGTGTGGGGTTTATCAGTGTCACAGTGTCCGGTGAGTGGTGTATCAGTGTCACAGTGATCAGTGTTGGGTGTATCAGTGTCACAGTGACCTGTGAGGGGTGTATCAGTGTCACAGTGACCGGTGTTGGGTGTATCAGTGTCACAGTGACCGGTGAGTGGTGTATCAGTGTCACAGTGACCGGTGTTGGGTGTATCAGTGTCACAGTGACCGGTGAGGGTTGTATCAGTGTCACAGTGACCGGTGTGGGGTGTATCAGTGTTTCAGTGAGGTGTGTGTCATGGGTCAGTGTTTCACTGACCCGTGAGGGGTGTATCAGTGTTTCAGTGACCGCTGTGGGGTGTATCTGTGTTACAGTGGCCGGTGTGGGGTGTATCAGTATCACAGTGAGCGGTGTGGGGTGTGTCAGTGTCACAGTGACTGGTGTGGGGTGTATCAGTGTCCGGTGTTGGGTGTATCAGTGTCACAGTGACCGGTGTGGGGTGTATCATTGTTACCGTGAGCGGTGTGGGGTGGGTCAGTGTCACAGTGACTAGTGTTGGGTGTATCAGTGTCACAGTGACTGGTGTGGGGTGTGTCAGTGTCACAGTGACCGGTGAGGTGTGTATCAGTGTCACAGTGACCGCTGTTGATTGTATCAGTGTCACAGTGACCAGTGTGGGGTGTATCAGTATTTCAGTGACCAATGTGGGGTGTATCAGTGTCACAGTGACCGGTGAGGGGTGTATCAGAGGGGTAATATGTTCGGGCACACAATGTTGGCGCTGGAAACTTGTGGGTTGCCCCCAGCTCATGTTTGGACTGTGTTAGTTGTTAAAGCAATCGAGGAAGTTCACTGTGTGTTTTGACATACAGCTGATCATTAAATCTCTTCTTCATAACCCAGTTGATCGGATTGTCCATTTGCCCTCCATAGATGCTGCCCAGCCTCTGCAGCGTGTTCTGTGCGCCGTCATTCTGTTTCTTTACATTGCAATTTTTCTCTGAGGCTTTCGGGGCATGGGAGGCTGACAGGAGTGCGATAGATCAGCTGGGCAGTGGTGTCGCAACATCGGCGAGGCCCAGGGATTGATGGTGGAGCTCAGCATGAGGAAGTCAGGAGAACCCTTGCACAAGTCCTCCTCGAGGGGCCAGCAGTGGGAAGTTCAGAGTTCATATATGATCCCACCACCGACCTTGTGATTCATTTTATTGCGGGCATTCAGAGTCAATAAGAAGAGACTCAATGGAATCAATGAATGCAGGGAGAAATAACCAATGTAAAAAAGACAACAAACACAGAAAAAAAATAAAATTAATAATAATAACAAGTAAATAACAGAGACCACAGATTGTAAACTCATTGAAAGTGAGTCCATAGATTGTGAAATCAATTCAATGTTGAGGTGAGTGAAGTTATTCACTCTGGTTTGAGAGCCTGATGGATAACAACTGTCCCTGAACCTGATGGTGTAGGACCCAAGGCTCCTATATCTCCTTCCTGATGGAAGCTGTTTCCCTGCGACAGGAGTCCCTGTAGAAGTGCTGTGTGGTGTGAAGTGTTTACCTGTGATGGACTGGGCTGGGTCCACTACTTGCTGTTGGACCACTGGTGTTTGCACACCAGGCTGTGGTGCAACTTGTCAGCACACTCTCCACCACTCATCCATAGAAGTTTGTCAGAGTTTTAGATGACTTACCAAACCTTCGCAAACCTCTACAAAAGTAGAGGCATTTGCGTGCTGGGCCCAGGACAGGTCCTCTGAAACGGTAACACTGAGGAATTTAAAGTCACTGACCCTCTCCACCTCTGATCCCCCGTTGGGCTTTGGCAGAAGACCAGGTTAGCACTGGCTGAAGGACATGTTTCTGTGACCCTGTGACTGGATGGCTTGAGTTGTTAAGGAGAGACTATAGACCCTGAGGAACGTTGTTTCCTTTGTTGGTGTACAGTTGAGTAATGATAGACATGAACTTGAAATTGGATAAGCTGGGATTGCTTTCTCCAGAGTGAAGGAGGCTAAGAGGTGATCTCAAAGGTTTATAAAAACATGGGAGGGGTGTAGTGCGCGCAGATAAGGTGCATGGTCATGGAATTTTTCCCCCAGTGTAGGGTGTTTGAAACCAGGTTTAAGTTGAGAGGACCTGAGGGACAGAGGACGGTGTGTTTTTGGAACAAGCTGAGAATCTGGTGCCCGGAGGGGGCCTGTCCTGGGGTTGCAGGCCTCTGCGTTTGAGGGACCAGGCTCACATGGGGTGCGAGAGGTTGCAGCCCCTCTTTGAGTTTCTCAAGGGGCTGCTGCTGAGGTTCTGGCTGCACTTTACCCCTGCGCTCCTCATCCACGGGCGCCCAGTACAGGAGGGTGTGGGCCGTAAGGAGGATCTCCCAGTGGGCCTGGCCAAGATGGCCATTCACGGGTTTAGGTGGCGGAAAGCAGAGAGCATCGCACGGGCCGACTGCCTGTCCTTCTTCCGAGGATACATCCGTCCTGGCTGTCCTTGCAGAGGGAGCATGCGGTCCCAATGGGTACAGTGGGGGGTCCCCCCGGGGGATTGACTGGGTAGTGACCATATTATAATCTGAGTGGACTACTGTCTTGTAAATACTGAATGTCTGTACCTTGTGTGATTATTATGTAAATAAACTTTGATAGCTTGGTTAAAGGAAGGGTGGCTGGGAACTGGGCTGGTGTTAACGTTGTTACCGCTGCTTCCATGACTCTGATGAACACTGTGGGCATTCTATGTTGGGGTGGATTGTGTGGTGATATTTGCGGGCTGCCCCAGCACATCCCTGGTTGTCGACGCAGACAACGCAGGTCGCTGCATATTCCGACGTGGATGCGCTAACTAAATCTCAATCTGCTGCTTCCCACAGTCAAAGCCTCTCAGTGTCGAGCCAGCAGTTACACTGGGTCGTTTGCATGGGGGGGGGGGGGGGCAAAGAAAAATGGATTTGCAGCATCAGAGATGCAACATTCACAAGAAAAATGTAAATTTACCATAAATTATACAAGAGAGAACTCAAAACAACACGCTCGTGCGAAGTGGTCACACCGAGGCAGTGAAAGAAACGAAAACATCTGCAAATGCTGGAAATCCAAGCAACACACGGAGAGAAATTATTTTATTTTATTTCGAGATCCAGCACAGAACAACCCCTTCCAGCACTGGAACGCCCGATTTCACCCACAGGACAATTTACAGTGACGCAGTACGTCCCCGCGTGGTGTTGGGCCGGTTAGTTCGAGAGCTGGAGTAATTGTCACTGAACCTTTAGCTTTACCTGTCACAATTACATCAAAACTTGCAGTCGGGTGTGTTGCCCGAGGACTGTTGATCCTGCCACTGGAGGGAAGGGATTGCCCCTGAGGTCCCCGACTCTCTGCGGTCTCCTCCCGCACATCCGAGCTGCCGTACCAGACCACGATGCAAACGGCCAGCGAGGGTCTGGAGATTGGCTGGCCACTGTAAGTTGCCCTGAGGGAGTAGGCGAGCAGCAGAATCTGTGGGGGCAATTGCAACATGTTGATGCCATTATAAAGAAGTGGCAATACTGACAGCGGCTGTATTTCACTAGGGGTTTTTGGGGGGGGGGGGGAGGCGGTCTGTCACCAAATCTCTACCGGTGTGCCATGGAGAGCACTCCAACCGGCTGCGTCACCCCCGCCCGGCACAGCGGGACTCCGCACACGATCGGGAAAAGATGCAGGAAGATGCCAGCTCCGCCAGCGCCATCGTGGGCACCGGGGACACCTTCGAAAGGCGAAGCCTCGAAACGGCAGCATCCCTCATTAAGGACCCTCATGCCCTCTTCTCATTGCTACAATCAGGGGGGAGGTACAGGAGCCTGAAAACACACACAACATTTCAGGAAAAAGCTTCTTCCCCTCCACTGTCAGATTTCAGAATGGACAATGAACACATGAAAACTTATTTGCTTTTTTTTCACTTATTTAATATTTATTTCTTAATTTATTTATAGTTTGTGTATTATGTATTGCAATGTACAGCTCAAAATCAGGTTTATTATCACCGGCATGTGACGTGAAATTTGTTAACTTAGCAGCAGCAGTTCAATGCAATAGGTAATCTAGAAGAGAGAAAAAAAAATAAACTAGTAAATCAATTATGTATACTGAATAGATAAGAAACATGCAAAAACAGAAATACTGTATATTAAAAAAGGAGGCAGTGTCCAAGGATTCAAAGTCCATTTAGGAATCAGATGGCAGAGGGGAAGAAGCTGTTCCTGAATCGCTGAGTGTGTGCCTTCAGGCTTCTGTACCTCCTACCTGATGGTAACAGTGAGAAAAGGGCATGCCCTGGGTGCTGGGGATCCTTAATGATGGATGCTGCCTTTCTGAGACACTGCTGCCTAAAGATGACCTGGGTACTTTGTAAGCAAGGACCCAAGATGGAGCCGACTAGATTTATAACCTTCTGCAGCTTCTTTCGGTCCTGTGCAGTAGCCCCATCCATACCAGACAGTGATGCAGCCTGTCAGAATGCTCTCCACGGTACATCTGTAGAAGTTTTTGAGTGTATTTGTTGACATACTAAATCCTTTCAAACTCCTAATACAGTAGAACCGCTATCTTGCCTTCTTTATAACTACATCCTCAGAGATCTTGACACCCAGGAACTTGAAGCTGCTCACTCTTTCCACTTCTGATCCCTCCGTGAGGATTGGTATGTGTTCCTTCGTCTGACCCTTCCTAAAGTCCACAATCAGCACTTTTGTTTTAACTGACGATGAGTGCCAGGTTGTTGCTGCAACACCATTCCACTAGTTGGCATATCTCACTCCTGTACACTCTCTCGTCACCATCTGAGATTCTACCAACAATGGTTGTATCATCAGCAAATTTATAGATGGTATTTGGGCTACGCCTAGCCACAGTCATGAATATAGAGAGAGTAGAGCAGCGGGCTAAGCACACACCCCTGAGCTGTCGCAAAACAACAAATTTCACGACATATGCCAGTGATAATAAACCTGATTCTGATTTAACCCTGAGAAAATAGATCAGTGTAATTGGGTGTGGATAGTCAGCACCGGCTCGATAGGCTGAGTGCTTCCTGCTGTCCCTCTCTGTGACAATTATTTGCCCCTCCACTCCCCGTTGGAGGGCTAAGACTCCGTTTTCTCGCTGCTCCTGCCGACGCACCTTCCCAACCTCAGAGGCTGCCCGACCCACCGCACCTTAGTTCCACCCCGATCGCCCCACTTCCGCTCAGGTGATGTAACTTCTGATCACGTGAGCAGGACCTGACCGGGCGGCAGCGAAACTGCGGAGTCGGAATCACAATCAGGATCGGCTCACGGCACCGCAGGAAACGCCATTGAACGGAGCAAAAGCCGGAAGCGGATGCACTCCCGTCCAGCGGCCGCGGTAATACAGCCCGGGCTTTGCGGGAAACTGTGATCGATCGCGGTGCCAGTGATGAGGCGGCGGCGGCTCCTGCTCGTCCCCTTGTTGTTGTTATGCGGTGAGGGACTCCGGGTCCATCTCGCGCTCAGCCTTACCCCTCTCTCCATCCCACCCGGCCGCTCTGGGTCCATCTGCCCCCTTCTGGTCACTCCTCACCCCTCCCCGGCCGCTCTGTCCACCTGCCCCCTTCTGGTCACTCCTCACCCCGTCCCCGGCCGCTCTATCCACCTGTCCACTTCCGGTCACTCCTCACACCTCCCCGGCCGCTCTGAGTCTACCTGTCCCCTTCCGGTCACTTCTCGCCCCCTCCCCGGCTGCTCTGAGTCTACCTGCCTCCTTCCAGTCACTCCTCACCCCTCCCCAGCCGCTCTGAGTCTACCTGCCCACTTCCGGTCACTCCTCACCCCGTCCCCGGCTGCTCTGAGTCTACCTGCCTCCTTCCAGTCACTCCTCACCCCTCCCCAGCCGCTCTGAGTCTACCTGCCCCCTTCCGGTCACTCCTCACCCCTCCCCAGCCGCTCTGAGTCTACCTGCCCCCTTCCGGTCACTCCTCACCCCGTCCCCGGCTGCTCTGAGTCTACCTGCCCCCTTCCGGTCACTCCTCACCCCTCCCCTGGGTCCACCCGCGCCTCCTCTGGTCACCTTTCAACCCTCCCGGTCCACGCTGGGTCCACCTGCCGGATGACTCTGCAACGTTGCTCTTGTGCTCATTCGCTGACTCGTCTCTTTCCCCCACCCCGCAGGTTCCCTGCTGGCCTCTCCGCAAGCCCAGGACAAGAGCAGCGATACTGAGAATGGTGGGGTTGCGGTAGGGAATAAGCCTGACCCGAAATCAGCAGGGAAGAATGGGGGCCCGGAACCAGCAGGGAAGAATGGGGGCCCGGAACCAGCACTGAAGAATGGGGGCCCGGAACTAGCAGGGAAGGAGGGGAGCCCAGAACCAGCAGGGAAGGAGGGGAGCCCGGAACCAGCAGGGGAGGAGGGAGACCCGGAATCAGCAGGGAAGAATGGGGGCCCGGAACCAGTAGGGAAGGAGGGGAGCCCGGAGCCCACAGAGGAGGATGGAGGCCCGGAATCAGCAGGGAAGGAGGGAGGTCCGGAACCAGCAGGGAAGAATGGGGGCCCGGAACCAGTAGGGAAGGAGGGGAGCCCGGAGCCAACAGAGGAGGATGGAGCCCCGGAACCAGTAGGGAAGAAGGGGAGCCCGGAACCAGTAGGGAAGGAGGGGGGCCCAGAATCAGCAGGGAAGAATGGGGTCCCAGAATCAGTAGGGAAGGAGGGGGGCCCGGACTCAGCAAGGGAGGAGGGGAGCCCGGAGCCAACAGAGGAGGATGGAGCCCCGGAACCAGTAGGGAAGGAGGGGGACCCAGAGGTGGTGGCAGAGGGAGCTGAGGACAAAGAGGCGGACAAGACCCCGGGTGCCGTCGAGCTCGGCCCTGGCAACCTGGGGCCGAAGGCTGACGTCGTTTCGGTGCCCCAGGACGAGCCTGAGAGCAGCCACTTCTTCGCCTACCTGGTCACTACCGCCGTCATCGTGGCCATCCTGTATGTCACCTACCACAATAAACGCAAGGTGAGCACTCCATACAGCACCATCGCCGGCCTTTTGGCCTAACAGCTCCATGCTAGCCAAAGTGTCCGTCTAAGCTGGTAACGTGGTGTTCCTCCGTATCAGCAATACAAACGACTTTGGGAAGGCTGGTGCACATGTAAACATGTTGCTGTTTACATGCAGGGTGCTGAGATCTGAGTTTCGAGTTCCTTGGTGTGCCCAATCCAAATAGCATGTCCTAGTCCAACCGCGTCGACGAGAAAGCTCGCCGGCACCTCCACATAAACTTGGCACAGCCCGTCGACACTCGCCGACTTAGCTGCACGATAGAAAGCATCGCGGCTTGGCACGGTAACCGTAGGGAGCTGCGGACGCTGCTCGGCGCATCCCAGGAACCAGCTTCCCCTCCGCCGCCCCAGCAAAACATCGAAGACCCCGCCCGCAGTCCCCCACTCCCCCTCCCATCCCGTCACGCGGAAGATTCAAAACCGCTCGAGGATGGCTTTCTACCCCGCTGCTATCAGACTGTTGACTCGGCCCTCACAATCTGCCTTGTTAACGCTCTCTCGCTTTATTGTCTGCCTGCACTGCAATCTCTCTTTCACAATTCTCCCCCTGCATTCTGTCATTCCACTTCAATGCATTGTAACGGATGGGTCCGTATGGATATCTGCAAGACAGTTTTTTCACTCGGCCTCCGAGTAAGAAGGCAATTTACCATTTAGCCCAATTGTCTGTGCCGGGCCCGTATCCCTCTAAACCTTTCCTGTAACTGCCTCGACCCCTATGCGCGGGCAGCTCTTTCACAGGACTGATTCCGGGCATGCAAGGGCTGACGGATGAAGAGCGTTTGATGCCTCTGGGCCTGTGCTCTCTGGAGTTTAGAAGAACGAGGTGGGCCTCCCTGAAACTTAGCAAATACTGAAAGGCCGAGATAGAGTGGACATGGAGAGGGTGGTTTCCAGTGGTGGGAGAGTCAAGACCAGGAGGCACAGCCTCCGAATAAAGGGGGGTCCCTTTGCAACGGAGATGATGGGGAGTTCCTTTAGCCAGAGGGTGGTGAATCTGTGAATCCATTGCCACAGAGGGAAGTGGAGGCCAAGTCGTGGGGTGTATTTCAGGTGGAGATGGATCGGCTCCTGATTGATAAGGGAATTGAGAGTTACAGGAAGGCGACCAGAAGACAGGGCTTTGAAGGCAGCTAATTTATTGGCAGAGCAGTCTTGCTGGGCCAAATGGCCTGACTCTGCCCCCGTAATCTTATGGTCCTGTGTGTTCCCACTACCTCCCGTGAGAAGAAGTTTCTCCTCAAGTTTCCTTTTAAATCTTTCCCCTCTCACCTTCAGCCTACGGTATGTCCTTTGGTTTTTGATTCCCTTCCCCTGGGAAACAGACGGGGTGTATTTACCCGATCGATTGTCTTTGTGATTGTGTATGCCTTTATATTGTCAGCCATTTCTACGGTGCAAGGAATGAACCTGTAAACCCCAGGTCCTCGCAACGTCCTCGTAAATCTGTCTTGGCTCTCGGTGGCCACCTCATGAGAGGAAACTGGTGTGGTCTTCTGCTGCTGTAGGCTGTCCGCTTCACGGTTTGACGTGTAGTGCGTTCAGAGATGCTCTTCTTCGTGCCACAGTTGTAACAGTTTGAGTTACCGTCGCCTTCTTGGCAGCTTGAACCAGTCTGGCCAGTCTCCTTCGACCTCTCTCTTTAACGAGGCGTTTTTTGAACACAGTACTGCTGCTCGCTGGATGCTTGTTGTTTCATTTCTCGCACCGTTCTCTGTAGACTTTAGAAATGTGATCTAAGTGACTGACGGCAGAATGATTGTCGGTGCCAGACGGGGTGGACTGAGTATCTCAGGACCTCTGATCCCTCAGGGGTCCCCGCGCACAACAGCCAGAGCTTACAGAAAATGGTATGAACAATAAGAAAAAACATCCAGTGAGTGGCAGTTCTGTGGGCGAAAATGCCTCATTGATGCGAGACCTTAGAGGAGAGTGCCCAGAGCGGTGCAAGCTGACGAGAAGGGAAAAGTAACTGAAGTAACGCTGCATCACAACAGCGCTGTGCAGAAGGGCTTCTCGGAAGTGGATGGGCTACAGCAGCAGAGGGGCACACCGGGTTTCCTCTTGTGCACCTAATAAAGCGGCCTCTGTGTTACGGAGGACTGTGCGTTTATCTCGCAGGGTGAGGAGGGGAAAGGCTGTACTTATCGGGTGCTGGGGGCAAGTGTATAGTTACGGCCCCCAGTCTCCAGGCTGCTTTGCCCTCTCACTGCTACCGAGTGTACAGTGTTGCACTTTGGGGGATCGGATAGAAGGTTCTTGTGCAGCCGAACGAGGTGGCGGATAAATGCACGGCTGAAGAATTGGAGCAGGGGGCGGCGATTCAGATTTCTGGATCATTGGGACCCCTTCTGGGGCAGGTGTGACCTGTATAAAAGGGACGGGTTGCACTTGAATCCGAGGGGGACCGATATCCCTGGGGGGCAGGTTTGCTAGAGCTGTTGGGAGTGGTTTATTGGTAGGGGAGTGGGAACTAGTATGAAAGAGCTGAGGATGAGCCTGCAGGTTTACAGGTAGGTGTAACATGAACGTAAGGAAGCACAAACCAGTGATTGGATACAACTGCAGACAGAGCAGAGAGTTAGGTTGTACCACAGAGGCAAAACTCATGAGGGTGAAGAGTCCAGGATTGAAGGTGCTGTATTTAACACGTAGCATTCATAATAAGATGGACCAGCTAGTGGCACAATTAGAGATTGGTCAGTCTGACGTTGTGGGCATCACTGTGTCATGGCTGAAAGAAGGCCATAGTTGAGAGCTTAACATCAAGGAATGTATTTTATATCGAAAGGACAGGCAGGAAGGCAAAGGCAGTGGTGTGGCTCTGTTGGTAAGAGATGGAATTATATCTTTAGAAAGAGGTGACATAGGGTCAGACAATGTCAAATCTTTGTCGGTGGAGTTAAGAAACTGCATGGGTAAAGAAGCTATTTTAGGAATTATATATAGGCCTCCAAATAGTAGGCAAGATGTGGGGTTGAGATTGCAAAGGGAGTTGGAAAGGACACATAATAAGGGTAATGTCCCAATTGTAATCAGGGACTTCAATATGCAAGGGGACTGGGAAAACCAGGTTGGTGTCAGATTGCAAAAGAGGGAATCTGTTGAATGCTTACAAGATAGCTTTTTAGAGCAGCTTGTGCTCGAGCCTACTTGGTGAAAGACTGTCTTAGATTGAGTGTTGTGCAATAACCCAGAGCTTATTAGGGAGATTAAAGTAAGGAAACCCTTAGGAGGCAGTAATCATAATATGATTGTATTCATACTGTAATTTGAGAGAGAGAAGCATAAGTCACATGTATCAGTATTGCAATGGAATAAAGGGAATTACAGAGGCACAAGAGAGGAGCTTGCCCAGATGGATTGGAGGAGGGATAATGGCAGAGCAGAGATGGCTGAAGTTTCTGGGAATAGTTCACAAGGCCCAGGATAGATATGTCCCACAGAAGAAGTTGTTCTCAAATGGCAACTGTGGCTGACAAGGGAAGTTAAGAACTGCATAAAAGCCAAGGAAAGGGCATATAAAGTTGCAAAAGAGAGTGGGAAGTTGGATGACTGGGAAGTTTTTAAAATCCAACAAAAGGCAACTAAAAAAGCTGTAAGGAGGGAGAAGATGAAATAGGAGGGTAAATTAGCCAATAATATAAAGCAGGATACCAAAGTTTTTTCAGTTTTATAAAGAGTAAAAGGGAGGTGAGAGTTGATATTGGACCACTGGAAAATGATACTAGTGAGGTAGTAATGGGGGACAAAGAAATGACAGATGAACTCCAGAGTATTTTGCTTCAGTCTTCACTGTGGAAGACACTAGCAGTGTGCCAGAGGTCCGAGACTGTCAGGGAGCAGGAGTGAGTGCCATTGCTATTATGAAGGATAAAGTGCTAGGCAAACTCAAAGTGGATAAGTCACCGGGATCAGATGGACTACATCCCAGAGTCCTGAAAGAATCAGCTGATTCTGGCGTGGTCACTCCACTCTTTTAAGAAGGGAGGAAGACAAAAGAGTGGAAATTATAGGCCAGTTAGTCTAACCTCAGTGGTGGGGAAGTGTTGGAGTCCATTATTAAAGATGAGGTTTTAGGATATTTGGAGACTAATGATTTAAAAAGAAGTCGAAGTATGCATGGTTTCTGTAAAGGGAAATCTTGCTGACACATCTGTTAGAATTCTTTGAGGAAGTAACAAGCAGGGCCGACAAAGGAGAGGCAGTGGATGTCACTTACTTAGATTTTCAGAAGGCATTTGATAATGTGCCACACATGAGGCTGCTTAAGGTAAAGTCCTATGCCACTACAGGAAGGATTCTGCATGGATAGCGGAATGGCTGACAGGCAGGAGACAGCGAGTGGGAATAAAGGGGGCCTTTTCGGGTTGGTTGCCAGTGGCTAATGGTGTCACTCAGGGGTCAGTATTGGGACCCCTACTTTTCACATTGTTTGTCAATGATTTGGGTAACAGAATTGATGGCTTTGTGGCAAAGTTTGCAGATGATACGATGATAGGTGGAGGGGTAGGTAGTGCTGAGGAAGTTGCAGCAAGACTTAGACAAATTGGAAGAATGGGCAAAAAGAGTGGCAGATGGAATACAGTGTTGGGAAATGTGTGACAATGCACTTTGGTAAAAGGAACAATAGTGTGGACTATTATCTAAATGGGGAGAAGGTTCAAACATCAGAGGTGCAGAGGGAATCAGGACTCCTTGTGCAAGACACCCAGAAGGTCAGTTTACAGGTTGAGTCTGTGGTAAAGAAGGCAAATGCAATGTTGCTATTTATTTCAAGGGGAATAGAATATAAAAGCAAGGAGATAATGCCGAGCCTTTATAAGCAACTCGTCAGGCTGAACTTGGAGTATTGTAGATGGTTTTGGGTCCCTTATGTGTTGCCATTGGAGAGAGTCCAGAGGAGGTTTATGAGGATTGTTCTGGGAATGAAGGGGTTAACAAATGAGGAGTGTTTGGCAGCTTTGGACCTGTACTCACTGGAATTTAGAAAAATGTGTGGGTGTCTCATTGAAACCTGCCGAATGTTGAAAGGACTAGATAAGGAGGATGCGGAGAGGATGTTTCTTCTGGTGGGGGTATCCAGCACTAGAGGGCATAGCCTCAAAGTTGAGGGGCAGCATTTTCAAACAGAAATAAGGAGGAATTTTTTTTAGCGGAAGAGTGGAATCTGTGGAACACTCTGCCACAGACTGTGTGGGGGGGGGGGGGAGGTGGAGTCCGTGGGTACAGTCAAAGTGGAAGTTGATGGATACCTGATTGGTTGGGGCATCAAGGGATATGGTGAGAGGGCAGGTGGATGGCGTTGAATGGGATCTGGGATCAGGCATGATGAAATGGTGGAGTGGACTCGATGGTCTGAATGGCCTAATTCTGCTCCTATGTCTAATGGACCTGTTCTATGTTACCAGTGTAGATGGATAGGAAAGGGATAAGGGTAAACACAGGCAAATGGGATTAGTTCAGATAGGCATCTTAGAGTGGACAAGTTGGGCAGTTGGCTGTTTCTGTGCCGAATTATTCTATGAGAGGGAACTCCACCATGGACAGTCCCAAGCTCGGCTGTGTAAGGAGGCGGGTTGGCCACGGGATAAGCACCCCCATCCTTTAAAAGCCCAGAGCGACAGGAAAGCCAAATACCTCATCCCTGGGAGAGGAAGGATCTTCGATGGGCCTCCTGAAACAATGACCCAGGACAGAGGACTCTGGTGAGCAGCTGTTGGCAACCTTTACCCCTAAAGGGGTGGAAGGCTTAACACCAATAGCAACCTGTTACACCAGGGTATGTAGAAAACAGTAGTTATACAGTGAAAAGTGGTTATACAGTGCTTAATAGTCTGGTCTCCACACTGGCAAAGGTGGACTGCACTGGCAAGTGAACATGGGAGATTTAACATCGGTCGCTGAGTAGGCTACGGTCAATTATGGATAACTCTGAACATCCTCTACATAGCACCATCCAGAGACAGAGAAGCAGTTTCAGCGACAGGTTACTATCGATGCAATGCTCCTCAGACAGGATGAAGAGGTCAATACTCCCCAATGCCATTAGGCTTTACAATTCTACCGCCAGGACTTAAGAACTTTTTAAAAGCTATTATTAATGCTTTTGAGATAGTGATTTAGATGCATATCATATTTTTTTACTGAGTTAAGTATTGTATGTAATTAGTTCTGCTACAACAAGTGTATGGGACATTGGAAAAAAGTTGAATTTCCCCATGGGGATGAATAAAGTATCTATCTATCTATCTATCTATCATCAGGGTGTTGCCTGGCCTAGGTACGAGGTACAGGAGTCACAGGTCCCACACCACCAGGTTCAGGAACAGTTATTACCTTACAACCATCAGGCTCCTGAACCAACGTGGATAATTTCACTCACCTCAACACTGAGCTGATCCATTGATCTCTCTATCTACAGCTGTCTCTGTATGTCTCTCACTCTCTTCTCTGTCTTTTCCTCCATGTCCCTATCTAAGAGTCTGTCTCTAATATATCAGCCTGTTGCAGACGTTTAACACTTCCAGTGCAAAGTTCACTTTCAACTGTTGTGTGCATCTCCTTGTTCATCCGGTTTTGGGCACAGAATGATCATCTTCGAGTTGTATTTTTACCCGTTTCTCTCTCTCTCTCCTGCAGATTATCGCTGTTGTTATTGAGGGTCGCCGTTCTAAAGCTGCTCGGCGTCCAAAAACCACCGAGTATCAACAGCTGAACCAGAAGGTCAGTATCTGCAGCCTCCCCCCCCCCATTGTCCTCTCCCACCCCGTTCGCACCCCCATTGCCCTCTCCCACCCCGTTCGCACCCCCATTGTCCTCTCCCACCCCGTTCGCACCCCCATTGCCCTCTCCCACCCCGTTCGCACCCCCATTGTCCTCTCCCACCCCGTTCGCACCCCCATTGCCCTCTCCCACCCCATTTGCACCCCCATTGCCCTCTCCCACCCCGTTCGCACCCCCATTGTCCTCTCCCACCCCTCCCTCGTTCACACCCCCATTGCCCCCTCGCAGGCCCCCCGTACGCCGCCCTGCTGCCCCCTGCCACCCCTGCTCTCCCTCCATCTCTCCGCTTCTCTTTACTTTCTAAAAGGTTTTAAAAGAGTTTAATTTCTCGCAAGTACATTGAAACATTCCGTGAAAGGCATCATTTACGTCAATGACCAACACAGTCCGAGGATGTGCTGGGAGCAGCTCAAGAGGGCGGCCACACTTCTGGATGACGTGGCTCGGAGGGCCCATTCTGCACTGTACCCCAATAAACAAACAAGCACCTCCCTACAGTGTTAGGAATTAACACCCCCCCTCCCCCAACCGATTGCTGATCGCTGGCCCTTCAAAGCCTTGTGCTCCAGAGGTCAGAGGGCAAATGACAGCAAGTCTGGGGTCGCGGTCTGTAGGTCATAGGTCAACAGGCGCCACGACCTGGGATTGGATCTTGGTCGTGTGGGTGGGGGGGGGTGGGTAAGGGGTTTGTTTTGCTGCTGTTGCTTGTTGTACATTGGCTTCCTGTTACTCTGCTGACACTAGCGTTCTAAGTTGGCTGTGGAATGTGTGGTGACGATGTTGGAAAATGTATGGTCAAGCACTTTGGTAGAAGAAATAAATGTGCAGGCCATCTTCTAAACGGGGAGAAAATTCAGAAGTCTGAGATGCAGAGGGACTTGGGAGTCCTTGTGCAGACACCCTGAAGGTTAACTTGCAGGTTGAGTCGGTGGTGAGGAAGGCAAATGCCAGGTTAGCATTCATTTCAAGAGGCCTAGGATACAAGAGCAGGGATGTGATGCTGAGGCTTTATAAGGCACTGGTGAGGCCTCACCTTGAGTATTGTGAACAGTTTTGGGCCCCTCATCTTAGAAAAGATGTGCTGACATTGGAGAGGGTTCAGAGGAGGTTCACAAGGATGATTCCAGGAATGAAAGGATTATCATATGAGGAGCGTTTGATGGCTCTGGGTCCGTACTCGCTGGAATTTAGAAGGATGGGGGGGGGGGGGGGAATCTCATTGAAACCTTTTGAATGTTGAAAGGACTAGATGTGGAAAGGATGTTTCCCCATGGGGGGGGAGTCTAGGACAAGAGGGCACAGCCTCAGGATAGAGAGGCGTCCATAGGCTGGTGAATTTGTGGAATTTGTTGCCACGTGCAGCTGTGGAGGCCGGGTCGTTGGGTGTATTTAAGGCAGAGTTGATAGGATTTTAATTGGACGTGACATCAAAGACTACAGAGAGAAGGCCAGGGAGTGGGTCTGAGGAGGTGGACGAAGGATCAGCCGGTGTGAACTGGCAGAGCAGACTCAATGGGCCAGGCGGTCTCCTTCTGCTCCTCTGTCCTGTGGACGTACCTGTCCCTAGCACACCCTCAGGTTGTGTTGGTTGTTAACGAAAACAACACATTTCACTGTGTGTGTGTGTGTCCTCGTGTTTCCCCTCCAGATCTTGCTAGATGTCATCCACCGTTCCGACCCCCCCACCTTTCGAGGAGACTACCCCCGTTGTCGTGTCTGCTTGATCTCCCCCTCCTCCAGCTTTGACCCCCTCCCTCAATCTCCGCAGATTTAAAGTGGATCAGTGTGGAACGACCGCGGCCCCCCCTCGAGAGACAGGAAACCTTCAGCCCGTTGGACTCTGCGGCGCCTTGCTCCGAGCAACAGCTGGATTGCCTCACCTCAGGGAAATTCGGGGAGGGGTGTGGAAGGCAGTGGGGCTGACACAGTAGGTGGGATAATTGGGGGTGTGGGGGGTGTGGTGATGGTGGTAATGGTTCATCCCTGCTGGACCCGGTGGGGGTGGCGGGTTTGCCGAGCTGCCGGGGAACGAGCGGCCGGGTTGTTTGGCCCTTTCCCCGAAGCAGCCATGAGGACAGCAATCTGCTACTGGCCCCTGGTTACGAGCCCAGCTTCACCCCCACCCCCCACCCCATTACACTTGCACGCTTTCTTTTGCACTTACGGCTAGAAATGGCGACGATCTGCGGCAGGGCATCACGCCTCTGTCCTGGGAAGGTTGGTGAGTCCTATCCCGTGATACGGATGCCACCGGCCTCCTGTGAAATTGAATGTTTCTAATGAGAATTAAATGAAACCTGTGGCCTCCTCGCTCTCTGCCTTGTGCTTTCTTCCCCTCCGGCCGGTAAAGGTAGCGATTCGGAGAATGCGCGAGCGGCTGCAGTTCTGAGTGGTTGAGACGCGAGAAAGATTGGCTTTACTTCGCAGAGGGGAACCTGCCGTCCGTGTCAGTGGCCGGCTCGAACCGAGGTTGCTCTGGGGGACGCCCGCAAATGTCGCCACGCATCCGGCGCCAGTGTAGCACGCCCACAGCTTAGCGTCCCTAACCTGTTTTCGGAGTGTGGAAGGGAACCCCCTCCCCCTCCCCCTCCCCGGTCGCGGGAAGCCCGTCGAAGCTCCTTTTGCGGAGAATGGTGGGGTTTGAATTCCGATCGGTCGACCCTGGTGATCAAAGCATTGCGTGCGGCAGGAATTGGAGCCGTTATACCTTAGTTCGATGTTGAGTTTCCAATACATGAATCACCTGGAGATATCGGGATTAAGGATCAGCTTTATTTCCCGTACACATTCACATAGAAACATAGAAAACCTACAGCACAATACAGGCCCTTCGGCCCACAAAGTTGTGCCGAACATGTCCCTCCCTAAGAAATTACTAGGGTTACCTGTAGCCCTCTATTTTTCCAAGCTCTGTGTACCTATCCAAAAGTCTCTTAAAAGACCCTATCGTATCCGCCTCCACCACCGTTGCCGGCAGCTCATTCCACGCACTCACCACTCTTTGAGTAAAAAACTTACCCCTGACATCTCCTCTGTACCTACTCCCCGGCACCTTAAACCTGTGTCCTCTTGTGGCAACCATTTCAGCCCTGGGAAAAAGCCTCTGACTATCCACACAATCAATGCCTCTCAGCATCTCGTACACCTCTATTAGGTCACCTCTCATCCTCCGTCTCTCCAAGGAGAAAAGGTTGAGTTCACTCAACCTGTTTTCATAAGGCATGCTCCCTGATTCAGGCAACATCCTTGTAAATCTCCTCTGCACCCTTTCTATGGTTTCCACATACTTCCTGTAGTGAGGCGATCAGAACGGAGCACAGTACTCCAAGTGGAGTCTGACCAGCGTCCTGTATAGCTGCAACATTACCTCTCGGAAGTAAGACTCACTGGTCTATAATTTCCTGGGCTATCTCTACTCCCTTTCTTGAATAAAGGAACAACATCCGCAACCCTCCAATCCTCCGGAATCTCTCCCGTCCCCGTTGATCATGCAAAGATTATCGCCAGAGGCTCAGCAATCTCCTCCCTCACTTCCCATAGTAGCCTGGGGTACATCTCATCCAGTCCCGGCGACTTATCCAACTTGATGCTTTCCAAAAGCTCCAGCACATTCTGTTTCTTAATATCTACATGCTCAAGCTTTTCAGTCTGCTGCAAGTCATCACTACAATCACCAAGATCCTTTTCCATATTGAATACTGAAGTAAATTATTCATTAATTACCTCTGCTATTTCCTCTGGTTCCATACACACTTTCCCACTGTCACACTTTGTAGGTCCTATTCTTTCACGTCTTATCGTCTTGCTCTTCACATACTTGTAGAATGCCTTAATCCTGTCTGCCAAGGCCTTTTCATGGCCCCTTCTGTCTCTCCTAATTTCCTTCTTAAGCTCCTTCCTGTTAGCCTTATAATCTTCTAGATCTGTAACATTACCTAGCTCTCTGAACCTTTTGTAAGCATTTCTTCTTGACTAGATTTATTACAGCCTTTGTACACAACGGTTCCTGTACCCTACCATGACTTCCCTGTCTCAGTGGAATGTACCTATGCAGAACACCACGCAAATAACCCCTGAATATTTGCCACATTTCTTCCGTACTTTTCCCTGAGAACATCTGTTTCCAATTTAAGCCTCCAATTTCCTGCCTGATAGCCTCATAATTCCCCTTACTCCAATTAAACGCTTTTCTAACTTGTCTGTTCCTATCTCTCTCCAATGCTATTGTAAAGGAGATAGAATTATGATCATTATCTCCAAAATGCACTCCCACTGAGAGATCTGACACCTGACCAGGTTCATTTCCCAATACCAAATCAAGTACAGCCTCTCCTCTTGCAGGCTTATCTACATAGTGTGTGAAGAAACCTTCCTGAACACACCTAACACAAACCACCCCATCTAAACCCCCCGCTCTAGGGAGATGCCAATCGATATTTGGGAAATTAAAATCTCCCATCACAACTCTTATTATTACAACAGAGTACTATCGTGTGTTTTTGTTTGGAGCCCTGACCAGTGAACAGTCCGGGCATTGAGGGGAGGGAATTCCACTCGGGTCCGCTGCCCAAGGAGGAAAAGACAGCAGTGGATTGCAGCAGCTAATTCGGAGCTCTGAGCGGAGACCACTTGGTGTTCCGGAGCTCCGAGCGGAGACCACTTGGTGTTCCGGAGCTCGGAGCGGAGACCACCTGGTGTTCCGGAGCTCCGAGCGGAGACCACCTGGTGTTCCGGAGCTCCGAGCGGAGACCACCTGGTGTTCCGGAGCTCTGAGCGGTTGGCAGTTGGGAGTGATTAGCAAGAGCAAAGCAGGGGAAAGTGCAGCGGCCGTCATGGGTGTCGGCAGAGTTAGGGGCTCCAGCTCTTCAAGACCTCAGTCAGTGAAGGCAAAACAGCAAAAGCTAGGTAAAGGTTTTTTCCTTCGCTTCTTTAGATCTGCTCAGTTAGATGCCAGACAGGATAGCTGAACGCTCCCCTTGGACTAACTGCGAGAAGTGCATCCAGCTGCAGCTTCTAACAATCTACGTTAGGAGTTGGAGCTGGAACTGGATGAGCTCCAGATCATTCCGGAGGCTGACGGGGTGATAGATCAGACGTATAGAGAGGTAGTTACACCCTAGCTGCAGGACACAGGAAACTGGGTGACACTCAGGAAGGGGAAAGGGGTTAAACCAGTGCAGAGTACCCCTGTGGTCACCCCCCCCCCCCCAACAACAAGTATATCACTTTGGATGCTGTTCGGGGGGGAGGGTGGGGGATAACCTGGCTGAGGAAAGTTACAGTGGCCGGGTCTCTGTGGCTCAGGAGGAAGTGGGGAGATGAGGCTTGCTGTGAAAACAAAGCAGGTTCTGTGGGGAAGAACAAGATTTCTAGATGTTATCTTGCCTCCTGGGTGCCAGGGACATTTCAGATCGCGTCCTCAGCATTCTTAGGTGGGAGGGTGAGCAGCCAGAAGTCGTGGTCCATGTATGTACCAATGACATGGGTAGGACAAGTGAAGAGGTTCTGCATAGGGAGTTCAGAGAGTTGTGGGTTAAGTTAAAGGGCAGGACCTCCAGGGTTGTGTTCAGGATTGCTACCCGTGACGCGTGCTACTGAGGGTAGAGCTAGGAAGATTATACAGTTTAATACGTGGCTAAGGTATTGGTGTAGGAGGGAGGTGTAAGATTGTTGGATCATTGGGCTCTCTTCCAGGGAAGGTGGGACATGTACAGGAGGGACGGTTTGCATTGAAACTGGAGGTGGACTAATATCCTAGTGGGAAGGTTTGCTTGTACTGCACGTGGGGGGGGGGGGTGTTAAACTAGAGTTGCAGAGGGATGGGAACCAGAGTGCCAGAACAGTTGGAGGAGAGGTTGTGGAGACAGATGTTGGTAAGACTTCAGACAAAGTTAGGAATTAAAAGGTTGAACATGGTATGACTAATATCCTGAGCTGTGAATATTTCAATGCAAGAAGTATCGTAGGAAAGGCGGATGAGCTCAGGGCACGGATCGACACCCGGAATTACGATATTGTAGCCATTAGTGAGACTTGGTAGCGGGAGGGGCAGGACTGGCAGTTCAATATTCCGGGGTTCTGTTGTTTTTAATGTGACAGAGTGGGAGATAACTTGTTTAGTGAGGCTTTATGGGTGAAGCTGAGAAATAAGAAGGGTATGACCATGTTAATGGGGCAATATTACAGACCACCCAACAGTCCAAGGGGGTTCAGAGAAACAGATTTGTGGAGAGATGGCACACTGTTGCAAGAAGCATAAGGTTGTTATAGTAGGTGATTTTAACTTTTCACATATTGACTGGGACTCCCATGGTGTAAAAGGACTGGATGGGATAGAGTTTGTCATATGTGTTCAGGAAAGTTTCCCTCATTAGTTCACAGAAGTCCCAATGAGAGAGAATGTGATGCTGGATCTGTTATTAGGGAATGAGAGAGGGCAGATAACAAATTTGTGCAGAGGAACACTTTGCATCCAGTGACCACAATGCCATTAGTTTCAAAGTAAATATACAAAGAGATTAGTCTGGTCCGTGGGCTGAGATTCTAAATCGGAGAAAGGTCTATTTTGATGTTATCAGAAATGATCTGGCAAGTGTGGATTGAGACAGGCTGTTTTCTGGCAAAGGTGTTCTTGGTAGGTGGGAGGCCTTTAAAAGTGAAATTTTGAGAGTACAAAGCTTGTATGTGCCTGTCAGAATAAAAGGTAAAGATAACAGTGTAGTGAACCTTGGTTTTCAAGTGATGTTGAAGTCCTGGTTAAGATAAAAAAAAGGAGGTGCCTAGCAGGTTTAGGCAGGTAGGAACAAATGAGGTGCTTATGGAGTATAAAAATGCAAGAGAACACTTGAGAATCACTTGCAAGAGAATCAGGAGGGATAAAAGAAGGCATGAAGTTGTTTCAGCAGACAAGGTGAAGGAGAATCCTAAGGGATTCTACAGATATGTTAAGAGCAAAAGGATTGCAAGGGACAAAATTGGTCCTCTGGAAGATCAGAATTGTAATCCATGTGTGGAACCAAAAGATGGGGAGAGCTTAACTAGTTCTTTGCATCTGACAAGGTGTTCCTTTGGACCCTGTGGGAGGTAAGTGCAGAAATTTCTGGGGCCCCATCAGAGATGTTGAAATCATCCTTAGCGACAAGAGAGATACCAGAAGATTGGAGGCTAGCCAATGTTGTTCTGCAGTTTAAGAAAGGGTGTAAATATAAACCAGGAAATTATAGGCTGTCAAGTCTGGCATCAGTAGTGGGAAAGTTATTGGAAGGTATTCTAAGGGACTGGACATATGCGTGCTTGGACATACAGGGACTGATTAAGGATAGTCAGCATGGCTTTGTTTGCGTTAGGTCATGTCTAACCAATCTTATAGAGTTTTTGAGGAAGTTACCAGGAAAGTGGATGAAGGCAAGGCAGTGGATGTTGTCTACACGGACTAGACATTTGACAAGGTCCCACATTGGAGGTTGGTCAAGAAGGTTCAGCCGCTTGGTATTCAGGATGAAGTAGTAAATTAGATTAGACATTGGCTTTGTGGGAGAAGCCAGAGAGTGGTAGTATACAGTTGCCTCTCTGACTGGAGGCCTGAGACTAGTGGAGTTCTGCAGGGATCGGTGCTGGGTCCATTGTTGTTTGTCATCTATGTCAACAATCTGGATGATAATGCGGTTAACTGGATCAGCAAATCTGCAGGTGGCACCAAGTTTGGAGGGGGGCTCGTGGTGTGGTGGACAGTGAGGAAGACAATCATGGCTTGCAGAGGGATCTGCATCAGCTGGAAAAATGGGCTGCAAGACAGCGGATGGAATTTAATGCAGACAAGTGGAAGGGTTTGCACTTTGGGAGGACCAACCAGGGTAGGTCTTTTCACAATGAACTGCAGTGCACTGAGGAGAGTCAGGTAACAAAGAGGTCTGGTAATATAGGTCCATAATTTGTTGAAAGTGGTGTCACAGGTAGATAGGGTTGAAAGGAAAGTTTTGACACGCTGGCCTTCATAAATTCAATACAGGAGATGGGATGTTATGCGACGTTGTATAAGATATTGGTGAGGCCTAATTTGGAGTATTGTGTGCAGGTTTGGTCACCTACCCACAGGAAAAAATATTAAGTTTGAAAGAGTGCAGAAGAGAAAATTTACAAGGATGTTGCCGGGTCTGGAGGACCTGAGTTATAAGGAAAGATTGAACAGGTTGGGACTGTTTTCTTTAGAATGTAGAAGATTGAGAGGAGATTTGATAGAGGTATACAACATTATGAGGGGTATAGTTAGGGTAAATGCAAGCAGGCTTTTTCCACTGAGGTTGGGTGGGACTACGACCAGAGGTCATGGGTTAAGGGTAAAAGGTGAGAAATTTAAGGGAACCACGAGGGGAAACTTCTTCACTCAGAGTCTCGTGAGAGTGTGGCATGAGCTGCCAGCACAAGGGGTGCACGCAAGCTCGATTTTAACATTTAAGAGAAGTTTGGATAGTGACGTGGTTAGTAGGAATATGGAGGGTGATGGTCCCAGAGCAGGTCATTGGGAGTAGGCAGTTTAAATGGTTTTGGCTTGGACTAAATGGGCCGAATGGCCTGTTTCTGTGCTGTACTTCTCTCAACTATGTATTAGGTGAGTTGGCATGACATGTAACAATACTCACTATAAGAATGAAGAATTATATAAACAAATAAACTTCTTCAACTTTTTGGCCATGTTGAAATGGTGCTGACTGTACAGTTGACGGTGAGTGGTTGAAGAGACACATTTCTACTGAAGCCTTTATCGTTTTGAGGGCATTCAGCTCCAAGTTGTTGTGACTGCACCAGGACACTAGGTTGTTCACTTCCCGGTGGGACCGGGATTTGTCGCCTGTGGTGACAGTGCTGTCGTCCTGCGTCAGGACCGAGATCTGCAGAAGTTCGTGTTTACACATGCACACACACACACACACACACACTCACTCACTCTTTCCTTTGCAATGCGCATGGAGTCATCTTGTCCACGCCAGACTGTTTTTCTGCCTAGTCCAGTTGACCTGCTCCAGGAACATCGCCCTCCATACCTGTGCCATCCATGTACCTACCCAAATTTCTCTTAAACATCCACCCTCTGAGTGAAGAAGCTCCCCCTCAACTTCCTCTTAAATATTTCACTTCTCATCATTAACCTATTACCTCTAGTTCTCATCTCACCCAGCCTCAGGGGAAAAGCCTGCTCAATACCTTATCTATACCTCTGCATGATCTCGTTCTCCTACGCTCTAGGGAATAAAGTTCTAACCGGTTCAACCGTTTCCCCGTAACTCAGGTCCTCAATTCCCGGCAACATCCTTGTAAATTTTCCCTATACTCTTTCAATCTTACTGGCATCTTTCCTGTTGGTAGGCGATGAGAACTGCTCATAATACTCCCAATTAGGCCTCACAACTTCAACATAGCATCCATCTCCTGTAATCTCTGCTCCGATTGATTAAAGACGATGTGCTTAAAACTTTACAATCTTATCAAGGAATTATGGATCTGTATTCCCAGATTCCTCTCCTCTACCTCACTCCTCACTGTTCACTGCAGGATCTAGACTGGTTTGGCCTCCCAAGGAGCACCACCTCACAGCTGCCCCTCCGTTAACTTCCAGCTGCCATTGTCGATCCCTGTTTCCAGCGGATCCAGATCCTGCTGCAAGCTCTGACGGCCTCCTCTCTGCCCGCGCCCTAACCTTGGAGGCATCTATAAATGTGTTGATCCAGTTTGCCACATTATCATCCAAATCATTAAAATCTGTTTGTCAGCTAATCAGATGTTGCCCTCCACGCCCCCCCCCCCCCCACCTTGCTATCCACAAGGAAGGCGCTGACTGTCCGGGTGCCCATCAAGTGGTACCCGGCTGACGTGGTCCTGTTGAAATCAGATGAGATGAGCTCAGGGTGAAGACGGAAGGGCCGTCTGTGATTTCGGAGAAGACGACAAAGAGATGCTGTGAAAAGGAAGAGAGACCAAAGCAGTGTGCCCCTTTTTCATAAAATGCTGTTTCCTCCCCATTCTTCCTTTATAATTTTATGCGGTGTCAGATCTGTTTCTTCTTGCCGACTGATAATCGTGTATTTACACAGCATTCGATCAAATCGAGGTTTCTTTAATCGGAATATCACGAACTTTCCTGTTTGGCTGAGCCCCAAATCATACCGACCCTGGACGTATATTGTTTATGAAAGGTGGCCCTCTCGCCACGGAGTCACTTGGGCCGTTAGTGGAGTTCACTAACGCTGAGTTTGTATACGAGCCTGGTGAGCGAGGGAGGTCTGTGGGGACCATCGTCTGGGGATTCCTCATGCTGTGTGTCTGCTGTTTTAGGACTGATTGAGCTGTTTGTGTGTTTAGACTGGTGTCAGGGGAAGTGACTAAGGTTCTTCATTATGGATGCTGCAGGGATTGGGGTTTGGTGCGATTCAAAGAGATGATGTTTGTGTTCTGGGTGGGGTGGGTATTTGAATTCCCAATGAACTGCTACTCAGAGAGCTGAGTTCTGTACAAGTGTTGAGGAAATTTACTCTGATTGAATGGTGTTTTGGCCAATCAACTGGTAAGGATGATATGTTAGTCCAGACTAGCAGGGATGTGATTGAAGTCCATAGGACCATAATATATAGGAGCAGAAGTAGGCCATTTGGCCCATCGAGTCTGCTCAATCATGGGCTGATACAATTCTTCCAGTCATCCCCACTCCCCTGCCTTCACCCCAAACCCTTTGATGCCCTGGTTAATCAAGAACCCATCTAACTCTATCTCTGCCTTATGTACACCCAATGACTTGGCCTCCACAGCCACTCATGGCAACAAATTCCACAGATTTACCACCCTCTGACTAAAATAATTTCTCTGCATTTCAATTTTCAATGGACGTCCTTCAACCCTGAGGCTGTGCCGTCTTGTCCTAGACTCCCCTACCATGGGAAATAGCTTTGCCTTATCTGATCTATTCAGACCTTTTAACATTCACGATGTTTCTATGAGATCCCCCCTCATTCTCCTGAACTCCAGGGAATACAGCCCAAGAGCTGCCAGATGTTCCTCATACAGTAACCCTTTCATTCCTGGAGTCATTTTAATGAATCTTCTCTGAACCCTCTCCAATGTCAGTATATTTTTTCTAAAATAAGGAGCCCAAAACTGCACACAATACTCCAAGTGTGGTCTCACGAGTGCCTTATAGAGCCTCAACATCACACTCCTGCTCTTATATTCTATACCTGTAGAAATGAATGCCAACATTGCATTCGCCTTCTTCACCACCGACTCAACCTGGAGGTTAACCTTTAGGGTATCTTGCACAAGGACTCCCAAGACCCTTTCATCTCTGCATTTTGAATTATTTCCCAATCGAAATAATAGTCTGCCCATTTATTTTTTCCACCAAAGTGCATGACCATACACTTTCCAACATTGTATTTCAAGTCACACTGCCTGATACTTTAGGAGACCATCGACAGGTTTGACCATGGGCAGTTCATATTTTTTGAGATGGGGCAATCTTGCCAAGGGAGGAGACTTTAAAGGCAAGTGGTTCTCGTGTCTGCAACATGAGGGAAAGGAGTTGTCTGAGGTGAAAGGGTTCTTCAACAGTTGGTTTAAGTTCTGAGCTGGTTTCAGCTATGACATCACTGGTTGATAAATGCCAGATTGTTCCTGCGGAGAACCAAAGTTATCATTGGCTGGGAGTGTTCTCTGGAGTCAAGCCCACGCCCAATGGGGAAGAAGAATATGAAGCTTGGACTGAGCAGACCCCTCGGGTACTGGATGAATGGCAGTGCTCAGATAATATGAAAAGACAGAGTCTGGTAGAGAGTTTGAAGGGTCCAGTGGCTGATATGAGCAGAGAAACCATTCGCCACATCAGCTAATTACCTGCAAGCTTTGGAAGATGCTTTTGGTACCAGTGAAAATTCAGTCGATCTTACGATAAAGTTCAGGCACACATTCCAGGAGGAAGGAGAGAAGCTGTCTGCCTGACTTCTCAGGCTGGGGAAACTGCTGCCCTGTTTTTGAGAGAAATGGCTTGAGGACGGGGCAAGTCGTGAAGTGCACACTGTCACGTGACGTGATTGCTCTATGTATTCGAATGACCCACAAGATGCCCCCTCCTCTATCTTATACCAAATTACTCAGAGGAATTAGAGAGGAGGAGAACATGAATGAGAAGTGGAGCATTTCTAAAAGCCCTGTAGAGTCTTCAGTTGCTGAAGTGGCCCCTGATGCCACAGAGATGGAGTTTTTGAGGAATGAGGTGAAAAGCCTTCGAGCTGAGCTGTTTCGATGGATGTCTGCTAACGTTTCAGCTAAACATGACACGTCCGGTGGGAAACCTGACCCACCTGTAGGACTCGTGAAGATGAGTGCTACTGAAAAGGGCCTCTTGACTGGAATGATGACTAATATTAGACCATAAGACATAAGAGCAGAATTAGGCCATTTGGCCCATCGAGTCTGCTCCACCATTCAATCATGGCTAATCCTTTTTTCCCTCCTCATCCCCATTCCCCATCCTTCTGCCCGTAACCTTTGATGCCATGTCCAATCAAGAACCTATCAATCTCTGCCTTAAATACACCCAACGACCCGGCCTCCACAACTGCCTGTGGTAACAAATTCACCACCCTTTGTCTAAAGAAATTTCTCCGCATCTCTGTTTTGAAAGGCTGTGCCCTCTTGTCCTAGACTCTCCCACCATGCCATGGGAAACATCCTTTCCACATCTACTCTGTCTAGGCCTTTCAACATTCGAAAGATCCCCCTTCATCCTTCTAAATTCCAGCAAGTACAGACCCTCAAAAGTTCCTCGTATGATAACCCTTTCATTCCCAAAATCACCAATGTGAACCTCTTCTGAAACGTCTCCAATGTCAGCACATCTTTTCCCAGATTAAGAGTTCGAAACTGTTCACAATACTCAAACTGAGGCCTCACCAATGTCTTATAGAGCCTCAGCATCACATCCCTGTTCTTGTATTCTAGACCTCTTGAAATGAATGCTAACATTGCATTTGCCTTCCTCACCACTCTACCCTGACTCTACCAGACTCTACCCTCCAAATTAACCTTTAGGGTGTTCTGCACACCCTGTAGGTTTTGGATTTTCTCCCCATTTGGAAAATAGTCTGCACATTTATTTCTAGTACCATGCATTTTCCAACATTGTATTTCATTTGCCACTCTCTTGCCCACTCTCCTAATCTGTCTAAATCCTTTTGCATCCTACCTGTTTCCTCAACACTATCTGTCCCTCCACCAATCTTTGTATCATCTTCAAACCTGGCAACAAAGCCATCTATTCCATCATCTAAATCATTGATATACAGCATAAAATGAAGCAGTCTGAACTCCGACCCCTGCTGATCACTACTCTTCACAGATTGCTTTATTCCCACTCACTGCCTCCTACCAATCAGCCAATGCTCTAAACTTTCCTATAATACCATGGGCTCTTAACTTGGTAAGCAGCTTCATGTGTGGCACCTTGTCAAGGGCCTTCTGAAAGTCCAAATATACAATATCCACTACATCCCCTTTATCTATCCTACTTGTAATCTCCTCAAAGAATTCCAACAGGTTCGTCAGGCAGGATTTTCCCTGAAGGAAACCATTTTGACTTTGTCCTCTCTTGTCCCCATCACCTCATCCTTAACAATTGACTCTAACATCTTCCCAACCACTGAGGTCAGGGTGACTGGTCTATAATTTCCTTTCTGCTGAACTTCCTCCTTTCTTAAAGAGTGGAGTGACATTTGCAATTTTCCAGTCCTCTGGCACCATGCCAGAGTCCAATGCTGTAGGTCTGACACAGTGGTCAGCAGCACAGGAGCGCCACAGGGAACCGTACTCTCTCCGGTCCTGTTCACCCTGTACACATCTGACTTCCAATATAACTCGGAGTCCTGCCATGTGCAGAAGTTCGCTGATGACACGGCCATAGTGGGGTGTGTCAGGAATGGACAGGAGGAGGAGTATAGGAAACTGATACAGGACTTTGTGATATGGTGCAACTCAAACTACCTGCGTCTCAATGTCACCAAGACCAAGGAGATGGTGGTGGACTTTAGGAGATCTAGGCCTCATATGGAGCCAGTGATCATTAATGGAGAATGTGTGGAGCAGGTTAAGACCTACAAGTATCTGGGAGTACAGTTGGACGAGAAGCTAGACTGGACTGCCAACACAGATGCCTTGTGCAGGAAGGCACAGAGTCGACTGTACTTCCTTAGAAGGTTGGCGTCATTCAATGTCTGCAGTGAGATGCTGAAGATGTTCTATAGGTCAGTTGTTGAGAGCGCCCTCTTCTTTGTGGTGGCGTGTTGGGGAGGAAGCATTAAGAAGAAGGACGCCTCACGTCTTAATAAGCTGATAAGGAAGGCGGGCTCTGTCGTGGGCAAAGTACTGGAGAGTTTAACATCGGTAGCTGAGCGAAGGGCGCTGAGTAGGCTACGGTCAATTATGGAAAACCCTGAACATCCTCTACATAGCACCATCCAGAGACAGAGAAGCAGTTTCAGCGACAGGTTACTGTCGATGCAATGCTCCTCAGACAGGATGAAGAGGTCAATACTCCCCAATGCCATTAGGCTTTACAATTCAACTGCCAGGACTTAAGAACTTTTTTTAAAGCTATTATTAATGCTTTTTGAGTTAGTGATTTAGATGCATATCATATTATTACTGAGTTAAGTATTGTATGTAATGAGTTTTTGCTACAACAAGTGTATGGGACATTGGAAAAAATGTTGAATTTCCCCATGGGGATGAATAAAGTATCTATCTATCTATCTATCTATCAATCTCTACTGCTACCTCTTTCAGAATCCGAGGGTGCAGTTCATCTGATCCGGGTGATTCATGTACCCTTGGGTCTTTCAACTTATTGAGCACCTTCTCCCATGTAATAGTAACTGCACTCGTGTCTCTTCCCTCACACCCTTCAACATCTGAAACACTGCTAGTGTCTTCCACGGTGAAGACTGATGAAAAATACTCATTTAGTTCATCTGTCCTCTCCTTGGCCCTTGTAATTATTTCTCCTGCCTCATTTCCTAGCGGTCCTATATCCACTCTCATCTCTTTCTTTATTTTTTAACTTACTTGAAAAAGCTTTTACTCTCTACTTTGATATTGGTTGCTAGCTTGCTTTCATATTTCATCTTTTCCCTCCTAATGATTCTTATAGTTGCTCTCTGTAGCATTTGAAAAGCTTCCCGATCCTCTGTCTTCCCACAAATTTTTGCTTTGTTGAATCCCTCTCTTTTGCTTTTACATTAGCTTTGACTTCCCCGGTCCGGCACATTTGTACGATTTTACCATTGAGTATTTCTTCATGTTTGGAATACGTATGTCCTGCATCTTCCTCATTTTCCCCAGGAACGCACATCATTGCTGCTCTGCTGTCTCCTTCCAACTAACTTTAGTCCACTCTTCTCATACCACTGTAATTTCCTTTACTCCACTAAAGTACTGCAACGTCAGACTTTACTTTCTCCCTGTCAGATGTCCAGTTGAACTCAGTCATATTGTGATCACTGCCTCCTAAGGGTTATTTTACCTTAAGTTCACCTCCGGTTCATTACGTAACACCCAATCCAGTATAGCCGATCCCCTATTAGGCTCAATGACAAACTGCTCTAAAAAGCCATCTCGTAGGCATTCAGCAAACTCACTCTCTTGAGATCCACTACCAACCTGATTTTCCCAAACAACCTGCATGTTGAAATCTCCCATGTCTATCATAACGATATGCCTTTTCGATACGCCTTTTCTGTTTCCTGTTGTAATCTGTGGTCCACATTCCAGCCCTGTTGGGAAGCCCGTATATAACGGCCATCACAGATATCCTTGCAGTTTCTGAACTCAACCAACGAGGATTCAACATCTTCCAATCCTGTGTCACATCGATTTGATGCCATTCTTCACCAGCAGAGCCACGCCACCCCCTCTGCCTACCTTCCTATCCCTCCGATACGACGTGTAACCTTGGGCATTCACCTCCCAACTACAACCGTCCCTCAGCCACGATTCCGTGATGGCCACAACATCGTACCCGACCATCTGTAAGATCATCCACCTTATTTCTTATACTCCGTGCATTGAGATATAACATTTTGAGTGCTGCATTTGTTACCCTTTTTGATTCTGCATCCCTAGTGCACTGATAGTCACCTTGCTGGCTGAAATTTTGTCCCATCTGACAGTCTGACTGCACGCTATCTTTGCTTTTATACCATCACTCCTATCCTGAGTCCCTTCACTCCGGTTCCCACACCCCCTACCAAATTAGTTTAAACCCTCCCCAACGGTTACAACAAACCTGCCCACGAGAATATTGGTTCCCCTCGGGTCCAGGAGCAACCAACCACATTTGAACAGGTCCTACCCCCCCCCCCAGAAGAGACCCCAGTGATCCAAGAACCTGAAGCCCTGCCCCCTGCACCAGCTTCTCAGCCACACATTAATCTGCCAAATCTTCCTGTTTCTACCCTCACTGGTGTGAGCCCAGTCCAAACCTGTCCTGTTACATCCTGGAGGGGTTGTTAGAGTGAAGGGGACCCCCAAATTTGCCGGAGTGCCAATGACCCGGCCCTCCAGCCGAGTTTGTATACGAGCCCGGTGAGAGCGTTACATTTGTTTATACATCCAGGGCTCCTGTCCATCTGTGAGAGCAGACACAGAGTGCAGGACCACTCCACCGAGCAACTACACTCCATATGCCATTTTAGACCCCCTCCCTGTTCCCACACTGGCCACGTCTGTCCACTGTCAGGGTGAGGCTAAACACACCCTGGAGGAGCCCCTCGTGTTCACACAGGGTGGTCTTCAGCCCACTAGCATGAACATTGAGTTCTCCAGTGTCAGGTCACTGGCTCCTTCTCGGTCCCTTTTCTCTCCTGATCCACTCATTCCACCTGCCCCCACCACCTTGTTCCTCCCCTCCCACTCCAACATCCCGTCACCCACACGCTCCTCCCAAAGGGTCTCGTCCCAGCTGCTCACACTTGGGTGCTCGTTCCACTTTCCTCTCCCGTCAGATTCCACCTCGCCCCTCCCAGCCACTGACACTATTCCCACTCTCCCCTCTGCCACTGTCCACCCACCGAATCTCTCCACCCCATTCCTCCCTCTAGCTGCCTGTCACCCCCACCTGTCCATCACCCCCCGATCTGAAACCACGTATCCCCCAGCTCTCCCCATCCCATTCCTCCCTCTACCTGTCCATCACCCCCCATCTGAAACCACGTATCCCCCAGCTCTCCCCAACCCATTCCTTCCTCTAGCTGTCCATCACCCCCCCACCTGAAACCACGTATCCCCCAGCTCTCCCCACCCGATTCCTTCCTCTACCTGTCCATCACCCCCCCACCTGAAACCAAATATCCCACAGCTCTCCCCACCCCATTCCTTCCTCTACCTATCCATCACCCTCCCCCCACCTGAAACCACGTATCCCCCAGCTCTCCCCAACCCATTCCTTCCTCTAGCTGTCCAGCACCCCCCCCACCTGAAACCAGGTAAACCCCAGCTCTCCCCACCCCATTCCTTCATCTAGCTGTCCATCACCCCCCCACCTGAAACCAAATATCCCACAGCTCTCCCCAACCCATTCCTTCCTCTACCTATCCATCACCCTCCCCCCACCTGAAACCACGTATCCCCCAGCTCTCCCCAACCCATTCCTTCCTCTAGCTGTCCATCACCCCCCCCACCTGAAACCAGGTAAACCCCAGCTCTCCCCACCCCATTCCTTCCTCTACCTGTCCATCACCCCCCCCACCTGAAACCACGTATACCCCAGCTCTCCCCACCCCATTCCTTCCTCTACCTGTCCATCACCCTCCCCCCACCTGAAACCACGTATCCCCCAGCTCTCCCCACCCCATTCCTTCCTCTACCTGTCCATCACCCCCCCACCTGAAACCACGTATCCCCCAGCTCTCCCCACCCCATTCCTCCCTCTACCTGTCCATCACCCCCCCACCTGAAACCAGGTATCCCCCAGCTCTCCCCACCCCATTCCTCCCTCTACCTGTCCATCACCCACCCACCTGAAACCAGGTATCCCCCAGCTCTCCCCACCCCATTCCTCCCTCTAGCTGTCCATCACCCCCCCACCTGAAACCACGTATCCCCCAGCTCTCCCCACCCCATTCCTTCCTCTACCTATCCATCACCCTCCCCCCACCTGAAACCACGTATCCCCAGCTCTCCCCACCCCATTCCTTCCTCTACCTGTCCATCACCCCCCCACCTGAAACCACGTATCCCCCAGCTCTCCCCACCCCATTCCTTCCTCTACCTGTCCATCACCCCCCCACCTGAAACCACGTATCCCCCAGCTCTCCCCACCCCATTCCTTCCTCTACCTGTCCATCACCCCCCCAACTGAAACCACGTATCCCCCAGCTCTCCCCACCCCATTCCTTCCTCTACCTGTCCATCACCCCCCCACCTGAAACCACGTATCACCCAGCTCTCCCCACCCCATTCCTTCCTCTACCTGTCCATCACCCCCCCACCTGAAACCACGTATCCCCCAGCTCTCCCCACCCCATTCCTTCATCTAGCTGTCCATCACCCTCCCCCACCTGAAACCACGTATCACCCAGCTCTCCCCACCCCATTCCTTACTCTACCTGTCCATCACCCCCCCACCTGAAACCACGTATCCCCCAGCTCTCCCCACACCATTCCTCCCTCTAGCTGTCCATCACCCCCCCCACCTGAAACCAGGTATCCCCCAGCTCTCCCCACCCCATTCCTTCCTCTACCTGTCCATCACCCCCCCACCTGAAACCACGTATCCCCCAGCTCTCCCCACCCCATTCCTTCCTCTACCTGTCCATCACCCTCCCCCCACCTGAAACCACGTATCCCCCAGCTCTCCCCACCCCATTCCTTCCTCTACCTGTCCATCACCCCCCCACCTGAAACCACGTATCCCCCAGCTCTCCCCACCCCATTCCTCCCTCTACCTGTCCATCACCCCCCCACCTGAAACCAGGTATCCCCCAGCTCTCCCCACCCCATTCCTCCCTCTACCTGTCCATCACCCCCCCACCTGAAACCAGGTATCCCCCAGCTCTCCCCACCCCATTCCTCCCTCTAGCTGTCCATCACCCCCCCACCTGAAACCACGTATCCCCCAGCTCTCCCCACCCCATTCCTTCCTCTACCTGTCCATCACCCTCCCCACCTGAAACCAAATATCCCCCAGCTCTCCCCACCCCATTCCTTCCTCTACCTGTCCATCACCCCCCCACCTGAAACCACGTATCCCCCAGCTCTCCCCACCCCACCCCATTCCTTCCTCTACCTGTCCATCACCCCCCCACCTGAAACCACGTATCCCCCAGCTCTCCCCACCCCACCCCATTCCTTCCTCTACCTGTCCATCACCCCCCCCACCTGAAAACAAATATCCCCCAGCTCTCCCCACCCCATTCCTTCCTCTACCTGTCCATCACCCCCCCACCTGAAACCAGGTATCCCCCAGCTCTCCCCACCCCCTTCCTTCCTCTACCTGTCCATCACCCCCCCACCTGAAACCACGTATCCCCCAGCTCTCCCCACCCCACCCCATTCCTTCCTCTACCTGTCCATCACCCCCCCACCTGAAACCACGTATCCCCCAGCTCTCCCCACCCCACCCCATTCCTTCCTCTACCTGTCCATCACCCCCCCCCACCTGAAACCAGGTATCCCCCAGCTCTCCCCACCCCATTCCTTCCTCTACCTGTCCATCACCCCCCCACCTGAAACCACGTATCCCCCAGCTCTCCCCACCCCATTCCTTCCTCTACCTGTCCATCACCCCCCCACCTGAAACCAGGTATCCCCCAGCTCTCCCCACCCCATTCCTTCCTCTACCTGTCCATCACCCCCCCACCTGAAACCACGTATCCCCCAGCTCTCCCCACCCCATTCCTTCCTCTACCTGTCCATCACCCCCCCACCTGAAACCAGGTATCCCCCAGCTCTCCCCACCCCATTCCTTCCTCTAGCTGTCCATCACCCCCCCACCTGAAACCACGTATCCCTCAGCTCTCCCCACCCCATTCCTTCCTCTAGCTGTCCATCACCCCCCCACCTGAAACCACGTATCCCCCAGCTCTCCCCACCCCATTCCTTCCTCTACCTGTCCATCACCCCCCCCACCTGAAACCACGTATCCCCCAGCTCTCCCCACCCCATTCCTCCCTCTACCTGTCCATCACCCCCCCCCCACCTGAAACCACGCATCCCCCAGCTCTCCCCACCCCATTCCTTCCTCTACCTGTCCATCACCCCCCACCTGAAACCACGTATCCCCCAGCTCTCCCCACCCCACCCCATTCCTTCCTCTACCTGTCCATCACCCCCCCACCTGAAACCACGTATCCCCCAGCTCTCCCCATCCCATTCCTCCCTCTACCTGTCCATCACCCCCCATCTGAAACCACGTATCCCCCAGCTCTCCCCACCCCATTCCTTCCTCTAGCTGTCCATCACCCCCCCACCTGAAACCACGTATCCCCCAGCTCTCCCCACCCGATTCCTTCCTCTAACTGTCCATCACCCCCCCACCTGAAACCAAATATCCCACAGCTCTCCCCAACCCATTCCTTCCTCTACCTATCCATCACCCTCCCCCCACCTGAAACCACGTATCCCCCAGCTCTCCCCAACCCATTCCTTCCTCTAGCTGTCCATCACCCCCCCCACCTGAAACCAGGTATCCCCCAGCTCTCCCCACCCCATTCCTTCCTCTACCTGTCCATCACCCCCCCACCTGAAACCACGTATCCCCCAGCTCTCCCCACCCCATTCCTTCCTCTACCTGTCCATCACCCTCCCCCCACCTGAAACCACGTATCCCCCAGCTCTCCCCACCCCATTCCTTCCTCTACCTGTCCATCACCCCCCCACCTGAAACCACGTATCCCCCAGCTCTCCCCACCCCATTCCTCCCTCTACCTGTCCATCACCCCCCCACCTGAAACCAGGTATCCCCCAGCTCTCCCCACCCCATTCCTCCCTCTACCTGTCCATCACCCACCCACCTGAAACCAGGTATCCCCCAGCTCTCCCCACCCCATTCCTCCCTCTAGCTGTCCATCACCCCCCCACCTGAAACCACGTATCCCCCAGCTCTCCCCACCCCATTCCTTCCTCTACCTGTCCATCACCCTCCCCACCTGAAACCACGTATCCCCCAGCTCTCCCCACCCCATTCCTCCCTCTACCTATCCATCACCCTCCCCCCACCTGAAACCACGTATCCCCCAGCTCTCCCCACCCCATTCCTTCCTCTAGCTGTCCATCACCCCCCCACCTGAAACCAAGCATCCCCCAGCTCTCCCCACCCCATTCCTTCCTCTAGCTGTCCATCACCCCCACCTGAAACCACGTATCCCCAGCTCTCCCCACCCCATTCCTTCCTCTACCTGTCCATCACCCCCCCACCTGAAACCACGTATCCCCCAGCTCTCCCCACCCCATTCCTTCCTCTACCTGTCCATCACCCCCCCACCTGAAACCACGTATCCCCCAGCTCTCCCCACCCCATTCCTTCCTCTACCTGTCCATCACCCCCCCAACTGAAACCACGTATCCCCCAGCTCTCCCCACCCCATTCCTTCCTCTACCTGTCCATCACCCCCCCACCTGAAACCAAATATCCCCCAGCTCTCCCCACCCCATTCCTTCATCTAGCTGTCCATCACCCCCCCACCTGAAACCACGTATCCCCCAGCTCTCCCCACACCATTCCTCCCTCTAGCTGTCCATCACCCCCCCCCCACCTGAAACCAGGTATCCCCCAGCTCTCCCCACCCCATTCCTTCCTCTACCTGTCCATCACCCCCCCACCTGAAACCACGTATCCCCCAGCTCTCCCCACCCCATTCCTTCCTCTAGCTGTCCATCACCCCCCCCCACCTGAAACCACGTATCCCCCAGCTCTCCCCACCCCATTCCTTCCTCTACCTGTCCATCACACCCCCACCTGAAACCACGTATCCCCCAGCTCTCCCCACCCCATTCCTTCCTCTACCTGTCCATCACCCCCCCACCTGAAACCACGTATCCCCCAGCTCTCCCCACCCCATTCCTTCCTCTACCTGTCCATCACCCCCCCCACCTGAAACCAGGTATCCCCCAGCTCTCCCCACCCCATTCCTCCCTCTACCTGTCCATCACCCCCCCACCTGAAACCACGTATACCCCAGCTCTCCCCACCCCATTCCTTCCTCTACCTGTCCATCACCCCCCCACCTGAAACCACGTATCCCCCAGCTCTCCCCACCTCATTCCTTCCTCTACCTGTCCATCACCCCCCCACCTGAAACCAGGTATCCCCCAGCTCTCCCCACCCCATTCCTTCCTCTACCTGTCCATCACCCCCCCACCTGAAACCACGTATCCCCCAGCTCTCCCCACCTCATTCCTTCCTCTACCTGTCCATCACCCTCCCACCTGAAACCATGTAACCCCCAGCTCTCCCCACCCCATTCCTTCCTCTACCTGTCCATCACACCCCCACCTGAAACCACGTATCCCCCAGCTCTCCCCACCCCATTCCTTCCTCTACCTGTCCATCACCCCCCCACCTGAAACCACGTATCCCCCAGCTCTCCCCACCCCATTCCTTCCTCTACCTGTCCATCACCCTCCCCACCTGAAACCAAATATCCCCCAGCTCTCCCCACCCCATTCCTTCCTCTACCTGTCCATCACCCCCCCACCTGAAACCACGTATCCCCCAGCTCTCCCCACCCCATTCCTTCCTCTAGCTGTCCATCACCCCCCCCCACCTGAAACCATGTATCCCCCAGCTCTCCCCACACCATTCCTTCCTCTACCTGTCCATCACCCCCCCACCTGAAACCACGTATCCCCCAGCTCTCCCCACACCATTCCTTCCTCTACCTGTCCATCACCCCCCCACCTGAAACCACGTATCCCCCAGCTCTCCCCACCCCATTCCTTCCTCTACCTGTCCATCACCCCCCCCACCTGAAACCACGTATCCCCCAGCTCTCCCCACCCCATTCCTTCCTCTACCTGTCCATCACCCCCCCACCTGAAACCACGTATCCCCCAGCTCTCCCCACCCCATTCCTTCCTCTACCTGTCCATCACCCCCCCACCTGAAACCAGGTATCCCCCAGCTCTCCCCACCCCATTCCTTCCTCTACCTGTCCATCACCCTCCCCACCTGAAACCAAATATCCCCCAGCTCTCCCCACCCCATTCCTTCCTCTACCTGTCCATCACCCCCCCACCTGAAACCACGTATCCCCCAGCTCTCCCCACCCCACCCCATTCCTTCCTCTACCTGTCCATCACCCTCCCACCTGAAACCACGTATCCCCAGCTCTCCCCACCCCACTCCATTCCTTCCTCTACCTGTCCATCACCCCCCCCCACCTGAAACCACGTATCCCCCAGCTCTCCCCACCCCATTCCTTCCTCTACCTGTCCATCACCCCCCCACCTGAAACCACGTATCCCCCAGCTCTCCCCACCCCATTCCTTCCTCTACCTGTCCATCACCCCCCCCCACCTGAAACCACGTATCCCCCAGCTCTCCCCACCCCATTCCTCCCTCTACCTGTCCATCACCCCCCCACCTGAAACCAGGTATCCCCCAGCTCTCCCCACCCCATTCCTTCCTCTACCTGTCCATCACCCCCCCACCTGAAACCACGTATCCCCCAGCTCTCCCCACCCCATTCCTTCCTCTACCTGTCCATCACCCCCCCACTTGAAACCACGTATCCCCCAGCTCTCCCCACCCCATTCCTCCCTCTACCTGTCCATCACCCCCCCACCTGAAACCAGGTATCCCCCAGCTCTCCCCACCCTATTCCTTCCACGTGACTGTAACTCCCTCCACACCTGAAACCACCTGTCACCTCCCACCTTTTACTCCACCTCTTTCTGCTATCTCCCCCCCCCCCCAATCTTTCAGTCCCGATGAAGGGTGTCAATCTAAAACATCGACTGTCTGTTTCCCTTCACAGCTGCTGACTGACCCACTGCCTACCCCCGACCTTTGGGTTGTTGCCCAGGTGTCGCCCTGCTACTTACAGTCCTCCGTGTTAGACCTTGTAACCGAGAGCATCATCGAGAGTAAAACACGGGAGCCTGGCGACGTGGGGATTCGGTTTTACTTTAGTGAGGCAAACGCTTGTGATGTGGGGGTGGGGGTAATGACGAATGAATGTAACCCGTAAAGAACGCTTAATCAAACAACATGTTAAAAATATTACTGACATATTAAATATATTGACACTCCTCCCTACTTAGCTATAAACTCCAACTCAATATAGAAAGTATGTCAAATTGATATTGAACGTATTGCTCTCTGGTGTGTGTGTGTGTGTGTGTGTGTGTGTGTGTGTGTGTGTGTGTGTGTGTGTGTGTGTGTGTGTGTGTGTGTGTGTGTGTGTGTGTGTGTGTGTGTGTGTGTGTGTGTGTGTGTGTGTGTAATAAATAAATAAAACCCCTGGGAGAGGTTTCACTGTTAACGTGATGGTCTTCCTGTATAAGCAGAGCTTGGGTTATGGTTAGAGATAATGGGTGCTTTGGAATGTCAGCTGTCCAGTGAAGGGTGTGTGTTTTCGTGCTGTGTGCCTGACACAGGTGTGAGCTGGGTCTATGGTTTGGCGGGAGATGAAGGGAGAAGACTCCACTTGACCCAGAGCGGGACCATGATGCGACGAAGCCCGGGGTGATCAAAGGAAGATCGGCGAAGGGGAAACCATGATCTCCAACTTGAGCACATAAGACTGGTTCAGTAAAGTCGGCCCTTTTCTTTCTCTGCTTTTTCTTGTGTAGTCAAATTAAGAACTATAAAGCTAAATTGTTTAATTGTATGCGGTGTGCTGTGCAATTTTGTGGTAACAGGGTAACGAATCACGCAGCATCCGCACAGAAGGGTAACGAATCACACAGCATCCGCACAGACAGGGTAACGAATCACACAGAATCCGCACAAACAGGGTAACGAATCACACAGCATCCGCACAGACAGGGTAATGAATCACGCAGCATCCGCACAAACAGGGTGCTTCGGGGTTTTGCACCTCAATCTCACACGTTTGGCGAGGCTGGAGACAGTCTTCCCTAGACATACGCAGCCGATGGAACCTGAGTGTTTCGTGTGTGTAGGTAGATATAGAGATATATACATCTCTATACACACACACACACACAAGATGACTAGAGAGCAATATGCTTTATATATAAACGCATTTTACGGTACAGATGTCCCCCACTTTACTAATGTTCGCTTTACGCCGCTTCGCTTTTACAAAAGACCGACATTAGTAACCTGTTCTCGAATTACAAAGAGGATTTTCACTTTTACAAAAATTTTTCCCATAGAAATGAATGGTTCTTCGCTTTACGCCATTTCAGTTTAAGAACGGTTTCATAGGAACGCTCGACCTTTGTAAAGGGGGGATACCTGTATTCTACAATTATGATTTTATAATACAATTAATATATAGACATTCACGAGGGACGACCCAGGAACAGGACAACTGGTGAGCTGTCGGTAGTGGAGTGCGCTGCATTTCAAAACGCAAGGAGGAGACTGGCGAGTTTCTGATCCAGTGTAATGTTTTGCTGACAGAGCATTCTTTAGACCCAGACAAACATTTTCGCCAAGCCACTGGGGGCTGGGTGGTATGGCGTGGGTGTAATTTCATTTTCAGGAATGATTGAAACTGCTTTGCAACAAGCTGTGGTCCATTGGCACTGACTAAATGTCCTTAGGAAGGGGTTTCTCAATGTGTCAGCAGTGTGCGAGACTGTCGTGGAGGCTGTTGGGAACATTTCAGGCCACTTTGCAGCCGCATTCATGATCAAGAAATTTGTGCCCATGAATGGTCTGGCAAAATCCACATGAATCCTCTGCCAGGGCAGTGCAGGCCGTGCCCAGGGATGGAGAGGTGCTGCTGTTGGCATCTTCTGGATGTGCTGGCATCCCGAACTGTGCATGGCAAGTTGCTCCATCTGCTGATCTGTCCCAGGCCACCAGCCAACTCTTTGCTTTTGACCACGCCTGGAAGGCCGGCACGTAGCTTCCCCAACACTTCAGCTCCCACCGTGGATGGCACAAATGCTCTCTATCCCCACAACAGGGCAAGTCCATCCAGGCACTTTTAAAAATGTGGAAATGGAATTTCTGCTGCACATTCTGGGTTGCAAGACAGACCTGACATAGTGTGGGGTCTCTTCCGGTTTCCCTTTGGATCACCTCTGGCGCGATAGGGAGATTTGTGACTCGCAGAAGGGAGAATGTGTCAAGAGGGGTGTCCTCTTTTGGAAATTCTTCGGGCATTTTGTTTTCCAAAGGGTGGATTGCGGTTCAATTGCAACACTTAACCGAAGTTTGGATAGGTGGGTGGGAGGGATGGGTATAGAGGGATATGGTTCAAGCGGGGCTAGGTTCAGCATGGACTAGATGGGCCGAAGCACCGGTTTCTCCACGGTCGTGCTCTATGACTCACTGTCGCTGAGGCTGTCATCCTCGGAGGGATCTGCTGAGGGTCTGTCGGAGAAGGGGTAGACCTCGTGTCGCAACTTGCTGACGAAACAAGGCATCTGCTTCTTTCCCCCGTATTTACTACCCCTGGACTCAAACCACAGGGCAACCATGCAGTTCACGCGAGTCATGATTTTCAGGAGCTCCCAGTGTCTCTGACTGCCTTGCAGCAGATCGCACAGTGTCTGCAGGAATGCAGACCCGGTCGCACGCAGGAAGGAGCCGTAATCTGTCACAGCGGCAGAGGATGGAGATGGAAATTGTAAAACGTTTAAAGCTTTGTCACATGTACATCGAAACATCGAAACTGAAATGCATCGTTCCTGTCAACAGTCCGAACAGGCCACATGATCTAAATCTCCACAGGGCAACTGATTCACCCCCCTTCCATCTATCTCACCATCTGCCTCCAAATCGGCCTTGTGCATTTTATCTTTCTCCCACCTGAACCCCTCCAGCCCCATCCAACCATCTGAACCCCCCAAATCCCCATCCATCCATCTGAACCCCCAAAACCCATCCATCCATCTGAACCCCCAAACCCCATACATCCATCTGAACCCCCATAACTCATCCATCCGAACCCCCAAACCCCATACGTCCATCTGAACCCCCAAACCCCATCCGCCCATCTGAACCCCCAAAACCCCCATCCATCTGAACCCCAAAACCCATCCGTCCATCTGAACCCGTCCACTCTTGCCTCGTCCATTTTATCTTTCTCCTGCATGCCTATCCATATTAACCTTCTTCCACCCTCTCCTCTGTCCCCCCAACATAACGCTGCCAACCCTTCCCCAACCAGTACACTACCCCAAACCTCCCCTATCTATCCGACCCTCCAACCCTCTCCTCTCCATCTTCCCCAACCCTTCCCTGTCCATCCGAACCCTCTCAAATGTCCCCCCCCCCATCTTACCCCCTCCAACCCTCCCCAATCCATCTTGGCCCTCTCCTTCCCTCACAGCTTCTCATCTTCCTCCCCCTCTGCACTTTCTCCCTCCCCGCCCGTCCCATCCCATCCCACGTTGGACGTGATCTGGGAGCGGGGGCCCCTTGCCCTGCTGCCTACCTGGGCTGCTGGAGAAGTGGACGGCCGTGTCATCCGGAATGGCGAGGTAATGAGAGAAGGAACTGGGCTCAGCACTGCAGCTGTCGGTTTCGTCCTCCCCCACGTAAACCCCGTCGTCCAGTTGCATCCCTCGACAGGCCTGTGGGGCAGGGTTATTGGCTTAACACTGTCACATGTCACACTTTCTGCCATCATACTTCACCTCATCAGTAACAGAATGCAGGGTCTAAACAGAACTGATTCTGCAGATGAAAGCCGGGGGAACACACACAAAATACGTTAAAACTCAGCAGGTCGGACAGCATCTATGGTGAGGATCAAATCATCGCCATTTTGAGCCGAGACCCTTCATCAGGATCAGAAAGGGGTGGGGAAGAAGGTGGTGGGTGGGGAGGCAAGAATACAAGCTGGCAGGTGATAGGGGAGATCAGGTGAGAAGAAAGGTGGGGGGGTAGAAAGGGTGGGGGGGGGATAGAAATGAGGGGAAGGGGAGTGATAGGCAGGCGAGGTAAAGGCCTGGGAAAGAAGGACTCTGATAGAGGAGAAGGGACCATGGGAGGAGGGTCACCGGGGGAGGTGAGGAGGAGGGGAGAGATAAGGAGGCAGAATGCAGTGCAGGCAGACAATAACGTGCAGGGTCATGAGTCAATCTTTATCTTTTGAGAGATCGGTTCAAGAGTCCCAGTGCCGAGGGACAAAAGCTGCCCTTGAACCTGGGCAAACTATTGTAATACTTTATGGCTTCCATAAATACCTGCAGGGAAATGAATCTCAGGGCAGTGTGTGGTAACATTTCTGTACTTTGATAATAAAATTTACTTTGAGCGTGTTCTCAAGCCCTCTGCCCGATGGGAGGGAGGAGAGAAGGGATTGCCTGGGGTGGGGAGGGGTATCTTTCATCATGCTGGCTGCTTTATCGAGGCCGAGTCCGTGGAGGGGAGGATAGTTTCAGTGATGTCCTGAACTGTGTCCATGACCCTCTGCAGTTCCTTGCAGTTGTTGTACCGGGCCGAGATGCAACCGAATTGGACTCTTTCTACCGGGCATCTGGTGACACCCCGACACCTTTTTGACGCTGGTCTGTCTTGTCCATTGTACCCACGTGGCTGGACCAGTAATAACTGTCAGGGTTCCAGGCAGATTTTCACCGAGAGCTTGTTGGACCATGCCTGCAGGGTTTCTGACCCGCTACTGGGGCACTGCGGACTGGCCTTCCTCTGATCATGCGTCTTCGCTCGACGCTTACTCACCTGAATGAAGAAGATCTTCGGCTTCCCCGCCAGTGCCGAGCAGGCCTTCTCTGTAAACATGGAGTAAATATCCCTGAGGGTGCACCGGTTTACCATCCGCTCCGTAAATCAGCCCATCAGCCCCCGTGGCTCGAGAGAATGGAGACGAAACAGGATCCGTGGGCCCGCTGAGATTCTGTCCAGATCAGAATCAGAATCAGAATCAGAATCAGACTTTAATCGCCAAGTACCTGTGCACATACAAGGAATTTACTTCCGGCAGATGTTGTCCCTCTGCTCATAACAATAATAATGATAAATATAAATGAAAATATAGATTATACATACAGGTAGTGCAATCCAAGAAATAGTTAGCCGACAGTTAACCAGCAGTTAACTGTTCAGCAAAGTGACCGCAGTAGGGAAAAAACTTCTCCAGTGCCTATTAGTCTTAGTCTGGAGGGATCTGAAGCGCCTACCAGACGGAAGCAGATCAAACAGTCCCGTGCGCAGGATGGGAGGAGTCCTTTATGATGTTCCCCGCCCTCTTCTTCAACCTGGAAGAGTACAGGTCCACAATAGAGGGCAGGGAGGCTCCAATAATGCGCTCGGCAGTCCTCACTGTGCGCTGTAGTCTGGTTCTATCCTGCTTGGTGGCGGCTCCAAACCACACAATGATGGAGGTGCACAGGACAGACTCAATGACTGCAGTGTAGAACTGCAGCAGCAATTCCTGAGGCAGACTGTAATTTCCTCAAGAGCCGCAGGAAATACATCCGCTGCTGGGCCTTCTTCAGGATGGAGCTGATGTTCTGCTCCCACTTCAGATCCTGAGAGATGGTGGTTCCCAGGAACCTGAAGTTCTCCACACAGGGCTGCTGAGGACTGTGAGGGGAGACATAGCGGGGGGATGTCTCCTGAAATCCACTATCATCTCCTTTGTCTTGAGCGTGTTCAGCTCCAGATTGTTCCGACTGCAACCAGAGCGCCAGTTGGTCCACCTGCTGTCGATATGCAGACTCATCACTATTCTGGATGAGTCCGATGATGGTAGTGTCGTCTGCAAACTTCAAAAGCTTCACACAGGGGTTGGAGGAGGTGCAGTCATTGGTGGAGGGAGAACAGCAGTGGAGAGAGGACACACCCCTGGGGGGCGCCGGTGTTGGTGATTCGAATATCCGAGGTGACCTGTCCCATCCTTACCTGCTGACTTCTGTTGGTCAGGAAGCTGTAAATCCAATCGCAGAGGTCAGGTGGCACAGTAAGGTGAGACAATTTGGAGCAGAGGGTATGAGGGACGATGGTGTTGTTAACCAAAAATCAGCAGAAGCCACAGTGAAGCCCCTCTCCATTCTCCCGCCAACCACTCCCCATCAGTCTCCCTACACTCTCCCCACACTCCCCCCTCACTCACAGCACTCTCCCCACACCCTCAACATTATCCCCACACCCCACAGCACTTTCCCCACACCCTCAACATTATCCCCACACCCACAGCACTATCCCCACACTCCCAACACTCTCCCCCCACACTCCCAACACTCTCCCCCACACTCCCCAGCACTCTCCCCACACTCCCAACACTCTCCCCCTCACTCCCACAACACCTCTCCCCCACACCCACAGCACTCTCCCCACACCCTCAACACTCTCCCCACACTCCCAACACTCTCCCCACACTCCCAACACTCTCCCCACACTCACAGCACTCTCCCCCACACCCACAGCACTCTCCCCAGACTCCCAACACTCTCCCCCACACCCCACAGCACTCTCCACACACTCACAGCACCTCTCCCCACACCCACAACACTCTCCTCCCCACACCCACAGCACTCTCCCCACACTCCCCAACACTCTCCCCACACTCACAGCACTCTCCCCACACCCCTCAACATTATCCCCACACCCTCAACACTCTCCCCACACCCACAGCACTCTCCACACACTCACCACAGCACTCTCCCCCACACTCCCAACACTCTCCCACACTCACATCACACTCCCCACACCCACCCAGCCACTCTCCCCACACTCCCAACACCCTCTCCCCACACTCCCCAACACTCTCCCCACACACACAGCACTCTCCCCACACCCCTCAACATTATCCCCACACCCACAGCACTATCCCCACACTCTCAACATTATCCCCCACACCCACCAGCACTCTCCCCACACTCACAGCACTCTCCCCCACACTCACAGCACTCTCCCCCACACCCACACACTCTCCCACACACTCACAGCACTCCACCCCCACACCCCAACACTCTCCCCTCACTCACAGCACCTCTCCCCACACCCCACAACACTCTCCCCCACACCCACAACACTCTCCCCACACCCACAACACTCTCCCCCACACCCACAGCACTCCCCCACACTCCCAACACTCTCCCCACACCCTCAACACTCTCCCCACACTCCCAACACTCTCCCCCACACCCACAGCACTCTCCCCCTCACTCCCAACACTCTCCCCCACACTCACAGCACCTCCCCACCCCACAGCACTCTCCCCACACCCTCAACACTCTCCCCACACCCACAGCACTCTCCCCACACTCCCAACACTCTCCCCCACACTCCCAACACTCTCCCCACACTCACAGCACTCTCCCCACACCCACACACTCTCCCCACACCCTCAACACTCTCCCCCACACCCACAGCACTCTCCCCACACTCCCAACACTCTCCCCACACACCCACACACTCTCCCCACACCCACAGCACCTCTCCCCCACACTCCCAACACTCTCCCCACACTCCCAACACTCTCCTCCCACACCCACAACACTCCTCCCACACTCCCAACACTCTCCCCCACACCCACAGCACTCTCCCCACACTCCCAACACTCTCCCCACACTCACAGCACTCTCCCCACACCCACAACACTCTCCCCACACCCACACTCCCCCACCCCCCACAACTCCCAACACTCTCCCCACACTCACAGCACTCTCCCCACACCTCCACACTCTCCCCCCACACCCCACACTCTCCCCACACTCCCAACACTCTCCCCCACACTCCCCCAACACTCCCCCCTCACTCACACCACTCTCCCCACACTCCCAACACTCTCCCCCACACTCACAGCACTCTCCCCACACTCACAACACTCTCCCCACACTCCATCACCTCTCCCCACACCCTCAACACTCTCCCCACACTCCCAACACTCTCCCCACACTCACAGCACTCTCCCCACACCCTCAACACTCTCCCCACACTCCCAACACTCTCCCCTCACTCCCACACACTCTCCCCACACTCCCAACACTCTCCCCACACTCCCACAGCACTCTCCCCACACTCCCCAACACTCTCCCCCACACTCCCAACACTCTCCCCACACCCTCAACACTCTCCCCACACTCCCAACACTCTCCCCCACACTCGCAACACTCTCACACTCCCAACACTCTCCCCCTCAACACTCCCAGCACTCTCCCCACACTCCAACACTCTCTCCCCCACACTCACAGCACTCTCCCCACACTCCCCAACACTCTCCCCACACCACAGCACTCCTCCCACACTCCCAACACTCTCCCCACAACTCACAGCACTCTCCCCACACTCCCAACACTCTCCCCACACTCACAACACTCTCCCCACACTCCCAACACTCTCCGCCACACTCACAGCACTCTCCCCACACTCACAACACTCTCCCCACACTCCCAACACTCTCCCCACACTCCAACTCTCTCCCCACACTCCCAACACTCTCCCCCACACTCCCAACTCTCTCCCCTCACTCCCAACACTCTCCCCACACTCCCAACACTCTCCCCCACACCCACAGCACTTTCCCCACACCCTCAACATTATCCCCACACCCTCAACATTATCCCCACAACCCTCAACACTCTCCCCACACTCCAACACTCACCCTCAACATTATCCCCACACCCTCAACACTCTCCCCACACTCCCAACACTCTCCCCACACCCACAGCACTCTCCCCACACCCTCAACACTCTCCCCACACCCACAGCACTCTCCACACACTCACAGCACTCTCCCCACATTCCCAACACTCTCCCCACACTCCCAACACTCTCCCCTCACCCACAGCACTCTCCCCACACTCCCAACACTCTCCCCACACTCCCAACACTCTCCCCACACCCACAGCACTCTCCCCACACTCCCAACACTCTCCCCACACTCCCAACACTCTCCACACACTCACAACACTCTCCCCACACTCCCAACACTCTCCCCACACCCTCAACACTCTTCCCACACCCACAGCACTCTCCCCACACCCACAGCACTCTCCCCACACTCACAGCACTCTCCCCTCACTCACAGCACTCTCCCCACACCCACAGCACTCTCCCCACACCCACAACACTCTCCCCACACTCACAGCACTCTCCCCACACCCACAGCACACTCCCCACACTCCCAACACTCTCCCCACACCCTCAACACTCTCCCCACACTCTCAACACTCTCCCCACACTCCCAACACTCTCCCCACACCCTCAACACTCTCCTCACACTCTCAGCACTCTCCCCACACCCACAGCACTCTCCCCTCACTCCCAACACTCTCCCCACACTCCCAACACTCTCCCCACACTCCCAACACTCTCCCCACACCCACAACACTCTCCCCACACTCACAGCACTCTCCCCACACCCACAGCACTCTCCCCACACTCCCAACACTCTCCCCACACTCCCAACACTCTCCCCACACCCACAGCACTCTCCCCTCACTCACAGCACTCTCCCCACACTCCCAACACTCTCCCCACACTCCCAACACTCTCCCCACACCCACAGCACTCTCCCCACACTCACAACACTCTCCTCACACTCACAGCACTCTCCCCACACTCCCAACACTCTCCCCACACTCCCAACACTCTCCCCACACCCACAGCACTCTCCCCACACTCCCAACACTCTCCCCACACTCCCAACACTCTCCCCACACCCACAGCACTCTCCCCACACTCCCAACACTCTCCCCACACTCACAACACTCTCCCCACACTCACAGCACTCTCCCCACACTCCCAACACTCTCCCCCACCTCCCAACACTCTCCCCACACCCTCAACACTCTTCCCACACTCACAGCACTCTCCCCACACTCCCAACACTCTCCTCACACTCACAACACTCTCCCCACACCCACAACACTCTCCCCACACTCACAACACTCTCCCCACACTCCCAACATTCTCCCCACACTCCCAACACTCTCCCCACACTCACAGCACTCTCCCCACACTCCCAACACTCTCCCCACACTCCCAACACTCTCCCACACTCACAGCACCTCTCCCCACACTCACAACACTCTCCCCTCACTCCCAACACTCTCCCCACACTCCCAACTCTCTCCCCACACTCACAGCACTATCCTCACACTCCCAACACTCTCCCCACACTCCCAACACTCTCCTCACACTCCCAACACTCTCCCCACACTCCCAACACTCTCCCCACACCCACAGCACTCTCCCCACACTCACAACACTCTCCCCACACCCACAGCACTCTCCCCTCACTCACAGCACTCTCCCCACACCCACAGCACTCTCCCCACACCCACAGCACTCTCCCCACACTCCCAACACTCTCCCCACACCCACAGCACTCTCCCCTCACTCACAGCACTCTCCCCACACCCACAGCACTCTCCCCTCACTCACAGCACTCTCCCCACACTCCCAACACTCTCCCCACACTCACAGCACTCTCCCCACACTCCCAACACTCTCCCCACACCCACAGCACTCTCCTCACACTCCCAACACTCTCCCCACACTCCCAACACTCTCCCCACACTCACAGCACTCTCCCCACACTCCCAGCACTCTCCCCACACCCACAGCACTCTCCCCACACTCCCAACACTCTCCCCACACTCCCAACACTCTCCCCACACTCACAGCACTCTCCCCACACTCCCAACACTCTCCCCACACTCCCAACACTCTCTCCACACCCACAACACTCTCCCCACACTCCCAACACTCTCCCCACACCCACAGCACTCTCCCCACACTCCCAACACTCTCCCCACACTCACAGCACTCTCCCCACACCCACAGCACTCTCCCCACACTCCCAACACTCTCCCCACACTCCCAACACTCTCCCCACACTCACAGCACTCTCCCCACACTCCCAACACTCTCCCCACACCCACAGCACTCTCCCCACACTCCCAACACTCTCCCCACACTCCCAACACTCTCCCCTCACTCACAGCACTCTCCCCACACTCCCAACACTCTCCCCACACTCACAGCACTCTCCCCACACTCACAACACTCTCCCCACACTCCCAACACTCTCCCCACACCCTCAACACTCTCCCCACACTCCCAACACTCTCCCCACACTCACAGCACTCTCCCCACACCCTCAACACTCTCCCCACACTCCCAACACTCTCCCCTCACTCACAGCACTCTCCCCACACTCCCAACACTCTCCCCACACTCACAGCACTCTCCCCACACTCACAACACTCTCCCCACACTCCCAACACTCTCCCCACACCCTCAACACTCTCCCCACACTCCCAACACTCTCCCCACACTCGCAACACTCTCCCACACTCCCAACACTCTCCCCACACTCCCAACACTCTCCCCACACTCACAGCACTCTCCCCACACTCCCAACACTCTCCCCACACCCACAGCACTCTCCCCACACTCCCAACACTCTCCCCACACTCACAGCACTCTCCCCACACTCCCAACACTCTCCCCACACCCACAGCACTCTCCCCACACTACCAACACTCTCCCCACACTCACAGCACTCTCCCCACACTCCCAACACTCTCCCCACACTCACAACACTCTCCCCACACTCCCAACACTCTCCCCACACTCACAGCACTCTCCCCACACTCACAACACTCTCCCCACACTCCCAACACTCTCCCCACACTCCCAACTCTCTCCCCACACTCCCAACACTCTCCCCACACTCCCAACTCTCTCCCCTCACTCCCAACACTCTCCCCACACTCCCAACACTCTCCCCACACCCACAGCACTTTCCCCACACCCTCAACATTATCCCCACACCCTCAACATTATCCCCACACCCTCAACACTCTCCCCACACTCCCAACACTCTCCCCACACCCACAGCACTCTCCCCACACCCTCAACACTCTCCCCACACCCACAGCACTCTCCACACACTCACAGCACTCTCCCCACATTCCCAACACTCTCCCCACACTCCCAACACTCTCCCCTCACCCACAGCACTCTCCCCACACTCCCAACACTCTCCCCACACTCCCAACACTCTCCCCACACCCACAGCACTCTCCCCACACTCCCAACACTCTCCACACACTCACAACACTCTCCCCACACTCCCAACACTCTCCCCACACCCTCAACACTCTTCCCACACCCACAGCACTCTCCCCACACCCACAGCACTCTCCCCACACTCACAGCACTCTCCCCTCACTCACAGCACTCTCCCCACACCCACAGCACTCTCCCCACACCCACAACACTCTCCCCACACTCACAGCACTCTCCCCACACCCACAGCACACTCCCCACACTCCCAACACTCTCCCCACACCCTCAACACTCTCCCCACACTCTCAACACTCTCCCCACACTCCCAACACTCTCCCCACACCCTCAACACTCTCCTCACAGTCTCAGCACTCTCCCCACACCCACAGCACTCTCCCCTCACTCCCAACACTCTCCCCACACTCCCAACACTCTCCCCACACTCCCAACACTCTCCCCACACCCACAACACTCTCCCCACACTCACAGCACTCTCCCCACACCCACAGCACTCTCCCCACACTCCCAACACTCTCCCCACACTCCCAACACTCTCCCCACACCCACAGCACTCTCCCCTCACTCACAGCACTCTCCCCACACTCCCAACACTCTCCCCACACTCCCAACACTCTCCCCACACCCACAGCACTCTCCCCACACTCACAACACTCTCCTCACACTCACAGCACTCTCCCCACACTCCCAACACTTTCCCCACACTCCCAACACTCTCCCCACACCCACAGCACTCTCCCCACACTCCCAACACTCTCCCCACACTCCCAACACTCTCCCCACACCCACAGCACTCTCCCCACACTCCCAACACTCTCCCCACACTCACAACACTCTCCCCACACTCACAGCACTCTCCCCACACTCCCAACACTCTCCCCACACTCCCAACACTCTCCCCACACCCTCAACACTCTTCCCACACTCACAGCACTCTCCCCACACTCCCAACACTCTCCTCACACTCACAACACTCTCCCCACACCCACAACACTCTCCCCACACTCACAACACTCTCCCCACACTCCCAACATTCTCCCCACACCCACAGCACTCTCCCCACACTCCCAACACTCTCCCCACACTCCCAACACTCTCCCCACACTCACAGCACTCTCCCCACACTCACAACACTCTCCCCTCACTCCCAACACTCTCCCCACACTCCCAACTCTCTCCCCACACTCACAGCACTATCCTCACACTCCCAACACTCTCCCCACACTCCCAACACTCTCCTCACACTCCCAACACTCTCCCCACACTCCCAACACTCTCCCCACACCCACAGCACTCTCCCCACACTCACAACACTCTCCCCACACCCACAGCACTCTCCCCTCACTCACAGCACTCTCCCCACACCCACAGCACTCTCCCCACACCCACAGCACTCTCCCCACACTCCCAACACTCTCCCCACACCCACAGCACTCTCCCCTCACTCACAGCACTCTCCCCACACCCACAGCACTCTCCCCTCACTCACAGCACTCTCCCCACACTCCCAACACTCTCCCCACACTCACAGCACTCTCCCCACACTCCCAACACTCTCCCCACACCCACAGCACTCTCCTCACACTCCCAACACTCTCCCCACACTCCCAACACTCTCCCCACACTCACAGCACTCTCCCCACACTCCCAGCACTCTCCCCACACCCACAGCACTCTCCCCACACTCCCAACACTCTCCCCACACTCACAGCACTCTCCCCTCACTCCCAACACTCTCCCCACACTCCCAACTCTCTCCCCACACTCACAGCACTCTCCCCTCACTCCCAACACTCTCCCCACACCCTCAACACTCTCCCCACACCCACAGCACTCTCCCCACACCCACAGCACTCTCCCCACACTCACAGCACTCTCCCCTCACTCACAGCACTCTCCCCACACCCACAGCACTCTCCCCACACCCACAGCACTCTCCCCACACTCCCAACACTCTCCCCACACTCACAACACTCTCCCCACACTCACAGCACTCTCCCCACACCCACAGCACTCTCCCCACACTCCCAACACTCTCCCCACACTCTCAACACTCTCCCCACACTCCCAACACTCTCCCCACACCCTCAACACTCTCCTCACACTCTCAGCACTCTCCCCACACCCACAGCACTCTCCCCTCACTCCCAACACTCTCCCCACACTCCCAACACTCTCCCCACACTCCCAACACTCTCCCCACACCCACAACACTCTCCCCACACTCACAGCACTCTCCCCACACCCACAGCACTCTCCCCACACTCCCAACACTCTCCCCACACCCACAGCACTCTCCCCTCACTCACAGCACTCTCCCCACACTCCCAACACTCTCCCCACACTCCCAACACTCTCCCCACACCCACAGCACTCTCCCCACACTCACAACACTCTCCTCACACTCACAGCACTCTCCCCACACTCCCAACACTCTCCCCACACCCACAGCACTCTCCCCACACTCCCAACACTCTCCCCACACTCCCAACACTCTCCCACACCCACAGCACTCTCCCCACACTCCCAACACTCTCCCCACACTCCCAACACTCTCCTCACACTCCCAACACTCTCCCCACACTCACAGCACTCTCCCCACACTCCCAACACTCTCCTCACACTCACAACACTCTCCCCACACTCCCAACACTCTCGCCACACTCCCAACATTCTCCCCACACCCACAGCACTCTCCCCACACTCCCAACACTCTCCCCACACTCCCAACACTCTCCCCACACTCACAACACTCTCGCCACACTCCCAACATTCTCCCCACACCCACAGCACTCTCCCCACACTCCCAACACTCTCCCCACACTCCCAACACTCTCCCCACACTCACAGCACTCTCCCCACACTCACAACACTCTCCCCACACTCCCAACACTCTCCCCACACCCACAGCACTCTCCCCACACTCACAACACTCTCCCCACACCCACAGCACTCTCCCCTCACTCACAGCACTCTCCCCACACCCACAGCACTCTCCCCACACCCACAGCACTCTCCCCACACTCCCAACACTCTCCCCACACCCACAGCACTCTCCCCTCACTCACAGCACTCTCCCCACACCCACAGCACTCTCCCCTCACTCACAGCACTCTCCCCACACTCCCAACACTCTCCCCACACTCACAGCACTCTCCCCACACTCCCAACACTCTCCCCACACTCCCAACACTCTCCCCACACCCACAGCACTCTCCCCACACCCACAGCACTCTCCCCACACTCCCAACACTCTCCCCACACTCACAGCACTCTCCCCACACTCACAGCACTCTCCCCACACTCCCAGCACTCTCCCCACACCCACAGCACTCTCCCCACACTCCCAACACTCTCCCCACACTCACAGCACTCTCCCCTCACTCCCAACACTCTCCCCACACTCCCAACACTCTCCCCACACTCACAGCACTCTCCCCTCACTCCAACACTCTCCCCACACCCTCAACACTCTCCCCTCACTCCCAACACTCTCCCCACACCCACAGCACTCTCCCCACACTCCCAACACTCTCCTCACACTCCCAACACTCTCCTCACACTCCCAACACTCTCCCCACACTCCCAACACTCTCCTCACACTCCCAACACTCTCCCCACACTCCCAACACTCTCCTCACACTCCCAACACTCTCCCCACACTCCCAACACTCTCCTCACACTCCCAACACTCTCCCCACACTCCCAACACTCTCCCCTCACTCCCAACACTCTCCCCACACTCCCAACACTCTCCCCACACTCTCAGCACTCTCCCCACACTCCCAACACTCTCCACTCACTCCCAACACTCTCCCCACACTCCCAACACTCTCCTCACACTCCCAACACTCTCCCCACACCCAAAGCACTCTCCCCACACTCCCAACACTCTCCCCACACCCACAGCACTCTCCCCACACTCCCAACACTCTCCCCACACTCCCAACACTCTCCCCACACTCACAACACTCTCCCCACACCCACAGCACTCTCCCCACACCCACAGCACTCTCCCCACACTCCCAACACTCTCCCCACACCCACAGCACTCTCCCCACACTCACAGCACTCTCCCCACACTCACAGCACTCTCCCCACACTCACAACACTCTCCCCTCACTCCCAACACTCTCCCCACACTCCCAACACTCTCCCCTCACTCCCAACACTCTCCCCACACTCCCAACACTCTCCCCACACCCTCAACATTATCCCCACACTCCCAACACTCTCCCCACACTCCCAACACTCTCCCCACACTCACAACACTCTCCCCACACTCCCAACACTCTCCCCACACCCACAGCACTCTCCCCACACTCCCAACACTCTCCCCACACTCCAACACTCTCCCACACCCACAGCACTCTCCCCCACTCTCAACACTCTCCCCACACTCACAGCACTCTCCCCACACTCCCAACACTCTCCCCACACTCCCAACACTCTCCCACACTCACAGCACTCTCCCCACACTCCCAACACTCTCCCCACACTCCCAACACTCTCCCCACACTCACAGCACTCTCCCCACACTCCCAACACTCTCCCCTCACTCCCAACACTCTCCCCACACCCACAGCACTCTCCTCACACCCACAGCACTCTCCTCACACTCCCAACACTCTCCCCACACTCCCAACACTCTCCCCACACCCACAGCACTCTCCCCACACTCTCAGCACTCTCCGCACACTCCAACACTCTCCCCACACTCCAACACTCTCCCCACACTCCCAACTCTCTCCCCACACTCCCAACACTCTCCCACACTCCAACACTCTCCCCACACCCACAGCACTCTCCCCTCACCCACAGCACTCCCCCCACACCCACAGCACTCTCCCCACACTCCCAACACTCTCCCCACACTCACAGCACTCTCCCCACACTCCCAACACTCTCCCCACACCCACAGCACTCTCCCACACCCACAGCACTCTCCCCACACTCCCAACACTCTCCCCACACCCACAGCACTCTCCCCACACTCCCAACACTCTCCCCACACTCCCAACTCTCTCCCCACACTCCCAACACTCTCCCCACACTCCCAACTCTCTCCCCACACTCCCAACACTCTCCCCACACTCCCAACTCTCTCCCCACACTCCCAACACTCTCCCCACACTCCCAACTCTCTCCCCACACTCCCAACTCTCTCCCCACACTCCCAACACTCTCCCCCACACTCCCAGCACTCTCCCCACACTCCCAACACTCTCCCCACACTCACCAGCACTCTCCCCACACCCACAGCACTCTCCCCACCACTCCCAACACTCTCCCCACACCCACAGCACTCTCCCCACACTCCCAACACTCTCCTCACACTCCCAACACTCTCCCCACACCCACAGCACTCTCCCCACACTCCCAACACTCTCCCCACACTCCCAACACTCTCCCCACACCCACAGCACTCTCCCCACACCCACAACACTCTCCCCACACTCACAGCACTCTCCCCACACCCACAGCACTCTCCCCACACTCCCAACACTCTCCCCACACCCACAGCACTCTCCCCACACTCCCAACACTCTCCCCACACTCCCAACACTCTCCTCACACTCCCAACACTCTCCCCCCAACTCTCCCCCCCTCCCCCCTCTCCCCCACCCACCGCACCTCCCCCCCCTCCCCCTCTCCCCCCCTCACTCCCACACCCACAGCACTCTCCCCACACTCCCAACACTCTCCCCACACTCCCAACACTCTCCCCACACCCACAGCACTCTCCCCACACTCCCAACACTCTCCCCACACCCTCAACACTCTCCCACACTCACAGCACTCTCCCCACACACCCAACACTCTCCCCACACTCCCAACACTCTCCCACACCCACAGCACTCTCCCCACACTCCCACACTCTCCCCACACTCCAACACTCTCCCCACACTCACAGCACCTCTCCCCACACTCCCAACACTCTCCCCACACCCACAGCACTCTCCCCACACTCCCAACACTCTCCCCACACTCCCAACCACTCTCCCACACTCACAGCCTCTCCCACACTCCCAACACTCTCCCCACACTCCCAACACTCTCCCCACACCCACAGCACTCTCCCCACACTCCCAACACTCTCCCCACACTCCCAACACTCTCCCCACACCCACAGCACTCTCCCCACACTCCCAACACTCTCCCCACACTCCCAACACTCTCCCCACACTCACAGCACTCTCCACACTCCCAACACTCTCCTCACACTCCCAACACTCTCCCCACACCCACAGCACTCTCCCCACACTCCCAACACTCTCCCCACACTCCCAACACTCTCCCCACACCCACAGCACTCTCCCCACACCCACAACACTCTCCCCACACTCACAGCACTCTCCCCACACCCACAGCACTCTCCCCACACTCCCAACACTCTCCCCACACCCACAGCACTCTCCCCACACTCCCAACACTCTCCCCACACTCCCAACACTCTCCTCACACTCCCAACACTCTCCCCACACCCACAGCACTCTCCCCACACTCCCAACACTCTCCCCACACTCCCAACACTCTCCCCACAACCCACAGCACTCTCCCCACACTCCCAACACTCTCCCCACACCCTCAACACTCTCCCCACACTCACAGCACTCTCCCACACACCCAACACTCTCCCCCACACTCCCAACACTCTCCCCACACCCACAGCACTCTCCCCACACTCCCAACACTCTCCCCACACTCACAGCACTCTCCCCACACTCCCAACACTCTCCCCACACCCACAGCACTCTCCCCACACTCCCAACACTCTCCCCACACTCCCAACACTCTCCCCACACTCACAGCACTCTCCCCACACTCCCAACACTCTCCCCACACTCCCAACACTCTCCCCACACCCACAGCACTCTCCCCACACTCCCAACACTCTCCCCACACTCCCAACACTCTCCCCACACCCACAGCACTCTCCCCACACTCCCAACACTCTCCCCACACTCCCAACACTCTCCCCACACTCACAGCACTCTCCCCACACTCCCAACACTCTCCCCACACTCTCAACATTATCCCCACACCCTCAACACTCTCCCCACACTCCCAACACTCTCCCCACACCCACAACACTCTCCCCACACTCCCAACACTCTCCCCTCACTCCCAACACTCTCCCCTCACTCCCAACACTCTCCCCACACTCCCAACACTCTCCCCACACTCACAGCACTCTCCCCACACTCCCAACACTCTCCCCACACTCCCAACACTCTCCCCACACTCACAGCACTCTCCCCACACTCCCAACACTCTCCCCACACTCTCAACATTATCCCCACACCCTCAACACTCTCCCCACACTCCCAACACTCTCCCCACACCCACAACACTCTCCCCACACTCCCAACACTCTCCCCTCACTCCCAACACTCTCCCCTCACTCCCAACACTCTCCCCACACTCCCAACACTCTCCCCACACTCACAGCACTCTCCCCACACTCCCAACACTCTCCCCACACTCCCAACACTCTCCCCACACTCACAGCACTCTCCCCACACTCCCAACACTCTCCCCACACTCTCAACATTATCCCCACACCCTCAACACTCTCCCCACACTCCCAACACTCTCCCCACACCCACAGCACTCTCCCCACACCCACAGCACTCTCCCCACACTCACAGCACTCTCCCCACACTCCCAACACTCTCCCCACACTCCCAACACTCTCCCCACACCCACAGCACTCTCCCCACACTCACAGCACTCTCCCCACACCCACAGCACTCTTCCCACACTCACAGCACTCTCCCCACACCCACAGCACTCTCCCCACACCCTCAACACTCTCCCCACACTCTCAGCACTCTCCCCACACTCCCAACACTCTCCCCACACTCACAGCACTCTCCCCACACTCCCAACACTCTCCCCACACTCACAGCACTCTCCCCACACTCTCAGCACTCTCCCCACACTCCCAACACTCTCCCCACACTCACAGCACTCTCCCCACACTCCCAACACTCTCCCCACACTCACAGCACTCTCCCCACACTCCCAACACTCTCCCCACACTCCCAACACTCTCCCCACACCCACAGCACTCTCCCCACACTCACAGCACTCTCCCCACACCCACAGCACTCTCCCCACACTCTCAGCACTCTCCCCACACCCACAGCACTCTCCCCACACTCCCAACACTCTCCCCACACCCACAGCACTCTCCCCACACTCCCAACACTCTCCCCACACTCCCAACACTCTCCCCACACCCACAGCACTCTCCCCACACTCCCAACACTCTCCCCACACCCACAGCACTCTCCCCACACTCACAGCACTCTCCCCACACTCCCAACACTCTCCCCACACTCCCAACTCTCTCCCCACACTCCCAACACTCTCCCCACACCCACGGCACTCTCCCCACACTCCCAACACTCTCCCCACACTCCCAACACTCTCCCCACACCCACAGCACTCTCCCCACACTCCCAACACTCTCCCCACACTCCCAGCACTCTCCCCACACTCCCAACACTCTCCCCACACCCACAGCACTCTCCCCTCACTCCCAACACTCTCCCCACACTCCCAACACTCTCCCCACACCCACAGCACTCTCCCCACACTCACAGCACTCTCCCCACACTCCCAACACTCTCCCCACACTCCCAACACTCTCCCCACACCCACAGCACTCTCCCCACACCCACAGCACTCTCCCCACACTCCCAACACTCTCCCCACACTCACAGCACTCTCCCCACACTCCCAACACTCTCCCCACACCCACAACACTCTCCCCACACTCCCAACACTCTCCCCACACTCACAGCACTCTCCCCACACTCCCAACACTCTCCCCACACCCTCAACACTCTCCCCACACTCCCAACACTCTCCCCACACCCACAGCACTCTCCCCACACTCCCAACACTCTCCCCACACTCCCAACATTATCCCCACACCCACAGCACTCTCCCCACACCCACAGCACTCTCCCCACACTCCCAACACTCTCCGCACACCCTCAACACTCTCCCCACACCCACAGCACTCTCCCCACACTCCCAACACTCTCCCCACACTCTCAGCACTCTCCCCACACCCTCAGCACTCTCCCCACACTCCCAACACTCTCCCCACACCCTCAACACTCTCCCCACACCCACAGCACTCTCCCCTCACTCACAGCACTCTCCCCACACTCACAACACTCTCCCCACACTCCCAACACTCTCCCCACACCCACAGCACTCTCCCCTCACTCACAGCACTCTCCCCACACTCACAACACTCTCCCCACACCCTCAACACTCTCCCCACACTCCCAACACTCTCCCCTCACTCACAGCACTCTCCCCACACTCCCAACACTCTCCCCACACCCACAGCACTCTCCCCTCACTCACAGCACTCTCCCCACACTCACAACACTCTCCCCACACCCACAGCACTCTCCCCACACTCCCAACACTCTCCCCACACCCACAGCACTCTCCCCACACTCCCAACACTCTCCCCACACTCCCAACACTCTCCCCACACTCACAGCACTCTCCCCACACTCCCAACACTCTCCCCACACTCCCAACACTCTCCCCACACCCACAGCACTCTCCCCACACTCCCAACACTCTCCCCACACTCCCAACACTCTCTCCACACTCCCAACACTCTCCCCACACTCCCAACACTCTCCCCACACCCACAGCACTCTCCCCACACCCACAGCACTCTCCCCACACTCCCAACACTCTCCCCTCACCCACAGCACTCTCCCCACACCCACAGCACTCTCCCCACACTCCCAACATTCTCCCCACACTCCCAACACTCTCCCCACACTCCCAACACTCTCCCCACACCCACAGCACTCTCCCCACACCCACAGCACTCTCCCCACACTCCCAACACTCTCCCCACACTCCCAACACTCTCCCCTCACCCACAGCACTCTCCCCACACCCACAGCACTCTCCCCACACTCCCAACACTCTCCCCACACCCACAGCACTCTCCCCACACTCACAGCACTCTCCCCACACTCCCAACACTCTCCCCACACCCGCAACATTATCCCCACACCCACAGCACTCTCCCCACACCCACAGCACTCTCCCCACACTCCCAACACTCTCCCCACACTCCCAACATTCTCCCCACACTCTCAACACTCTCCCCACACTCCCAACACTCTCCCCTCACTCCCAGCACTCTCCCCACACTCCCAACACTCTCCCCACACCCGCAACATTATCCCCACACCCACAGCACTCTCCCCACACCCACAGCACTCTCCCCTCACTCCCAGCACTCTCCCCACACTCCCAACACTCTCCCCACACCCGCAACATTATCCCCACACCCACAGCACTCTCCCCACACCCACAGCACTCTCCCCACACTCCCAACACTCTCCCCACACTCCCAACATTCTCCCCACACTCTCAACACTCTCCCCACACTCCCAACACTCTCCCCACACCCACAGCACTCTCCCCACACCCACAGCACTCTCCCCACACTCCCAACACTCTCCCCACACTCCCAACACTCTCCCCACACCCACAGCACTCTCCCCACACTCCCAACACTCTCCCCACACTCTCCTCACACTCACAGCACTCTCCCCACACCCACAGCACTCTCCCCACACTCCCAACACTCTCCCCACACTCCCAACACTCTCCTCACACTCCCAACACTCTCCCCACACTCCCAGCACTCTCCCCACACTCCCAACACTCTCCTCACACTCCCAACACTCTCCCCACACTCCCAACACTCTCCTCACACTCCCAACACTCTCCTCACACTCACAGCACTCTCCCCACACTCCCAACACTCTCCCCACACTCACAACACTCTCCTCACACTCCCAACACTCTCCCCACACTCCCAACACTCTCCTCACACTCACAACACTCTCCTCACACTCCCAACACTCTCCCCACACTCCCAACACTCTCCTCACACTCCCAACACTCTCCTCACACTCACAGCACTCTCCCCACACTCCCAACACTCTCCCCACACTCCCAGCACTCTCCCCACACTCCCAACACTCTCCCCACACTCTCAACACTCTCCCCACACCCACAACACTCTCCCCACACTATCCCCACATTCTTAACTCTCTCCCCACACTCCCAACTCTCTCCCCTCACTCCCTACACTATCCCCTCACTCCCAGCACTCTCCCCACACTCTCAACTCTCTCCCCTCACTCCCAACTCTCTCCCCTCACTCTCATCTCTCTCCCCACACCCACAGCATTCTCCCCTCACTCCCAACACTCTCCCCACACCCTCCACATTCCCAACACTCCCCCTCACTCCCCACATTCCCATCCCTCTCCCCATCAGTTTAACTTCATTCCCACGAGGTCTGTACATTTGCCACTCTCCCGGAGCCCCCAGCACTTGACGCGATCCAGGTGAAGTCACTCACGGGCATCGCCTGAATCGTCAGTGGGGCTCGGCTCTCGGTGCTGGCAAACGGAGTCAGCATGACTGCGTGTTGGAGGGTCGCCACGGACACGAAAGGTCGGCGGGGCCCGGACCGCCTTTCTGTATCTGCGGCTGAAGTTGGCGACGAGCAGCCTCTTGCCGGACTCGCTCCACACCGTGCCCGTGACCGAGCTTCCCAGCCTGGCCGTGGTTCCCGCACGCACTCCGATCCTGGGCTCCCGAACCAGAGGAGGGAGAGGGCTCCCCCCCGCCGCCGACCACGTTCGATGTTCTAAACCGGAGGTCGCAGGGAGAGCGAGCAAACTCCACAGAAACCGTGCCGGAGATCAGGATCCATCTTTGAACTTCACCCCATCCCCGACCCATCTCTGCAATCTCCATTGGCGCTCCGCATCTGCTTTCTCTGTCCGTCGATAACATTTTTCTCCCTCAATGAGGCCGTGGGTTGGATGAGCACTGCTGTTCCGTCAGGGTAGCTTCCAACGTTCATCTCTCCAACTACCGCTCATTTCTCCCCGATCCCTCTTTCTCTTCCTCGATTCCCCATTCTCGCTCCCCTCTCACACCTGCCCACCACGCCTCTGGTGCCCCTTTCCCCCCATGGTCCACTATCCTCTCCCAACTGATACCTTCTTCTCCAGCCCATTACCTTTTCCGCCTATCACCCCCTCCCCCCGGTTTCTCACTTCACCCACCTTCCCTCTCACCTGGCCTCACCTATCACCTCTCAGCTCCTCACTTCCCCCCACCCTCCCCCTCACCTGGTCTCACCTATCACCTCCTACTTTCTCACTTCACCCACCTTCCCTCTCACCTACCACCTCCCAGTTTCTCACTTCACCCCCTTCCCCCTCACCTGGTCTCACCTATCACCTCCCTCTTTCTCACTTCCCCCACCCTTCCCCCTCACCTGGCCTCGCCTGTCACCTCCCAGCTTCTCACTTCACCCCCCTTTCCCCTCACCTGGTCTCACCTATCACCTCCCTCTTTCTCACTTCCCCCACCCTTCCCCCTCACCTGGCCTCGCCTGTCACCTCCCAGCTTCTCACTTCACCCCCCTTTCCCCTCACCTGGTCTCACCTATCACCTCCCACTTTCTCACTTCACCCACCTTCCCTCTCACCTACCACCTCCCAGCTCCTCACTTCCCCCCACCCTCCCCCTCACCTGGCCTCACCTATCACCTCCCACTTTCTCACTTCCCTCACCCTTCCCCTCACCTGGCCTCGCCTGTCACCTGACGGCTGGTACTCCTCCCCTCCAGACCACCTTCTTACTCTGGTTTCTGCCCCCTTCCTCTCCAATCCTGATCACCCGTGACCCCAACGATGGGGAGGGGGACGCCCGTGATCCCGCCGCGGGAATCACCTCCGATTCCAACCCGGAACCGAGCGCCCACACCCACTCCAGGTAACGGCCTCCCCATCACCTGGCCTCTCATATCACCTGCCCAGTTTGTAAGTCTTCCCCTCTCTCCTCTCCTTCTGCCCCCTTCCTTTCCAGTCCCGATGAAGAGTCTCGGTCTGTTTATTCCCTCCAAAGCAGCCCCCCGAACCGCCGAGCTCCCCCCCAGCAGTCTGGGCGTGTCGCCCGAGGTTTCCAGCACCTACACACTCATTTGATGCCCACCATCCGCTCCCGCTCACCTTGCCGGTACTTGTGTAAGATCTCCTCTGCGCTGTCGTCCGTGGTGAACTCCACGTCAAAGCCTAGATTGTACAGCACTCGATGGAGTCTTTCCGTGTCTCTCGCTGCCCCCGCCCTGCTGGCGAGGAGAGGGGTCTGAAACTTCTGCACCGAGACGATGAGAGCCCTGCCCTTGCTCCCCTCCCTCAGCTCCGCCATTCTCCCGGTTCGGCCGCCACCTCTCGCCGTCGCTAAGTGACAGGACTGGGGATGAGTCAGTGAAGGATCGGAGGGCGGCGGTTCGGACGGTCACCTCTCGATTCTCAGTCAGAACGCGCCGTTTATCTCTGGAAGTGACTCGGTGGCTGAAGTGGAAATTGCTTTCGGAGCCGCTTATCTTCGGAAATTACTTCAACTTTGACGCATCGGAATCGCCACGGGCTGGGACCGAGGAGCCACCCGACTATTTATTGCTCTCAGCCCCTCCCTTCAGACAAACGGAGTCCGAAGTGCAAAACAGCTGATCATCACAGTCCTTGCGAATGTGTGCTTGACACGTCCCACACTGCCCTCCATCCCTCTGCCTATCTTTGATCCCGGCAGGATATCCCACCCAGCCACCGCTCTCTGAAAAGAAGCTCCCCTCTCACTCCCGCCTATCCTTTCCTCCGAACGCCTTAACCTTATGCGACCTGGTGTTAGCCATTTCGGCCCTGGGGAGAAGCGTCGAGCTCTTTACATCTTGTGCGCGTCTATCAAGTTGGGACGGAACGGACGGGCCAAAGGGCCCGATTCTACCCTGCAGTGCTCTAATGATTAATTTTTAATTGGAGTCTAATACACTTTGACACTAAACCTGGATTCTGCCTCCAAGTTCAACCTCCCTTCAGATTTTTCCGGGTTGGACTCCACTTCGGAGGCACCAGAGACATCCCGAGCAACTCACGCGGCAGAATCAGGCCGTTCTGCCCATCAACTCCGCTCCGCCGTTCTATCATTGCTGACTTCCTATCCCCCTCACTCCCACTCTCCCCGGAACCTGGCGGGGATGCAACGCAGTCTCCTCTCTGATGGGAGCAGGACGTGATCAGGGTGACTGGGAGCCTTCGTGATGTTACTGACCCCTTCCCGTATAGATGACGGTGGGCGATGCTTTGTACCCTTCCTGTCTGCTACAGAGCACCTTGGGCACCGTGCAGCGTGTTCATCAGCAGAAGGACAAATGTGTGTCGGTGTGCAAAGCCCAGCTCTCTTCAGCCTCAAAACGCAGAGGGGTGGGTGTGCTGTCTTGTTGGTGTGTGAATGTGTTCTGGGACCATGAGAGGTTGTGTGGGATGTTTACTCCCAGGGGTTTGAAACGGCTCGCAGTTCAGGCGGCCGGCGGTCATGGATGTTGTGTCCTAGTTGTCTAGCTACGCAAGCCAGGGCAGTACAACATGGAGAACAAGCTGTTTCCCATGTTGCAAGCTCCCCCTCTCCACGCATCGGATGAGGCCGATGGAGTTCGGTACCAACAGCGTCACTGGAGTTGCCAGTCAGCATTGAACTCAATGTAGGACTGCCTTAGCGACTCCAGCTCCGGATCTTCCCCACGGAGTTTACTCCCGAAGCCTTCCCCATGAATGGGTATGGCGCAAGTCAGTGCCTCCAGTCGAACTCTGTCTTTTTGTGTGTTTCCCCCCAGCTGTCAGTCTGTGGTTTCGTATTGCCATGTGCTCCTGTCCTCGTCCCTGCTCCACTCTGGCCCCTGTATCACTGAGTACTCCGTCTCTCGTCTGTTTCTCATTATTACCTGTATTGCTGCCACCGGAGTCTGATTGTGCTCCACCTATCATCTGCCCCTCTGTTTATTGCTCAGTGTATTTCAGTCCTGTGTTTTCACCTGTTTGTGGCCAGATTGTGCCAGTGAATTTTCCTGAGCCTGGCCAGCATTCGTATCTGTACTCTGTCCGTCTGAATATCGACTCTGCCCGTTTCCCGATTCTGGTTTTTGGATTTCTCTGGATGTTTTGATCGCTGCCTGAACGTTGATGCCGACTTTGTTTGCACCTCGGGATTTGTCACTCAATGTGTGCACAGTACTGGGTCTGCGACTGGATCCCTGCTCCAGTGTCCTGACAAGATCAGAGTTTTCCTGCTAGATGAGCAGCTAGCCACGGCCGACTAGCACCTTCTGCCCGGAGCAACAGGTTTTAAAGCGCCAGTGACCCGCCTTTGCCCCTTCTCCAGTCAGTAGAAACGGTTCCACCGAGGCTTAGTAGCTAAGCCGCACAGGAAGGATAGGAGCTGGACGGTTGTGAGAGGCTATTTGAGGCGTATGCCATTGGGGGCATTTAATAGGTAGTGAGATCTTGTCTCCATTACCATCCCCAGTTGCAATAACCTCAGGGAATCACCGATACGGGGGGCGGGGGGGGGGGTGAGGGGTGCGAGTTCTCCCGAAGTCAATAACCATCTCCTTTGTCTTATTGACACTGAGGAAGAGGTTATTTGTCTGGACCAAGCCTCGAGCTCTCCCCCCTCTCTGCTGGCCATCTTATTGTAGTTGGGGATGAGCGCCGCCACCGTCGTGGCAAAGACAAACTGACAATGTGATTACTCGGGGCGTGGCTGAGCAGTCCCGGGTGAGTAAAGCATACAACTGCGCCGGTTGTGTAGACCTGAGGTCTGTTGATTAGAAAATCCAACACCCAGATGCACAGAGGGGTATTTAGACCGAGGAGTTGATGCACCATCAATAACTCTGAGACGTGAGGCGAGATATCAGGCCCCAATCGCCTTTATACCGGGGTCTGTGGAAGGAGCCACAGGGGCAGTCAGCGGGGGGGCGTGTCCAGACAGGAATATGTAGTTCACCACACAAGCTTTGTAGGGCAATGCTGAACTGAAATCCAGAAACGGCGTTCAGTAAGTGTCCTGGTTTTCCAGGCGCGTCTGGGTGCGACAGAACAGGCCGGCAATGCTATCTCTCCCACTAACCTTGCCCGGTTAGTCACTCCTCCTCGCTCTGTCCCTGGTCAAGTTTCCCCAGTAGTTCTCAAACTCTGCCCTCCCGTTCACCATTTACACACCCCGACAATAAAACAATTGCTAGCTTGGCTAATCAAAACCATCCCTTCAGTTAGAGTGCTCTACTAGTTCATAACTCATAAGGATTCCAGACACGGGCATTCCAAAGGGTTTCACTTATTTTCCACTCACAGTTACAGCGGTTTGTAGACAGCAGAACGGCCCCGAAAGACCCAAGGGGCAGTTCAGAGTGTCCTAAAATAATGCCTGGGTTAGTGGGAGCAGGCGCACCGCACTCTACGCAGGCAGATTTGGCCCCTCAGTTTGGCTTTGCAGAGAGGTGTGGAGGTCGGATTTGACGGCTGGCGAATATCTATATTGGAAAGTTAACGACAAAGTGTGTCATAGAGAAAACATCTGTTTATTTGTAATTTTTTTGGTATATGTTTTCATTTGTCTTTGTAAATACTTTTTTCTTCACAACTTTTAGGCGGCTTTTTTTTATTCACCTGCAACTAAATAAAACCCCCTCTTGCACTATCTGCTGTTGCCGCTCACCATCTTTTCATCCCCGACTGGTGACCCTCGTCGGGTACGCTTACCCACGCCTGGCAGCCAAGCGCATGACAGATGCTTGGCCGCTGTTACAGATGGCGGTTCAGTGCCATCGGGCGGTCGTCGTTCAGATCCGAGGGGTGTGGAATTCTTCCCTACTCGGATGACGGTGGCAGACTTGAAGCGTGTGGGGACGGCAGTTGGGATGAGAGAAGGATCGAAAATGCCCCGTGAAGACGTCAGTGAGCTGGTGTGCCCACACCCCGAGTACTCGGCCCGGGGAAACTTTCCGCTCCGCCAGCCTTTTCGGGTCTGCTGCCGTTAGACAGGGGCTGCTCACCTGGGTGGCTGGCGTTGAGTTGCGATATTGTGTTTATCTATATTAATCCCATTTGCCTCCATCAATCCCACCTCGCTCTCTGCCCTGCTCGTCCAGATCCTCCTAAATGTTCCTGTCTCTGCCTCAGCCGCCTCCTCCGCAGCTCATTCCGTGTGAGAAAAAACTTTGAGACTCTCCTGGCTGGCGGCATCACGGCTTAGTATGGAAACACCGATGCCCAGGAACAGGAAAGCCTGCAGGGAGTCGTGGATACAACACAGGGCATCACGGGAAAAGCCACGAGCACGTCTGTAATAATAAGAATTATTACTGTTACTTTATCATCTTTTTGTATTGTGCAGTTTGGTGACTTTTGCCCGCTGGTTGTTCATCCCCTCGGGGCCGTCTTCCATTGATTCTATTGTGTTTCTTGTGAATGCCCGCAAAAATGAATCTCGGGGTTGTATATGTACAAAGTATGTGTCCTTTGGTCTTTGAACCCCCGCCACCCAGGCCATGCTCTCTTCGCGCTGCTGCCATCAGGAAGGAGGTTCAGCAGCCGTAGGTCCAACACCACCGAGTTCATGAGCAGTTACCCTTTAAGCATCAGGCTCTTTAAGCACTGTGGATAACTTCACTTGTTTCAACTCCGAAATGATTCCACAACCTGCAGCCTCACCTCAACACCCTTTACAAATCCCGTTCTTGGTATTATTTATTTTCAATCTTTATTTTGTCTTTTACACACAGTTTGCCAGTCTACCCGTTTATGTAGAGTTTGTCCATAAAATTCTAATTGTTTCTTTTCCCGTAAACGTCTGCAGGGAAATGAAAGTGAAGATAATATGTAAGTACTTCGATAATAAAGTTACATTGAACTTTGAGATTCTAGCTACACGCGATTATGCAAACACACAATACTGGAGTCACTCAGCATCTATGGGTGTTTCGGTCCGAGACCTTTCATCAGGACTGAGGCCAGATTAAGGGAGGGAGTGGCAAGTGATAGGTCCTACAGGCTGAGGCTTATTAGATTGTTGCCGGGAACGGGCGCGGCACCAGAAAGCCTTATGTCACCATTGAATGATAACATATCCGTGAGAGCTCTTGGCAGGCGCAGTGGACAGGTCACGTTGTCCTCTCGTGGAAAGATCTATAAATAAAGGTCACTTCATACACGAATAAAGCATTTTTTTTTCCATCAGAGGGTCTGTCGGGCTCTCGGTCTCACATCTGAATGTTTTAAAGGAAGACTGGTAGATACTTGATATCGGTGTTGGGTGAAAAGAACAGCGAGAGCTGGTAAGGTGCAAATTTGGAGATACAATCAGATCGGCCACGGTCTCATTAATTCTGCCCAACATGAGAACTAGGAGCATCTGCCCCCTAGAACCTGCTCTTCTATTCATAAGACCTGGGCTTATCTGACGTTGGCCTCAGCTCCACTTATCTGCCTTTTCCCCAGAACCTGTAATCCTCCTGCTATGCAAAAATCCATCGGACTGTAGATAAGATCTATTTAATAAGCTGGCCTCTACTGCTTTCAATAGACAATAGGTGCAGAAGTAGACCATTCGGCCCTTCGAGCCTGCACCGCCATTTTGAGATCATGGCTGATCAACTACTATCAATACCCGGTTCCTGCCTTGTCCCCATATCGCTTGATACCCCTATCCATAAGATACCTATCTAGCTCCTTCTTGAAAGCATCCAGAGAATTGGCCTCCACTACCTTCCGAGGCAGTGCATTCCACACCCCCACAACTCTCTGGGAGAAGAAGTTTTTCCTTAACTCTGTCCTAAATGACCTACCCCTTATTCTCAAACCATGCCCTCTGGTACTGGACTCTCCCAGCATCTGGAACATATTTCCTGCCTCTATCTTGTCCAATCCCTTAATGATCTTATATGTTTCAATCAGATCCCCTCTCAATTTCCTTAATTCCAGCATGTACAAGCCCAGTCTCTCTAACCTCTCTGCGTAAGACAGTCCAGACATCCCAGGAATTAACCTCGTGAATCTACGCTGCACTTCCTCAACAGCCAGGATGTCCTTCCTTAACCCTGGAGACCAAAACTGTACACAATACTCCAGGTGTGGTCTCACCAGGGCTCTGTACAAATGCAAGAGGATTTCCTTGCTCTTGTACTCAATTCCCTTTGTAATAAAGGCCAACATTCCATTAGCCTTCTTCTCTGCCTGCTGCACTTGCTCATTCACCTTCAGTGACTGATGAACAAGGACTCCTAGATCTCTTTGTATTTCTCCCTTACCTAACTCTACACCGTTCAGATAATAATCTGCCTTCCTGTTCTTACTCCCAAAGTGGATAACCTCACACTTATTCACATTAAACGTCATCTGCCAAGTATCTGCCCACTCACCCAGCCTATCCAAGTCACCCTGAATTCTCCTAACATCCTCATCACGTCACACTGCCACCCAGCTTAGTATCATCAGCAAATTTGCTGATGTTATTTTCAATGCCTTCATCCAAATCGTTGACGTAAATTGTAAACAGCTGTGGTCCCAATACTGAGCCCTGTGGCATCCCACTAGTCACCACCTGCCATTCCGAGAAACACCCATTCACCGCTACCCTTTGCTTTCTATCTGCCAACCAGTTTTCTATCCATGTCAATGTCTTCCCCCCGATGCCCTGAGCTTTGATTTTACCCACCAATCTCCTATGTGGGACCTTATCAAATGCCTTCTGAAAATCGAGGTACTCTACATCCACGGGATCTCCCCCGTCTAACTTCCTGGTTACATCCTCGAAAAACTCCAACAGATTAGTCAAGCATGATTTACCCTTGGTAAATCCATGCTGGCTCAGTCCAGTCCTATCACTGCTATCTAGATATGCCACTATTTCATCCTTAATAATGGACTCTAGCATCTTCCCCACCACTGATGTCAGGATGACAGGTCGATAGTTCTCTGTTTTCTCCCTCCCTCCTTTCTTAAAAAGTGGGATAACATTAGCCATTCTCCAATCCTCAGGAACTGATCCTGAATCTAAGGAACATTGGGAATGATTACCAATGCATCCGCAATTTCCAGGGCCACCTCCTTTAGTACCCTAGGATGCAGACCATCTGGACCTGGGGATTTGTCAGCCTTCAGTCCCATCAGTCTTCTTAACACCGTTTCCTTCCTAATGTCAATCTGTTTCATTTCCTGTTACCCTATGTCCTTGGCCCATCCATACATCTGGGAGATTGCTTGTGTCTTCCTTAGTGAAAACAGATCTAAAGTACTCATTAAATTCTTCTGCCATTTCTCTGTTTCCCATAACAATTTCACCTAATTCATTCTTCAAGGGCCCAACATTGTTCTTCACATACCTAAAAAAGCTTTTGCTATCTTCATTTATATTCCTAGTTAGCTTGCATTCGTACCTCTTGGGCAGAGGATTCCAGATTCATTAATCTCTGGGAAAAGCAGTTCCTGCTCACCCTTGTTCTAAATCTATTCCCCTGAATCTTGAGGCTATGTCTCCTTAATCTAGTCTTATCTACCACTTGCTCTTGCCCACATCACTAAAATATATGATCCTGGATCTGCCTCTACACTTACCAGAGGACGTACCAATAAACAACCCCTTCGGAGAACATACTGGACTCTGGTGATTGCATTACCTAATACCAGAGGGGAAAAATCTTTCCTATCTACATCTTATATATCCCTTCAATTCTAGTGAGCATACTGTATTCCCCAATCTCTCCTCATAGGCTAACCCTCTCATCTCCAGAATCATTTTTTGCACGTTACGGGAATGGAATGACACTGCAATGAAATCTTCCGCCACAAAGAACTCTTGGTAATTACCTCCTGTGTTCCAAACACCATTCATTGGGCAGAACAAGGATTTTAAAAATTCTTTGGCCAGTCTTTCAAGTCTCTGACCTCATTGTAAAGTGGAACAGCTTTTCCATATTAACTCTGTTAAAGTTTATATACCTTTCCCATCATCCACGTAATCTTTATTAGCACAGTCAAATTGGACTTCAGAGTCGGATGTGTTGTCACAGTAACCAGGAACTTTGCTTAGGTACAATGTACTTACCAGCTGCTAAGTGGTTAGCAGAAACACGAGGAAGTCTGCCGATGCTGCAAATCCATAAGGAACTCAGCAATATCAAGAGCCTACTTGGCCAGAAACGTTGACTGTTGACTCTTTTCCATAGACGACGCCTGACCTGTATTTTGTGTGTTGTAATTGTGATTGGAACTGATTTATTTTAACTGCACTTCATGTATTGTTAACCACATTGACTTTTGTCCTAAACTTGTCAGTCCAGCACATGGACATGCCCGTAGAGGAATGCTGCCGACTGGCACATCACCAGTTGCAGAGTACAGGCTGAGGGACAAACTTGAAGCTTGGTGCAGCCACCGCAAGAACTTGGTAGGGAAGAACCAGACTATAGTGTTTCTCCACGAAAGGATGGGAAGAGGTTGGGTTGGGTGAGGAAGTGTACCACCCTGGGGTAGGGGCACCAAAAACACCCATGAATTTTGCTGCACTATTCCATATGGCTGATTTATTATACCTCTCAACCCCATTCACTTTCCTTCTCCCCATAACCTTTTGACACTCTTACTTGCTCAAGAATCTTTCAACCAATCTTTAAATATACCCAATGACTTGGCCTCCACAGCCACCTGTAACAATAAATTCAACAGATTCACTCGCCTCTGGCTACAGAACATGAGTAGCAAGTCTTGTTGGTCTTAATTAAATATATATACCACTTAACACATTGATTATGAAAATAAGAATGAAAAGGTATTGCAAGGTATATTTTGATAAATAATGTTTTGAGTTTATTTTTAATTAAAAAAATGAATCTTTGACTTCCTCAGCAGATTAGTTAGTAGGGATCAGTAAAAACATCTTGCTGACCATCAACACCAGCATACCTCATGAATGTGTGCTTCGCTTAATGCTCTACTCTCTACACCCATGTTTATGTGGCAAAGCACAATGGAAATGCCACCTATATATTTACCGATGATGTCAGCAGAATCTCAGACCGAGACCTACAGGAATCGGATAACTGTTGAGTGGTGTCACAATAACCTTGCAGTGAACATCCAAGTAACTGATTATGGACTTCAGGAAGAAGTTGGGGGTATACACACCAGTCCTCATCAAGGGGTCAGCTGTGGAAAGTGAGCTGCTTCAAGTTCCTGTGTGTCAACTCCTGAGGATCAATCCTGGGCCCAATGCGTTGATATGATGAAGCCAGCATGCCAGTTCATTACAAGTTTCGAGATTTGGTTATCACCAAAGACTATCAACCTCTGCATGAAGAGCATCCTAACTGTTTGCATCACCACCTGGTATGAAACCTCCAGCACACAGGATCAAGAGGCTGCAGAGGGTTGTGGACCCATCCAGCTCTATCCCAGGCACATCTTCAAAAGGCAGTATACATCAGTATACACCCTCCAGGACATGTCCTCTTCTCATTACTACCTCTAGGTAGGAGATAAGGCTCATGAAGACACATACTCAATGTTTTCGGAATAGCTCTTTTCCCATCCAGCATCAGATTTCTAAAGTCTCACTAATCCTCCTTTGAACTACTGCATTTATTTATTCTTTTAGAGATGCAGCAAAGTAACAAGCAGAAGTACCCAGAGGAAACCCTACAGTCACAGGGGAAACATACAAACTCCTTACAGTGGAAGGAATTGAACACAGGGTGGCCAGCATTATGCTGCCATACTTCTGTTGAAAGATCACAAAACAAATTAACAAATTATATGAAAGACATATATATTTTTGCATTAACAGTGACAGAACTCTGTGCTCCCGTGCATGTAGTCATGGGCACCATATACACTAATTACGCTAGGACATTACTATCTGAATGTATGGCAGTCTCTGCTGTGTCCAGAAGCTGCCAGACGTGTGGAGACGGGACTCCTACAACAGTCCAGCATCAGGAAGCTCTGAAAACTGGTGCAGCCACAGTGAAGATGACTATGATGTCCATCGAAGGTGTGGCACAGAAGTGACTTTCTTTTTTATGGTTCATAGGGATGGTAGGGACAGTGTAGGGAATTAGAAGTCAGCAGCAGTAAATGAAATTAACCGGTTTTGGAGGTCACACTGAAGTCCTTTGTGGCCAAAGGCTGGGGCTCCCATGGTGCTGAGATCAGTAATCTCAAGGTCAGTGGTCTGCATGGGCAGGAGTCAAGAGGGACGGTGTCACCGGGGTTAGAGGTCTGTGAAAATCTGGAGACTGAGGACTGCAGGTCAAACCCATGATCAGCAACTCCTGGGATTGTTAGCTAGAGGTCAGTGAAGCTTTGAGCACAAAGCTGAAGGTTGAAGTCCAGCGGCTTGGCAAGCCCCTGACAGCTAGTCTGGAGGTCAGAGTCCCAATGTCTGCATCTGAGAATTGGAGGGCCCATGGCTGAGTCTGGGAATCAGAGGCAGCCTGTTCTAGTGCTGGAGGCATGTCTGTCTGCGGGTGGGAGAGGGTGTTTTGTTGTTTTACAGAACATTGTGGGCATGATATATTGGTGCAGAATATGTAAGAACACCTGAGCTGCCCCTTGGTCAGTATTGGCTATTAATACAAATGAGGCACCTCACTGTGTTTCAATATACATGTGATGACTATGAATGCTCTTTCAGAGAAAAGGCTGGCCAAATACCCTCCTCAGCTGTGCAAAAGGGGAGAGAGGGGTATAGGAATGTGCCCATAGTATTCTCAGTAAAGATTGACAAGACAAGGAATAAAAGGCACAAGACACTCCGTAAGTTTTAAAAATGAAGAACCTTTATACTGTAAACACTGACATCCTGACAGAAGGGTGGGGGTGGTCAAAGGTCCAGAAAGAAGGCATCTAAAGGAAGGGGGGGGGGGGGCAGTGGGATCCATTCCCACAGACCTCAATCTTAGGAAGAACTGGAACAGGGCGTGTCCCATGAATGATCCCACAGCGATCAGTAGTCTGTGCAAGGAATGGTGCGCTCCAGCAGGCCGGCACATTGCGATGGAGAGGGGAAAGGGCTGTACTTGCCCAGGTTTGCCAGAATACTAACAGGGGTGACGGGTAGGGGTTTGGGGAGAGAGCACGCCCTACTGAGGATATGGCTTAGACATGGATGGTTACACCAATACACACATCAATTGCTGCTCCTCAATTGTACATCCTGGATACAGTGCACAGGCCGACGCAGAAATCAAACAGCACACTTTGATAAAGTTGCAGGTTGAGACACTTTGTGTTTGTTAGGATAAGGAAAGCAAGGGTTCACACAGGTCACTACATCTGGTGGGAAGTGAATGGATTCTATCAGGGATTTCTTCTTTCAGTCACCAGCGCCTCATTTGTCCTTCTCTGTCAAAGCGTTATTCTGAAAAAGAAAAACAAGTCAAAGTGAAATTCAAGGTACATTTATTTTTAAAGTACGTACAGTATATGTCACCACATACAACCTTGCAGGCATACTCAGTAAATCCAAGCATCATAATAGAAACAATGATAGATTGCAACAGGGCAGACAAACTGATGTGCAAGACAACAAACTGTGCAAATACATACATACATAAATAGGCAAACAATGAGAACATGAGATGAAGTGAGTCCATAGGTTGTGGGAACAAGTGAAGTTGAATGAGGTTATCCCACTGGATCAAAGGTCTGAAGGTTAAGGGGCAGTAACTGTTCCTGAACCTGGCAGTGACAGATCTGAGGGTCCCGCACTTTCTTGCTGATGGGAGCAGTGAGAAGAGACCATGGCCTGGATCAGGAACATGAAGAGACCATGTTTCTCTACCAGGCTGTGATGCAACCAGTCAATATACTCTCCACCACACATCTACAGAAGTTTGTCAAAGCTGACCCTCTTCACCTTTGATTCCCCCAATGAGGACTGGTCCAGCAACCCCCAGTTTCCTCCTTCTAAAGTCGACAATCAGCTCCTTGGTCTTGCTGACATTGAGTAAGAGGTTGTTGTGGCACCACTCAGCCAAAGTTTCAATCTCCTTCTTATATGCTGATTTGTCACCAACTTTGAGCTGTCATAAGTGTAAAGCGAGTAGAGCAGGGCACTAAGCACACAGCCTTGTGGTGCACCTGTGCTGATGGAGAATGTGGAGGAGATGTTGTCATTGTGAATTGACTGGGGTCTACAAGTGAGGAAATCGAGGATCCAAATGCACAAGGAGATATTGAAGCCAAGGTCTTGAGTTTATTAATCAGTTTTGAGAAGACGAATCATGTAAATAAAAATAATACTGAGAACATGAGTTGTAGGGTCCTTAAAAGTGAGTCTGTAGGTTGTGGAATCAGGTCAGAGTTGTGATGAGTGAAGTTATTCACACTGGTTCAGAAGGTTGTAGGGCAATAACTGTTCCTGAACCTGGTGATGCGGGACCCAAGGCTTCTATACCTCCCGCCTGATGGTCGCAATGAGAAGAGAACATGGCTGAATGGTGGGGGCCATCCAGAGAAACAGGGAGTCTCACCTATTTAACCACAGGATGATCATTGTTTACTGCAACTGTAGACAGCTGAGCTTTACTTGGATAGCAAAGAACCCTCGAGAACCCCGAACACAAACCCTTCACCTCAAGGCATTCCCCTACACACCTACACAGAATCCGTGCCAGAGAGCAAATGCTGCAGAGGAACGCCACCTTTGATCAAAGAACACAGAATCCCAAAGGGGTCCTGGCATGGAGACACCAACATGGGATGGGCACAGGGAACACTGACTCTCTCCTACACAATCTGTCGATCTCATGGACAGACCCTGGATCTCCACCACACCTCAGCCCATCCATTCCTCAAACGAGGGAAAGCAAGTATTACTGGAAAACACTTCCCTCATTAGACAAAATTTTGTAAATTGAAGTTGAGTGAAATACATAATGGGATTCTGCCATGTCATGATTTTTTAAATTTAGAGACACGGCACAGTAACAGACCCTTCTGTGTCAACAACCCCAATTAAACCCACTTGCCCAATAAAGCTATTAAAGTGTACATCTTTGGAAGGTGGGAGGAAACTGAGAGCATCCAGAGGAAACCCATACAGTTACAGGGAGAAGGTACAAACTCCTTATAGAGAGTGGTGGGAATTAAATTCAGGTACCAGCATTAATCTGTAACAGAATTAACACTAAGCTACCGCACAAACCACCCCCCTCCCCCCCACCCTGGTTCGGTGTGTTATATCCGATTCTGGGTGCCACAGCTCAGGGCGTACTGGATTTTGGAGTCTAATTCTGGTGCGGTTCTGTGAGAAGTCTCTGTATGTCCTCCCCATGGAATGCAGATTCCTCCCACAGCAGGTAGGTTAATTGTTCACTGTAAATAGTCCAGTGATTAGGTTAGGGTTAATCGGGGCTGTGGTGTGGCCAGAAGGGCCTATTCCACACTGTATTGCTAAATTAATATCAGGTACTAGAGTAGCGCAGCAGTTAGCGTGATGTGATTACAGCTTCAATTCCGATGTCATCCATGAGAGTTTGGAAGTTTAACCCGTGCAATGTGTGGGTTTTCTCCGGATCATCCAGTTTCCTCCCAGAGTCCATACGTTCCCGTTAGTAGGTCGTTGTAAATTGTCCTGTCATTATTTTGGGGTTAAATTGGAGGTTGCTAGGCTGTGGAGCTTGAAGGGTCAGAAGGGCATTTTCCACGTTGTATGTCTAAGTTAAATAAATATGACACATCCCATGATGTATGATTCATTGTAGCAAAAAAAACATTAAATATTTGTTAATCAAATTATACCTAAGTCAACTGCATCTCAGGGTAAGGTCAGGCAAAGATCAGGGAAGTGTGGACATGCATTCAGTTGAAGTGCTTGAGGAGAGGTAGGGACAGTGGATGGGGAAGGTGATATGTGATATTTCCAGTAACTACTGAGGACTCTACCTTCTTGATGATGCGCTGAATCTCCTCCAGCATGGAGTTGAGATTCCTGGTGTTGTCCTGGAGACGCAGCTCGTAGAAGATCTTCAGTTTCTCGGCCGATTTGACCCGATCCTCCAGCTCAGACACCTGCTTCTGCATCTCCTCTATCTTGGAAGTCAAGGATTTGTTCACAGTGTCGTTCGAAGACACTTTCCCCATGGCTTCAGCTGCAAGAGAAGATAGACCAAACACCATCAGTCCTTGCCCAATACCACTAAGAATCCTCCCCACACCGGGCACTGTACCCCATCTCTTTACACTCTGAACAACACTCATACCCTGCCCTTCCAGTGCTGCTCTCTGCCCATATACCATATTCACCACACTGCCCGTGCTCCATTTTTTTTTTACCAGTGTTGGATTAGGGGGTAGAATGGTTATTTTTCTTGTAGGTTTTAACATCCCTGTGCTTGCTTGTTTTTTTTAAATATATAATCACCCATATACATATAATTGTTCAGCGAATTTTCCATCAATTCTAGCACAGCTGCTTCTGTATTTTAAGAAATTTCTTAGCTTTCTGTAGCAGATGTCATGCGACATGAATCTGGCTACTTTATAGGTTAATTGTTATCATTAGATTTTAAAAAAAATTCTAGTCTTAGTAAGAGGTGACCACATTTTATAGTCTAATTTTTCTTTGTTCTCTTGATACCTCTTCATCTTTGCTCTTGTAACATTTAATGATTGTAAGCAACAAGTTTTATGCCTCATTCTTCACTTCTGAAGAACCTTGCCATTTTAACAGTATTAGCATCCAACACCGACCAGGCCCTGGCTGCACTCTGATCCATCTTGTACAGTTTAGACAATACCCATGCAATGCTGGACACTGCCTGTAATCCACAACCCCCCCCCACCCCCTCCAATACCAGATCCACTCCCCTCACCAAGCCCTGCCCATCACCGTGCAGGACACTGATCATTACGTTAATCGCTATACTACGTGCTATCATTGCCTGCAAAACAGACACATAAAGTCACTGAACGGTGAGACAGGAGACCACTAACGGTTCAATTCAATTTTAAACCCCCTTCCTACAGCCCATGGTGTTCTGGAGTTCGGAGTCCTATGCTGGCACCGTTCTGTAGGAAGTCTCTGAGAGACCCATGGAATGTTAAGGGAGGTTTCCTTAAGTGCTCCAGTTTCCTCGCACAGTCCAAAGATGTACTGGGGAGGTTAACTAGTCATTGTCAATTGTCCTGTGATTAGGTTGGGGTTAATCGGGGTCTTGGGGTTGCTGGGCTGGGGCAGTATGGCGTGGAGAACTGGAAAGTCCTATTCTGTGCTGTATCACTAAATAAGTAAATATAGACCAACCCAACTCTCAACTCCTATCTGCCTGCATCAAACCCCCAGATCTTGATCACAATCACCCGTTTCCTATCCAACCATCATTCATAGATCCAGCCAAGAGGAATCACCCCACACCAGCCACGACTCTTACCCAGCTGGCTCTCCACGGTGCGCAGCTTTATTTCCATGTCGGCACGGTTTCTCTCATCCCGCTCCAGTTTCTGGATTAGGTTTCCAACATTGACCATGTTGCCACTGTGCTCCACAAGGCTGCCGTCTCCAGACCGTGTCCGGGGCTTGACTGCTGTGACGTTGGTGTTTGTTGGCAGAAGATGCTGGTTACCTGAGGGAGGACAGCAACAAAAACCCCATCTTGTCAGAAAGGTACTGGGAAGCAGGAGAGTAAAAGGGGGGGGGGGGGGGCAGAGGTGAGATGAAGCCAGTGGGGGAGTTGCACTGACATAAATCCAGCCAGAATTCCTAACCCAACTGACAAGAGTTGTAAAAGTGTGGAAAAAGTATGTCATAGTCATTTGACAGCCATGGATTTTCAATCGCACCCGCCATTCACACAATATTACTAGGATATTCCTCCAGATATTACCAAAGGATGCAAATTTTCAATGAACAAAGGCAATAGTACAGAAGATCACAGTAAATTTATTATAAAGTATTCAACCCCCTTGGAAATTTTCATGTTTTATTGTTTTACAACATTTGATCACAGTGGATTTAATTTGGGGTTTTTTTGGACACTGAACGAAAAAGACTCTTTCGTGTCAAAATGAAAACAGATCTCTACAAAGTGATCCAAATTAATTACAAACATAAAACACAAAATAAAGTTGAATAAGTATTCACGAGGAAATCTGCAGATGCTGGAAATTCAAGCAACACACACAAAATGCTGGTGGAATGCAGCAGGCCAGGTAGCGTCTATAGAGAGAAGCGCTGTCGACGTTTCGGGCCAAGACCCTTCGTCAGGACCAACTGAAAGGAAAGATACTAAGAGATTTGAAAGTAGGAGGGGGAGGGGGAAATGCAAAATGATAGGAGTAAACCTGAGAGCCGGAAAAGTTATTGGCAAAAGGGATACAGAGCTGGAGAAGGGAAAGGATCATGGGACGGGAGGCCCAGGGAGAAAGACAGGGGGAGGGGAGCACCAGAGGGAGATGGAGAACAGGCAGAGTGATGGTCAGAGGGGGGGAAAAAAGAGGGGTAGGGAGAAAAACTAAATATATCAGGGATGGGGTAAGAAGGGGAGGAGGGGCATTAACGGAAGTTAGAGAAGTCAATGCTCATGCCGTCAGGTTGGAGGCTACCCAGCCTGTATATAAGGTGTTGTTCCTCCAACCTGAGTGTGGCTTCACCTTGACAATGGAGGAGGCCATGGATAGACATATCAGAATGGGAATGGGACGTAGAATTAAAATGTGTGGCCACTGGGAGATCCTGCTTTCTCTGGCGGACAGAACGTAGGTGTTCAGCAAAACGGTCTCCCAGTCTGCGTCGGGTCTCACCAATATATAAAAGGCCACACCGGGAGCACCGGACGCAGTATACCAGATGAGAGAGCAGCTGCTGGGGACCTGTTGCTCTGGTAGGCAAGCTGAAGTCCAAGGCAGGAGCTGATATGTTTTATCACCAAGGTGGATTCTGCCATTTCTGAACCACAGGATCATATATCTCTGATGGACCCAGTAGGTGCGTCTGCCATGTTTGCTAATTTACAGGCAATGGTTTAACACTGTCATCTCATGATTGGAGATGATGCAATGGGTGCCAGTAGTAGTTTCCATTCTATGTCGACCCAAGGCAACACGGGAACAGCAATCAGATTTATTGACACTGATTCATGCCCTGAAATCTGTTATTTTGTGGCAGCAATACAGTGCAAAGCATGAAAAATTACTGAAAGTTACACAAATAAATAGTGCAAAAGATGAATAATGAAGTAACATTCATACACAAAATGGTGGAGGCACTCAGGTCAGGCGGCATCTATGGAAATCAATAAACAGTGAGCATTTCAGGCCAAGACCATGCTGAATGATATAGAGTCGTGGCCTGAAACACTGACTGTTTATTCCCCTCCATAGATGCTGACCGACCTGCTGAGATGCTCCAGTGTTTTGTGTGTGTGTTAATCAAGATTTCCAGTGTCTGCAACACCTCTTGCGCTGATGAGGTAACGTTTCATGGACCATTCAGTAATGAAGGAGTCAGTCAGCGCTACCCCCCCCCCCCCCACACACACATTCTGACTCACCCAACACCATGTCGTCTGTCACAAGACTTTTATCCTCCATTTTAACCAGATCCCCATCACAGCCATCTGTAAGGTTCCGATACAGGCACATGTTCTGGGAGCACACCTTCCCCAGCAACTGCTTTATCTGTAAAGCAAGGAAAGGCCACGTTGAGCCCGGGCTTCAGTGAACAAACTCCCTTTTACCGATTACTGTGGAGTCGCACAGCTTTAGTCATAATGACCATTAGACACAGAAGCAGAATTAAGCCATTTGGCCTGAGTCTGTTCTGTTATCCAATCATGGCAGGTCAACACCATCCTCCTGCCTCTTCCCAGCACCCTTTGAGGCCCTGACTAACCAAGAACCTATCAAACTCTGCTTAAATATACCCAATAAATTGGCCTCCACAAATTCACCACCGTCTGGATAAAAGATGACCCTTCTCATCTCTATTCTAAAGGGTTGTTCTTCTTTTCTGAGGCTGAGCCCTCTGGTCCTAGACTCACCCACTATAGGAAACATCCTCTCCACATCCACTCTATCCAGGTCTTTCAACATTCGATAGAATTCTATAAGATCCCCCAGAGCCATATGCTCCTCATACGTTAACTCTTTCATTCCTGAAACCATTCTTATGAACCTGCTCTGGACCCTCTTCAACACCATCACATCTTTTCTTAGATAAGGAGAACTACTCATAATTTTCCAAGTGTGGTCTGACCAATGCCCATGTTGGGGAAATATAACTGTTACATAATTCTCTCTCCTGCTCCATTGGGAATCTCTCAGACCTAATTGAAACCTATCAAATGGTGAAAGGCCTTGATAAGAGTTGATGTGGAGAGGTATTTCCCAAGGTGGGAGAGTCTAGGACCAGAGGACTTAGCCACAGAATAGTGGGGCACCCTTTTAGAACAGAGAAAGAAGAATTTCTTCAGGCAGAGAGCGGTGAATCTGTGCAATTCATTGGCACAGGCATCAGTGGAGGCCAAATCTTTAAGTAATACAAGACGAAGATGATAGATTCTTGATTAGTCAGGGCATGAACGGATACAGGGAAAAGGCAGGAGATTGAGGCTGAGTCATGATGAAATAGTGGAGCCACACTCGAAGGGCCAGATGGTCTAATTCTGCTTCTGTATCTTATGGTCTTGCGTATCAAATCAGAAACCTGTCACAGCTGTTTAAAAGGCTTTTGTGTCCTGGAGGCAAAGCTGCTGCAATCCAAGTGTAACAACATTACCCAAACCTAACCCAGGATCAAAACCCGTCTGGAATATCAAGAGCTCACAGCCTTGACCTGGCTAAATTTAAGCGTGTGTCGAATTCAGAGGCTCCATGCAGACATGGAACCACTCAGAGTTAAAGTTCAGTCTCAGGGGCTTGTTTTCCTGCTGTTGGTTTGCTGAATATTGTGGGCGTGTTGAAATGATGCTGGAATGTGTGGCAACACTTGTGGGCCGCCTCAGCATGCTTTTGGGTGTGTTGGCTGTGAACACATATGGCACATTGCTCGATGTACATCTGATAAACAAATGAACTGAATCAGGAGCGAGACGGTGAAGGGGCTGGGGCTACAGCCGGAGACAGGACTGAGTGTGAGAGATGGAGCCGAGTCCAGCTGGTTGAAGACGGGGTACCTGAGCTCTGGTTACGTGCAGCCCCAGGGTGCTGAGGATCAGCTCTAAATCCTTCTCCATCAGGTAGTTACACAGATTACGGTCGAAGTAAACAAAGGCGAGCAGCACATCCTTGCGCAACGACACCACCTGGGCGACTTCCTTTTCCTGCTACAGTTAACACAGAGAGAGAGAGAGAGAAAGAGGAAAAAACAGTTATTACTGTCCTAGTGAAAATGCCAGCACCTGTGCTACCGCCCCACCACCCGTGTGCTCTCACTGAAATTCAGTTCTGCTGCCCTGCATTCTCCGTCAGACTCAGAAATAGGCCATTCAGCCCACTGGACTTGGACATCCATTATTAATTTACACTGACCCTAACTGAGTAAAAGTTAGCGCAATCATTGATCACAGTTTGATTCCTGTCACTGTCTGTAAGAAGCTTTGAACGTTTTCCCCACGACCACACAAGTTTCCTCCCACAGCCCAAAGGCGCAAGGGTTAGGATTAGTGAGCTGTGGACATGCTATATTGGCACCAGAAGACTGATGACACCTGTAGGCTGCCCCCAGCACAATTCTCACTCATTTGATGCAAACAACGCATTTCACTGTATGTTTCCCTGTACGCATGACAAATAACATGAATCTTTACACTAACTTCAGTTCCGATTCTCCCCACATTCCCATCCCTTACTCACCCACACACTAAGGTTATGTCGTGTGTGTGAGAGACTGGTAGAATCTGGGAGTTGACAGGTTCTTGATTAGTTAGGGCGTCAAAGGATGCGGAGAATGGGGCTGAGAAGGAAAGTAAATCAGCCATGATTGAATAGCAGAGCAGATTTGCTGGGCTGTATGACCCAAATCTGCTCCTGTCTTATGGGAACATTGAGGGAGTACAATGACCTCTAACCTGCCATCATATGGGATGTGGGAGAATGTGCAAACTTCACAAACAGCACCAGGAGGATTAAACATCTTTGGCACTGTGAGGCAGCGTGTCTACAAGCGGTGCCACAAGACAGACCCTCACCCTCCAATGGTGCCACCTCCTGCGCAGAGTTGCCATACCGCTAACCAGCTGCTGCACAGGCTGTGTATGCCAGTACTAGTTCAAGATTACAGTTCAACTGTGCTGTCATTCAGATACCAGAACCTCCCAAGACACGTCCAGACCCTGGTCACTCCTTCACACCTCATCCAATACAGTCCCAAAACCAGTTCCCTAGCAGGCCCCTACTTCCTCAGTCATCTGTTTCTCAGCACACCACACTCTCCTTACCGTTTCTTTAGCAGATGCACTCTCAGCCTCTGTGGTTTTCTCATTTTGCTTCTTTTCACCAGCATTGGAGATACCTGCAGCAAGTAAAACTGGATATCGTCACAGAGTCCTGAGGTGCAGGGGAAGGGAGGAATGTGAACAGTTTAAAACAAGTAATTTATCCCATCAAACACTCCCAGGATAGGTACATCTTGGATTAGATAGTGAGAATTTCCTTTCCTTCTGTTCACTTGCCCAGAACAGAAAAAGCACAGGCTAGGTACACAGTACAGGACAACACAGGTTAGGGTACACAGTACAACACAGGCTAGAGTACACAGTACAGGTGAGCAGGAGAGGATGAGGAGGAGGTTGCGCTCGCAGTATTCTGCAAACTGCAGTTTTTTGGCTACCTCATACTTTTACATGTGCCTTTCTGGTATCGTTAAGGGGCAAGTTATAAACAGTATTGTCACTGCGAGCTAAAACGTTGCCCCAAGGTTTGGGGGTGTAAGTGGAAACAAACACCCACAGAACGAGCACACACATTATAAGCATGGCTCCATTGGGCTAGGAGGCTGTCCAGCAGAAACTAGCCTGTTGTATAGTGTTTAGAACATATAAAATAAGATCAGGAATTGGCCATCTGCACTGTCGAGCCTCTTCCGACATTCAATAAGATCATGGCTGATCTGGCCATGGACTCAGCTCCACCTACCTGCCTGCTTTCCCCCCTTAACCTTTAATTCTCCTGCTACACAAAACTCATTCTGTGTCTTAAATATATTTAGAACATAGAACAGTACAGGCCCTTTGGCCACAAAGTGCCAACCTTTTAAACTGCTCCAAGACCAATCTAGCTGATCCCTCCCACATCGACCTCGAGTTTTCTTTTTATCAATATTCCTATCTAAATATCTCTTAAATGTGCCTAGTGTACCTGCCTCTACCACCATCGACAACAGTGCAGCATGCAGTCACCACTCTCCACATAAACAAAAACCTACATCGGAAATCTCTCCCATACTTTCCTCCGATCACCTTAAAGTTATGCCCCCCTGTATTAGCCATTTCCAACCTGGGAAGAAGTCTATCCACTTTATCAATGCCTCAGCATCCGTATCAAGTCACCCCATTCCTCCTTAGCTTCAAAGGTAGCTTGCTTAATCTTTCCACACACTATAAGCTCTTTAATCCAGGCAGCATCCTGATCAATCTCCTCTGCACTCTTTCTAAAGCTTCCCCATCTTCAATGTGGTAGCATCCACTGCTTCCCTGGACAGAGAACTCAACAGATTCACGACTCTCTGGGAAAAGTAGTTTCTACTCATGAGCACTATCTATTCCCCTCTATCATTAAAATGTAGTTTTAATTTTACTTACCAGTGGAAACAACTTTCCTAGCTCTATCTTATCTCTGCCTTTCATAATTTTATACTATGGAATTATAAAGTTCTCATTCCCCTCATTCTTCTGAAGGACCAAGTTTGGGTCACGTTTCCTCACCGAAGTCCTCCTCGTTGTCTTCCAGGAAGAGAACATCATCCATCTGTAGGAGGTTGTCATCTTCAGCCTCAGTTTCCTTTCCTTTTGTCTCCTTGTCTTTAGTTTCTCCCTCTTCTGGCTGTGATCAGAAAGAGGAAGATATTTAACTACCACACAGTGAAATACAGCTGCAACAGTCAGATTCTAAACACATTACTGGTAAGACACTACTTGAAAATCTATTGAGATGGTATTAAAAATTTCCTTCTAACCAGAAGCAATCAAAGGGTCAATAAAATATGTTAATTTAAAGTAATGGGCAAAAAAAGATGAAAATTTAACACAGTGAGTTAAGATCCGTAATCAAAGTAAATTTATTATCAAAGTACAGATATGTCACCATATACGACCACAAAATTCATTTTGCAGGTACTTGCATGAAAATAAAGATATACAACTTATGAAAGCTCTATATAAACAAAGACTGACAAAGTGCAAAAAAAGACAAATTGTGCAAGTAAAAAAATAGTAAGAATGATTTGTAGAGCCCTTGAAAGTGCGTTCATAGGTTGTGGTGAAAGACGTATTCCACACTGGTTCAGGAGTCTAATGGTTGTAGTGTAATAACTGTTTCTGAACCAGGACCCAAGGCTGCTGCAACTCTTGCCCGATGAAAGCGAGAAGAATATGGCACGCATGGCGGGGATCTTGGATGATGGATGCTGCTTTCTTGTGGCAATGCACCAAGTAAATGTGCTCAGTGCTGGGGAGGGCTTTGCCGGTGATGGACTGGGCTGTGTCCGCCACTCTCTGTCAACTTTCCCATTCTTGAGCAATGGTGTTTCCACACCAGGGTATGATGCAACCAGTCAAGATACCCTCCACTATGTATCTATAGAAGTTTCTCAAGGGACTGGCTCATGGATATCTGTTTTCTTCTTCCTGTAGACCTCTTTGGTCTTGCTGACATGGAGTGAGATATTGTTGTTGTGGCACCACTCAGCCAGATTTTCAATCTCTCTCCGATATGCTGATTTAAAACCACCTTTGATTTTGGCCAACAGCAGTGCTGTTATCACCAAACTTGAACATGATATTGGAACTGTGCTTAGCCACACAGTCACAGGTATGAAAGAAACAAGGTTCAATAGCAACCAAATGAAAAAAAATTGGAATTCCAGTAAGATGGTGGCAAGCAAGTTCGCAGCAGCCACTCTGGGTCCAACCAAATTTGCAACTGCTGTCCCTTTTGTCTATTTTATGATAGCAAGACTCTGCTGGTTTTCAACATCAAATAAGCAGGTGTAACCCCAGCAACGACGAAGTTGCAGTTATGCAGACTATGTTGCCACCTACCACAGGAAGGCGCTGGGAGTTGGTGAGCAAAGATGGCGAGCAGTCTAATAAACGGAGTGAGTGACACTTTTCATGTGATCACAAGCCCCTGTCAGACATTGGTAATGTAGAATACAGCAAGTCTGGTTCATTAGTTCCTTGATGAGATCAATGGCAAGGAAGCTTGGTTGTAGCATGGACAAGGCCCTCAAGACACGGTGTTGCCTGTTGCAGCCGTCCAGGGGGGAGTTGCAGAAGTCGGTGTGGGTCTGAGCTGGTTGGGGGCTAGCCCCTCCCGTCGCTGGTGTGCTTGGTGGATTGCATTTACTTGCAGACCGCTGCGGGCTTGTTCTTGCTGACAATCGCCAGGTATGCCATGCAGGGATTTGCACTGCATTACGTTATGACTAGACGTACAGTCAGTGGCCTGATTGTTAGTTTAACTATCTAAACAGCCAATTACATGGCAGCAACTCAGGAGGTTCAGTTGTTTTTCAGACAGACATCAGAATGGGGAAGAAACGTGATCTAAGGGACTCTGACCGTGGAATGATTGTTGGTGCCAGACGGGGTTTGATATCTCAGTAACTGCTCGTCTCCTGGGTTTTTTCACATGCAACAGTCTCCCAGGTTTACAGAGAATGGTGCGAGAAACAACAAACATCCAGTGAGCAGCAGTTCTGTGGGTGAAAATGCCTTGTAAACGAGAAAGGCTGGAGAATGGCCAGACTGGTTCAAGCTGACAGGAAGGTCAAATAACCATGAGTTACAACGGTGTGCAGAAGAGCATCTCTGAATGCACACCTTGATCCTTGAAGCGGATGGGCAGAAGACCACGAACATACAGAAATACACTCAGTGGTCACTTCATTAGGTACCTACCTCCTGAGAGAAACAAAAAAATACATCCAGTGAGCAGCAGTTCTGCGGGCAAAAATACCTTGTTAATGAGAGAGGGTGGAGGTACCTCCTGTACCCAATAAAGGGGCTTCTGGGTGTATTTCCTATTGTAACATAATTTCCCCCCCCCAATGGACTGCACTGTAGTACTGCCACAAAGTGTATCAGTGACCATAAACCTGATGCATTGACCTCGCTCACTTTTCCACCGGATGTGTATTCCGTCTCCCATTGGATCCTTTTCCCAGCCACCTCACTTATTGATTATAACCAGACATCAACCAACTCCGAGTTCCACCCCTAAACACACAGCAAATCCACAGAATAGCAACTTTCACAGGATCAATGAAAAATCAGCCAGAGTGCAGGACAACAAACTGTGTAAATGCAAATATAAATAAATAGCAATAAATCATGAGAAGGAGTCCTTAAATAGAGATTCCCAAGACACATGGCTCATCCCCACCCTTCTTCAACAGACATACCTTAGTCAGTTCCCATTCCCAATTTTCATCCTCCTCCATTGCAGTGGGTTTGGCCAATGTATCGCTAGTCTCCTTCACCTCCTCCACATCCTTCATCTCCACCAAGTCATCCGTCTCTTCCCCTTCGGTCTTCGGTTCTTTCGCCTTGTCCTCCTGATCCTTGGATTCCTGCTCCTGACTGGCAGGAGCTGCCTTTGGTTTCTCAGGCACCTCCTCAGGTTTCTTCTCCGGGTACGCCAGCAGGGTCTTGTAGATGGTGTAACCGAAGTCCCTCTGTAGCATCTCGCTGAAGAGCTCTGCAAGCCACAACACCTGACAGCAAAACAGAATCTGCTCACAAAAAGCATCATGGCGGTGGGTAATGTTTATTCACTGAGGCACAGTGCTGAATAGGCCCTTCCAGCTCTTTGGAACATGCCACTCAGCAACCGATTTAACCCCAACCTAGTCACAGGACAATTTACAATGACCAATTAACCTATCGACCAGCAACACTGGACTGTGGGAGGAAACCAGGGCACCCAGATGAAACCCACACGGTCACAGGGAGAATGTACAGGAATTGAACCTGGGTTGCTGGTACTGCAACGTGTTGTGCTAACCACTATGCCTAAGGTTTAGAGAATTAGAGTGGTACAGTAGTGTATCAGCATGCAGCTCAGGGCATTCCGGAGTTCAGAATGCCGTACAGCGCTGGCGAGTGGGGTTCAATTCCCACCATTGTCTGTAAAGAGTGCGTATGTTCTCCTAATGACCGCATTCCAAAGACACACAGGTTAGGGCTAGTAATTTGTGGGCATGGTATGTGGTGCTGGAAGGATGGCATCACTTGTGGGCTGGCCCCAGCACAGCCCCAGACCACATTGGTCATTGGTGTAAATGATGTATTTCACTGCAAGTTTCAATACATGTGTGACAAACAATGCGGCACATTTGTAAGCGAGTGGAGGAAAGTGTAGGTGTCAGATGTAGTTTTCTTTTTGTTTTTAAAGAGTGTGGTGAGTGTATGGAATGCACCGCTGGGGGGTAGCGGTAGAGGCAGATACATTAGGGAATAGATAGGCACATGGATGACGGAAAACGGAGGCCTATGTAGGTGGGAAGGGTTAGATTGATCTTAGAACAAGTTAAAAGTACTTCTGCGCCATGAACTTGTTCCAGGGCAGCTGACGCTCAGCCTAAATTCCAGTATGACTTAGCTAAACAAAAATGCTGTTATATTCCAGACTGGACAGCAATCTACCAACAAGTACCTCAAATGAATGGCCCTTGGAGTCAATGCGATAGCTCCTCAGATTACTCAAGGACAGCACAGCACAGCCGAAGTTGCCCCCCATGGCGGCGGTATTGGGGCGGACAATCACAGAAGGCTCGGCTGGGAGGGGGCAGCGAGGTTCTTCCTTCGGCGCAGCTGCGGAATCTTCGGGCTGCTTTGCCTCCCCTTCCTGCATGGAATACAACAGCCACGAGTTAACATAAGGCAGAGTTAAGATGAATTCACGATATGAGTAAGTTAAAGGCAACCAAGGATAGACAGACATGCCAAGTTGAGCTTCCCATCAGATTAACCACAATCTTACTGGTGGAACAAGGCCATCACATAGGGGAATAGTATACTCTCGGTCTAGTTTTATTTGAATATATTTCAGTCATACTTAATTAACAATTTACAGAAACCCTGGCACGCAAAGAGCATTTTCCTGCAGGCAATCATAGAACAAATACAATAGAACTAATGAAAGCCTAGACACAAAGACTGGCACCACTTGTGGGCTGCCCCCAGCACACCCCCAGACCACATTGGTCGTTGGTGTGACAATGTGACAAATACAAAAAAAAGTTTTTTAAAAACTGATAAATAAATAAACAAACAAAACTGAGAACCTGAGCAGTAGAGTCCTTGAAAGTGAGTCCATAGTTTGTGGAATCAGTTCAGCGTCGAGTGAAACTATCCGTGCCAGTTCAGGAACCTGATGGTTAAAGGGTAGTAACTGTTCCTGAACTAGTCATGTGGGACCCAAGGCTCCTGTACCTCCTGGCTAATGGCAGCAACAAAAAAGGAGCATGGCCTGGGTGGAAGGGGCTCTTGATCAGAATTGCTTTCTTCTGGCTCGTTAAAAGAACTCTGGGAAAAGTTTTAAAACAGTCCTCCCAGAAGATGATAAACCATTGCCTTCCAACAGCAAAAAATGAGTATTGCAACTGGAGAGATCTCAGCATGGTTGGTAGCTACAAAGGGAGGGAGGGAAGGAGGGATGATAACGAGGTGAGAAATTACAGACAAGTAGGGGAAGTTACATTGAGAAGAGACGTCAGTACAAGCTAGGGGCATCCAACCAAGATCAGCTATTGGCAGTGAAGGGAGAGAACGAGGGTGTGAGAGTGAAGAGGTAGGGAAATGGGGAGGAATGACAGGTTAAAAATGAGTAGGGATGTTACATGGGAATAGACGTCAGTATAAGCCAGAGGAACCCAGCCAAGAATAGACTGTTTTAGTGGTGGCACTGGTGATGGGGGGGTCCTTGATGAATCATTGTGTTTCACGATACAGTAAGCGCTGACAGTGGAGTCCATGAGTCAGTCCTCTCCACAGAATAATTAACCCCATCACTGACCGCCACATTAACCAAACTATCAAGCAGGACCCTGCAACAGACCAACGTCTGCCTCCACACCACCCAGTGCCCAGAGTACCCAACACTACCAGTGGTCTGTGCCCACCGCGGCTTTGCCTCAGGTTGCAATCTGGAAAAAAATCCAGCCGTTTTCAGTTCTTAGAAAAACATGTACAAATGCAGCTTTACTTTTCTGGAGAGATTGCTAGTTACCACCACTCACCATCCTATGTTACCCCGTCAACTCACTGATGTACTCTAATATGAATCTACCAACATACAGGGCAGAAGTCTGTGTACAACATCCCCATTTTGAAAACTGCATCCAGAGTAAAATGTCAAACATTGGAACACAACTAGGAATGGTTTTTAAAGTAACGGAAGAGAACTTTCAAAGTAGGCCATCGGGACACTTAATCAATTATGATCAGTTCATGGCCCAAAAACAGTGCAGCACAGAACATTGGACCCATTGGACTGCCACCAGATCTTCAGAAGGGCTATATGGCTAATGCCTCTCCCCGATCATCAATACCACCAGAACTTTCTCAAGTAGAATCTTTCACGACTCAGTATCTCATTCCTTCAAGAATGAGGGGGGAAATCTCACTGAAACCTACTGAATATTGAAAGGCCTAGATAGTGTGGACAGGGAGAGGATGCTTCCTATAGTGGGAAAGTCTCGGACCAGAGGGCACAGACTCAGAATATAAACGCACTATAAGGATGCCCTCTTGGAAAGTAGATGAGGAGGAATTTCTTTATCGAGAGGGTGGTGAATCTGGAATTCATTGCCACAGATAGTTGAGGCCAAATAATTGGGCTTACTTAAAGTGGAGGTTGATAGGTTCTTGATTTGTAAGGACATCAAATATTACGGGGAGAAGGCAGGAGAAATGGTTTAGAAGGATTTTTTTAAAAATCACCCATGATTGAAAATATCAATGGGAGAGCAGAATGGCCTAATTCTACACTGCTATTTGATCAACTTCCAACATGTTCAGGCCTCACCCTCTCAAAACTGAGCCATTTGTCAGATATTACCTCGGCTCAGTCATCCTGCAAAAATTAACACAAACATCTGTATTGAACTCCCCGGGTACCATATCATTCCATGAACCTCACAGTATCAAATTCCTCACTAAATGCTGAAGGAACACAGCCGGTCAGGCAGCACCTATGGAGGGATAATAAGCAGTCGACACATCAGGCCAAGACCGTTCATCGTGTCTGATGAAAACAAAGAGTCCTGGTCTGAAACATAAAAGTATTTATTTCCCTCTATAAATGCTCCCTGACCTGCCAAGTTCCTCCAGTATTTTGCTCAGGAATTTCAGCATCCACAGAATTTCAGTGTTCAAATTCATCAGTGTGCTGTGTTGTCTCACCTGCTTCTGCTCCTCATCAGGGCTCTTCTCTGGAGTACTGACCGTTTCCACCTCCTTCACCGTAGACTCATCCTTCTCTATCTCCTCTTTCGCAGCCTCTTCTTCCAGCTGTTTCTCCAGCCGACTCACAAGCTGAGCCTTTGTGCCTTTCCAGTTCAGATTCCTTGCTTTCAGCTCCCTGCGGAAGTCTTCCACCTAAAAAGATAGTAGAACCTGTCACACCACGGACTAATAACAGCCATTGGTCAGGCTGCACTTGAGAGTACTGTGAGCAGTTTCAGCCCTTTATCTAAGAAAGAATGTGCTGGCTTTGAACAGTATCCCAGAGGTTCACAAGAGGGTATTTGATGGACCTGGGCTTGGAGTTTTCTAAGAATGAAACTAATGGAATATTGAAAGGAGAGGATGTTTCCTAAAGTGGGTGAGTGTAAAACGAGAGGGTAAAAACTCAGAAGAGATCCCCTTAGAACAGAGATGAGGAGGGATATCTTTAGCCAGAAGATAGTGAATCATGGAATTCACTGCCACAGATGGCTGTGGAGGCCAAGTCACTGGGTATATTTAACACAAATTGGTTGGTTCTTGATTAGTAAGAGCGTCAAAGGTTACGGTAAGAAGGCAGGAGAATGGGGTTGAGAAGGGTAATAAATCAGCCACAGTAGAATGCTAGAGCAGGTCGACAGTCTGATCCCACGTTTTATAGTCTAACAGTGATTAGATAGATAGATAAGGTAAAGTCTCTTGTCTTTTTGTATAAAAAGACCTCGTCCCACAATAGACAGCTTTGACATGTTCAATCATACAGTCTCAAACTTTCTACAGCAGTGCATCTCTATACATTGAGCTTCCCAAAAATGAAGGCAAAACAGATATACTTTTTACCAAGAGCACGCCAATTTCTTGTTCATTTATTTTTCACACGTACATTGAAACATATAGTGAAATATGTAATTTGTGTTAACGATGTGATTGGAGCAGCCCAAAAGTGCTGCCACAGGCCGTGTGCCCACATTGCTCACATAAAAAAAACACAGAACAAGTGACAAAATAGTAAGAGTTTTGTTCCTCTCTCCCACCCACCCACGCACATGGTACTCCAACTCCAGAACAGCCCGGCCTCTGCCTCCAGCAGTCTTGAAGATTCAGACTTCCCCAGTAGACCCAGACTCACCAGCAGCATGAAGCTGGTCTGAAACACAATCTATTGTTTCACTAACTTCAGATATTCATCCATTTTGCAGCAAATGCTGTGTTTCCAAAGATCACCAGAATGTCACAGAACCTTGCAGCTGCCATTCAGCTGACTATGCTTGAGCTGTTCAACTAACCCTGAGAGTTTCTATAATAATGGATCAGGTCAGGCCTGAGTGATTCAAAGTGGAGTTGGGTTTCAAAGGAGGAAGTGTGCACTGAACCAGGGATTCTGAATTACAAATGAACACCAGCTAGAATGGAGCAGATTAATGTTGAAAAGGTGATGCCCCAAGAAGGCTGCATCCACCATTGAAGACCCTTATCAAGTGGGACATGCCTTTTCATTGCTACCATAAGGGAGAAGGTACAGGAGCTTGAAGACACACACTGAATGTTTTAGGAACAGCTTCTTCCCCTTTCTGAAAGCTCAATTTTGGCCTTGTTTTTACATATTATATATTCATTGTAATTTATAGCATACTTCATCAATTAGATGAAACAACGCATCTGTGATAATAAACTAAACGGATTCTAATGGGGCAACGACTATGTTCCACATCCACAGTACGCTGGCTTCTCCACAGGTACAAAAGTGGCTCTTACCTTCATTGTCTTCAGATCCAGGTTGCTCCACTGAGTTGGGGTGGGGAGAGCTTCTTCCCCTTGCTCTTCCATCTTCTCTTCAGTCTGTGAGGACAAATAAGATCACATTAGACCAAGCAGCCTGGCAGTACTGGCTGAGCCCTGCTTGCTATCCAGGTTCCACGGGCAGCCTGCATCATGCCACTGACAGCACTCGGAAGGAAACTGTCTGGAACACTCAGTCAGCGAAGCATCCTGAGCATACATCGCCTCCCAGATGAGGGGAGGCGCATGTAGGCGAGAGGCATGAAAGGGGAAGGTTAGGAAACGTGGACTTCGTACGGCAACCCATGAGCAGCAGTATTGAAGCTGCACACCATATCCAACAATCAGACTGTCTTCTGGACCTCTCGTCCCCCATTTGTAATCAGTTTCAATTAAATTTACAGCACAGACCATAAGATTCACTGTGTCCATGCCAGGTAAAAAAGCTACCCAGGTTAACTCCATTCCCAGCTAGTAGGTTCTAGCCCTTCAAATGCTGACCCAGAACCTTTTTAAACATGAGGAGGGTTTCTGCCTCCACCACCTTTTCAGGCAGTGAGTTCCAGACCCCCACTATCCATCGAGTAAAATTATTTTCAACTCCTCTCCTAACCACCCAACTTTTACTTTAATCTTCTTCAGCATGGTTCCTTAGATCTGCACCCCACTCACTACTAAATGAATTCTCGTTAGAAAATGGGTCCTGCCCTATTGTTCTTTTATTTTAGACACACAGTAAATCTGTCAGCCTCCAAGTAAAACCCTGGTACAAGTAGAATTCTCCAGCCCTGATAAATGCCCTTTAATGCTTTGCTCACAAAGCTTTCTATAAAATGGTGACCAGAACTCTACCCAATATCCCAGCTGTTGCTTGAGTTTTATGTAATTTTGACATAATCTTGTTTCTCATATTCTATGCCTCGGCAGATAAATTGTGTGGTTTTAACAATGCTGCTTACTTGGCCTGCCTTCAGGGTCCATCTGTTCTTCTACACGTCTCAGTATTCTGCCACTGATTGTGCATTTTCATGCTATAACCGTTTACTGTAAATTTCCAGGTACAGCTTCATATCCCATACCACCCCAAATTCATTTCGTTTCATGGGCAGTCTCAATGAAGACTCTCAAAAAATATTCTCATCACAGCGGAGATAACCCACCAGGAATGCTATACTGCTCTTCAGATACCTAACGGCAGCACTAATTACTCCCAATTCAGCTAAAGCTGGGCAAGAGACAGAGTAAAGGACCCTCGCAATGTTCTATCAAACATGCCCAGGGTAGGTACTGCATAAAAGCTGCAAAACAAAGCTCTCCTGCATGGTCAGAGTCCCTGCTTAGAAACACACAGGCAGAGTAAGGCTCCACAGTCACAGCAAATAGAAACAGGAATAAGTCTCTTAAACCAACTGCACCATCAAGATCCTGGCCGATCCATTTCCTTTTCCACTCTAGGCCCATAAATCTCAATTCCCTTACCAATTAAAAATCTACTTCAATTCCAAATTTGAGTCCAGAGGTATTGTCTTGACCCAAAACATTGACTGTCTAGATGCTGCCTGACCTGCTGAGTTCAAGTATTTTATGTGTTGTGCTCAATTTGAATATACTTGGGACTGAGCCACCAGTTTTTCCAGGACAAGGAAAGAGAAAAGCATCCCTATCTTTTGGCCCTTCTGCCATCTTTCTTCTTTTAATACTCCACTTAACGCTGTTATATGGCTATTGAATGTTTCCCTAGTACCATAAGACTGATAGTACTGTAAGATGGACTCTTGACCTCACCATCTACCTCAGTGTGACCTTGCATCACACTTCCTCTGCACATTATTTTGCACTATGTTACTGTTTTACCTTGTACTACCTCAAGGTAGTGAAATGAATTGATTTTACAGACTGTATGCAAGGCAAGTTTTGTTTTTCATCTCACTGTACCTTGGTACATGTGACAATAGTAAACAAATTTAACAATTTACCCCCTCTCTATTGTTCTGAATACTCCCAGATCAGTTACAAGATGGCCAGGCACAGAGAAAAGGTCCCTCAGACCTGTAACATCAACCAGCCTCAGGACACAGGTTAGATATTCCTACCTCACTGTCCCATCAAACACTTAAGGCAACAGGTGAACACTGTTTACACTATTCTTCCTGTTGAGCACTCCCAGAGCGAGAAGAACACAGATCGATAGACCAGCTGCATTACAGTGAGATACAGCAGCCACTGGTCTAATCGCTGCACTGGCTTGCTGATGCTTCCAACACAGGGAGGTTGCCAACTTTCCTTCCCCCCCCCCCCCCCCCCCAGACCAATCAGGTGCTGATTTCTCCATTGATCCCCTCAAGCCCCGACTGATCTGGAATGGAACAAACTGCCTGGTGTGGAAGCAGGAACACAGACCAAAACAAAGGAGGACATTTCAGTAAAACTGTTCATTAACCCATTGGACTCATAAGAGTCACGACAAGGCCGTGCTTTCAGCCAGCAGCAGCGAGACTGTAGGTGATAACTCCGTATGTTTCAAGGAGGAGGCCACAAGCATCAAACGTCAACAGTTTCTGAGGTAAGAAGACAGATGTCAATAGGACTTTTCAGGGCTGTGCTGAGCATTTCTATGAAATGTTGCACCAAAACTACACTACCCTAGTAAGTCTCTTTCAGTATTGGATTTAATGCGGAGCAGCAGCTAGTTCTAACTGAGCCTGAACCTGGTAGACAGCCTGAGGTAAATGCAATGGCCGACTCAACACTGTATATTCTTGGGGTGGAGCTTCGATAGGTAGAAACCTACCACTGCTTTGGATAATTCTAGGTACAATGCCTGTGCTGTGTTACTTACAACAATGGTGCGGAGTGTTGGCAGAAGCAAGCTACTACTGCGTGGCACTGGATAAGGCACCGATTAACAGCCTGTTAATTCAGGGCAACAATGCTCTGCATACAATTATACCTAGGGTACAGGTCTAGTGTTCAGTAGCTGTGGGCGTGGTCTGTCAATATAAAACTTTGGGGGTGACAGCAGTCTACATGAGCTCCAAGTTCTAAAACGGCCAAAGGGTTTACTGTTTTCATTCCTAGTGACCAGTGAAATCCAGCTGCTAGGACCCAGAACTCCAGGTAACAATTCATCTACCCCCACAACTGCTCAAGGGCCCTCACTCAAGAAGGTAACAAATCAACTGCTGATATCTGTTCTTGCTGTGACTTCTCAGGCCTAGTTGGGATCCTGATGAAGGGTCTTAACCTGAAACATCAACTGTTTAATGCCCTGCATAAAATACTGCCTGTCCTGGTGAGTTCCACCTTTTTGTGTATGTTGCTCTGGATTTCCAACACTTGCTGATTCTCTTTAGGTCTTTGGCTGCTCCAGCATTAAAGCCTCTGGCCTGAAAGGACATTGCCGTAAGGAACAGGAATCCCCTATAGGGAGCTGTCATCGTGGTAATGGTTCGTCAGATATGGGAAAGGGGAAATCACACAAGTTTTGGACAGAACCCCGCAGCAGCTTCACAAAAGGGCATGTGCATCCTAAAGCAGCAGAATACGGAACACGTGGGTAGTTCAGGTGAGCCCGTCAGGGGAAGGAACGGCAAGTTGTCTGGAAAAATGCATCATAAACAGTGTTTCATTGGGTGTGAAAGGATGTCAGAGGATGTACGTGTTAATGTGTCACCAGTGTAGTCTTGGTCTGTGTGTGGCCCTTCACATTGCTTTAAACAGAGTATTTATTTAAAGAGGTGAATTTGTTCTCAGTTGTAGCTCCCCAGTAATTAATCACTGTAATCCCAGGTGACAAGAGATCAAGTGTCAAGCAGAGATAGCATGAGCTGCTCTTTCATCATACTACACAGGACTGGAAGTGCATATGGATTGCCAGCACAGTCCATCTCCCCATGATGATCAAAACCTACCCACACCCTGTCTGGCTAACCTGCCTAAGCACATCCCACTTAGTCAGAGTACTACAGCACCAAAACAGCCCTTCGGCCCATCCATGCTGAACCTCATCCCACTGACCTACACCTGAACCAGTCCCCTCCATACCCCACCCATCTATGTACCTGCCCAACCCAAAATTCACTTCAATGCTGAAATCAAATCCACATCCACCACTTAGACTGGCAGCTCATTCCATGCTCTCACCATACTCAAGAGTGGAGAAGTTTCTGCCTGTCCTCATAAGGATCCCACGCTGACTTGTCACAGTGCCCACATGGATTTACAGACCCATGATCCCCGTCAGACCATTCCCTGCTTCAGCTTGCTGTGGGGAATCCTTGTGGAAATGAGACTGACCCATACTTCAGCCTGCAACACTACTGGAACTGGTCTAGGAAGCTGGACGTCACCCTGAACAAACAGTGTGCCAATTCCACCTGAACTATGGGATTCGTTGTGCCACCTTGACTCTGTTTAAAGCAACTGGGATGTGGGCACAGTGTATTAGTGAAGCCCCTCCACTTTTATTAAGAGTGGCAGCAACTTAAGGCTTTTCTGCTGCTGCATCATTTTAAAACTCCAAGTTACATTAAATTGATAAAAGCTCCCATCAACTGAGAGCTATTGGTCACTCTCACTATGGCAGTGGAGGGGTTGTGTGTGTGTGCGTGTATATATACATAAGAGAAAGAGAGAGAGAGTGTGTGTACGTGTATGTCTGTGTGGTGTAAGAGAATGGAGTAATAAAAAAAGATTCAATGCCTCATCTCGGTCCGTGTCCTTGTGCTCTGCCTGCTCCCTGTCAGTCAGTTGTTGCGTGTATCCCAGGGACAGTGCGTCCCACTCCAAGCGAGTAGGGAGGCAATGCCAAACATCCGGCAGAAATACAACCACAGTCTCCACGCGGGCTGGGAGCAGCCGCCCCTCACGGAGCTCTCCAGGCTGAAGGTAGCGAATCTCAGCAAAGCGAAACCTGTCACAAGGGAAGAGGGTTACTGGATATAATAGCACACAGGACCAGAAAACCAACGCCAATGATACGCGCCGCCCATACTTGTTAATTACCACGCCGCCCCACTCGTCTTCTGCTGCCAAACTACTTCTCCCCCCCCCAATCACATTCTCATCACCAGACTTCTAGATTCCCCCCCCACTCCCTGGAAAATGTTACTTTAAGACTGGCTCTGCAGAGGATTGGTAACCAGCAGGAACAGCCTATTCCAAATACTAACCTTCGGCTGAATGTCAGCCTCACAAAGAGGTCCTGAGGTGACACAGCAGAGGATGCTTTCTCTGCCCAGGTTCCTCGCAATGGGAAGGCTTCATTTAGTACCCCAAGGCAGAGACAGGTATCAATCCCAGACGGACGTGACTGAAAGATCACTCACAGTCGATGACCTTCCTACCGTGTGCCAGCCCACCCCACACAGCAACATCTATCAGGCTAACTCCACAAGGCAGTCAACTACCGTAACTTTACTGCTCATAACTCATGTATTTTCTCCCACAAAGACTCAAGCACACAGCTGAACTGATGCATCTAAAGAACCAACAGAAACAGGTTAGCCACATTACGATAGGAAACTTTATCTGCGTGGAATGACAGATTGGTAAGAACAAAGAACAAATCTGCAAGTAGCCATACTAGAGGGGCTAGTCTCTGCAGTTTTGCATAGAGAAGCCGACCATGAGGGAACTGCACCTCCTCATATCCACAGTGTCACTACTAGCCAGAGGGTGTAACAGAAACCCATGCACACTGTGCTTTCACAAACGCTGCTTCACTCTCTGGTGCATCCCCTCAGCTCAGCTCATTCTATTCCTTTCCTCCTGAAAGCCCCCTTACCTTGACACAAGTACTTAGTCGGAGTTTGTATTTGTTACTGAAGGGAGATTGATTACCGAAGTCCTGCAGGTACCAGGAAATAGGAGGTGGCTGACACGGCACATTCCTCCCCTTGCTAACCATCAAGCTCTCTGCACCCAGTGATTCAACATGCATCCACACACAGCTGCTCCTCTGCACAGAGGCGGACTCACCATTGAGTGCAGGCGCTCAGATCGATGCCGGTCAAGAACTTAGTGGTGCGGATGGCCGTCTTGATGAGTACCCTGGGATCCTTATCGGGGCCTGGTCCATCAAGGGAAGGAGACCAATTTCCACCAATCGCCACTGCTTCCTCCTTGCCCTTCATTCCTACTAGGAACTGTACACAGGGACATGAGACAGAGGGTGGGGAGAGGAGGTTTGGGGAGGGGGTGGAGAAGAGTGGGAGGGAGAAGAGCACAAAGAGTGGCAAGGAAGTCGAATATCCGCAGGTATGATGGAGAAGCATGGTGATGGGGATTGAAGGGAAAGGGTGTAGAGTGAGGAATGGAGTGTGGGTATGGGGGAAAAGTAGGGTTAAGTGAGGTTCAAAAGAGAATAGACAGATAGGGAAAAGGGAGAAATATGAAACATAAATCAGAGCAGCACAGATCTGAAGCTCGTGCCTAGATCGAGATGATAGCAGGCAATGTGCTATCCAGCCAGCACCCCAAGAACAAGGACAATACCCCTGCTCTACTTGAACTAACAAGATATTTTAAACAGTAAAGGTATTGGATAAGTACTTCATCCAAAAGATGTCACCTCTTCACTTTCTCTGAGGTTCCTCACCCCTTCGGTGTGGGATCACTGGTAAAAGACGTCAAGAGGGACTGCATTGGCTTGATCTAGACAGTAGCTAATAGCTAAAACTGATCTTGGTTTCAAAGCTGTCAGGGCTGCTGCTTACCACTCCCATTTTGTGGGCTATCGCACCGCGATAAAGTCAGCTGACGGGTTGAAAGCCGTGCCTAACATTACAGCTTCACCACTTGGGCTCAGTGAAGATATCAACCAATCAGCAGCGAGACCCACACCACCACAAGAGATAATGGAAAGCTCCTTTACAAAGAGCCAATCCTGGAACCTACCTTAATCAGTTTACTGGGATGCTGATGTGTCTCGTTTGTATCTTTAGGTGCTTCGGCCAATGTGCATGCCTGGCGGTACAAGTCGATGAGGTCTGGGCAGGACAACAGAATCACCTGAGGCACAAATTGGGCATGTCAGTGAAAGGGCTACAGTCCAGCAGTGAACAGAGACACCGTCACTCAAATATAGGCTGGTGTCTCCGAAAGGAAATGATCTGTTAAAAGCACAGTTTGGCTAACTGTGCAACTCCAACGAGCGGAAGGGCCTGTTCTGCACTGTATCTCTAAACAAATAAAAAATAAACAGTGCAATACAAACTCAAACCTTTTTCCTGTTACAGCACTGTATCATAGCAGTTGGTGCTTCGTTTTAGTGCCAGTGATCACTCATCAGGGCTGAATTTCCGCCACTGCCTGCAAGGGGTTTGTGTGTTCCCCCGTGGTCGCATGGGTTTTCTCTGGAAGCTCTGGTCTCCTCCCACATTCCAGAAGACATACGTGGGCATGCTACACTGGCGCCTGACGCGGAGCGACATTTGTTGGCTGCCCAGCACAATCCTTGCAGACTTGATTTGAACCTATTTTGATGTACACATGTACACATTGGCAAATAAAGCTGATCTTTATCTTTAAACCTTTTTCCTGTTACTGCACTGTATCATAGCAGTTGGTGCTCCGGTATCCAAAAAGTTTCCAATCTCAAGTGCTCATCAATTTTTGAAGCTTTTTTGCCAGTCACGAGTGTATCTGGACAGGAATCCTTCAATGTGTGGGGACTGAGAGATGAGCATTGTGAGCTCATGTCCACATAACTAAATAGTCAGTTCACCCCAAATGCGCTGAATAGAATCTTCCCAAGTTCTCTTTGACTTGGGAACCACTCGCATAAACTCTCACGATTCTGCTACTGAAAGGTGAGAGGTAAGCACAGTGTTTATTTAGGTTGGGAATCCCTAGAGGTTATTGAAAACACAGTGACTGAACTCTGCAACTTTCAACTGGTGCTGATCAAACAGCTAACGTGGCATAACATGGCTACTAGCAGATGGATAGGCGCCTTTCATTCCTCAGTGATAACAGGGTGGCTCTGTAACATAACGGTATTACAATACAGTGACTGCCGCTCTCTTTAAAGAGTTCATATGTTTTCTCTGTGACCATGTGGATTTCTCCAAGTGCTCCAGTTTCTTCCCACATTCAAAAATTGACTATGGGTCAGCAGGTTAATTGATCACATTAGTGTAATTGGGTGACACAGCCTCTTACCGTACTGTTTCCCTACACAAAAAAATTGTCACACTTAATCACTGAAGCCAAAGGTGCCATGACACACCTCAAGTCTCACTGTGATTGCTCTTTGCTCCCTCCCATTGTTCTTTAACCAAATCTGTACTCAGGGAATGCAGATCTGTAATTATGTTGAAGTTGCACAAGACATTGGTGAGGTCTAATCTGGAGTATTGTCTGCAGTTCTGGAAAAATATCATTAAGTTTGAAAGAGTACAGAGAAAATTTACAAGGATGTTGTCAGGACTTGAGGTTGAATAGATTAGGACTTTGTTCCCTGGAGCGTAGGAGAACCAGGGGAGATTTGACAGAGGTATGCAAAATTATGAAGGATATTCATAGGATAAATACAAGCAGGCTTTTTCCACTGATGTTGAGTGAGACTAGAACTAGAGGTCAAGAGTTAAGGGTTAAAGGTGAAATATTAAAGGAGAACTTTTTTTACTCAGAGGATGGTGAGGGTATAGATTGAGCTGCCAGTAGAAGCAGGTTAAGTAGTATGGATAGGTACATGGATGGCAAGGGTATGAAGGGCTATGGTAAGGGGGCAGGTTCATGGGACAAGGCAGAGTAACAGTTCAGCATGGGCCAGATTGGCTGAAGAACCGGTTTCTCTGCTGTAGTGCCCTAATACTCTACCGTTAGTTTACCTTCAGTTCAACTAACACATTTTTCCGGAACATTATGGTCACATAGAAGTTAATCTAATGGACAGAGATATTTCTCTGACCAGTACTTTCTTTCCAAATCCACATTGGCTCTATGATGTGAAATGTTCAGTATTCAACGTGTCGAAAGGGTTAGTAGCTCCTCAATGAAGTTCAATCACTTGATTCAGGAGTTAGTATTCACCCTTAAGGCAGCACAGCTCCCTGTCAATCACCCATTCCTTGAAAGCATCTGCTCACCTTGGCACTGTATGTGGAATCAGCATCTGGAGGATCCATTTCCATCTCTTGTTCCTCATTAGGTTCAAACCCTTTCTCCATTATGTGGTAAACACACTTCTGGCCGATTTGCAAAGGGTCGTTCAGTGGGAATGTATTCACCCAGCACAGTCTACTGTCGAAGAACGTGTCAGGGATGTTGAGGCAGGGGTAACGACGCTGCACTTCAATTGTGTCACAAGCAGTGCTGAAGGGCAAAGTAGAGAATGCTCCATCAACAGACACATACAGAGGGAGGCAATCCTTCCAATTCATTATGTAGTTTGTCAATGACTGCACTGACCATGCTCCATAGTGGCTCCAAATGAGACCTGGTAGGGGTACAGCTAATGAACCTTCCATGGTACAGATTAACATAGGTCACTACTGAATACTGCCATAGGCTTGCCTTCCTTTCAGATCTTCAGGATAAGAGTAGCGGTATACTGCAGATGGGTTTTACTAACTGACCCCAAAACTCTCTCACTGTGGGGAATCACAATCTGACCCCAGATCCCCTCACTCCGTGGGACCTCACAGACTGACCCCAGATCCCCTCACTCCGTGGGACCTCACAGACTGACCCCAGATCCCCTCACTCCGTGGGGCCTCACAGACTGACCCCAGATCCCTTCACTCCGTGGGGCCTCACAGACTGACCCCAGATCCCCTCACTCCGTGGGGCCTCACAGACTGACCCCAGATCCCCTCACTCCGTGGGGCCTCACAGACTGACCCCAGATCCCCTCACTCTGTGGGGCCTCACAGACTGACCCCAGATCCCTTCACTCCGTGGGGCCTCACAGACTGACCCCAGATCCCCTCACTCCGTGGGGCCTCACAGACTGACCCCAGATCCCCTCACTCCGTGGGACCTCACAGACTGACCCCAGATCCCCTCACTCCGTGGGACCTCACAGACTGACCCCAGATCCCCTCACTCCGTGGGACCTCACAGACTGACCCCAGATCCCCTCACTCCATGGACCTCACAGACTGACCCCAGATCACCTCACTCCATGGGGCCTCACAGACTGACCGCAGATCCCCTCACTCCATGGACCTCACAGACTGACCCCAGATCCCCTCACTCCATGGGGCCTCACAGACTGACCCCAGATCCCCTCACTCCGTGGGACCTCACAGACTGACCCCAGATCCCCTCACTCCGTGGGACCTCACAGACTGACCCCAGATCCCCTCACTCCGTGGGACCTCACAGACTGACCCCAGATCCCCTCACTCCGTGGGACCTCACAGACTGACCCCAGATCCCCTCACTCCGTGGGACCTCACAGACTGACCCCAGATCCCCTCACTCCGTGGGACCTCATAGACTGACCCCAGATCCCCTCACTCTATGGACCTCACAGACTGACCCCAGATCCCCTCACTCCGTGGGACCTCACAGACTGACCCCAGATCCCCTCACTCTATGGACCTCACAGACTGACCGCAGATCCCCTCACTCCGTGGAGACTCACAGACTGACCCCAGATCCCCTCACTCCATGGGGCCTCACAGACTGACCCCAGATCCCCTCACTCCATGGGGCCTCACAGACTGACCCCAGATCCCCTCACTCCATGGACCTCACAGACTGATCCCAGATCCCCTCACTCCATGGACCTCACAGACTGACCCCAGATCCGCTCACTCCGTGGGGCCTCACAGACTGACCCCAGATCCCCTCACTCCATGGACCTCACAGACTGACCCCAGATCCCCTCACTCCATGGAGACTCACAGACTGACCCCAGATCCCCTCACTCTGTGGACCTCACAGACTGATCCCAGATCCCCTCACTCCATGGACCTCACAGACTGACCCCAGATCCGCTCACTCCGTGGGGCCTCACAGACTGACCCCAGATCCCCTCACCCCATGGACCTCACAGACTGATCCCAGATCCCCTCACTCCATGGACCTCACAGACTGACCCCAGATCCGCTCACTCCGTGGGGCCTCACAGACTGACCCCAGATCCCCTCACTCCATGGACCTCACAGACTGACCCCAGATCCGCTCACTCCGTGGGGCCTCACAGACTGACCCCAGATCCCCACTCCATGGACCTCACAGACTGACCCCAGATCCCCTCACTCCATGGACCTCACAGACTGACCCCAGATCCCCTCACTCCATGGAGACTCACAGACTGACCCCAGATCCCCTCACTCCGTGGAGACTCACAGACTGACCCCAGATCCCCTCACTCCATGGGGCCTCACAGACTGACCCCAGATCCCCTCACTCCATGGGGCCTCACAGACTGACCCCAGATCCCCTCACTCCATGGACCTCACAGACTGATCCCAGATCCCCTCACTCCATGGACCTCACAGACTGACCCCAGATCCGCTCACTCCGTGGGGCCTCACAGACTGACCCCAGATCCCCTCACTCCATGGACCTCACAGACTGACCCCAGATCCCCTCACTCCATGGAGACTCACAGACTGACCCCAGATCCCCTCACTCTGTGGACCTCACAGACTGATCCCAGATCCCCTCACTCCATGGACCTCACAGACTGACCCCAGATCCGCTCACTCCGTGGGGCCTCACAGACTGACCCCAGATCCCCTCACCCCATGGACCTCACAGACTGATCCCAGATCCCCTCACTCCATGGACCTCACAGACTGACCCCAGATCCGCTCACTCCGTGGGGCCTCACAGACTGACCCCAGATCCCCTCACTCCATGGACCTCACAGACTGACCCCAGATCCGCTCACTCCATGGGGCCTCACAGACTGACCCCAGATCCCCTCACTCCATGGACCTCACAGACTGATCCCAGATCCCCTCACTCCATGGACCTCACAGACTGACCCCAGATCCGCTCACTCCGTGGGGCCTCACAGACTGACCCCAGATCCCCTCACTCCATGGACCTCACAGACTGACCCCAGATCCCCTCATTCCATGGAGACTCACAGACTGACCCCAGATCCCCTCACTCCATGGGGCCTCACAGACTGACCCCAGATCCCCTCACTCCATGGACCTCACAGACTGATCCCAGATCCCCTCACTCCATGGACCTCACAGACTGACCCCAGATCCGCTCACTCCGTGGGGCCTCACAGACTGACCCCAGATCCCCTCACTCCATGGACCTCACAGACTGACCCCAGATCCCCTCACTCCATGGGGCCTCACAGACTGACCCCAGATCCCCTCACTCCATGGGGCCTCACAGACTGACCCCAGATCCCCTCACTCCATGGACCTCACAGACTGATCCCAGATCCCCTCACTCCATGGACCTCACAGACTGACCCCAGATCCGCTCACTCCGTGGGGCCTCACAGACTGACCCCAGATCCCCTCACTCCATGGGGCCTCACAGACTGACCCCAGATCCCCTCACTCCATGGGGCCTCACAGACTGACCCCAGATCCCCTCACTCCATGGACCTCACAGACTGATCCCAGATCCCCTCACTCCATGGACCTCACAGACTGACCCCAGATCCGCTCACTCCGTGGGGCCTCACAGACTGACCCCAGATCCCCTCACTCCATGGACCTCACAGACTGACCCCAGATCCCCTCACTCCATGGACCTCACAGACTGACCCCAGATCACCTCACTCCATGGGGCCTCACAGACTGACCGCAGATCCCCTCACTCCATGGACCTCACAGACTTTCCCCAGATCCCCTCACTCCATGGGGCCTCACAGACTGACCCCAGATCCCCTCACTCCGTGGGACCTCACAGACTGACCCCAGATCCCCTCACTCCGTGGGACCTCACAGACTGACCCCAGATCCCCTCACTCCGTGGGACCTCACAGACTGACCCCAGATCCCCTCACTCCGTGGGACCTCACAGACTGACCCCAGATCCCCTCACTCCGTGGGACCTCACAGACTGACCCCAGATCCCCTCACTCCGTGGGACCTCACAGACTGACCCCAGATCCCCTCACTCTATGGACCTCACAGACTGACCCCAGATCCCCTCACTCCGTGGGACCTCACAGACTGACCCCAGATCCCCTCACTCTATGGACCTCACAGACTGACCGCAGATCCCCTCACTCCGTGGAGACTCACAGACTGACCCCAGATCCCCTCACTCCATGGGGCCTCACAGACTGACCCCAGATCCCCTCACTCCATGGGGCCTCACAGACTGACCCCAGATCCCCTCACTCCATGGACCTCACAGACTGATCCCAGATCCCCTCACTCCATGGACCTCACAGACTGACCCCAGATCCGCTCACTCCGTGGGGCCTCACAGACTGACCCCAGATCCCCTCACTCCATGGACCTCACAGACTGACCCCAGATCCCCTCACTCCATGGAGACTCACAGACTGACCCCAGATCCCCTCACTCTGTGGACCTCACAGACTGATCCCAGATCCCCTCACTCCATGGACCTCACAGACTGACCCCAGATCCGCTCACTCCGTGGGGCCTCACAGACTGACCCCAGATCCCCTCACCCCATGGACCTCACAGACTGATCCCAGATCCCCTCACTCCATGGACCTCACAGACTGACCCCAGATCCGCTCACTCCGTGGGGCCTCACAGACTGACCCCAGATCCCCTCACTCCATGGACCTCACAGACTGACCCCAGATCCGCTCACTCCGTGGGGCCTCACAGACTGACCCCAGATCCCCACTCCATGGACCTCACAGACTGACCCCAGATCCCCTCACTCCATGGACCTCACAGACTGACCCCAGATCCCCTCACTCCATGGAGACTCACAGACTGACCCCAGATCCCCTCACTCCGTGGAGACTCACAGACTGACCCCAGATCCCCTCACTCCATGGGGCCTCACAGACTGACCCCAGATCCCCTCACTCCATGGGGCCTCACAGACTGACCCCAGATCCCCTCACTCCATGGACCTCACAGACTGATCCCAGATCCCCTCACTCCATGGACCTCACAGACTGACCCCAGATCCGCTCACTCCGTGGGGCCTCACAGACTGACCCCAGATCCCCTCACTCCATGGACCTCACAGACTGACCCCAGATCCCCTCACTCCATGGAGACTCACAGACTGACCCCAGATCCCCTCACTCTGTGGACCTCACAGACTGATCCCAGATCCCCTCACTCCATGGACCTCACAGACTGACCCCAGATCCGCTCACTCCGTGGGGCCTCACAGACTGACCCCAGATCCCCTCACCCCATGGACCTCACAGACTGATCCCAGATCCCCTCACTCCATGGACCTCACAGACTGACCCCAGATCCGCTCACTCCGTGGGGCCTCACAGACTGACCCCAGATCCCCTCACTCCATGGACCTCACAGACTGACCCCAGATCCGCTCACTCCATGGGGCCTCACAGACTGACCCCAGATCCCCTCACTCCATGGACCTCACAGACTGATCCCAGATCCCCTCACTCCATGGACCTCACAGACTGACCCCAGATCCGCTCACTCCGTGGGGCCTCACAGACTGACCCCAGATCCCCTCACTCCATGGACCTCACAGACTGACCCCAGATCCCCTCACTCCATGGAGACTCACAGACTGACCCCAGATCCCCTCACTCCATGGGGCCTCACAGACTGACCCCAGATCCCCTCACTCCATGGACCTCACAGACTGATCCCAGATCCCCTCACTCCATGGACCTCACAGACTGACCCCAGATCCGCTCACTCCGTGGGGCCTCACAGACTGACCCCAGATCCCCTCACTCCGTGGGACCTCACAGACTGACCCCAGATCCCCTCACTCTATGGACCTCACAGACTGACCGCAGATCCCCTCACTCCGTGGAGACTCACAGACTGACCCCAGATCCCCTCACTCCATGGGGCCTCACAGACTGACCCCAGATCCCCTCACTCCATGGGGCCTCACAGACTGACCCCAGATCCCCTCACTCCATGGACCTCACAGACTGATCCCAGATCCCCTCACTCCATGGACCTCACAGACTGACCCCAGATCCGCTCACTCCGTGGGGCCTCACAGACTGACCCCAGATCCCCTCACTCCATGGACCTCACAGACTGACCCCAGATCCCCTCACTCCATGGAGACTCACAGACTGACCCCAGATCCCCTCACTCTGTGGACCTCACAGACTGATCCCAGATCCCCTCACTCCATGGACCTCACAGACTGACCCCAGATCCGCTCACTCCGTGGGGCCTCACAGACTGACCCCAGATCCCCTCACCCCATGGACCTCACAGACTGATCCCAGATCCCCTCACTCCATGGACCTCACAGACTGACCCCAGATCCGCTCACTCCGTGGGGCCTCACAGACTGACCCCAGATCCCCTCACTCCATGGACCTCACAGACTGACCCCAGATCCGCTCACTCCGTGGGGCCTCACAGACTGACCCCAGATCCCCACTCCATGGACCTCACAGACTGACCCCAGATCCCCTCACTCCATGGACCTCACAGACTGACCCCAGATCCCCTCACTCCATGGAGACTCACAGACTGACCCCAGATCCCCTCACTCCGTGGAGACTCACAGACTGACCCCAGATCCCCTCACTCCATGGGGCCTCACAGACTGACCCCAGATCCCCTCACTCCATGGGGCCTCACAGACTGACCCCAGATCCCCTCACTCCATGGACCTCACAGACTGATCCCAGATCCCCTCACTCCATGGACCTCACAGACTGACCCCAGATCCGCTCACTCCGTGGGGCCTCACAGACTGACCCCAGATCCCCTCACTCCATGGACCTCACAGACTGACCCCAGATCCCCTCACTCCATGGAGACTCACAGACTGACCCCAGATCCCCTCACTCTGTGGACCTCACAGACTGATCCCAGATCCCCTCACTCCATGGACCTCACAGACTGACCCCAGATCCGCTCACTCCGTGGGGCCTCACAGACTGACCCCAGATCCCCTCACCCCATGGACCTCACAGACTGATCCCAGATCCCCTCACTCCATGGACCTCACAGACTGACCCCAGATCCACTCACTCCGTGGGGCCTCACAGACTGACCCCAGATCCCCTCACTCCATGGACCTCACAGACTGACCCCAGATCCGCTCACTCCATGGGGCCTCACAGACTGACCCCAGATCCCCTCACTCCATGGACCTCACAGACTGATCCCAGATCCCCTCACTCCATGGACCTCACAGACTGACCCCAGATCCGCTCACTCCGTGGGGCCTCACAGACTGACCCCAGATCCCCTCACTCCATGGACCTCACAGACTGACCCCAGATCCCCTCACTCCATGGAGACTCACAGACTGACCCCAGATCCCCTCACTCCATGGGGCCTCACAGACTGACCCCAGATCCCCTCACTCCATGGACCTCACAGACTGATCCCAGATCCCCTCACTCCATGGACCTCACAGACTGACCCCAGATCCGCTCACTCCGTGGGGCCTCACAGACTGACCCCAGATCCCCTCACTCCATGGACCTCACAGACTGACCCCAGATCCCCTCACTCCATGGGGCCTCACAGACTGACCCCAGATCCCCTCACTCCATGGGGCCTCACAGACTGACCCCAGATCCCCTCACTCCATGGACCTCACAGACTGATCCCAGATCCCCTCACTCCATGGACCTCACAGACTGACCCCAGATCCGCTCACTCCGTGGGGCCTCACAGACTGACCCCAGATCCCCTCACTCCATGGGGCCTCACAGACTGACCCCAGATCCCCTCACTCCATGGGGCCTCACAGACTGACCCCAGATCCCCTCACTCCATGGACCTCACAGACTGATCCCAGATCCCCTCACTCCATGGACCTCACAGACTGACCCCAGATCCGCTCACTCCGTGGGGCCTCACAGACTGACCCCAGATCCCCTCACTCCATGGACCTCACAGACTGACCCCAGATCCCCTCACTCCATGGACCTCACAGACTGACCCCAGATCACCTCACTCCATGGGGCCTCACAGACTGACCGCAGATCCCCTCACTCCATGGACCTCACAGACTGACCCCAGATCCCCTCACTCCATGGGGCCTCACAGACTGACCCCAGATCCCCTCACTCCGTGGGACCTCACAGACTGACCCCAGATCCCCTCACTCCGTGGGACCTCACAGACTGACCCCAGATCCCCTCACTCCGTGGGACCTCACAGACTGACCCCAGATCCCCTCACTCCGTGGGACCTCACAGACTGACCCCAGATCCCCTCACTCCGTGGGACCTCACAGACTGACCCCAGATCCCCTCACTCCGTGGGACCTCACAGACTGACCCCAGATCCCCTCACTCTATGGACCTCACAGACTGACCCCAGATCCCCTCACTCCGTGGGACCTCACAGACTGACCCCAGATCCCCTCACTCTATGGACCTCACAGACTGACCGCAGATCCCCTCACTCCGTGGAGACTCACAGACTGACCCCAGATCCCCTCACTCCATGGGGCCTCACAGACTGACCCCAGATCCCCTCACTCCATGGGGCCTCACAGACTGACCCCAGATCCCCTCACTCCATGGACCTCACAGACTGATCCCAGATCCCCTCACTCCATGGACCTCACAGACTGACCCCAGATCCGCTCACTCCGTGGGGCCTCACAGACTGACCCCAGATCCCCTCACTCCATGGACCTCACAGACTGACCCCAGATCCCCTCACTCCATGGAGACTCACAGACTGACCCCAGATCCCCTCACTCTGTGGACCTCACAGACTGATCCCAGATCCCCTCACTCCATGGACCTCACAGACTGACCCCAGATCCGCTCACTCCGTGGGGCCTCACAGACTGACCCCAGATCCCCTCACCCCATGGACCTCACAGACTGATCCCAGATCCCCTCACTCCATGGACCTCACAGACTGACCCCAGATCCGCTCACTCCGTGGGGCCTCACAGACTGACCCCAGATCCCCTCACTCCATGGACCTCACAGACTGACCCCAGATCCGCTCACTCCGTGGGGCCTCACAGACTGACCCCAGATCCCCACTCCATGGACCTCACAGACTGACCCCAGATCCCCTCACTCCATGGACCTCACAGACTGACCCCAGATCCCCTCACTCCATGGAGACTCACAGACTGACCCCAGATCCCCTCACTCCGTGGAGACTCACAGACTGACCCCAGATCCCCTCACTCCATGGGGCCTCACAGACTGACCCCAGATCCCCTCACTCCATGGGGCCTCACAGACTGACCCCAGATCCCCTCACTCCATGGACCTCACAGACTGATCCCAGATCCCCTCACTCCATGGACCTCACAGACTGACCCCAGATCCGCTCACTCCGTGGGGCCTCACAGACTGACCCCAGATCCCCTCACTCCATGGACCTCACAGACTGACCCCAGATCCCCTCACTCCATGGAGACTCACAGACTGACCCCAGATCCCCTCACTCTGTGGACCTCACAGACTGATCCCAGATCCCCTCACTCCATGGACCTCACAGACTGACCCCAGATCCGCTCACTCCGTGGGGCCTCACAGACTGACCCCAGATCCCCTCACCCCATGGACCTCACAGACTGATCCCAGATCCCCTCACTCCATGGACCTCACAGACTGACCCCAGATCCGCTCACTCCGTGGGGCCTCACAGACTGACCCCAGATCCCCTCACTCCATGGACCTCACAGACTGACCCCAGATCCGCTCACTCCATGGGGCCTCACAGACTGACCCCAGATCCCCTCACTCCATGGACCTCACAGACTGATCCCAGATCCCCTCACTCCATGGACCTCACAGACTGACCCCAGATCCGCTCACTCCGTGGGGCCTCACAGACTGACCCCAGATCCCCTCACTCCATGGACCTCACAGACTGACCCCAGATCCCCTCACTCCATGGAGACTCACAGACTGACCCCAGATCCCCTCACTCCATGGGGCCTCACAGACTGACCCCAGATCCCCTCACTCCATGGACCTCACAGACTGATCCCAGATCCCCTCACTCCATGGACCTCACAGACTGACCCCAGATCCGCTCACTCCGTGGGGCCTCACAGACTGACCCCAGATCCCCTCACTCCATGGACCTCACAGACTGACCCCAGATCCCCTCACTCCATGGGGCCTCACAGACTGACCCCAGATCCCCTCACTCCATGGGGCCTCACAGACTGACCCCAGATCCCCTCACTCCATGGACCTCACAGACTGATCCCAGATCCCCTCACTCCATGGACCTCACAGACTGACCCCAGATCCGCTCACTCCGTGGGGCCTCACAGACTGACCCCAGATCCCCTCACTCCATGGGGCCTCACAGACTGACCCCAGATCCCCTCACTCCATGGGGCCTCACAGACTGACCCCAGATCCCCTCACTCCATGGACCTCACAGACTGATCCCAGATCCCCTCACTCCATGGACCTCACAGACTGACCCCAGATCCGCTCACTCCGTGGGGCCTCACAGACTGACCCCAGATCCCCTCACTCCATGGACCTCACAGACTGACCCCAGATCCCCTCACTCCATGGACCTCACAGACTGACCCCAGATCACCTCACTCCATGGGGCCTCACAGACTGACCGCAGATCCCCTCACTCCATGGACCTCACAGACTGATCCCAGATCCCCTCACTCCATGGACCTCACAGACTGACCCCAGATCCGCTCACTCCGTGGGGCCTCACAGACTGACCCCAGATCCCCTCACTCCATGGACCTCACAGACTGACCCCAGATCCCCTCACTCCATGGGGCCTCACAGACTGACCCCAGATCCCCTCACTCCATGGGGCCTCACAGACTGACCCCAGATCCCCTCACTCCATGGACCTCACAGACTGATCCCAGATCCCCTCACTCCATGGACCTCACAGACTGACCCCAGATCCGCTCACCTCCGTGGGGCCTCACAGACTGACCCCAGATCCCCTCACTCCATGGGGCCTCACAGACTGACCCCAGATCCCCTCACTCCATGGGGCCTCACAGACTGACCCCAGATCCCCTCACTCCATGGACCTCACAGACTGATCCCAGATCCCCTCACTCCATGGACCTCACAGACTGACCCCAGATCCGCTCACTCCGTGGGGCCTCACAGACTGACCCCAGATCCCCTCACTCCATGGACCTCACAGACTGACCCCAGATCCCCTCACTCCATGGACCTCACAGACTGACCCCAGATCACCTCACTCCATGGGGCCTCACAGACTGACCGCAGATCCCCTCACTCCATGGACCTCACAGACTGACCCCAGATCCCCTCACTCCATGGGGCCTCACAGACTGACCCCAGATCCCCTCACTCCGTGGGACCTCACAGACTGACCCCAGATCCCCTCACTCCGTGGGACCTCACAGACTGACCCCAGATCCCCTCACTCCGTGGGACCTCACAGACTGACCCCAGATCCCCTCACTCCGTGGGACCTCACAGACTGACCCCAGATCCCCTCACTCCGTGGGACCTCACAGACTGACCCCAGATCCCCTCACTCCGTGGGACCTCACAGACTGACCCCAGATCCCCTCACTCTATGGACCTCACAGACTGACCCCAGATCCCCTCACTCCGTGGGACCTCACAGACTGACCCCAGATCCCCTCACTCTATGGACCTCACAGACTGACCGCAGATCCCCTCACTCCGTGGAGACTCACAGACTGACCCCAGATCCCCTCACTCCATGGGGCCTCACAGACTGACCCCAGATCCCCTCACTCCATGGGGCCTCACAGACTGACCCCAGATCCCCTCACTCCATGGACCTCACAGACTGATCCCAGATCCCCTCACTCCATGGACCTCACAGACTGACCCCAGATCCGCTCACTCCGTGGGGCCTCACAGACTGACCCCAGATCCCCTCACTCCATGGACCTCACAGACTGACCCCAGATCCCCTCACTCCATGGAGACTCACAGACTGACCCCAGATCCCCTCACTCTGTGGACCTCACAGACTGATCCCAGATCCCCTCACTCCATGGACCTCACAGACTGACCCCAGATCCGCTCACTCCGTGGGGCCTCACAGACTGACCCCAGATCCCCTCACCCCATGGACCTCACAGACTGATCCCAGATCCCCTCACTCCATGGACCTCACAGACTGACCCCAGATCCGCTCACTCCGTGGGGCCTCACAGACTGACCCCAGATCCCCTCACTCCATGGACCTCACAGACTGACCCCAGATCCGCTCACTCCGTGGGGCCTCACAGACTGACCCCAGATCCCCACTCCATGGACCTCACAGACTGACCCCAGATCCCCTCACTCCATGGACCTCACAGACTGACCCCAGATCCCCTCACTCCATGGAGACTCACAGACTGACCCCAGATCCCCTCACTCCGTGGAGACTCACAGACTGACCCCAGATCCCCTCACTCCATGGGGCCTCACAGACTGACCCCAGATCCCCTCACTCCATGGGGCCTCACAGACTGACCCCAGATCCCCTCACTCCATGGACCTCACAGACTGATCCCAGATCCCCTCACTCCATGGACCTCACAGACTGACCCCAGATCCGCTCACTCCGTGGGGCCTCACAGACTGACCCCAGATCCCCTCACTCCATGGACCTCACAGACTGACCCCAGATCCCCTCACTCCATGGAGACTCACAGACTGACCCCAGATCCCCTCACTCTGTGGACCTCACAGACTGATCCCAGATCCCCTCACTCCATGGACCTCACAGACTGACCCCAGATCCGCTCACTCCGTGGGGCCTCACAGACTGACCCCAGATCCCCTCACCCCATGGACCTCACAGACTGATCCCAGATCCCCTCACTCCATGGACCTCACAGACTGACCCCAGATCCGCTCACTCCGTGGGGCCTCACAGACTGACCCCAGATCCCCTCACTCCATGGACCTCACAGACTGACCCCAGATCCGCTCACTCCATGGGGCCTCACAGACTGACCCCAGATCCCCTCACTCCATGGACCTCACAGACTGATCCCAGATCCCCTCACTCCATGGACCTCACAGACTGACCCCAGATCCGCTCACTCCGTGGGGCCTCACAGACTGACCCCAGATCCCCTCACTCCATGGACCTCACAGACTGACCCCAGATCCCCTCACTCCATGGAGACTCACAGACTGACCCCAGATCCCCTCACTCCATGGGGCCTCACAGACTGACCCCAGATCCCCTCACTCCATGGACCTCACAGACTGATCCCAGATCCCCTCACTCCATGGACCTCACAGACTGACCCCAGATCCGCTCACTCCGTGGGGCCTCACAGACTGACCCCAGATCCCCTCACTCCATGGACCTCACAGACTGACCCCAGATCCCCTCACTCCATGGGGCCTCACAGACTGACCCCAGATCCCCTCACTCCATGGGGCCTCACAGACTGACCCCAGATCCCCTCACTCCATGGACCTCACAGACTGATCCCAGATCCCCTCACTCCATGGACCTCACAGACTGACCCCAGATCCGCTCACTCCGTGGGGCCTCACAGACTGACCCCAGATCCCCTCACTCCATGGGGCCTCACAGACTGACCCCAGATCCCCTCACTCCATGGGGCCTCACAGACTGACCCCAGATCCCCTCACTCCATGGACCTCACAGACTGATCCCAGATCCCCTCACTCCATGGACCTCACAGACTGACCCCAGATCCGCTCACTCCGTGGGGCCTCACAGACTGACCCCAGATCCCCTCACTCCATGGACCTCACAGACTGACCCCAGATCCCCTCACTCCATGGACCTCACAGACTGACCCCAGATCACCTCACTCCATGGGGCCTCACAGACTGACCGCAGATCCCCTCACTCCATGGACCTCACAGACTGACCCCAGATCCCCTCACTCCATGGGGCCTCACAGACTGACCCCAGATCCCCTCACTCCGTGGGACCTCACAGACTGACCCCAGATCCCCTCACTCCGTGGGACCTCACAGACTGACCCCAGATCCCCTCACTCCGTGGGACCTCACAGACTGACCCCAGATCCCCTCACTCCGTGGGACCTCACAGACTGACCCCAGATCCCCTCACTCCGTGGGACCTCACAGACTGACCCCAGATTCCCTCACTCCGTGGGACCTCACAGACTGACCCCAGATCCCCTCACTCTATGGACCTCACAGACTGACCCCAGATCCCCTCACTCCGTGGGACCTCACAGACTGACCCCAGATCCCCTCACTCTATGGACCTCACAGACTGACCGCAGATCCCCTCACTCCGTGGAGACTCACAGACTGACCCCAGATCCCCTCACTCCATGGGGCCTCACAGACTGACCCCAGATCCCCTCACTCCATGGGGCCTCACAGACTGACCCCAGATCCCCTCACTCCATGGACCTCACAGACTGACCCCAGATCCCCTCACTCCATGGAGACTCACAGACTGACCCCAGATCCCCTCACTCTGTGGACCTCACAGACTGATCCCAGATCCCCTCACTCCATGGACCTCACAGACTGACCCCAGATCCGCTCACTCCGTGGGGCCTCACAGACTGACCCCAGATCCCCTCACCCCATGGACCTCACAGACTGATCCCAGATCCCCTCACTCCATGGACCTCACAGACTGACCCCAGATCCGCTCACTCCGTGGGGCCTCACAGACTGACCCCAGATCCCCTCACTCCATGGACCTCACAGACTGACCCCAGATCCGCTCACTCCGTGGGGCCTCACAGACTGACCCCAGATCCCCACTCCATGGACCTCACAGACTGACCCCAGATCCCCTCACTCCATGGACCTCACAGACTGACCCCAGATCCCCTCACTCCATGGAGACTCACAGACTGACCCCAGATCCCCTCACTCCGTGGAGACTCACAGACTGACCCCAGATCCGCTCACTCCGTGGGGCCTCACAGACTGACCCTGGGTCCCCTCACTTGTGATTCTCAGACCAATACGTTCCATCACCTTGCAGATGTTTACAGGACAGCCCACCCATTGCCAACTGGGAAATAAATGTCACGATGAAAAAGGAAATGGCATGGTCAAAGAAGTAGAAATGGTAGCACTTGAGTGACCATCTTAGGTGAGCAGCAGCCAGTCCAGTGCCCTGGCATCAAAGAATGCTTGTGGGTATGATGGTGACAAATTCAGCCAGTAACCTTGATCTGTACCAGTGCCAGAACCAACAGGCCACTGGATATCGAAGGTTCACACAGACGCCCTCCTCACTATAGGAATGGTAAAGACTACAATTGTTGTGTTCATTTTTGATTGCCTCATTATAGGAAGGAAATGGTAGCTTTAGGGAGAGTGCAGAGATTTACCAGGATGCTGCCTGCATTGGACACCATGATATGTTGAGCGAACTGGAGTGGAGGAGGGTGAGAGGCAACATGATGGAGGTGTACAAGTTAAGAAACATGGATCAAACAGACAGCCAGTGACTTTCACCCAGGACAGAAATGGTTAATACAAGAGGACATAATTTAAAGGTGATTAAAGGGAAGTAAAGGGGAGTGGGAGATATCAGAGGTAATCTTTAAAAACAAAACAGTAATGAGAGTGGGTGCATGGACCCAATGCAACGGGTGGCGGAAGAGGCACACGGGACATGGCGAAATGAAAAATGGAAGGCTATGTGGGAGGGAGGGATTAATCTGACTTTGACTGAGTTAAAAGGTGAGGGCCGAAGCGGCTACGCTGTACTGTTCTATGAACGCATGAGCATTCTAAGGGCCAGTACCTGTCCAGGCAGAAGCGGGAGTACTGCACATTGTACGAGGGAATGTAATGGCGTGCCTTCTTTGCTGGCCCTTCCCCAGATGCCATATCCTGGTATCGTTTATGGGAGCCACCCTGGCCTCCCATGCGCTTGTAATTGTCCCTGGGTGGAAGAAAACAGAGAATAGACATTGGCAGAAAATTGCTAATTTAGACCACGAGATAAAATTCCACAACATTCCAGAAAAAATAGGGTAAATAGAGCATTTTGGGCACACTGTTGGTACTTGCAGGCTGCCCCAGCATATCCACAGATGTGTTGGTTGTTAACGCAAACGACACATATCACTACGTTTCAATGTAGATGAGATAAACAAATCTGAATCTGATCCCATACGGACTCAGAGCAGGCTGGCAGTCCTGGACTTCCAAGTGTAAGCTCACAATGAAAGTCGAATACTGACACACACCCAGTGTGAGAACACATTCAGTCCCAGATTAATCTCAGCATTAGGAGATACCCAGACCCTGACACATGGCTAGCATGTAGCTCCCTCACAAGGCCTGATACCTCATGAGGTGTCCACGGGCAGGGACTTCAGCTATGCAATGCTTAGTATTTAGAGATACTGAGCGGATTAAGCCCTTCCGACTCTTTGCGACAACCCCGATTTAACCCCGATCTAATCGCGGGACAATTTACAATGACCAATTAACCTATCTTTGGACTGTGGGAGGAAGTCAGAGTACCCGAGGAAAACCATGCATTTCCATGGGGAGGAAATAGACCTCTTACAATGGACACTGGGATTGAACTCTGCTACCGTAGCACCCCAGATCCAAAGCAACTGGATGGAATTTGACTGATAGCCTTTAAGGATGCCCAAAGCTGGGCTACCTTGCCTCAGCTTGAGGCAGCATGCCCAAATAAAACCTCAATAAGACAACCATCATCCCCACTAACTCTTTTCAAACTTGCAAGAATTAAAGCGCATTTACCTCCTGTCGCCTCTCCGACCCATGTCCATTCGACCATTCCTGCCCATTTGCCGCAATCCCAAATCCAGCCTGCGGCCAAGCTGGGCATGTGGTCCCAGGTGAACCAAGGGCTGCAGCAGACCAGCTGGAGGGGGAGGTGGGGAGACAAGAGGAACAAAGGGGCAGCAACAGAGAGTTAGTGCAATGTGGGAAGGGGATAGAGCAGGGAGGGAGTCAGGAAGAGAGAGAATAAATAGGAAGGGGAGTAGAGGGAGGGTGCAGAGGAGAGTGGGAGAGGTGGGAACACGGAGGAAGCAAGAAAAGGTGGTAAAGGGATGAGGTTGAGCAGTGAGAGAATACAGAGAGGGAGGGGGGAAAGAGAGAAGCTGTTAAAAAAGCACGACAACCTTTCATGATGCAAACTACACGAGGGGCAGAAACATATCACGACTGCAGAAATGAACTATTATTTGCTTCTATAACACTGGTTTATATTAAAACCTTCATCAGAGTTCTGTGGCGAGATAAAATAGAGAATAGGTGGCCTGGACTAGCACACCAATCGAGACCACTGAGCCTTAGCTATAACAGAGATGTAAATACGATAGAGAGCAGATTGTGATGGCACGAATGAGAAAGAGACATCAGTCGAGTCGGCGGTGAAATTAGAATAGGTGTCAGCTGGTAGGTGCTTGAGCCACCTGATGGCCACTGATAAACCTCTGTGATCTATTGCCCTTGAGCGACCAATACTCACGTTTGTGAGGGAGCTGAGAAAGAAGCGGCTGCGAGGACAACAAGGAAGGAATGCGTGGAGCTTGGAGCAGAGGCTGCGGCTGGGGTTTAGCTCCAAGGATGCCTTGCTTCTGTCCAGACATCATGTGCGATGGATTCTGCAAAGAAAAGCAGCAATAAAAGCAGTCGACACAAGGTTTCACCAGACCCAGTCATTTACTTGGGTCAGCTGCCTTCTGGAATCTCAGTCACTTATACTGGGCTAGTGACACAGGGCCAACAGTGACATATCACTCAAACCTTGTTCACAGGTGGCTAGGGTGGGGGAGGAAGTTGGTGGTGGTGATGAGAGCAGGAAGGAAGGGTGGGGTTATGTGGGGTGATGGCTTCTAGTGATATGTGAGAGGGGAAGAGTGTCCTTCAGCTTTAATCAAACCTGCAAAGCAAAGACAAAATTAACATGTGCCCCCCCCCCCCCCCCAAGGCCATGCCAGATTTTGTAGGGGCCACAAGTAACAGAGGGCCACTGGAGTTTCTGAACCAGCCAGAAGTTTACTGTTTTGATGAAATATTACTAAAATATATAAATAAATGAATATACGTAATTTAATTAGAATCCTTAATGAAATCAATGGGAAAAGATGCTAGATAATGCAAATGAAACAGCAAAAGGGGGTGTGTGTTTGCACATGCGTGTTGTGAGAGTGTGACACGCAATCGTTATCTCTGCTCTTTTTTGACCATGCATCACTGTACACAACTGTAAATGAAAGTCACAAGTGGGCCAGGAGCAGAGGAAGGTTGAGGAACACTGGACTGGCACGTCAGCGATCAGGGCTTAATTCCTGCTGCTGTCCACAAGGAATTCGCACGTTCTTCACATAACTGCGTGGGTTTCCGCCAGTTGCTCTGGTTTCCTCCCACATTCTGAAGATGCAAGGGTTAGTATGTTCTGGGCATTCTATGTTGGTGCTGGAAGCTTGTGGGCTGCCCCCAGCACATCCTCGGGGGTGTTGATCGTTCATGATTTCACCGTATGTTTCGCTGTACATGTGTCAGGTGAAGCTAGTTTCCAATCACCCCTATCCCTAGATCCACCCACCCATGGACAGTCACTACAACCATGACACTAGAACCTACTAATACCTCAAGTGTACAACTGATGGGATAGGCCAAGGAGCAATCGATGGGTGGGTGTGTACTGACCACTGAACTCTCCTATCTACTTTCAGTCCCAGTCTCAGTATCTACGCTGATTTATCATAAAGTGCAAGAACTGAGCCAGGTGTTGCTACAGGAGGAACGAGGAGTCTGAAACAGGAAGGCCCACGTGGCATCTGGAAGATGCCCAAGAAACTGGAAGGACTGTGGCAGATGGGAACCTAGAGAGAAGGGAAGAAACAGGATTCGAGTACAGATGATAGATGAGGGTCTAAAGATTGATATGTAGGGGGGAAAGGGTTAGTAGCAGTGGACTGGCTAAATCTTACTGAATTCCTCAACATAACTAACACCATAAACTGGCAACCGGGGCCTGTCAGTATTTCTTTTTCACTCAGCTAAAGCCTGTACCTGAGTGGGCTGCACCTGGACTGTGAGTGCGCTCCATTTCACTGAGTGATTGGGATTGAACACCGCCTTCACCAGCACTCGCTCCCCAACTTGGGGTATCCGACCCTTCACCACACTGCAATACAAACACACGCACAAATCATACATTGTCCACTGCTGCCCGTGCAACGTAGAGCCTCCCAAAGAGAGGGACGCCCTAAAGTGGGCCGGGCTCACAGACCACTCAGGGCAAAGTCCCATGGTTACGAGGCACTATCCCACTGGACACGCTGCCCACTGGCATTGACGACCTCAATCCTAATTGCACTGTAGGTGAAGTCACACACATTCAAGAGGAACTGCCTAACTATTTTTGACAGTTCCTGTGAGTGACTATCCTTACTTCAGCTTAAGACAGCACACTTTGACAGACTGTTCAATGTCTGTGACAACTGAGCTGAAAGTTCTCTGAACAGTGTTCTTCTACAGATCAGCGAAGGGATCTCGCAGAAAACTCTCTCTTTAATCAAAAGACACTGAAGTCCCCCATTACACAATCTTGTAATCGAGCTTAGAGCAACTGGGATCTGAATGGCCCAGTGGCCATTTTGGGAGTAAAATGGAAGCTTCCAATACTACACTCACTACTGGTTCGAGCACCATTTAATTCAGGTGGAACAACACTTCCTCGTCAATGAACCCAAAGTATTCGTGGAGACTTGTTACCTCTCCTGTAAACACTTGCTGCCTCTGCGAATGGCCTGCCTGCTGGTGGTCCTGCCAATAGCAACAGAACCAATGTCATTATTCAAACGGGGCAACAATCTTTTGGCAGCACTCCATAAAGGGTAGACAACCCTTCCAGACACACCCTTCAGCTGAATTTTGCGGGCCAACCATCTGATCACTGAAAGGAAGGGGGACTCCTCAAACAAGTCTGATCACTCTCAACTGACATCCCTGTTTACCATTCACCTTTGTATATAATTAATGCGGAACACCATGGGTGACAGGTACACCCAACAATGCTGTTAATTGTTAGCATCAAATGGCACGTCTGAAATTACGAAAGGTAACTGACAGCTGATGAAAGGCAACCGTCTATCAAGTCCAAGTGGCAAAATGGAATCAAGACCTACATCATTTATGAAACTGAAAGCTTGTCTGCTGAAAGTCCAGGTAAATGAACTCCACACCATTCCACAGGCACAGAACTCTCTGAAGGCCTATCTGCTGTCTGTCCAGGTACTCCGCAACACCATTCCACAAGCAACAAGCTCTACCTGCTCAATGAGATGTTAAACTGAGACTCTGTATGTTTTCTCTCTCTCTCTGGGCGAGAGTACAGACCAAAATACACCCATCAACCAACAGCACAATTAATAACTTTGCCAAGGATGGTCGCAAGCCTGGCTGTAAAAGGACAGTTGAGCAACCCCATCCATTACAAAGCCAGAGCTATAGAAATGCCGACAGAAGCTGCGAGAGGAAGGATCTTCAAATATGGCCCAACCCGGGGACAACTTGAAAGACTGGAACAGGTTAAAGGACACTGGCAAGCAGCTGTTGGCTGCCTATGCCCCAGAAGTGGTGATGGGCTAAAGAAGACCACAATAATCAGGACTGACTCCTTAATCAGCTAATTGTCATTTGCAGCATCCTGCTGTGCACAAATGGTTTGCCAATTTCCAGTCTGAAAACCCAAGGCTGCTCATGACATCTAGAAATACTTACAGAATGCCTTCAGTAGCAAAGGTTTCTTAAGAGACATTAGGGATGTGATTCCAGAGCTCTACCTAACTGAAAGTGGAGGCGATAGAGCAGGGATCAGACAAGGGCCCAATATTTAAGTAACACGCAGATCAAGGAGAGTTGTACGAATGCAAGCAGTCACGGAGAAAGCAAAGGCTTTTTGAACACAATCCTTGCTGGTGTGCGAGGCAAGAGTTGAGAGTCTGGGGCAGTGAGAGGGTTGAGGCAGTTCTGAGAAGGAGAGCAAGAACATGGCAGGCTTTCTATGGAAAGTAGTTTTTAAAGAGCTTCTAACAGACCACTGGAATGGTTTCACCTGAAGATGGCGCGGGTTAGGACTTCAGCAGAGGTGTAACAGAACGACACAAGGGCAGGGAAGGTGTGATAGCTAAACACAAGCCTGCACATTGTTCCTGCTTTACTTTGCACATTAAAAGCTACCTGACAGCAGGGTGTCAGTTCTGCTCTGGCCTGACTGCAGCCTATGGGGAATTCATGACACATAGAACTATGGAAAGTTTCAAGGCAAGTCAATGAGAAAACAGGCAACTGGGTACCCCGTCAGCAGGCTGAAAGAGAAAGACAAGCCGTTAGATCTAACAGGAACAGATACAGCAATCAGTGTGGTGAGCCATATGGCTCATGAATTATTGAAGCGAAAACAAAGTACCAGAAAAAATCATGGCCAGACTGAACCAAACCAAACTGGACCAAGACAGTATCAAAGAGAATCCTGTTCCAGACTCTTGGGATGGTGGGTTGGAAGGGGATGGGCTTAGGAGAGTTGTAAAGGGTCTGGTGTTGAAACTGAGCACTTGACATGGGAGTAATTCTACTCCCCAAAACCAGCATCTCTCACCTCGAATACAAAGTTCAAAAGAGAAAGGGCACACGGCCAGCTTGCAAACCATGAATGAAGTGTACAATTGTGGAATGCCTCCAGTTATAAAGCAAACATCTCTTCTCCAGGGCATCAGGCTCAAATGTAAACAGTCATTTTTTATTATGCAGCAGGACACCAATTCCACTGGCTGATGAGCTTCACAGACTCTTAAGCTGGCTCACAAATACTTAATATAAATTCAATCAGAAACATATAACCTCCTTTAATATCACCCACACACGATAGCCCACAATTTTGTCAGTCTCTCCATTCACTGACACCCTCTTACCAACCCTGACCCTCCCACCTGCCCTCATTATAGGAAGGGTGTGGGAGCTTTACAGAGGGTGCAGAGATTTACCAGGATGCTGCTTGGATTAGAGTGCATGCCTTATCAGGATAGGCTGAGTGAGCTGGGGCTTTTCTCTCTGGAGTAGGAAGATGAGAGGTAACTTGATAGAGTACAAGATGATAAACAGGCATAGATCAAGCAGCCAGGCAGCACTTTTTCCCAGAATAGAACTGGCTAATACATACGGGGCATCATTTTAAGATAATCGGAGGGAAAAAACAGACAGAGAGTGGTGGGTGTATGGGACTTGCTACCAGGGTGATGGTGGAGGCAGATACATTACGGACATTTAAAAAATTCTTAGCTAGGCACATGGATGACAGAAAAATGGAGGGTTTAGATGTTGGAGCAGGTTAGAAGGTTGGCACATCATAGGCAGAAGAGCCTGTATTATTCTATGATAACTATAACTATGATAACAAGTGAATCTGCACTGATAACCCATCAGAAGCAATCCTTCAACAAAATCTGCCCATGGCCAAATTAATATAACCATTATGCTCTCCACACACCCCATAACATTAACTCTACTGATCAAAACCAACTGTGCCCACCCATACATTTGCCATCGCCAATATTAACCCAAGTGATGATGATAAACCAGCAGCAAATAATGCGCATGAGTACTCCCCCCCCCCCCCCCCCCCCGGCACATCAGCACGAACTTCATAACGTCACATCCTCGACCAGCGCAGTTACCTGTAGCAGTGCCTGCTGTATGGATTGTGGTCCAGGTCCAAGCAGCGACTGCTGCTGGCCTCCATGGGAGCCTACAACAAGAAAACAGGCTTCACTTGTAGTTCAGCGACTTCACAGGACTTTATGATGCATCTCGAGCAGTGGGAGTGGTGGGCAGAAGCACAGGGTACTATACTGCAGCACCATGCCTCACACATCTGGTACTGGGCAATGCCACTTTAGAAGCTGCATCTTCAAGCTCTTATTGAATAGCTTGCATCCACAATGCACCCAGGGTACCTAGTCACTGCAGGTTGACCGACTTCACAATGTTTGCAAGCTGTCCTGTCTAACTGCTGGAATAATGCCCTGGCAGTCAACCATGTTATAAGAATGGGGAAACAGGGTGATACCTACACCGATACAACTACCAGAGACACGTAGTTTGCAGTGAAAAGCTTTACAGCACCTGCTGTAAGATTGGGGCTCGATTTCCACTGTAGGGAGTTTGTACGTTTAACACGCCCCCCCCCCCCACCCCCGTGACTGCGAGGGTTTCCTGCAGATGCTCCAGTTCCTCCCACATTTCAAAGATGCACGCATCAACGTTCATGAGTTGTGGGCATGCTATGTTGGCACAAAACAACATAATTCACAGTGTGCTTCGATGTTTTGATGTACACGTGACAAATAATCTTTTAACTCTTTGGTTGAAGCAGGTTAAATGGCAGTTGGACAAATTATGAGAAATGCTTGGATCAGATGAGGGGCAAATGACCTGTTTCTGTGCTGTATTACTCTACAACTCTAATTACATATGACACACCCCTCAGGGGAGTGGGGGGGGGGGTATAGTGCTTGGACGGAGGCAAGAAGTGATGCTGAGGATGATGCTTGGGCTTGGGGCCTAGGAATGAAGGGGGAAAGGTGCGGGGTGGGTGGAGAGGGGCAAAGGGGGAACTGAAGGGCTTGTAGGAAAACAAAGGGAGGAGCCAGGAATGGTGATGGGAGCGCTGTGAACACTTATTGTGTGGTGAATGTTGCGATGGCAATTAAGTTTTTGATAGTCATTTTTATCAATGATTTTTGCAAACAATCACCCTAAATAAACGCAGCCATACAATGCAGGATGAAATACACACCTCCCTTCGAGGACTGAAACTGATTGCCCCACATTGATCTTGTCTGCACTCCTCACCAAGACGAACGTGTTATCCCTCGGAAGGCAGAGTCTGACTCAACTGAAACGCACCTGAGAAAAAGATGGAATTACAGACAGTTGATGGTTTAGAATCCGAATTGCAGATTGCTTCACGATCACCGTCAATCAGGAAGTGACTGCCAAAACTGATGCCTGCATCCAGTGAGATGCTTTAAAGTCAATTTATTATCAAAGTATGTACAGTGTATGTCACCATATACCAGGAGATTCATTTTCTTGCGGGCATTTCCAGTAGAACAAAGAAATACAGAGGAATCAATTAAAAGTGACAACCAATGCGCAGAAGAGGAAACCTGTGTAAATACAAATAATAAAAATAAATAAATAATGCCAGGGCCAGGAGTTGTTGAGCCATCTGTAGTTAGTGGGATCAGTTCAGAGTGTGTGAGTGATCCTGACGGTTGTATGGTAATAAGTCTTGCTGACCCTGTGGTGTTGCACCGAAGGATCCTATCCCTCCCACCCAGTGGCAGCAGCATCAACAGAGCCTGGCCTGGATGGTGGGGGCCCTCGATGATGGATGCTCCATGTAAATGTGCTCAGTGCTGAGGAGGGCTTTGCCTGTGATGGACTGCCCTTTATTCACTACTTTTCATAAGCTTTTCCATTCTTGACCATTGGTGTTCCCACACTGGGCTGTGATGCACTAGTCACTGCGCATCTACAGAAATTTGTCAAAGTTTTTGGCGACAATCAGAAGCCTCCTACATAATAAAAGACTCAACACCACACTCCAACTTTGTGCCTTGGCCTCTGATGCTATTCGCCTGGATTTGTTCTGGTTAGGAAGATCAAAATAATAACCATCGCATGGTTTACTGACCCCACCACTATCAGTTTTTGTCCAGGGACATGTGCTGGAACCACAACAGACATTTCAGACCTTCAGTTTGAGGGATATCCCAGACACCTTGCAATTCCAACAGGGGAAATAGAAAATACTAGAGAAACCTCCTCGGCTTGGAAAAGTGGAACCTGTCTTGAACCTAATATACGAGATAGAAGGAAATCAGATCGTAGTCTTAAAAGTGTCCAGATCCGCTTTACGGGCAAAACACTCGTATAGTTAGTGAAAACCCAAGTTCAAAGTGCACTTATTATCAAAGTGTATACAACCTTGAGATTTGTCTTCCAGGCAGCCACAGGAATCTCCTTTATGGAAATAGATTTTTCTCTGGAGAGGAGAATGAGAAGCGACTTGAATAAGGTGTTCAACACAAAGAGAGGTGTATATTAAAGTCACAGACTTTTTTCCAGGGCAGAAAGGGCTAACATGAGGGGGCATAACTTAAGGTGACTGGAGGAAAAGTACAGGGAGGATGTCAGATGCAAATTCTGTATAGAGTGTGGTGGGTGTGTGGAACACCATGCCAAAGGTGGTGGTAGAGACAGATACATTCGGGACATTTCAGAAACTCTTAAAGGCACGTGAGAGGGAAGGATTCAATTGATCTTGAAGTAGGCTAGAGTCAGCACAAAATTATGGGCCGAAGGGCCTACACTGTATTGTTCCACATGAAGCATTCAATCTTCTCTGCCAAGGGAAAAGGCTTGGAGTATCTTTGCTGGTCTTGGATGGATGTTAAAACAGTTGTCAAGCCTACCCCTGTTATTGCTGAGAGAGAAATGAACCTGTGCAGCTGAATGAGTCACAATAACCCAGCTAAGAGATGAAATGAGGAGTTTGGCAAATCAGGAAGTCAGAAACTTTAGGTCAGAAATGGATGTTCAGTTAGCATGTGGTAGCTAACTGCATGGATAAAGTCAAAATCAAATTAACTACTCGAAATTTCATCTAGCTTCAAGCACCCACAGGAAAATAAAGAAAAGAATTTATGGGGGGAAAACTATATATAAACAAAGACTGACAAGCAAAAGACAAATTGTGTAAAAATTAAAAAAGCATGAAGGGAAAATAATAAAAATAATGTGAGGGGAAATGGGAAACCACTTTAGACAAGGCATTCAGGAAATAAAATTCAGGAAAAACAACTGAGTAACAGCACCGCGACTTTAGTCCCCAACACAATGAGATGGAGAAGGATATATTTTCCAGCACTAAAAGATGAACACAAATTACTCCACATATCAAGACCCAAGACATATTGCTTAAATGCGAGAGAAAAAAAAGATTCATTCAAAGAACTAAGATTATTGTATTAGGTATAACACAAAATGAAAATGGGAGATCGTGTTAAAGGGAGGGAAAAATCGGAGGAATGGTATTAGAAAGGAAAAGAGCGACTATATTCAATAAATGTGCCGAAGAAGATGGTAGCAGTGCAGCACGGACGTGGAGGGGAAAAACACCAAAGATTGGTCCGGTCTTTGAAGCAAAATTTGAGAGGAGACACTGTAGCAGAGAGAGAGAGAGAGAAAAAAGGGAGAAACGTGGAAGACAGAGCTGCAGCAAAGATAGAAAAAAGGAGAGCGCGAAAAAAAAAGATGAAGCTGTAGGAGAGAGAGAATGAAACAAGAAAACCCGTGCGGAAGTAAAAAGAGATCTACACAGGAGAAACACCGGGAAAACCGAACCGCAGCGGATCCTCACAACGGCTCTGAACAACGGGGACCGGCGTGTGGGAAGCGAAACCGCCGTGTGGGGGAACCGCCATGTCAGGGGGGGTCGCCAGTGCGGAGGGGGAGGCCGCCGCGTGGGGCAGAGAGGAGATATCCGCATGGCCGGGTAGACGCCACACGCCGGGGGTGGGAGAAGCCGAGTCGGTGTGAAGGCCCGAAGCCTTAATCTTAGGCCCAGGCCTATTCCCGCGCTGCCTCCCAGGGTGAGGGCGAGCGGCAGGCCCGATGGAGGCAGCCGGCTCGCCTTCCGCCCTCGCACCACACACCCGTCGTGTCCCCAGCTCCCTTCACCGAATTTCTCCCCGATGTCGGGCCAGAACGCGGATCCACCGCCGCGGCCTACCTACCGTGACCAAGTCGTCGCCGCGTCCACCCGCCTGGAGGACTACGCCAAGGCCGAGGAGCGTGTGCTGCGCCAAGCGAAACCCGGCACTACCGCGCCACCCGCCAGCTGAGAGATACAAAGGCAATGAGAACCTCCACCAACACCGCCACCGTGCGGCCCCTGGCTGACTTGCGGCCGTTCTAACCTCTCCAACAAAAGGCTGGGTCTGAGAGTACAAGTTATCCTGACTGTGTAGTAAGTGGGCGGAGCAGTAGATTTATTGTCATGGACACATAGCGCGAAAATTTGTTGTTTTGCGGCAGTGGTACATCGCAAGGCATAAAAATTGCAATAAAAATGTTTAAAAATAAATACAGAAACTGAGGTAGTGTCCATGGTTTCATAATCCGTTCAGAAATCTAATGTTGTGGGGGAAGAAACTGTTCCTAAAGCCTTGTATCAGGCCCCTGTATCTCCTCCATTTGCCCATCACTGTGTGAAAAATGTGCCCCTCAGGTCCTGTTTAAGCCTTTACCCTTTCACATTAAGCCCTTTAGTTTTAGAAAGCTGAGCTGTTTATAAAATTATGAGGTAAATGGTATAGATAAAATGGGTGTTGAGTGGACACAGGTGATCCTGAGGTATATAAAGTTCAAAGTAAAATTTATTATTAATGTACATATATGTCTCCATATATGGATTCATTTTCTTGTGAGCATTCACAATAGATCTATAGAATAATAACCATAATATGATCAATGAAAATCCCCCCCCCCCAACTAGGACATTCAACCACAGTGCATGTAGTGTTCTCGTGCAGTGTGTTGAAACTCTGAACACCAAGTTAAACCGGAGCCAATGAAGACAGAGTCGCAGTAAGATTAACCGTTTACTGTTCACTCTTCCACGATAACGTATGGTGAAAACTGTTGATAAAATAATACAAAATATATACAGTATCTGTTTCCTTCTTGGCACCACATTTGCATCATAAATATTTGTAAAAATAAAACTACAACAAACTGTATTACATTAAAGTCTCATTAAAGTACAACATACAGGCATAATCTGCTTAAGCCATCAACAGCTTTAGGTAGACTCCAACACAATTTTTCCAGCAATGCTTTCAAAGGCACAAGAAAATAAACCTCATCAACCATAATTTCTTTTAACAGAATCAGCGTTAATATTTTTACTTCAACATATCAACTGTCATGAACTTACGTCGTTGCTTCTATGATGTTTCTTTGTGGGGAGAAATGGAGCTTTTCGCGTTGGTCCTGCACGTGCAAGCCCCCACTTTCCTGTTCCTCCAAACTGGAACTGACCCACAAAATGCGACAAAGTCGGGGGGGGGGGGGGGGGGTGATATCATCGGATGCCACGATACATTACAGACAATGAACCTTGCCTTCATTAAACTGTAACGTAGCCCGATATGGCCTTTGCGGAAAGCAATCGGCAGCCCACCCTCCCTCCTGTGAGGAGTGACCACTCACCTGGCCTCCTCCATGTTCGCCTTGATGGTCCAATCTTCCTTGATGCTTCGATCGGTGAGAAATGGAGCCGATCGCGGCCCCTGGCCCTTGTGCTCACGATCCCCCCCCCCCCGTCGTGGAATTTTCTTGGGGACAGCAGAGCGTTAGATTCCTCGATTGAACTCCAGGCTGTAAGTCACAGACTCCAACAGTTTCCGAAGGGCAATTGAGGCAAAAGGAGCAGGTAGACAAAGCGAAACAATTGACTATCTGGAAGATATCGCCCGACAAATCATTGTTTGCTGGCACCATCTCAGCAACTCTAAATGTACCAGTTGGGCACATTCACACCTTAACACTGAATTCCACAGTTTCAGATAACCAGCCATACCAGTTTTGCAATCTCATATTTCCGGCATTTATTGTTTTCCTGTCTCTTTTTCTGATCTTTATTTCTCTCTCCTGAACTGCACCTCTTCCAGGCGTGCTTTACAATTCACTACAACACACACGCAGGTCAGGCAGCAGATCGCGGGCACTCTACATTGGCACCAGAAGCCTGGCGGCCACATCTGGGCTGCTGTACGTGATCCTTGCCGATCTGATTTGAAGCAAATAATGCATTTCACAAACAAGAGAAAATCTGCAGATGCAGGAAATCAAAGTAACACCAACAAAATGCCAGAGGAACTCAGCAGGCCAGGCAGCATCTATGGAAAAGAGTAAACAGTCGACGTTTTGGCCCAAGACCCTTCATCAGAACTCATGGTAACATGTCTGAACAACTGATGTCCTGTCACACTCACCTCAATAGTAAGCAAATGCTTTGAGAGGCTGGTCAAGGGCTACATCTGCAGCTTGCTACCACCCACACTGGACCCCCTAGTTCACCTACCAACACAACCAATCGACAGATGACGCAATAGCCACAGCTCAACACACCGTCCTTACACATCTGGAGAAGAAGGATGCTTATGTGAGAATGCTGTTCTTCATCTACAGTTCAGCATTCAACACCATAGTTCCCTCCAGGCTCGACAAGAAGCTCACAGACCTCAGCCTTCACCCTGCCTTGTGCAGCTGGATCCTGGACTTCCTGTCAGATGGCCAGCAGGTGGTAAGAGTGGGCTCCCTCACCTCTGCCCCTCTGACTCTCAACACAGGTGCCCCTCAGGGCTGAGTACTAAGTCCACTCCTTTACTCTCTGTTTACCCATGACTGTGTCGCCACCCACAGCTCCAATCTGCTAATTAAATTTGCCGATGACACTACACTGAACAATAACGAGGTGGCCTACAGGGAAGAAATCATCACCCTGACACAGTGGTGTCAAGAAAACAACCTCTCCCTCAATGTGGCAAAAACAAAGGAGCTGGTTGTGGAGTACAGGAGAAATGGAGACAGGCTAACCCCTATTGACATTCAATGGATCTGGGGCTGAGAGGGTAAAAGCTTTAAATTCTTTGGCATCCACATCACCGAGGACCTCACGTGGTCTGTACACACCAGCTGTGTGGTGAAAAAGGCACACCAGGTTCACCTCAGGCTGTTGAGGAAGTTTGGTATGGGCTCCCCAAGTCCTAAAAACTTGCTACAGGAGCACAATTGAGAGCATCCTGACTGGCTGCATCACTGCCTGGTACGGGAACTGTACTTCCCTCAATCGCAGGACTCTGCAGAGAGTGGTACGGACAGCCCAGCACATCTATAGTTATAAACTTCCCATGATTCAGGACATTTACAAAGACAGGTGTGTAAAAAGGGCCCATAGGATTATTGGGGAACTGAGTCACCCCAACCACAATCTATTCCAGCTGCCACCACTCAGGAAATGATACCACAGCATAAAATCCAGGGCCAACAGGCTCCAGGACAGCTTCTTCCACCAGGCCATCAGACTGGTTAATTCACACTAATACAATTGTATTTCTATGTTATATTGACTGTCCTGTTGTACATACCATTTTTTACAAATTACTATAAATTCAGACAGAGATGTAAATAAAGATTTTTACTCCTCATGTATGTGAAGGATGTGAGTAATAAAGTCAATTCAATTCAATGTGCTCACCCAGACGCATTACCAGTCGTGATGAAGGGTCTCAGTCTGAAACATCGACTGTTTACTCTTTTCCATAGGTGCTGCCTAGGCCGGCTGGTGGTGTAGTGGCACCAGCACCAGACTTCGAGGAAAATGGTCCCTAGTTCAAATCCAGCCGGCTCCTTGCTGGGTCGAGCGTCGAGCTAGCAACTTGACCTCATATAAACAGTCAAATGTTACGAAATGGCAAAAGTGCTGCCCAAGACGTGAAGAGGAACGGCAGTAGATGCTGACTGGCCAACATTTTGTGTGGACACGTTTCACTATGTTTCAGAGTTGCTGTTTACGTTGTTTGTTGTGTTCTGTTTTATTGCACTCCGTGTTGTCCTGCAGAACGTTGTGGACATGCTATGTGTTAGGGGAGTATTGCGGAGTTATGTGACTGTAGCGGATATTAATTCAAACAAGAACCAGGCTTCAGTTGTATTGTAGATGCAATTAAGTTCAGAAGCTCGTAATTAGCCTTCAAACTGCGGGCAGGAAACTGATTCACAGACTGACGATGCTGAGGTACGCCTCAAAATGCGCTGGTACACGTCATCAGTGACGTAACCTGGGGTCTTTGGGTGTCTCCCGTCTTTCAACATCAGGCACTGTCGCCCAGGCGACCCAGCTAAGACATTGCACGCTGTACGCACAGAACGATCGTCAAGACAACGGGGTTGTTTGAATTGGCCTGCATCAAACCGGGCAACATGGCCAAGTTATTCGCACCATTGTGACTTGAGTTCAAGCTGGCAGACCGGACGGATCACAAACAAGAGAAAGTCTGCTTTTTCTTCCATCGGTGCATAACCTGCTTCCAGAGATAGAGACAGTGAGAGCGAGAAAGGGAAGGGAAGGACAGGTGGTCACAGCTACCTGGACTATATCTCGTCCCACCCTGTTACTTGTAAAAATGCCATCCTCTTCTCTCAATTCCTCCATCTCTGCTGCATCTGCTCTCAGGATGAGGCTTTTCATTCTGGAACGAACATTTCCTCCTTTTTCAAAGAAAGGGGCTTCCCTTCCTCCACCATCAACACTGCCCTCAACCGCATCTCTTCCCTTTCATGGACGTCTGCTCTCACCCCATCCTCCCGCCATGCTACCAGGGATCGGTTCCTCATGTCCTCACCTACCACCCCACCAGCCTCCGCGTCCAGCACATAATTCTTCCCCCATCTCCAATCGGATCCCACCCCCACTTTCTGCTTTCCTCAGGGATCACTCCTTATGCGACTCTCTTGCCCGATTGTCACCCCCCCCCCCCCACTGATCTTCCTCCCGGCACTTATCCTTGCAAGCAGAATAAGTGCTTCACCTGCCCCTACACCTCCTCCCTCACTACCATTCAGGGCCCCAAACAGTCCTTCCACATGAGGTGACACTTCACCTGAGAGACTTTTGGGGGGGGGGGGGGGTCATATACTGTGTTCGGTGCTCCCAGTGCGGCCTCTTGTATATCGGTGAGACCCGACGTAGATTGGGAGACTGCTTCACCGAGCACCTACGCTCCGTCCACCAGAACAAGCGGGATCTCCCAGTGGCCACCCATTTTAATTCCACTTCCCGTTCCCATTCCAATACGTCCATCCACGGCCTCCTTCACTGTTGCAATGGGGGCACACTTAGGTTGGAGGAACAACACCTTATACCCCTGCTGGTATGAACGTCGATTTCTTGATCTTCCAGTAACGCCTCCACCCTCCCCCCTTCACCACTTCCCACCCCCTTGTCCCTCTCTCATGTTATGTCCTTGCCCGCCTATTGCCTCCCTCTGGTGCTCCTGCCCCTGCCTTTCAAATCTACTCCTCAGCTTTTTATTCAGTCCTGCCAAAGGGTGTCGGCCCGAAACGTCGACTGTACGTTTTTCCATTGATGCTGCCTGGCCTTCTGAGTCCCTCCAGCATTTTGTGTGTGTGTATACCAGATGGATGTTGTCTTGTAGCCTATCAAACAGGGTCACAGGTGTTGGCAATCAATAGTTTTTGTGTGCCAACCGTATTGGTGTAGTCAGAGACAGCCCTGACAACATTAACTTTAGGTGCCTGGGATTTCTGCCCCCAGAAGCTTTTAGACTACAGTCGACCCTCCTTAGCCGCGAGGGATTGGTTCCAGGACCCCTCGCAGACACCAAAATTTGTGGATGCTCAAGTCCCTTATTTAACCTGTCTCAATGTGGTGGATCCTAGGACCCAGCGGAACCTGAGACCCTATTTAACCTGTCTCAGTGCGGAGGACATTAGGACCCAGCATCAGAGCTCCGAATCCACAGTGTTTCTGTTCACGAAAATAATCACGATCGCGATTGAAAATAAAGTGGAAATAATAAAGCGATCGGAAAGAGGGGAAACGCCATCGATCATTGGAAAAGCATTAGGCTACGCCAGTCAACGATCGGAACAATTTTAAAGGATAAAGTGAGAAAGGCTCTGCCCCGATGAAAGCTACAATTATTACTAAGCAACGCAGTGGTTTAATTATTGAGTTTTGGGTTTTTGATCCTCCACATCAACCCGGCACAGTGGAGAGCGCAATCGGGAACGATCTGTCACTAGATCGAACCATAGGTTCTTAAGTGTTTTATATGCATAGAAAGGTAAAATATATTCTATATACGAATGCAAACGTTTGACTAACTGACACTAAATAATACCGGATGTACCTGTTCCGACTTACTTAGTAAGAGAAGCTCCGATTTTTTTCGATCCCGATCCACGGTACTTTAAATCATCTCCAGATTACTTATAATACCTAACACAATATAAAATAGTTGTTATACTGCATTGTTTAGGGAATAATGACAAGGAAAATAGTCTGTACATGCTCAAACAACGAGTGCTGGAAGAGCACTTCCGGGTTTTCCCGAGTCACGGTTGGTGGAATTTGCGCAGGTGGAATTCACGGATAAGGAGGGCCGACTGTACTTGTGTGAATTACAAAGATGTTTGAACATTCAGAGGTGTCTGTAACTGTAGATATGGAATTCAAAGGAAGCATTGTATTGAAGGAAACTCTGCCATTGTAACTACTGTATTGTATCAGCTACTCTACCCTTTGACCTTAAGGATATAGACCCATGATGTACAGTACCTGTGGGTTTGTGAGTGTCTCCAGAGAGAATCTCCGGAACGGTGCCTCCTCGTTGTGCTGAATAAAGACTCCATATCGCCAGCTTCTGTGTCCCTGCAGTTGCTTCACTCACAGTCTCAACACCACGTTGCTGCCGGAGTGTGTGGCGAGGCTTGCGGGCTGCCCCCAGCAGGCTGCAAACGACACACTTCTCTGTATATCTCGATCGCCCGGCGTACGTGTGACAACTAAAGCTAATCTTTTAAAAATCTATTTCAATGGCCACGTTCCTCCGCCGTTTCCGATCACAAGACCTGTTAGTTGATGCGAATCCAGCCTCCCCCACAGACTCCTTTCCCCAGAGGTATTTCATGTGGTGCCAGACATTTTCCCCCAAGTTCAGCCCCCGGTCCTAACCCCCTGCCCTCCTCACCACCATCGATAGGCTCACAGGTCCCAAACCTGGCTCGTACTCAGCGTCCAGCCTCATGATTCACTGGCCACAGCCAATCGCCCGAAGACTATGAGAACCCGGGGAATATGGGGAGAAGAGGTTACAGGGAAACTCAGTGGGCGGGGGGGGGGGGGGAGATTGAGATTTACTGTGAGCTGGCATGGATTTGAAGGGCTGAAAGTCTATGTCTATGTCAGAAGGAGATATTGAGAGCACTCACCTCTGGCATCAATGTTCCTGCCCTGGACATTTGCTCCTTCACCTCAGACGATGACCTGCACTCACCTGCGCCTGCTGGCTCTAGGCTTTGGTCGGCTGACCCCGTCCCTCTCTCTGCCCCAGTGAGGACAGTTGTCCTGAAACAGGGAAAGCAATCTCTCCCCCACCCCCCTCCCTCCCTCCGTCTCGGATTTCCACCACTTTCTGTTCAGAGAGAGGTCAATAGACAATAGGCCATTGAAGTAGGCCATTCGGCCCCTCGAGCCAGCACCGCCATTCGATGTGATCATGGCTAATCATCCTCAATCAGTACCCCGTTCCTGCCTTCTCCCCATATCCCTTGACCCCGCTATCTTTAAGAGCTCTATCTAACTCTTTCTTGAAAGCATCCAGAGAATTGGCCTCCACTGCCTTCTGAGGCACAGCATTCCGGAGATCCACCACTCTCCGGGTGAAAAAGCTTTTCCTCAACTCTGTTCTAAATTGGCCTACCCCTTATTCTTAAACTGTGGCCTCTGGTTCTGGACTCCCCCACCATCGGGAACATGTTTCTTGCCTCTCGCGTGTCCAATCCCTTAATAATCTTATATGTTTCAATCAGATCCCCTCTCATCCTTCTAAATTCCAGTGTATACAAGCCCAGTCGCTCCGAGAGAGATGAAGAGAGGGTGAAGAGGGGAGAGACAGAGAGATAGCGAGGGGGAAAGAGGGAGAGAAAGAGAGAGAGACAGACAGAGAGACATAGATAGAGAGTGAGAGAGAAGAGGGAGGGTAAGATATGGAGAGAGAGACAGGGGGGAGACAGAGAGAGGGAGAAAGAGAGAGGGACAGAGACAGAGAGAGATAAAAAATAGGTCAATAGAGAGCAGGAGAGAGTGAGAGAGAGAGCGAGAAATGGAGAAAGAGGGAGAGTGAAAGGGACAGAGAAAGAGAGAGAGTGAGAGTAAGGGGGAAGAGAGAGTACCAGAGAGAACAGGAAGACAAGGGCAGTTCACAAGAGAGACTGTGAAAGAGGCCAGGGAGTGGGTGAAGGGTTACTGCGTGTGGGGGGGGGGGTGGATAACTGCTGTGCGTTGGGAGACATTACCTTCCTCACGATTCTCGGTGTCACGTCGGTCTGCCTGCAGACGCTCAGTGCCAGTGGGGTCTGGAGTCCCACTCGCCGACGGATGGTGAATTGTCTGGGGCAAAATACAGAACCGGCCATTAACTGGAGACCGGAGTACAATTAGCCTCACCTACCCCCTCCTCCCGTGTGTAAACTGGATGAAGCTCCAAGTTCAGAGTTCACTATCTGTCACCATTTCTATCCCGAGGTTCATTTTCTTGCAGGCATTTACAGGAAGTATAAAAATACAACAGAATCTATGAAAACTTATACATAAACAAAGACTGATGAATAGCCAGTACGCAGAAGAAGACAAACTGTGCCAATAAAAAAAAATACAAAGAACATGAGTTGTAAAGAATCCTGGAAAGTGAGTCTGTAGGTTGTGGAATCAGTGTTGAGGTGAGTGAAATTATCCACGCCGGTTCAGGAGTCTGATGGCTGAAGGGTAATAACTGTTCCTGAACCTGGAGATGTGGAACCCAAGGCTCCTGTACCCCCTGCCCGATGGTAGTAGTGACAATTGGATGGTGGGGGGTTGTGGGTGATGGGACGCTGTTTCCTTGTGGTAGTGCTCACTAGTGGGGAGGGCTTTGCTCGTGATGGACTGGGCTGTATCCACTGCTCCCAGTAAATTTTTCCATTCCTGGGCACTGGTGTTTTCATACCAGGCCGTGATGTGACCAGATAGGATATTCTCCCCTGGGCATCTATTTGTCAAAGTTTTTGGCGGCACAGAACCCCACACTGCTTCCATGTTCCCACCCGTCCTCCCTACCTTCCTCACGGTTCCGTGCTCCATCTTCCTCTCCAGTCAGATTCCACCATCTTTGTCACCTTGACCTCTCATCTCCAGAGAGAACATCGAGAGGATCTTTCCAATAGGGGAGAGTCTAGGACCAGAGAGCACAGCCTCAGAAATCAATTGTTTCCCTTAGAACAGAGATGAAGAGGAATTTCTTTAGCCAGAGGGTGGTGAATCTGTGGAATTCATTACCACAGATGTTGTGGAGGCCAAGTAAGTGGGCAGAGGTTGATAGGTTCTTGATTATTAAGGGCATCAAAGGCTACAGAGAGAAGGCAGGAGAAGGGGAGCTAACCATACTGTGCTTAGAGTGAAACATTTTAAAAATAGCGTCAGTTGTGTGAATTTGTGTTCAAAAAGCAGTGATATTTGTCACTGATAGTTGGCAAGAAATAAGCAGCAATACAATTCAGAACAGTTTTGCTCACTGCAGTTTCAAGCATTCAAATGTGAAACAAACAATTTCACTACGTGAACAAGACAGGAACTATAACGAATTTGAAGGCATCGACAAACATCTTGAATGTTACGATGAAAGTGAAGATTTTGGAGGATGCAATTGCTGAAAGCGTTATATGAAGGCAGTCCATTATTCACACTAGGTGTCTGCACTGATTTTGTTCATTTCAGCCAATCAAAAGAACATGGCAACATAGTCCTGGATGAATTCCTACGACAATAGCTAAAATACAAAGTTTTATGATATTCTCGTAGTATTGGTAGTCTCCCAGTTTTATTCTGTATTTACTTTAAATACATAAATTGCTACTCAGTTAAATGGTAGTTTGCCTTTTTTTTAATACCTTTTTAACTACTTCCATGAAACTTCGGCTGTTTGGGGCAGCCAGTTAATTGGACCAAAATATACTGGTCCCAATGTGTCCCGATTAACCGGATGCACTCGATGTGTAAATGTATGCAGGTGGTGAATAAAGTTGGTCCTTCAAGCTAACTTATGAAAGTTCTCAGTTCTGACATAAAGTCATTGACTGGAAACGTGAACCGTTTCTCTCACCATACCTGCCGACTGACCTGCTGAGTGTTTTCCGCATTTGCTGTCGTTATCGATGGGTCCAGCCCTGATGAAGGGTCTCACGTGGTTGTGATTTACTACTCCGCTGAGAGGCCTCTTCGAGGGCTGCCTACCCTGAGGAAGTTTAAGTCTTTGAGGGGAGTTCAGCGAGACTCAGAGGGCATATAATAGGGCAAAAATTGGTGGGAAGTTAGATTGAGTATTTTAAAACTAACAGAAGGGAACTACAAAGTAATTAAGAAGGAAAAGATGAAATATGAAGGTAAGCTGGCCAATAATATTTAAGAGGATACAAAAAGTTTCATCAGATACATGTAGAGTAAAAGAGAGGCGAGAGCGGATATTGGACCACGATGCTGGAGAGGTAGTAATGGAGGACAAGGAAATGGCGGACAAACTGAATAAGTATTTTGCATCAGTCTTCACTGTGGAAGGCACTAGCAGTAAGCCTGAAGTTTGAGAGTGTCAGGGGGCAGAAGTGAGTGAAGTTGTCATTGCTAGGGAGAAGGTTCTTGGGAAACTGAATGGTCTGAAGGTGGATAAGTCCCCTGGACCAGATGGTGTACACCCCAGAGCTCTGAAAGTGGTGGCTGAAGAGATTTGTAATGATCTTCCAATAATCATTTGATTCCAGCATGGTTCTGGAGGACTGAAAAATTGCAAATGTCACTCCATCTTTCAAGAAGGCAGGGAGGCAGAAACCGATAGGCCAGTTCGTCTGACCTCAGTGGTTGGGAAGATGTTGGAGTTGATTGTTAAATATGTAGTCTCAGGGTACTTGGAGGCACATGGTAATATAGGCCATAGTCAATTTGGTTTCCTCAAGGGAAAATCTTGCCTGACAAATCTGTTGAAATTCTTTGAAGAAGTAACAAGCAGGATAGTCAAAGGAGAATCAGTTGATGTTGTGTACTTGGATTTTCAGACGGCCTTTGAAAAGGTGCCACACATGAGGCTGCTTACCAAGCTGCAAGCCCATGGTATTTACAGGAAAGGATTAGCATGGATAAAGCAGTGGCTGATTGGCAGGAGGCAGAGAGTGGGAATGAAGGGAGCCTTTTCTGACTGGCTGTCGGTGGCTAGTGGTGTTCCACAGGGGTCTGTGTTGGGACTGCTTCTTTTTACGTTATATGCCAATGATTTGGATGATGGAATTGATGGCTTTGTGGTCAAGTTTGCAGACAATATGTAGATAGGTGGAGGGGCAGGTACTTTTGAAGAAGTAGTGGGGACTTAGACAGATGAGGAGAATGGCAAAGAAGTGGCAGATGGAATACAGTGTCAGGAAGTGTGTGGTCATGTATTTTGGTAGAAGAAAGAAAAGGGGTGACTATTTTCTAAATGGAGAGAAACACAAAAATTTGAGGCGCAAAGGGACTTGGGAGTCCTTGTGCAGGTTAATTTGCAAGTTAAGTTTGTGGTGGGGAAGGCAAATGTGATGTGATTCATTTCAAGAGGACTAGAATGTATAAGCAAGGATATAATGTTGAGGTTTTGTAAAGCACTGGTGAGGCCTCATTTGGAGTATTGTGTGCAGCTTTAGCCCACTTATCTTAGAAAGGATACGCTGAAATTGGAGAGGGTTCAAAGGAGGTTTATGACAATGATTCCAGGATTGAAAGACTTGTCATATGAAGAGTGTTTGATGGCTCTGGGCCTGTATTCACTAGAATTCAGAAGAATGAGGGGTGATCTCATTGAAACCTTTCAAATGTTGAAAAGCCTCAGTGGACTTGACGTGGAGAGATGTTTCCTACGGTGGGGGAATCTAAGACCAGAGGACACAGCCTCAGAATAGAGGAGTGTCCATTTGGATTGGAGATGAGGAGGAATTCCTTTAGCCAGAGGGTGGTGAATCTGTGGAATTCATTGTCACAGGTAGCTGTGGAGACCAAATCATTGGGTATATTTAAGGCAGAGGTTAATAGATTCTTGATTAGCCAGGGCATGAAGGAATGTGGGGAGAAGGCAGGAGATTGGGGCTGAGAGGGAAAATGGATCAGCCATAATGAAATGGCAGAACAGACTCGATGGGCCAAATGGCCTAATTCTGCTCCTATATGTTATGGTCTGATGGTCACACACACACACACACACACACACACACACACACACACACACACACACACACACACACACACACACACACACACACACACACACCCTGACATGAGAACTAGACAGCAGACACTAGAACACTACAGCACAGTACAGGCCCTTTGGCCCTCGATGTTGTGCTGACCCATATATTCCTTATAAAAGTACACACTACCCTGTAACCCTCTATTTTTCTTTCATCCATGTGCCTGTCCAAGAGGCTCTTAAATACCCCTAATGTTTTAGCCTCCACCACCATCCCTGGCAAGTCATTTTACCCTCTGTGTAAAAAACTTACTCCTGATGTCTCCCCTAAACTTCCCTCCCTTAATTTTGTACATATGCCCTCTGGAGTTTGCTATTCGTGCCCTGGGAAACAGGTACTGGCTATCCACCCTATCTATGCCTCTCATAATCTTGTAGACCTCTATCAAGTCCCCTCTCATCCTTCTACGCTCCAAAGAGAAAAGTCCCAGCTCTGCTAACCTTGCCTCATAAGATCTGTTTTCCAATCCAGGCAACATCCTGGTAAATCTCCTCTGCACCCTCTCTATATCTTCCACATCCTTCCTATAATGAGGTGACCAGAACTGAACACAATACACTAAGTGTGGTCTCACCAGAGATTTGTAGAGTTGCAACATGACCTCTCTACTCTTGAACTCAATTCCCCTGTTAATGAAGCCTAGCATCCCATAGGCCTTCTTAACTACCCTATCAACCTGTGCAGCGACCTTGAGGGATGTATAGATTTGAACCCCAAGGTCCCTTTGTTCATCCACACTCTTCATCCACTGACCATTAACCCTGTACTCAGCCTTCTAGTTTGTCCTTCCAAAATGCATCATCTCACACTTATCCAGATTGAACTCCATCTGCCACTTTTCTGCCCAACTCTGCATTCTGTCTAGATCCTCTTGTAACCTTCAACAACCTACAGCTCCATCCACAACTGCTCCAATCTTCGTGTCATCCGCAAACTTTCTCACCCATCCTTCTGCCTCTTTATCCAGGTCATTTATAAAAATCACGAGGAGCAGGGGTCCCAGGACAGATCCCTGCGGCACTCCACTAGTCACCGACCTCCAGGCAGAATACTTTCCTTCCACTACTACCCTCTGCTTTCTTCCTGTAAGCCAATTTTTTATTGAAACAGCCAAGGTTCCACTGATCCTATGCCTCGTGGGGGACTAGGAGCAGGAGTAAGCCGTGTCAAGCCTCCTCCACCATTCATTCGACCATGGCTGATCAGCACCACCTTTTCCCCAGATCCTTTAACTCCCCTGCTATGCAAAAATCTGTCTAACTGTGTCTTCATATATTCAACGAGATAGCCTCGACAGCTCCCCTGGGAAGAGAATCCTACAGATTCACCACTGTCTGGGAAAAGCAATTTCTCCTCATCTCTGTCCTAAATCTATTCCTCCGAATCTATGTCCCTAGTTCTCGTCTCACTCACCTGTGGAAAACGACTTTCCTGTTGAAGGAGAGCTCTGTGGGTTGTTTAGGCTCGTTGGCACTGAACATAGGTCTGTGGTGCAGAAGGAAGCGGGGGGAGGAGAGGGGAGCGGTAGTGATAGGGGACTCGATAGTCAGGGGTACAGTCAGGCGATTCTGCAGATGTGAACAGGACACCCGCATGGCATGTTGCTGGGGTCAGGGATGTCTTGGATTGTGTCCACATCATCTTGCAGAGGGAGAGAGAGCAGCCAGATGTCTTGGTTGATGAAGGAAAAGCAAAGAGGTCCTGAAAAGAGGGCTAGGCAGGAAGCTGAAAAGCAGGACCTCCCGGGTAGTAATTTCTGGATTGCTGCCTGTGCCACGTGCCAGTGAGGGTAGAAACAGGAAGATCTGGCAGATAAATGCGTGGCTGAGAAGCTGGTGCAGGGGGCAGGGCTTCAGGTTCTTGGATCACTGGGGTCTCTTCTGGGGGGGGGGGGGGTAGGACCTGTTCAAATGTGGTTGGTTGTTCCTGGACCCGAGGGGAACCAATATTCTCGTGGGCAGGTTTATTGTAACCGTTGGGGAGGGTTTAAACTAATTTGGTAGGGGGTGTGGGAACCGGAGTGAAGGGACTCAGGATAGGACAGATGATATAAAAGCAAAGAATCAAAAAGGGTAGCAAATACAGTACTCAAAGTGTTATATCTCAATGCACGGAGTATAAGAAATAAGGTGGACTATTATAGATCGTCGGGTATGATGTTGTGGCCATCACGGAACCGTGGCTGAGGGACGGTTGTAGTTGGGAACTGAATGTCCAAGGTTACACATCGTATCGGAGGGATAGGAAGGTCGGCAGAGGGGAGCATAAGGTAAAAGAACCCTTGGGAACCAATGTTCACACTATGATTGAGTTCAACTTGAAATTTGATAGGGAGCAAGTAAAGTCTGACGTAGCGGTATTTCAGTAGAGTGAGGGAAATTGCAGTGGTATAAAGAGGAGTTGGCCAAAGTTAATTGGAAGGAGTTGTTGGCAGGGACGACAGCAGAGCAGCAATGGTGTGAATTTCTGGGTAAAATGAGGAAGGTGCAGGATAGATGTCTTCCAAAAACAAAGAAATACTCAAATAGCAAAATCGTACAAATGTGCCGGACCAGGGAAGTCAAAGCTAATGTAAAAGCAAAAAAGAGGGATTCAACAAAGCAAAAATTAGTGGGAAGACAGACGATTGGGAAGCCTTTAAACCCCTACAGAGAGCAACTAAAATAACCATTAGGTGGGAAAAGATGAAATATGAAAGCAAGCTAGCAAACAATATCAAAATGGAGAGTAAAAGCTTTTGCAAAGGTAACTGGTCAGCTTGCAGCCCTTCCTGTGACTTCCATTGCGCTGCTACTTGCCCAGAGCAACGTTTTCTCTAAGGTGTTCACCCACACACATCTTCTGCTACTAGAGCACAAGGGAATTTAAACTGCACACAAAATGCTACCACCCTCTACCTCATTGGCATGTTACATATATTTCACGATTGTACACAATCGCATTTCCTTTACCGGTTTCTGATGCGGGCGGTGTTGGCAACGTGGAGTTGGTGAGGATTTGTCTGCAGATCTTAGAACTGGCTTATTTATACTGTTTTTTATCGAAGAAACTATTGATTCACTATGTCAAATTTTGGGCGTGAAGCACAAAAAGAACTGCCAGTTCATTTAAAGCAGATTGGCTTAATGAAACAGTAGCAACCTCCACACCGAAAGCTCATGAGATCAGGAACGTGCAGCTATGAGAAGTGTCTATGTACGGCACTGAAACTGGTGTTACCTACATGCACTGTCGCGATGCAAAAGTTGCTGGAGAATTTGCAAGTGGGAAGAAGTTGAGTGGTATTTGGAAACTTGACATTTTAAAGCGTCATTTAGCAAGCCAATCACATATGGTTGGTGTTCAAAAGCTCCAGCGAGAAGATCCTTCATTACCCACTGTTACGTATGTTTTGTGAGAGGGCAGAGAGAGAAAATGATCAAACCGAGAGGAGATCAAAGTTCTTATTGACAGTGTTTTGCTGGCTGTCATAATGAATACAGGTGTTCCCCCCCCCCCCCCTTTACAAAGGTAGAACGTTCCTATGAAACCTTTCTTAAGCGGAAATGGTGTAAAGCGAAGAACCATAAATTTATATGGGAAAAATTTTCATAAAAGAGGGAATCCTCTTTGAAATGCGAGAACAGGTTGCTAATGTAGGTCTTTTGTAAAAGCGAAGCGGCGCAAAGCGAACGCTCGTAAAGCGGGGAGCACCTGTACCTCTATATGTAGAGCTCAGTGAGCGCATGTTGTTGTCACTGGGTAAAAAACTGCACAGGAAAGGATACACACAAAATGCTGGTGGAACACAGCAGCACAGGAAAGGATTTTTGTGCACACTGGAATTAGAGGGAACATTGACCCAGAGTCCACAGAAATTTGGTAAATTATCACAAACGTGCCTCCTATAACTTTCGCCATTTCTTTCACTATCCTAGGATGCATCCCATCGGGACCAGAAGACGGGTCTACCTCTGGGCCCAATAGTTAGTTAATCATACCTCCTTCGTGCCAGTGGTTGTATCGAGCTACTCACCAGCTCACCACCCATGGCATCCGTAACCTCTCTCTTTGGCATGATGGACATGTCTTCAGTTGTTCAAGGCCTCAGCCATTTCCAGAGGCTGGTCTGAGGTGATATCGTCCACCCTTCCTACCGGTCCGCTCTGGGTTCTCCGAGCTGCTCCTCCATCTCTGCACGGCGATGCATTCCTGAAGGTCTGTGATCTGGTTCAGTCGCCGACAGACCTGCTCCAGGTACCCGAGGCCTGATTTGCTGGCTTTCGGCTCCCGCCCACTCCCCTGCAACAAAGGAATGCAAGGAGAGTTGGGCAGAGGGGTCAGAATGTGCCCCTTGGGCGGGGAGTTAACTCCTTCACCACCAGTGCCCTGAGAACATGGCTTCAGGGCCTCAAGGCCTGTGAATGCATACAATGACTCGCCCCACACACACACACACACACACACACACACACACATGCATATCAACACACAGATACATATTTACACACACACACACACAAACCTCTCATCACATCTCACACACCTTTTTCTCACACAAACCTCATACACACACACACACACACACACACACACACTCTCTCTCTCTCTCTCTCTCACACACACACACACACACACACACACACACACACACACACACACACACACACACACACACACACACACACACACACACACACACACACAGACCCTGTCGCTGATGGACTGACCCTGGGGGCTTGGAATGCAGAAGCTGCCCTGGACAGATTCCTGCGATGTCTCCCAGCTGAGGCGACATGCCTGCTAACAGACCTCGGTCAGGAAACTCCTCCCAGGTGAGATTAGATAGCATTCCTGCCACATTCCGTTCCAGAGGGTAGGGCACAGGCTGAGGGAATGTGCAGCTATTCCGAGGGGTCCTACGGATCAAGAGGGAATGTGAGTGAGGGGGTCACTCCGAACTCTGGGTCCCCTTGTGGGGTGGGGGTGGGTCACCAGTCAGTGAGGGAGGGGAGCTGTCAGCGAGTGACCTCGTGGACAGTGGCAATGGGAGGGTGTGTACACAGTCATACAACAGGCCCTTCAGCCCATCAAGTCTGTACTGACCGCTGATCTCAGATTAACACCCATGCCATCTGCTGGATGAATGCAGCGGGCTGAGAAGCATCTGTGTGTGTGGGGGTGGGGGGAGGAACTTTTGGCGTCTCTCTCCTCCCCCCAGACAGGCTGCCTGATTATGTGTTGCTCCATCTTTTGTCTTCATTAACCTCCCCCCACCTCCTCTATCAACTCCCCCCAGATATCACCCCTCACTCACACGCTAGAGGACAATTCTCAGCAGCCATCGACCCCACACGCCTTTGGGACATGGGAGCATCGGGGGGGGCACGGGGAGTGGGGGGAAACCTTCGCGGTCAAAGGGAGAACGTGCAAACTCCACACAGACTGCAGTGATGGTGTCCCACATGTGTCTCTGCTTCTGTGTCCTAAAGCATTGTGTTTCTCTCACTGGTTCGACTCCCCAGCAGTCCCAGTATGGTCTCCCCCACTCCCTGAGGCCTACCTCTGTGTGTGAGCTGCTGTTGGTGGTCGAAGGTCCCTGGATTTCCTCCAGCTTAGGCTGGGAGTGTGACAGGGGCCTGGCTGAGAGGAAGAAACACTGCAGATGGGATATGGGGGCCCACCATGCTGGGCTCAGGTATCCCAGCCCCGTTTCCATGCCAACATCCTCTGGAGGGCCCTCTGCAGCTTCTGCCGGATCGGTTCCAGTTGAGGAGGGGGCCACCATCCAGGCCTCGGCCCAGCTGCAGCTCAGACCAATGTTGGGCTGGTGGCATTGCCAGGGAGACCTGCTGGAGCTGCTGGAGGCTGCTGGTGTGGGAGATCCCAGCCTGGGCTCCCTCCAGGCCAAGGTTCAGAGAGTCCTCACTGGCTGCATCCGCTCCGGAATCTTCCGGCATGGACTTGCTGCTGATCCTCAGTGCCTCACTCTGCACCCCCACCTCTCCGATCTCATCTCCAACCAGGGTTGTGGAGCTCCTTCTGCGCGAGGTTAGAGGGCCGGCAGCGAGAGAACAAGTGAGGGAAAAGTTTCTGTCGTACGCTGAAAGCCCGGAGGCAGCAAGAGGCTCAGAGCCTGGGAACCTATCAGACCGGCCCCACACTCACACAACTCCCTTCCCAGCCAAAACCCCAGACGTCCAGGCCTCCACCCAGGCAGACAGCTGCGTGACTATGTCTTAGAGCTGATAGGGTGAGAGAGAGGGGGGAGGGGGAAAGGGAGAGAGGAGATTGAGACAGAGAGAGAGGGTGGGGCAGAGGGAGAGAGAGAAAGAGAGAGGGGAGGGAGAGTGAGAGGGAGAGGGTGTGGGTAAAGGAGTGGGTGAGGGAGAGAAAGAAACATAGACAGAGAGGGGAAGAGATGGGAAGGGAGAGAGAAGGAGTGGGAGAGAGGAGAAAGGTGAGGGAGGGGGGAGAGAAAGAAAGAGACAGACAGAGAAAGAGAGAGAGGGCAAGATGGATATGGGAGATAAAGTTGATGAAATGGGTGCATGGAGCAGTACCAGTGCAGTTGTCAGGGTGGGTGTGGTGAACTAGATATACCTGTCTGACTGCTCCTGTGGCTCCTCCCACAGACCCTGCTGACTGCTCCTGTGGCTCCTCCCACAGACCCCTGTATAAAGGCGACTGTGGGCTGCTGCTCTCCCTCATTTTCCCCAGGATGTAGTGCTGTTTATTCTTCCAGTCAATAAAAGCCGATATCTCACTTCCTAAGTCTCAGCGTGAGTTATTGATGGTGCATCAGTGGGGGAGCAATGCGCTGGGTTGCCGATTGTGTCCGGTGCTCGCGGTACGTTGGCGAGACCCGTCATGAATTGGGGGACCACTGCGTCAAGCACTTCTACTCCATCCGCCAGAAGCGGAACTTCCCGGGGTGGCCAAATGGTTTAATTCCAATTCCCATTCCCGTTCCAACATGTACGTGGACCTCAGTCTCTGATCCATGCTGCCATCAAGATGAAAATACAGGGATCGAAGTTCAAAGTTCAAAGTATACCCGTTGTCAAAGAATGTATACAATATGCAACTTTGAGATTCACCCCCTTACAGGCAGCTACAAAACAAAGAAACCCAGTCGACCATTAAAACAGAGAAGACTGACAAACACCCAATGTGCAGGAAAAAAGTCCCAAATCAAGCAAATAACAGTCAGAACTGATGTTCGTGAGTCCTCAGCCACGGAGCCAATCCAGGAGCCCGTTAGCAGGGGGCCACCATGTCCCTAGTTCAAGCTGACAGAGCAGCGAGCTGAACACTGGCCCGTCCCCTCTCCCCCAGCCCCAGCACCCTGAGCTACTCAACAGCAGCTTCTTCCCCACTGCCTCTGGGTTCCGGAGCCAACCTGAGTAGTCCTCACCCTACCTTCGGGTCACACGCCAACGCAGAACAGAAGCACATCCTCCAGCCCAGCGTGCCAAATTGATATTCTGCCACATCTGGCCCCATAGTCCTCTATACCCCTCCCACTCATGTATTCATTTAACTTCTCGTAACGTAAGAATGTAAGAAATAGCAGGAGTCGGCCATCTGACCCGTCGAACCTGCTCTGCCAGTCAATCAGATCATGGCTGATCTGCATTTCCCCCACAACTCTTAATTCCCCTGCTCTGCAAAAATCTATCCACCCTGTCTGAAATACATTTACTAATGTGGCCTCCACTGCTTCATCGGGCAGAGAATTCCACAGATTCACCGCTCTCTGGGAAAAGCAGTTCCTCCTCACCTCCGTCCTAAACCTACTTCCCCGAATCCCCTAGTTCTAGTCTCACCCACCAGTGGAAACGATCGGTTGCCAATGTTGTAAATGCACTTGCATCCACCACTTGAGCTGGCAGCTCAGTCCGCACTCTCAGAAAACGATGCTCCCCTTAAATATTTCAGCTTTCACCCTTAATCAAGTCTCAACCAACCTCAGTGGCAAAAGTCTGCTTGCATTTACCCTGTCTATACCCCTCATAATTTAGTGTACCTCTGTTAAATCTCCCCTCAATCTTCTGCACTCCAGGGAATGAAGCCCTAACCTATTTAGCCTTTCCTTATAACTCGATTCCCCAAATCCTGGCAACTTTTTTTTTCTGTACCCTTTTTGTTTTTTATTGATATTTTTCCTGTAGGTAGATGACCGGGACTGCGGACAATGCTCCAAATTAACCCTCAGCAATGACCTGTACAATTTCAACATAACATCCCAACTCCTGTACTCAGTACTTTGAATTATGAAGGCCAATGTGCCAAAAACTCTTTTTACCACCCTGTCTACCTGTGATGCCACTTTCAATGATTTATGGACCTGTATTCCTAGATCCCTCTGTTCTACTGCAGTCCTCAGTGTCCTACCCTCCCAAAGTTCAAACCCTCACACTTGTCTACCTTAAATTCCATCCGTCATTTTTCAGCCCGTCGTTCCGTTTGGTCTGGATCCCACAGCAAGCTTTGACAGCCTTCCTCGCCGTCCACGGCGTCCTCGGTTTTGCAGTCATCCACAGATTTACCGATCCAGTTAGCTGCATCATCATCCAAATCATTAAAATGTATGACGAACAACGAAGGACCCAGCACTAGTCACTGCAGCACGTCACTAGCCACAGGTCTCCACTCGGAGAGGCAACCATCTGCTGCTATTTTCTGGCTTCTCCCACGAAGCCAACGTTAAGACCAATTTACTGTTTGCCAGGTGACGGAACCTTCCGGGCCAGTCTCCCATGGGTGCTTTGTCATAGGCCTTGCCAGAAGTCAAATGGACGCTGCCTTTCTTTGATCACCGTTCCTGGTATCCTCCTTGAAAAACTCCATAAAATCGGTTGGACACAACCTACCACACACAAAGCCATGTTGACTATCTGTAATCAGGCCCCGTCTATCCAAATACCTCAGCAAAGCAAGCAGATTTAGGTGGGCAGGACTGGCAGCCGCGGATTGGGGAGATCGAAAGGCAGAAGGAATAACAGGGTGAGATTCTGGATTTTTAAATGAGAAAAGTAAAACAAATCAGAATTGTGATTAACTGATAGAAGAAGCAGAGTCAGAGATGTGCAAAGAGCCCAAGGGAGTGCTTACTAAAGACTGAGTGGTCGCCGAGGGGAAATGTGTGGTTGCCGAGGGGAAATAAGATCAAGCAACCCACTGTCGAGATGCCAGGGAGCAGTAAGTGCCCGGAAAGGATAGTGGAAAGTGCAAACCTTTAAACACAAGATCTCACCCAAGATGAAGTGAAAGTATGTTTTGTGGCAATGGAATTAAAATGAGCGGGGCCATGGCTGGTCTTGCTCCGGAACCACTACAGCGGTCAGAAGTGTCAACAGTGATGTTTTTACTTGGAGAACGCTCGGTAATCAAAAACAAGTTTTCCTAGTGGATTTGGGCACTGCGAGGCTAACAAAGGAGGAAATGAGGCTTGAATTTGTACCACGCCGGGGTGGATGGTCTGACGTGCATGGACAATATCCTAGGCATCTCCGAGGGTTAAGTTCTTATATAAAATTCTAAAGTTGACATTATCAAGCTTCTCACAGGCGATAATAATTACAAAATAAATCTGCAGATGCTGGAAATCCGAGCAACACGCACAAAATGCCGGAGGAACTCAGCAGGCCAGGCGGCATCTACGGAAAACAGTAAACAGTTCGACGTTTCAGGCCGAGACCCTTCAGCAGGACTGGAAAGAAAGATGAGAAGTCAGAGCAAGAAGATGGGGGGGGAGGGGAGGAAGGAGTACAAGCTGGGAGGTGATTGGTGAAACGGGGAGGGGAGGGGTGAAGTAAAGAGCTGGGAGGTGATTGGTGAAACGGGGAGGGGAGGGGTGAAGTAAAGAGCTGGGGAAGTTGATTGGTGAAAGAGATGAAGGGCTGGAGGAGGAGGAATCTGATCGCAGAGGACTGAAGACCATGGAAGAAAGGGAAGGGGGAGGAGCACCAGAGGGATGTGATGGGCAGGTAAGGAGATGAGGTGGGAATGGGGAATGGGGAATGAATAAAGGGGGAGGGGTAATCACCAGAAGCTTGAGGAAGCGATGTTCATGCCATCGGGTTGGAGGCTACCCACATGGAATACAAGGTGTCGCTCATTCAACCTGAGTGAGGCCTCATCACAGCGGTGGAGGAGGTCAGGGACTGGGATGTTGGAAGGGGAATGGGAAGAAGATTTGAACTGGGTGGCCACCGGGAGGTGCCGCTTTTTCTGGTGAGCAGAGCGCGGGGGCTCAGCGAACCTGTTGGAGATGGCAGAAGTTACGGAGAATTATATGCTGGGTATGGAGGCTCCAGGGGTGGTAGGTGAGGGCAAGAGGAACCCTATCACTGGTGGGGAGGCAGGAGGATGGGGTGAGGGCAAACATGCACGAAATAGGAGAGAAACATGGGTGACGGCAGCATTGATGGTGGAAGAAGTAAATCCCCTTTCTTTGAAGAAGGAGGACATCTCATTAATTCTGGAATGAAAAGCCCCATCCTGAGAGCAGATGCTGCGAAGATGGAATAATATTTAGTCAGCTTTTAAGTCCAATTCTTGAGCAACCTTCAGGTAATAATGTCTCTGATAAGATTACAGTTCTGTGGCATCACACTCATGTGAATATGAGTGGGCAGTGATTCACACGAGATGCATCTATTTCAAGCCGTTACAGCCAAGTATCTTCCAAAGGATTCTTCGACCACTATTAGCTGTACAAAGGAGGACGTTATGCGGGGGAAGTCGTGAAAAAGGTTCACGATGTGCGTAAATATCACGAGAAGGCTTGTGTGTCCTTCAGTAGCCCACCAACACGTCATGAATGGTACTGGGAAAGGGAGAGATTTATCAAGATGCCATCAAGGGGGAGGCCACTGGTCTTGCCTGGAAGAAATGACAAGATGGAAACTCACAAATTGTGGTTTCACTACTCATGAAAATTGTCCGTTGTCTATTTTTTCCTGTGAATAATCAGTCTTACTTGCAAAATGCATTGGTGTGACGCACATATTAAATAGCAATAGGGGCCTCCAAGGGATGGAAATAGTACCCTTTGGAAAGTCACAATGTCGCAGTTGGGAGCCTGACTATAGATCTGGCATTGGAGGATGAAGTTTGTCTCAGCCAGAAATCGACACAGTACCGAAGGAGAACCACATAATCCAAGGCTCTGATACAGAAGAGTATCTGTGGGACCATGTTGTTACTGAGTTGCCACCGATTCCTCACTTGGCCGTAAGCTGGTTATCAAGAGACTCAGACTTTTGGAGTGAGTTTCGGAACTGGGGTCAAATGTTCAAATCCATCAATGGGTGGGAATAGTTTTGCTTACTGCTGGAATACTGTGCACACGCAGAAAATGCTGGAGGGGCTCAGCAGGCCCGGCAGCAACTCTGGAAATGAATGAACAGTCAATGTTTCAGACCGAAACCTTTCTTCAGGACTGGAAAAGAAGGGGGAAGACGGCAGAATTAAAAGGTGGGAGGAGGGAAAGGAGGATAACTCAGTGATAGGTGAAGCTAAGATGGTGGGAAAGGTGAAGGGCTGGAGAAGAAGGAATCTGACAGGAGAGGAGAGTAAACCACAGGAGAAAGGGAAGGAGGAGGCAACCCAGGGGGTGGTGATGGGCAGCTGAGAGGAGATAAGGGGCCAGAATTGGGGAATAGAAGAAGAGGGGAGAATTTTTTTTACCAGAAGGAGAATTTGATCTTCATGCCATCAGGCTGGGGGCTACCCAGACAGAATATAAGTTATTACTCCTTCACCCTGAGGGTGGCCTCATCGTGGCTCAAGAGGGCAATTCGAAAGGCGCAAGATAGGTACATCCCAATGATGAGGGGCATTGATCATGTGGATAGTCAGAGGCTTTTTCCCCAGGCTGAAATGGCTGACACGAGAGGGGACAGTTTTAAGGTGCTTGGAGGTAGGTACAGAGGAGATGTCAGGGGTAAGTTTTTTTACACAGAGAGTGGCGAGTACATGGAATGGGCTGCCGGCAATGCTGGTGGGGGTAGATACGATAGGGTCTTTTAAGAGACTCCTGGACAGGTACATGGAGCTTAGAAAAATAGAGGGCTATGGGTAGCCCTAGGTAATTTCTAAAGTAAGTACATGTTCGGCAGAGCATTGTGGGCCGAAGGACCTGTATTGTGCTGTAGATTTTCTACGTTTCTATGAAGAAGTATTCTAAAGGGAGGATGAGACAACCGTGTTGACAGGGAAAGTCAAAGACAGAGTAAAAAAAACGAGAGGGCATTGTGGTGAACTACATATACCTGTCTGGACTGCTCCTGTGGCTCCTCCCACAGACCCCGGTATAAAGGCGATTGAGGCCTGAGCCCGGCCTCATTCTCCAGGATGTAGTGTTGTTCATTCTTCCAGTCAATAAAAGCCGATATCTCGCTTCTTACGTCTCAGAGTGAGTTATTGATGGTGCATCAGACATATAATACAACAAAATTAGTGGGAAGGTAGAGGATTGAGAAGCTTTTAAAAACTAATTGAAGGCCATAAAGAAAGAAAAGATGAAATGTGAAGGTAAGCTAGCCAATAATATACAAAATACAAAAAGTTTTCCAGATATATAAGGAGTAAAAGAGAAATGAGTGTGGATAATGGTCCACTGAAAAATGATGCTGGAGAGGTAGTAATGGGGGAGAAGGAAATGGCAAACAAACTGAATGAGTATTTTGTGTCAGTCTTCACTGTGGAAGACACCAGCAGGATGCCAGAGATGTGAGAGTGACAGGGAGCAGAAGTGAGTGGCGCTGCTATTATTAAGGAAAAGGTGCTTGGGAAGCTGAAAGTCTGAAGGTAGGTAAATCACCTGGATCAGTTGGACTACACCCCAGGGTTCTGCAACAGGTAGCTGAAGAGATTGTGGTGGCATTAATAATCTTTCAAGAATCATGAGATTTCTGGGATGGCTCCTGCGGTCTGGAAAATTGCAGATGTCTCTCAACTCTTTAAGAAGTGAAGGAAGCAGGAGAAAGGAAACTATAGACAAAGCAGCGTACACAAGGTGCTGCAGGACTGTCAAAGGGTCTCACACGAAATGTCAGCTGTACTCTTTCCCATAGACGCTGCCTGGCCTGCTGAGTTCCTCCAGCATCTTCTGTGTGTTGCTTGGATTTCCAGCATCTGCAGATTTTCTCTTGTTTTTGATTACATTATAGGCCGATTAGCCTGACCTTAGTGGTTGGGAAAATGTTGGAGTTCATTATTAAGGGTGAGGGTTCAGGGTACTTGGAGGCACATGATAAAATGGGGCAAAGTCGGCATGATTTTCCGAAGGGGAAATCTTGCCTGACAAATCTGTTGGAATTCTTTGAAGAAATAACAGGCAGGATAGACAAAGCAGAGTCAGTGGATGGTGTTTATTTGGATTTTCAGAAGGCCTTTGACAAGGTGCCACACCGGAGGCTGCTTGACAAGATAAGTGCCCATGGTATTACAGGAAAGGTACTAGAATGGATAGGAGTTTGGCTGACTGGCAGGAGGCAAAAAGGGGTCTTTTCTGGTGGTGCCAGTGACTAGTGGTGTTGGGACCGCTTCTTTACACATTGTATATCAATGATTTGGATGGTGAGTGTGGTGAACTACATATACCTGTCTGGACACGCCCTCTGCTGACTGCTCCTGTGGCTCCTCCCACAGACCCCTGTATAAAGGTGATGGAGGTCTGAGCCCGGCCTCTCAGTCTCCAGGATGTAGTATGGCAGTCACTCACTGCTTGTTCCTTCTTCCAGTCAATAAAAGCCGATATCTCGCCTTTACGTCTCAGAGAGAGTTATTGATGGTGCATCAGTGAGATTGATGGCTTTGTGGCCAAGTTTGCAAACGATATGAAGATAGGTGGAGGGGCAGGGAGTGCTGAGGAAGCCGGGTTTTTGCAGGACTTAGACAGATTGGGAAAATGGGCAAAGAGCTGGCAGATGGAATACAGTTTCAGGAAGTGATGCACCATCAATAACTCACTCTGAGACGTAAGAAGCGAGGTATCGGCTTTTATTGACTGGAAGAATGAACAACCCCTGGAGAATGAGGCCGGGCATCAGGCCTCAATCGCCTTTATACAGGAGTCTGTGGGAGGAGCCACAGGAGCAGTCAGCTGGGGTTGTGTCCAGACAGGTATATGTAGTTCACCACAGGAAGTGTACAGTCATGCATTTTGGTAGAAGAAATAGAGGTATGGACTATTTTTTTAAATGGAGAGAAAATCCAAAAATCAGAGGTGCAAAGGGACTTGGAGTACGAGTGCAGGACTTCCTGAAGGTTAACTTGGAGGTGAGTCATTAGTAAGGAAGGCAAATGCTCTTAGCATTCACTTTGAGAGGATTAGAATATAAAAACAAGGATGTAATGCTGAGGCTTTGGTTAGAGTACGCGGAATACTGTCAGCAGTTTTGGGCCCCTTATCTAAGAAAGGACGTGCTGGCACAGGAGAGGGTCCAGAGGAGGTTCACGAGAATGATCCCAGGAATGAAACGGTTAACATATCAGGAGTGTTTGATGGCTTTGGGCTGGTACTTGCTAGTGTTTTAAAGAATTAGTGGGTGGTGGGGGGGGAATCTCATTGAAACCTTTTGGATGTTGAAAGGTTCTGATAGGCTGGGTGCAGAGGTATGTTTCCTACAGCGGGACAGTCCTCAACCAACAATCCTGATTGAGAAGCTGCAGAACCTGGGCCTCTGTGACCGGACGGCACAGGCTCACAACTGAGAGACGCTCCATTTAGATCAGAGATGAGGAAAACAGTCTTTAGCCAAAGGATGGTAGATGGTGGAATTTTTTTCCACAGACAGGTGTGCAGGCACAGTCATTGGGAATATTTAAGGCGGAGATTGACAGGCTCTTGATTAACCAGGGTGTCAAATATCATGGGGAGAAGGCAGGAGATTGGGGTTGAGAGGGATAATAAATCAGCCATGATGGAATGGCTGATTTCTGCTTGTGGGCTTATGGAACCATTGTTTAAATGAATCCGGGAGAACACAGAGCACTGAGAAATAAAACTAACGCTTTGCACGTGAATTAATTTTATTTTTGTCGATGACTTTTGAACATCTCGATGCTGTGTTTAAGTGCTTACTCAATCCATACAGTTCCCATTCTCACTGTTCACAGTTCAGTGCACATCGAAGTTATTCCCTGAACTCACCATTCTCTGAAAAGATGCTGCAGTCTGCAGACCCAAAGCTGAGATGCATAGTTAAGCTCATCTGTGTGGTTGATGAGATTAAGGCTTCTATATAACAGTTTCCCATTAATTAGGGCTGTATCTCGCAGTTGCAGCTGCAGTGGGAATCCCTTGTTCCAGGCTTCAATTCCAAATCTGCATTACAGGTATCCCCTCAGACCCTCTCCCACTCCTTCTGACTCCATATACAATGTGTCAGAAATTGATTTATCCCCTGGCTGTAAGTGCAAGGCATAACAATTACGGAAAGTTACAAAAATGAATAAGTAGTGCATCATGAGGCAGCATTGATGAGTTCACAGACCGTTCAGGAATCCGATGGTAAAGGGTGAGAAACAGTTCCTTAAACATCGAGTGTGGGTCTTCATGCTCTAATACACAACTGCCGCCTACAGGAATCGGTGGACTGGACTGTATTCAGGGATTTATCTTCGAACCTGGATGAGTATGGTGCAGTTGTTACCGACTTCATTAAAACCTGTGTGGATGAGTGAGTGCCCACTGTACGTTCCCAAACCAAAAGCCGTGGATGAACCAGGAGGAACGTCTCCGTGGTTCCGGCCCTTCCACAGCACTGCGCCTCATTGGCTGAGCAGCAGGAATATACTGCTGTCTCATTGACTGAGTGGCATCTCTGATTGGCTGAGACCCCCCGCCCCCCCACCAACCACTCTCAGCGGCACACTTATTTTCATGGCTGAACTTGTTCTCCAGTTGAATAGCTTCTCTGTCAACTCCATTCTCTCTCCGCAGTTCAAGGTGCAGGTAAGGCCACCTCATGGCTCGAAGCTATGCCTCTCTTTTGGTGGAATACAGTCTTATTTCTGGTCATTTTTGTGCCCACTCTCTCAACTCCTTGTGAACTCGTGACTTGCTGCTACCATTTTCCACTCAGCTCTCACTTCTCTAACCCTTCTCATTCTTTCTGCACCTCAGGAGAGAGAGAGACCAGCTACTAACATCAATTGCAAGCCTACCAACTCCCACAACAATCTCAGCTTCTCTCCGTCTCACCATGCCTCCTGTGAGGACTCTGTTCCATTGTCTCACGTCCTTAGTCTCCACCGAGTTCGCGCTCCAATCTGGGTGTCTCCTTCAACCGGAAACATGGTTTCCCCTCTACCATCGTTACCTTGACATCATCTCACCCACTTCCTGCCCCTCTGATCTCAACCCCAACCACCCGACAAGCGTAGAGTTCCTCCGGGCCTCACCTTCACCGCAATCAACGGATGACCCTCTGAAATATCTGCCATCGCCCTCTCTGCAGTCTGCATCCTTCACTCCCTCTTCCACTCCCTCCGAGGGCACCCTGCATCCCGCGGAGCCTCAGACGATGCATCACTGGCCCCTCAGTGCCTCCCTTCTTTCCCTCCGCCCGGAAACCCAGAGAGACTCTCCAGGTGAGGCAGCAATTAGCTTCCACGGGGAACACAGAGCGCATAACAGCTGAGTAGCTTAGGCCCACCACGTGCTGACCTCTTAACCTCCAAAATCAATCTGATGATTCAACACCATCCACCCTGCTCTGCTGGGTGAGAAGCTGACAGTGATGCAGGTGGATGCTTCCCTGGTGTCATGGATTATTGATTACCTGACTGGCAGACCACAGTACGTGCGCTTGCAACACTGTGTGTCAGACAGAGTGGTCAGCAGCACTGGGGCTCCACAGGGGACTGTCCTGTCTCCCTTTCTCTTCACCATCTATACCTTGGACTTCAGCTACAACACAGAGTCTTGCCATCTTCAGAAGTTTTCTGATGACTCTGCCATAGTTGGATGCATCAGCAGGGGAGATGAGGCTGAGTACAGGGTTACGGTGGGAAACTTTGTCACATGGTGCGAGCAGAATCATCTGCAGCTTAATGTGAAAAAGGCTAAGGAGCTGGTGGTGGACCTGAGGAGGGCTAAGGCACTGGTGACCCCTGTTTCCATCCAAGGGGTCAGTGTGGACATGGTGGAGGATTACAAATACCTGGGGATACGAATGGACAATAAACTGGACTGGTCAAAGAACACTGAGGCTGTCTACAAGAAGGGTCAGAGCTGTCTCTATTTCCTGAGGAGACTGAGGCCCTTTAACATCTGCTGGACAATGCCGAGGATGTTCTACGAGTTTGTGGTAGCCAGTGCTATCATGTTTGCTGTTGTGTGCTGGGGCAGCAGGCTGAGGGTAGCAGACACCAACAAAATCAACAAACTTATTCGTAAAGCCAGTGATGTTGTGGGGGTGGAACTGGACTCTCTGACGGTGGGTCTGAAAAGAGGATGCTGTCCAAGTTGCATGCCATCTTGGACAATGACTCCCATCCACTCCATAATGTACTGGTTAGGCACAGGAGTATATTCAGCCAGAGACTCATTCCACCGAGATGTTATACTGAGCGTCATAGTAAGTCATTCCTACCTATAGCCATCAAACTTTACAACTCCTCCCTCAAGTGTCAGACACCCTGAGCCAATAGGCTGGTCCTGGACTTATTTCCACTTGGCATGATTAACTTATTATTTAATTATTTATGGTTTTATATTGCTATATTTCTTCATTATTCTTGGTTGGTGCGGCTGTAACGAAACCCAATTTCCCTCGGGATCAATAAACTCTGTCTGTCTGTCTAACCCTCCTCTCCCACATAGCCCTCCATTTCGCTTTCATCCTCGTGCCTTAAATGTCTCCGGTGGATCGGCCTCTACCACTACTGCTGGCAGCTTGTTCCTTGTACTTATCACTGTCTGTGTGAAAAAACTTACCTCTGACGTCCCCCAACTCTTTCCTCCAATCACCTTAAAGTCATGCCTCTTGAATAAGCCATTTCTGCTCTGGGAAAAAGTTGCTGGTTGTCCATTCTATTGAAGCCTCTTATCATTCAACATACCTCTATCAAGTCACCTCTCACCCTCCTTCACTCCAAATGAGAACAGAAGAACATGAGAAATAGGAGCAGGAATCGGCCATTTGGCCCGTCAAGCCTGCTCCACCATTTAATAAGATCATGGCTGATCTCACCTTGGACTTATTTCCATCTACCTGCCTTTTCCCCGTAAAGCTTAATTCTCCTACTGTGCAAAAATCTATCCAACCTTGTCTTAAATATATTTACTGGGGTAGCCTCCACTGCCACTCTCTGAGAAAAGCAGTTCCTCCTCAACTCTGTCCTAAATCTACTCCCACAAATTTGGAGGCTATGTCCCTTTGTTCTAGTCTCACCTACCAGTGGAAACAACTCTCCTGCCTCTATCTTATCCATCCGTTTCATAATTTTATGTTTCTATAAGATCTCCTCTCATCCTTCTGAATTCCAGCGAGTACAGTCCCAGATGACTGAACCTCTCCTCATAGTCTAACCCCCTCATCTCTGGAATCAACCTGGTGAACCTCCTCTGCACTGCCTCCAAAGCCAGTATATCTTTCCTCAAGTAAGGAGACCAGAACTGCACGTAGTACTCCAGGTGCGGTCTCACCAGTACCCTGTGCAGTTGCAACATGACCTCCCTGCTCTTAAACTCAATCCCTCTAGCAATGGCCAACATCCCATTTGCCTTCTTGACAGCCTGCTGCACCTGCAAACCATCCTTTTGTGATTCATGTACAAGCACTCCCAAGTCCCTCTGCACAGCAGCATGCTGCAATCTTTTACCATTTGAATAATAATCTGATCTTCCATTTTCCTTCCTTTTTTTCAATCTTTTTATTTTTTCAAAAGTAAATACATAATAATCATAGTAGTATAAAGGAAGTGGGATTACATTGTTGATAATTAACATGGGGAAAAAAAAGCTATAAATAGCACCAATATAATTGACCTCCCAAACGCTTGATACCCAAAATAAAAAAATAAAAAGATGGAAAAAAAACCCCAAATTGAAATTTTAAAAAAACTAAACTAAACCAAACTAAGACAGAACTAAACAAAGCTGGGCTATTTAATCATATCAAATAAAATCTTTAATGTCGTTAACTCCGCTCCTCTACTCAAGCCAATGAATAAAATAAAGGAATCGGAAAAGGTCAGATTACATTCTATGGAAGTATTGAATAAAAGGCCTCCAAGTTTCTTCAAATTTAACCGAGGGTTCAAAGGTACCACTTCTAATTTTTTCTAATTTAAACAGGATATGGTTTGGGAAAACCATTGAGATGTGGTTGGAGGATTTATCTCTTTCCAATTCAATAAAATAGATCTTCTAGCCATTAAAGTAGCAAATGCAATCATTCACCGAGCTGGAGAGGGCAAATCAATCATTGGTAAGTCAAAAATTGCAGTAATAGGGTGAGGTTGGAAATCCATATGTAAAATTGTAGAGAATATATCAAAAATATCTTTCTAAAACTTTTCTGAAAGAGGGCAAGACCAAAACATATGAGTCAAAGAGGCTACCTCAGAATGACATCTATCACAGATCGGATTTATATGAGAATAAAATCGAGCTAACTTATCTTTGGACATATGTGCCGTATGTACCACTTTAAATTGAATCAATGTATGTTTAGCACAAATAGAAGAAAAATTAACTAATTGTAAAATTTTCTCCCATTTCTCTATAGGTACAGAAAGTTGAAGTTCCTTCTCCCATTCGTTTTTAATTTTATCAGATATGTTACGTATTCGGGCAACAATAATTATAGATGAGTTAGACGAAGGGTTTTATAACAAATAACACGTTTATTAAACACTGATAACAAACCCCCTTCAAATGTAAACAAACCCAAACAATGATCCGAGCTCAGCTGCTCAAACAGTCCTTAATAGCGTTGCAGTCCCAAACAGTCTTCAAAGCGGTATTGAAAAGAACTCAGTTTTTTTAAAGTGATATGCCGAAAGAAAACAGTATTTTAAAACGATATGCCAACAGTTCAAAAGCTCACGGTACTTTTAAAAGGAGAGACTTTTTAAAAGCGATGTAAATTCTCTTCCACGTCGATGTCCTTCGATTCCCAGCGTCGAACTCCCACGTCGAATTTTATTAAATATAACAACTTAAAGTGACTGACCTTCCTTCCACAATATTCTCAATCTCCCGCTTTTTCCAGCGGAGACTATCATGAGAATAGTAAACGAAATCCTTCCGAATGAGGATCACACAAGGTCGAAGTCAATCCATCGAAAATCGATTTTTCTCGATCTCCATTTTCCAAACTTTTCTTCACTCTCCACTAGCAAAGAAACCGTTGGCTCTGACCTTTTAAACTTTAGGCATTATATAAAACTTCATTTTTAACTAAACTGCATCATCACATTAAATCACACAGTGATATGAAGTCATCTTGGCAAATCCAGCCACGAACTGCCCCACCTGACAGGGTGGGTCTTCCTTTTATACCATGTAGAAAAAAACCTGTCACATGACCTCTACTGGCGGGAAAATGACATCACTCCACCATCACAAGACCATTACCTCATGTCCAGTATAACTTCAACCCCAGTCACGTGACAAGGGTACCACTGTCACGTGTCACGGGTACGTAACACCTCCCTCCAAAAAAAAACATTTTTGGTCTGTCAAGAACAAAAATTTTTAACAATTACTTACAAAAAAAAACAAATGTATAAATCATATAACATACACAATATACAATACAGTAGGAGTGTTACAATAAAAAAAACCACTCCAAAAAAAAACATTGTACATTCAATATCGAGATAGACAATCAGCAACCACATTATCTTTACCTTTAATATGAGTTATCACAATATTGTACTCTTGTAACATCAAACTCCAATTTAACAATCTTCTGTTTTTGTTTTTCATCTTACTCAGAAAAACTAACGGATTATGATCAGTGTAAACAATAAGTGGTTTTTGAGTTGTACCAACATATACCTCAAAATATTCCAAAGCCAAAACAAGAGATAACAATTCTTTCTCTATTGTTGAATAGTTTCTTTGATGCTTATTAAATTTCTTAGAAAAGTAAGCTACTGGATGATCAACCTCATCACCCTCATTCCTTTGCATCAATACTGCTCCCGCAGCTTCATCACTAGCATCCACAGCTAATGAAAAAGGTTTTTCAAAGTCAGGTGCCTTAAGCACAGGTTGTTCACATATCATTGTTTTCAATTTTTCAAATGCTTCCTGACAAAACACTGTCCACACAAACTTTACATTCTTCTGCAGAAGATTAGTTAATGGAAGGGCAACATTAGCAAAATTCTTACAAAATTTTCGATAATATCCTACCATTCCCAAAAACCTTCTGAGAGTTTTTTTCCCCGTCGGAGTGGGAATTTCCAAAATTGCCTGAACTTTTGCCTGAACAGGAGCTACCTTACCTTGACCCACAACATAACCAAGGTAAGTCACAGTGGCATGTCCAAATTCACTCTTGGCTAAATTAATAGTCAAGTTAGCTTTTGAAAGCTTTTCAAACAATTTCTCCACCGCAATTATGTGTGCTTCCCAAGTATCATTTCCTGTCACTAAATCATCAATATAAGCATCAGTATCTTTCAATCCCTGAATCACAGAATTAATCATCCTCTGAAAAGTACCTGGGGCATTCTTCATCCCAAATGGAAGAACATTATACTCATATAACCCAGATGGAGTTACAAATGCAGAAATCTCTCTACCTCTGTCCGTTAATGGAACACACCAATACCCTTTCAATAAATCAATCTTTGTAAGGAACTTTGCTTTTCCAACTTTATCTACACAATCATCTACTCTAGGAATTGGATATGCATCTGTTTTCGTTACAGCATTCACCTTCCTATAGTCCGTACAAAACCTAATACTACCATCAGGTTTTGGCACCATAACACATGGCGAACTCCAATTCGAGTTAGAATGTCTAATAATATCATTCTCTAACATGTATTCAATTTCTTTCTCAGCAAGTTCACATTTTTCCATGTTCATCCTATATGGATGTTGTTTAATAGGTTTGGCATCTCCAACATCTACATCATGCGAAGCTATAGTAGTCCTTCTCGGAACATCTGGAAACAAATCCTTATACTTAAAAATCAATTCCTTCATCTGTTGTTTCTGCTCTAGCTGTAAATGTGCTAATTTCTCATCCATATTTTCCAAAATGGTCGAATTAGGTAACCTAACAGAAACAATGTTAGATTTAGAATGAAAGTCAGATGAATCATCTATCATGTTCCCAGTTAAATCCAACTCATTCTCACTAACCACAACAGTCACAGTATCAGATTGTTTCTCAAAATATGGTTTAATCATATTTATGTGGCAAAGTTGTGTTGACCTTCTACGATCTGGAGTTTTTATTACATAATCCACATCATTAACTCTAGACACAATTTCATAAGGTCCATGAAATCTAGCTTGTAAAGGATTTGTCTGCACTGGGAAAAGAACCAACACCTTATCTCCAGGCTTAAACATCCTCATCCTAGCTTCCTTATCATACCAAGTTTTCATTTTCTCCTGAGCCAACTTTAAATTTTCCTTGGCTAAGCTACAAGCTCTATGTAACCTGTCCTTAAATTTCAAAACATAGTCCAACAAATTAGTATGCACTTCCTTACTAATCCACTGTTCCTTCAATAAAGCTAAAGGTCCTCTAACTCTATGTCCAAACACAAGTTCAAATGGACTAAAACCTAAAGATTCCTGTACCAATTCCCTTACTGCAAATAAAAGTAAGTTTATACTCTCATCCCAGTCACTTTCATTCTCCACACAATATGTCCTAATCATATTCTTGAGAGTAGAATGAAACCTCTCCAAGGCACCTTGCGATTCTGGATGGTATGCAGACGAAGTAATTTGCTTAGCTCCCAATTTATAAACTATCTGTTGAAACAATCCAGACATAAAATTACTACCTTGATCAGTTTGTATTTCCTTAGGCAATCCAAAATAAGTAAAGAATTTTATAAGAGCCTTCGTCACAGTTTTAGCTTTTATATTCCTAAGTGGTACTGCCTCTGGAAACCTAGACGAAGTACACATGATAGTCAACAAATACTGATAACCAGTTTTTGTCTTTGGTAAGGGACCAACACAATCTACAATAACTTTAGAAAACGGTTCACCGAATGCTGGAATAGGTTGTAATGGAGCTACTGGTGTAACCTGATTTGGTTTACCCACAATTTGACAAGTATGGCACGTCTTACAAAACATCGCCACATCTTTTCTTAAACCAGGCCAGTAAAAATGTTTTAAAATCTTGTCCACAGTTTTCCTTACCCCTTGATGTCCACCTAAAGGCACACTATGAGCTAAAGTCAAAATCTCATTCCGATAAACTTTAGGAACAACCACCTGGTAAACAACATTCCATTCCTCACTTGCAGGAATTGTAGGCGACCTCCACTTCCTCATCAACACTCCTTTTTCCAAGTAATATCCTACTGACACCTTCTCAATTTCACTACCTAGTAAAGCTTGTTCCCTTAATTTTATAATCTCAGGATCTCTATTCTGCTCTGCTATCATCTCCTTCCGAGACAGAGATAAATCTTCATAGTCAGACTTACTCCCAGAATCTTGTTCAAACAACGAAGGTAAGAAAGTCTCTGACACATCCTCAAAACTCAAATCCTGAGTTGAACAGTCATGAGTAACAACCTCATTCTGCACATCAATTTTTTTAGCCATCGCTCTAGTCACAACACAGGAAGAATCTGTGTTAGAATTCACCTCTGGTTCCTCTGATTCCATTGTCAAATGCACTTCAGGAAAAACTTGTCCACCTGCCAAGTCATTACCTAACAATAAAGAAATATCCTTCACAGGTAAGCTATGCTGTAGTCCTACCTTAACAAATCCTGTAACTAACCCTGACTTTAAATTTACTTCATGTAAATGTACAGGCATAAAATCACTTCCAACACCTCTTATGTAATTTACCTCACCAGTATCACTCTCTTCATTAAACTTCAACACACTATCTAACATCAGTGATTGAGAAGCTCCAGTATCCCTAAGAATTTTTATTGGCACCAGAGTAGATCCTTCTTTCAAGGATACAAACCCTTCAGTTATAAAATGATCATATCCCTTTCTAACTTGGTCAGACTCTAACAAATCCTCATTTGTGTTTACCAAACCCTGTAACTTTACAGGTGCTTTAGTATGTTGCACACAAGCATCCGGAACTGCTTCCTTCTCTTTCTTTTTCAATTTGAAACAGTTAGCTATTACATGGCCAGGCTTCTTACAATAGTTACAAATAAGACCAAACTGTCTTTCCTTCACAGGTTTTCCTTCCTCCTTACCTCTCTCATTAACCTCTAATTTAATTTCTAATTTACCTTGAGTCTCCATATTATTTTTCCTCTTAAAAATTCTACCCTGAGGAAATTTATTCTTATGGATTAAAACATACTCATCAGCTAATCTAGCACAGTCCTGCAATTTATCAGTATCCCTTTCATTTAAGTAGGTCCTTACTTCAACAGGAATGCTTCTTTTAAATTCCTCCATCAAAATCAGCTCTCTCAAAGTCTGATAGTCCTCATTTACATTTTTAGAAGAAACCCATCTCTCAAAACACATAGCTTTATCATAGGCAAATTCCACATAAGTCTTTTCCACGGACTTTTTCAAACTCCTGAATCTTTCCCTATACGCTTCTGGGACCAATTCATACGATTTGAGAATATTTTCTTTCACAATATCATAATCTAATGCTTGCGCAGCAGTTAAAGCTGTGTAAACGTGTCGTGCCTTGCCTTTGATTACACTCTGTAACAACACTGACCATTTATCTTTCGGCCATTCTGACATCCGAGCAATAGTTTCAAAATGTTGAAAATACCTTTCCACTTCTGTTTCACTAAATGGAGGGACCAATTTAATTTCCTGGCTAGCAACAAACGGTTTTTTAGAATCAGCAGACTGTTCTATAGACCTTAATTTCGCCATTGCATATTCAAAATCTCTTTGCTTTTGCTCAGCTTCCAATTTACACCTTTCTAACATCATTTGTTCAATTTGCAACTGCATCTCCAGATTACTTATTGGAAACGATTCTAAAATCGATTCTTCAAAATGACCCGAAGCCACAAAATGTGATGCGATTTTTCCCTGTATTACAGCTTTTGATGTAAACGACAAAATCCCTTTAAGATGCAACCGATTAGCAATTTCAGAGACTTCAGTTTTTTTCGCCTTCGCTAACAAATCCGCGACTGGCGAATCCAGAAACTCATCAATATTCATCGTTGCCGAATACCACTCACAAGCCAATCAAACAAAAAAAAATCGAGCAATCCCCGTTACCAAAACACCGATTCAAAATTCAAAAAACTTATTAAACTCAAACAATTCAATTCCGGACGTAGCCCCCATATTTAATGTTACGTATTCAGGCAACAATAATTATAGATGAGTTAGACGAAGGGTTTTATAACAAATAACACGTTTATTAAACACTGATAACAAACCCCCTTCAAATGTAAACAAACCCAAACAATGATCCGAGCTCAGCTGCTCAAACAGTCCTTAATAGCGTTGCAGTCCCAAACAGTCTTCAAAGCGGTATTGAAAAGAACTCAGTTTTTTTAAAGTGATATGCCGAAAGAAAACAGTATTTTAAAACGATATGCCGACAGTTCAAAAGCTCACGGTACTTTTAAAAGGAGAGACTTTTTTAAAACGATGTAAATTCTCTTCCACGTCGATGTCCTTCGATTCCCAGCGTCGAACTCCCACGTCAAATTTTATTAAATATAACAACTTAAAGTGACTGACCTTCCTTCCACAATATTCTCAATCTCCCGCTTTTTCCAGCGGAGACTATCATGAGAATAGTAAACGAAATCCTTCCGAATGAGGATCACACAAGGTCGAAGTCAATCCATCGAAAATCGATTTTTCTCGATCTCCATTTTCCAAACTTTTCTTCACTCTCCACTAGCAAAGAAACCGTTGGCTCTGACCTTTTAAACTTTAGGCATTATATAAAACTTCATTTTTAACTAAACTGCGTCATCACATTAAATCACACAGTGATATGAGGTCATCTTGGCAAATCCAGCCACGAACTGCCCCACCTGACAGGGTGGGTCTTCCTTTTATACCATGTAGAAAAAAACCTGTCACATGACCTCTACTGGCGGGAAAATGACATCACTCCACCATCACAAGACCATTACCTCATGTCCAGTATAACTTCAACCCCAGTCACGTGACAAGGGTACCACTGTCACGTGTCACGGGTACGTAACAGATATATCTGGCTGTATATTCATAATCATACCATAAATGATTGCTATTAAACCCTTTAGATAAGGACTTATGGATTCATCTCCATCTACCTGCCTTTTCCCCATAAACCTTAATTCTCCTACTATGCAAAAATCTATCCAACCTTGTCTTAAATATATTTACTGGGGGTAGCCTCCACTGCCACTCTCTGAGAAAAGCAGTTCCTCCTCAACTCTGTCCTAAATCTACTCCCACAAACTTGGAGGCTATGTCCCCTTGTTCTAGTCTCACCTACCAGTGGAAACAACTTTCCTGCCTCTATCTTATCCATCCGTTTCATAATTTTATGTTTCTATAAGATCTCCTCTCATCCTTCTGAATTCCAGCGAATACAGTCCCAGATGACTGAACCTCTCCTCATAGTCTAACCCCCTCATCTCTGGAATCAACCTGGTGAACCTCCTCTGCACTGCCTCCAAAGCCAGTATATCCTTCATCAAGTAAGGAGACCAGAACTGCACACAGTACTCCAGGTGCGGTCTTACCAGTACCCTGTACAGTTGCAACATGACCTCCCTGCTCTTAAACTCAATCCCTCTAGCAATGAAGGCCAACATTCCAATTGCCTCCTTGATAGCCTGCTGTACCTGCAAACCAACTATTAATAGAACACAGAACATAGAATAGTACAGCACATTACAGGCCCTTCGGCCCACAATGTTGTGCTGACCCTCAAACCCTGCCTCCCATATAACCCCCCACCTTAAATTCCTCCATATACCTGTCTGGTAGACTCTTAAACTTCACCAGTGTATCTGCCTCCACCACTGACTCAGGCAGTGCATTCCACGCACCAACCACTCTCTGAGTGAAAAACCTTCCTCTAATATCCCCCTTGAACTTCCCTCCCCTTACCTTAAAGCCATGTCCTCTTGTACTGAGCAGTGGTGCCCTGGGGAAGAGGCGCTGGCTCTCCACTCTGTCTATTCCTCTTAATATCTTGTATTAATCTATCATGTCTCCTCTCACCCTCCTTCTCTCCAAAGAGTAAAGCCCTAGCTCCCTTAATCTCTGATCATAATGCATACTCTCTAAACCAGGCAGCATCCTGGTAAATCTCCTCTGTACCCTTTCCAATGCTTCCACATCCACTTTTGTGATTCATGTACAAGCACTCCCAAGTCCCTCCTCACAGCAGCATGCTGCACTCTTCTTCCATCTGAATAATAATCTGATCTTCCATTTACCTTCCAAAGTGGATGATCTCACATTTATCAACATTGTATTCCATCTGCCAGACCCTTGCCCATTGACAAGGGTCTCTCTGCAGACTCACCATATCCTCTGCACAATTTGCTTTTCCACTCAAGTAAGTGTCATCAGCAGACTTAGATACACTACACTCGGTCCCCTCTTCCAGATCGTTACTCTCCAAATAGATACCTACTTGCTCAACCTATCTTCATAGGACATGCTCTCGAATCCAGGCAGCATCCTGGTAAATGCACCCGCTCTAAAGCTTCCTCATCGTTCTTATAATGAGGTGACCAGAATTGAACACAATACCCCAGTCCTGATGAAGGGTCTCGGCCCGAAACGTCGACTGTTTACTCTTTTCCATAGAGCTGCCTGGCCTGCTGAGTCCCTCCAGCATTTTGTGTGTGTTATTTTGATTTCCAGCATCTGCAGATTTTCTCTTATTTGTGACAATACTCAAGTGTGGTCTAACCAGGCTTTTCTTCCAATCGAGTGAATCACAGTCACTGTTCACAACGTCGTTTCTGCTACGCTGGAGAACATAAATGCAAACTGGGTGACCTGTTCAGTGGCGATACCGTGTTCAGTCCAGAAAGGTCAGAGTCAGAATCACAAATAATATCACTGGCTTATGTTGTGAAACATATCATTTTGTGGCAGCAGGACATAGCAACAGGTAATAACAAAACTATAAATCATAGTAACAAATAAGATATATATATGTGTGTGTGTGCGTGCGTGTGTGTATGTATGTGTATGTGTGTGTTTATCTGTTTGTGTGTGTGCCTGTGTGCATGTATGTGCACGCGTATGTGTGTGTGCGCACACGTGCATGTGTGTGTGTGTTTATGTGTGGTGTGTGTGCGTTTATCTGTGCGTGTACGTGTGTGCGCACACGTGCATGTGTGTGTGTGCCTGTGTGGTGTGTGTGCATGCATGTGTGCATTTATCTGTGTGCACGTGTATGTGTGTTTATCTGTGTGCATGTGTATGTGTGTGCACATACACGCACAGCCATGATCACAGTGAATGGTGGTGCTGGCTAGAAGGGCCGAATGGCCTACTCCTGCACCTACTGTCTATTGTCTATTGCACGCGTGCGTGTGTTTATCTGTGTGTGCCTGTGCGTAATTAAATAAGTAATGCAAAAAGAAAGAGAAAAAGAGAAATAGTGAGGCAAGTCTGTGGGTTGATTGTCCATTCAGAAATCTGACGGTGAAATGTTGTTTAATTATTTAGAGATGCAGTGCGGAACAGGCCTTTTCTGCCCTTCGAGCCGGTCCGCCCAGCGACCCCCAACAACCCACGATTTAACACCAGACTAGTCATGGGACATTTTACAATGACCGATTGACCCACTGACATCTTCGAACTGTGGGAGGAAGCTGCAGCACCTGGCAAACACACACACATTCCCTCCAGAGGACACGGGAACTGAACTCCAAGCTCCGACAACGAGCGCTGAAAGAGCATTGTGCACTACGCTACCATGGCTGCGTGTCTTCAGTCTCCTGTACTGCCTCCCTGATGGTAGCAATGAGAAGAGAGCACATCCTGGGTGATGGGGTCTTTAATGATGGATGCCGCCTTTTGAGGCATTGCCTTTTGAAGCTGTCCTCGGTGGTGGGGAGGCGAGTGCCCACAATGGTGCTGGCTGTGTCTGTACCCTGTATTTCAGCAGGAGTAACCGAGCCTCTTATTGGCAGCTGCTTTAATCCCCTATCTGCTGCAAGGACGTGGCGATGGGACGAACCCAAGTGCTGAACACGGGCGCGGAGGCCGGGCTGGGAGGCGTTACGGTTGTAGCGAGCGTGGAATTGGTGCCAAGGGAGTCTTTACGCAGAGTCCTGGTTTTAGTCGAGAATTCAGGAATGATGCTAGACTTCAAACTGATAGTCCTAAGAACCATGGAACCAGGTTACTCATACACGAGTCGACCAACGAACTGGCAGCTCCTTGTTGTGGTCACGGAGTTTTTATGCTGCATTTGCTGATGGAAAGCAGGTGTTTGTAGTTAGTGGAACCTGGGAATGATTGGAAACTAAACGAGGGGATTGAGGCCCAATTCCTGAGGTAAATAGCCAGGTGGGCGATTGCCAGAAGGGACCGTGTCACTATCCCACTAAAGGTCACGGTCTAAGTTACATTTCTGTGTGTATGAATGAGAAACTTATTTGCAGCAGTGCCACAGGTGCAGGGCATCAGATAAGCAACATTCACAAGATGGACAAGAATTAAACATAAATATACATGACTTTTACAAGACAACACAATTAGAACAAAAAAAAGAGGCCCCTTTAATGCAAAGTGGTCACAGTATTGTTGAACTGTAGTGATTAGAGCTTTGCTGTTCGGTTCAAGAACCGATTGGTTCTCCCAGTCTGTGGATTCCTGCATTATTACAGTGAGACCGGAGGGAGGCTGAGGGACTTCACCTCACTTTCAGTCAGAGAACGTGGCGGAATTCTGGACTCTGCACTGAGTCCACAACATCAGCTTAATTGATTTCTCAGTCCGTATTAGACACCTGCCTGTGACTTTGGATCACCTCGTTGCACACGTGGTCAATCTGGGTACACCCTATCTGAGACACCTCCCTGCCCCACCTTCCCTGCGGCTTAATGAATTTATTTTTGCCTCCTTCCCACTTCTGGCAAAGGGTCACGGAAGCACAAAATGGCACAGCATAGAAACAGGTCCTTGCTTCTCCTCACCCATGCCAGCCGCGATATTGACCAATGTAAAGTGAGCATGGCGTTCAGAGGTGAAGTTCACGAGAGTGAATCAGCAGTCACTGCAGCCGATTCATTGTCCAGTTCAGTGCAGGAACACTGGCCGCTGGCCCCGGCACCCTGGCCCAGCGCTCACATCGTCCAAACCTCGGCTCAGTCGGACCGGGACTCGGGCTCTGCTGCTCCACTACACTGTCAGGCCTGAGCCGCGCCACCTCGAGTCGGCCTGCGTCCTGACGAAGGGTCTCGGCCCGAAACGTCGACTGCTCGTTTCATGGGATGCTGCCCGACCTGCTGAGTTCCTCCAGCGTGTTGTACGTGTTGATTTGACCACAGCATCTGCAGCGTACTTTGTGTTCCCCATCTTTTCAATTCGGCTCGATGCTTGAATTGATCAAACCCCTGGTCTTCCCTCGCGTTCGGGTCCGGACTCCGCCTGGGCGCTGCCTCTTCAAATTGCCTCCAAGTCCGCTCCAGTAATACCCAGACATCGGCTTGTTCCCTGCTCTCCTGTCCGGACCCCGCCGCCTTCGAGACTCCCGCTCACACCGCAAAAGTACCGGGCCGTACACGCGGTTCAAAAGCTTGACTGCCACAGGGAAGTTACAGTCTGCGCTGTTTGCAGTGATCGTTTAGCAGAGAGAGTGTGATTAATAAAGTATTCAGTTTGCTCTGATTTATTGGCTACCAGCAAGTAGTTGGTGAGCTTCACAAGTGCCATGGTAAACCAGAAGATGAAATTTGCTGCTGACACAACAGTCACTTCAGGAACGATACGTGTTTCCAGAGGGCGGGGAACATCATAAAGGACTCCTCCCATCCTGCGCACGGACTGTTTGATCTGCTTCCGTCTGGTAGGCGCTTCAGATCCCTCCAGACTAAGACTAATAGGCACTGGAGAAGTTTTTTCCCTACTGCGGTCACTTTGCTGAACAGTTAACTGCCGGTTAACTGTCGGCTAACTATTACTTGGATTGCACTACCTGTATGTATAATCTATATTTTCATTTATATTTATCATTATTATTGTTATGAGCAGAGAGACAACATCTGCCGGAAGTAAATTCCTTGTATGTGCATAGGTACTTGGCGATTAAAGTCTGATTCTGATTCTGAGAGGAGGTGGAGAGGGTTGCCAAGTGGTGCTGGAACGACAACCTGGGCAAGACAAAAGAGATGATTGTGGACGCAAACACGAGGAAATCTGCAGATTCTGGAAATTCAAGCAAGACACACAAAATGCTGGTGGAACACAGCAGGCCAGGCAGCATCTATAGGGAGAAGCGCTGTCGACGTTTCGGGCTGAGACCCTTCGTCAGGACTGAGTGCACCGTGGAGAGAGTGAACAGCACCAAGTCCCTTAGTGTGCACATAACTGGACCCGCGTCACCTCCCCATTAGTCTGGAAGGCGCAGTGATGTCTACACTTTCTGAGGAGACTGAGATGAGCAACGTTCCCCGCCCCCTCCGTCAGGAGTGTCCTGTCTGGCTGCATCAGTAAGGAAGCTGCAAGGTATCAGTCTACAACCGTTCAGTGGATCGCCAGCGTCTCCACCCACCGCCGTATGCGATATTTACCGGGAGCATCGTATGAGGATCCCTACCACCCACCCCACAGTCTCTTCGACCCACTACCGTCAGGAAGGAGGTACGGGGCATCAGGACCAGGACTGCCAGACCGGAGAACATCTTCTTCCCTCAGCTGTGAGACGAATGACCACCGATGTCTCGTCACAAGGATAGAGAGCTGCCTGCGCTGCGCGTTGCTCACATTTTGAACGATATATTTTATTAATTTATTGATGGTAATATTTTGTTCTGTGTTTTGTGCGTGATATATGTTTAGTGGGTGCACCGTGCTCTGGAGGAACATTCGTTTTGTTTGGTTCTATTGATGACAATAACCTAGAACTTGCACCTTACCGCAGGTGCACCCTGACCCACTGTGTATTTCCAGTGTTTTTATTTCTCTTTCTTTGGTTTTATTTTGAAAATCCAGCGTCTGCAGTTTTCACATCATAAACCAGATCCAGCTTGTAGTGTGGGTGTTTACTGTAACCTCTCAGCCTTGTGATAGCATTTCAACAAGGAATGAGGAAGCTCGCTTTTGTCAGGAATGGAACAATACAAACCACAAAGTCAACAAGACAAAGGAAACACAATGGTTACAACCGTGCCGAGTGAGCCAGGCTCCACCCTGTGGCCATGTTGTGATTCTTCATGTTTGAAGAGATCTGGGGTTAACTGCCTCTTCCTCTCACCGCCCTGTAGTGTCAGAGAATTATACAGCAGGGGAACAGGCTCATTTTATCCATGCTGAGCAAGGTGCGTCCCTAAGCTAATCCCGTTGACTTTCATTTGGCCCATTTTCCCTTGTGCTGATGCGCTGAAATGATCTGTGAAGGCGATTTACGAAACAGAGATATATGCTGTACTTTAGTACCTGTGACAGTCATAAACTAATAAACAGAACACTGTAATTCTATTCAGCACTACCATTTCCTCTGGATGCTGGTTCGTAGCTGCCAACGCCCTCTGTGTCAAGTACTTACATACACCTTCATTCAGACTTGAAGATGAATCCCTGGATATTGTCCACAGCAGTCCTGTTAGCGCTCCTCTATCTCCCTTGACCATACCTTCTTGGTCCTTCCGGTAAGACATCGTGCTACTGATGTACTAGACGTGAGTGACACCCCCCCCCCCCACCCCTCCCCGGAATATTGCGTGTAGTTCTGGTCGGTGTGATGTGGGAGGGATGCGATGCAGTCGGTGAAGGCACAGGTACGGTTCACAAGGATGCTGCTGGGGCAGCAGGGTTTGAGTTATAAAATCTCCAAAGCCATTGATAAAGTTGATTGTCAGATAGAATGATTGTCAGTCTTTTTACAATGATAGGGCAGCCAAGTTAGAACCAGCTGTATCACATAGAAACATAGAAAATAGGTGCAGGAGTAGGCCATTCGGCCCTTCGAGCCTGCACCGCCATTCAGTATGATCATGGCTGATCATCCAACTCAGAACCCTGTACCTGCTTTCTCTCCATACCCCCTGATCCCTCTAGCCACAAGGGCCATATCTAACTTCCTCTTAAATATAGCCAATGAACCGGCCTCAACTGTTTCCTGTGGCAGAGAATTCCACAGATTCACCACTCTCTGTGTAAAGAAGTTTTTCCTCATTTCAGTCCTAAAAGGCTTCCCCTTTATCCTTAAACTGTGACCCCTCGTTCTGGACTTCCCCAACATCGGAAACAATCTTCCTGCATCTAGCCTGTCCAATCCCTTTAGAATTTTATACGTTTCAATAAGATCCCCCCTCAATCTTCTAAATTCCAGTGAGTATAAGCCTAGTCGATCCACTCTTTCTTCATATGAAAGTCCTGCCATCCCAGGAATCAATCTGGTGAACCTTCTCTGTACTCCCTCTATGGCAAGAATGTCTTTCCTCGGATTAGGGGACCAAAACTGCACACGATATTCTAGGTGCGGTCTCACCAAGGCCTTGTACAACTGCAGTAGAACCTCCCTGCTCCTGTACTCAAATCCTTTTGCTATGAATGCCAACATAGCATTTGCCTTTTTCACCTCCTGCTGTACCTGCATCACAAAACTTCCAAACAGGTCCACAGCAGATGCTATCTCATTGGCTCTTCAACCCTGGATCATCCAGACACCAAAGATGCAAACGTCAGGATGCTCTTTATCGATTACAGCTCGGCATTTAACACCATAATCCTCTCAAAATTAATCAGTAAACTCCAAGACCTGGGCCTCAATATCCCCTTGTGCATTTGGATCCTGGATTTCCTCCTATCACTGTTCAGAGATGGGCAAAAATATCTCCTCCACGATCTCCATCAGCACAGGAGCACCGTAGGGATGTGTGCTTAGCCCCCTGCTCCACATGCTTGACACTTATGACTGTGAGGCTAAGTACATCTCATAAACACTTGCTAATGATACCACTGTTGTGGGCTGCATCAAAGGGGGTGATGAATCAGCATACAGGAGGGAGATTGAAAACTCGGCTGTGTGGTGTAATAACAACAATCTCCCACTCAATGTCAGTTAGACCAAGGAACTGATTGTAGACTTCAGGAGAGGGAAACCAGAGGTCCATGAGCCAGTCCTCATCGGAGGATCAGAGGTGGAGAGGATCAATAACTTTAAATTCCTGGGTGTCACTATCACAGAGGACCTGTCCTGGACCCATCATATAAATATTATTGTGAAGGAAGCACCTCTACTTCCTCAGGAGTCTGCGGAGATTTGGCATGTCATCAAAAAACTGTGGCAAACTTCTATAGGTGTGTGGTGGGAAATGTGCTGACTGGGTGCATTATGGCCTGGTATGGGAACAGCACTGCCTTCGAGCAGAAAAACCTACAAAAGATGGTGGATTCAACCCAGTACCTCATGGGTAAAACCTTCCAACCATTGAGCACATCTACATGAAATGTTGCTGTAGAGAAGCAGCATTCATCACCAAAGATCTTCACCACCCAGACCGTGCTCTTTTCTCACTGTAGAGCCTCAGGGCTCGCACCACCAGGTTCAAGAAGAGTTACTACCCCTCAACCATCAGGCTCTTGAACAAAAGGGGATAGCTACACTCATTTAAGGACTCTGTAATATTACAATTTCATGCTCATTATTTATTGCTATTTATTTATATCAGCATTTACACAGTTTGTTTACAGTTTCTGATGTTTTCTGTTTACAGATCCTGTTTACGTGTAAACAGTGTGCCCGCGGGAAAAGAATCTCAGGGCTGTATGTGGTGACGTGTATATACTCTGATAATAAATTTTGCTTTGAACTTTGAACTTCAAATTGGTTAAATCAGCTTTTGAAGCAGATTGCATAAATTCATTACAAAGCCACTTTCTACAATAAAACTATCCAGTGACTTCTTTATCTTATGTATTTCATGATACTGGAACACCATGAAAAATCAAGACATTTATTTGAACATACAACTCAAGCTTGAGAAGTTAGAGCCAAGGTTATCACACAAAGTGGGATATTTTGCTGAGTACAGAGCGACGGTGGGAAACTTTGTCACATGGTGCGAGCAGAATCATCTGCAGCTTAATGTGAAAAAGACTAAGGAGCTGGTGGTGGACCTGAGGAGGGCTAAGGCACCGGTGACTCCTGTTTCCATCCAAGGGGTCAGTGTGGACAAGGTGGAGGATTACAAATACCTGGGGATACGAATTGACAATAAACTGGACTGGTCAAAGAACACTGAGGCTGTCTACAAGAAGGGTCAGAGCCATCTCTATTTCCTGAGGAGACTGAGGTCCTTTAACATCTGCCGGACGATGCTGAGGATGTTCTACGAGGCTGTGGTGGCCAGTGCTATCATGTTTGCTGTTGTGTGCTGGGGCAGCAGGCTGAGGGTAACAGACACCAACAGAATCAACAAACTCATTTGTAAGGCCAGTGATATTGTGGGGTTGGAACTGGACTCTCTGACGGTGGTGTCTGAAAAGAGGATGCTGTCCAAGTTGCATGCCATCTTGGACAATGACTCCCATCCTCTCCATAACGTACTGGTTAGGCACAGGAGTATATTCAGCCAGAGACTCATTCCATTGAGAAGTAACACTGAGCGTCATAGGAAGTCATTCCTACCTGTGGCCATCAAACTTTACAACTCCTCCCTAGGAGTGTCAGACACCCTGAGCCAATAGGCTGGTCCTGGCCTTATTTCCACTGGGCACGATTGACTTATTATTATTTAATTATTTATGGTTTTATATTTCTATATTTCTTCACTATTCTTGGTACGGCTCTAACGAAACCCAATTTCCCTTGGGATCAATAAAGTATGTCTGTCTGTCTGTTAAAAAGTGGTGCCTATTGGGACTTTCTCTTCAGTTCTCAGGTAGCAGGAGCCTGAAAGAGGCACCACCATGATTTGTTCACTGTGAATTGTTTGGATAATTTGGCAATTTGAAGTGCAAATAAAAATAAGTTGCTTTGAAGTGGATTGGCCTGAGAGGGAGCAGCCATAATTGGATTGGGCAGGGTTAGAGTAGGGATCCGAGGCTTTGGCAAGAAGAGGACAAAGCTAAGGTAACTTACCGGTTAAATTCTCCCTCTCTTAGAGCAGAGGGAATTGCAGTCAGGGCAGTCCTGTGCTCTTCTTACAGTCAGAGAAGACAGGGTGACCTCCAGTGTCCCTGATGACTACACCTATGCGAAGTGCATCTGGCTTCTTACAAACTACGTTAAGGAACTCGAGTGGGAGCTGGTCATTTGGGAGATGGAGGGTTTTACTGACAGGAGATGCGGGAAGGTTATTATTTTTAATGTTCAGGACGTAGGTTACTGGGTGAACATCAGGAGAGGGAAAGAGGATTGGTAGCCAGTGCGGGGTACCCCTCTATGATGTTCCCCTCAATAATGTGCATCATTCTGGGGGTTGGGGGATGACCTAGCAGAGAACGCCACAGCAGTCAGACCTCTGGCACTGAGTCTGGTTCTGTGGTTCAGAAGGGAAGTGGGGGAGAAGAGCAGAGCAGTAGTGATAGGGGATTCAATGGTAGCAATAGGGGGATGGAGAGGAGATTCTGTGGACGAGAACAAGACTCCCGGATGGCATGTTGCCTCGCAGGTCCCGGGGTCAGAGTCGTCTCTGATTGAGTCAATAGCATTCTTCAGGGTGGAAGGTGAATAGCCAGAGATCCTGGTCCACAGTGGTACCGATGACAGAGGCAGGGGGGCAGGCAAAATCCTGCAGAATGAGTTTGGGGAGGTAGGTGCAAAGTTAAAGGAGAGGACCTCCAACGTGATGAGCTACCGATATCTCAGATTAGTGAGGCCAGAAATCGAAAGATGATGGAATTTAACATGTGGCTAAGGAGATGGTGCGGGCGGGACTGCTTCAGACGTTTCCACCATTGGGCTCTCATCGAGAGAAGGCAGGAACTGTACAAACAGTTCAGGTTTGCACTTGAACTGGAAGAGGATCGACATCCTTGCAGGAAGATTTGCTAGTGCTGCTTGGGGTGTTTGAACTAGAGTGGCTGGTAGATGGGAACCAGGGTGGCAGGACTGCTTGTGGAGAAGGTAGACGTTAAGACTCTTGTAAAAGACCAGAATCAAAAGGTTGAGCATGGTGAGACTGATGACCCGAGTTGTACCTAATCCAATGATAAGTCAGGCAGATGAACTTAGAGCATGAACTTGTAGCCATTAGTGATATTTAGTTATGTGAGGGGCAGAACTGGCAGCTCAGTGTTTGAGGGTACTGTGTTATAGACATGATCTGGGGGTGACGTTTTAAAGGAGGAGGGGTGGCATTACTCATCATGGACATTGTCACTGCAGTGCTCAGAGAGGACACACTGGAGGGCTTGAGGAAGGAAGTGAGGAACAAGGAGAGGATGACTAGTTCATAAGTGAGTATCATAGACCTTCCAAAAGACAGCGGGATTTAGAGGAGCAGGTTATTGAGAGACAGCAGACAGTTGTAAAGGAAGTAAGGTTGTGATAATAGGTGATTTTAACTTTCCACATATTGACTAAAACTTCAGTATTGTAAAAGGCTGGATGGGACAGAGATTGCCAACTGTGTTCAGAAAAGTTTCCTCATAGAAATCCAAACCAGCAAGGGACTGTACCAGATCTCCTATAAGGGAAGGAGACAGGGCAGGTGACAGTGTGTGTGTGTAAGGGAGCACTTCGTATCTAGTGATCATAGTTCAGCGGAGTTTCAAAATCAGGAGAAGAATAGGACTGGTCCTTGGTTTGAGATTTTAAATTAGATATTTAAAATCTCTTATTAGATTCTTGATTAATCAGGGCATGAAGGGATACAGGGAGAAGGCCCGGAGATTGGGACTGAGAGGGAAAATGGATCAGTCATGATGAAATTGCGCAGCAGACTCGATGGGCCAAATGGCCTAATTCTTCTCCTATATCTTATGGTCTCATAATTTCTAATTTAATGGCACCAGGAGACTTCTGACAAGTGTAGACTGGGATAGGTTGTTTCCTGGCAAGTGGGAGGCCTTCAGAAGTGAAATATTGAGAACACAGAATTTGTAGTTGCTTTGAGAATAAAAGGCAAGGCCAACCGGTTTAGGGAAGATTGGTTTACGAGGGGTATTGAGGCCCTAACAGAAGAAGCAGGTGCATGGCAGGTTCAAGCGAGGTGCTTGAGAAGCAGAAGGAAAGCAAGAGAACGATTAAAAGAGAAATCAGGAGGGCTGAAAATGGACGTGAGGTTGCTCTGGCAAACAAGGTGAAAGAAAATCCAAAGGGCTTCTCAGATATATTAAGAGCACAAGATAACAAGAGACAGAATTAGTCGGTTTGAAGATCAGCGTGGACTACAGATGCATACTTAGTGGTCAGTACAGACATGGTGGGCTTGTCTCTGTGCTGTATGAAGATCTCTGGTGATCTGCGTAAGTATTCAAGGTGAGTGCGTCTGTGCTATAGGTGCGGGTGGGGGGGAAGAGGGCGCAAAACGCAAAACTAGTGCATGGAGTGGCAGAGTGCAGTGTAGGGAGAGGCCCTTTGGCCCATGATGTCTGTACTCTCCCATCTGTCTGCACAAAGTCAGAGTCAAACAACACAGACGCTCTTCCCACCTACCTGTGTTTGGCCTCTAAACCTCTCCTAACCAGGAATGTATCTGGATTTTAAACGTTGCTAATGTGTCCTGCTCAACCCCTATTTCTGGCAGATCATTCCACATACTCACCACCTTTTGCATGAAGAAACTGCCCAAAGTCCCTTTTAACTCTATGTCCTCTGATCTTAAACCTGCACCCTCTTGTTTTCAGTAACTCTCCCTGAGGAAAAGATGATGTGCTTTCACCTTATCTGTGCCCCTCATGATGTTATGCCAAAGTTTAAAGTAAATTTATTATCAAAGTAATGAGCATCACCATATTCAACCCTGAGATTCATTTCCTTGTGGGCATTCACAATAAGTACAAAAATCACAATAGAATCAATGAAATACTCAGCAGGACAAACGAACGACAGGAGTTAGCAAGATAAAAGTCCATGGTATTACAGGAAAGGTACTAGCATGGATAGAAGATTGACTGACCAGCAGGAGGCAAGGAGTGGGAATAAAGGGGGCCTTTTCTGGTTGGCTGCCAGACACTAATGGTGTGCCACAGGAGTCAATGTTAGGACTGCTGCCTATCGGGTTGTATGTCAGTGATTTGGATGAAGGAATTGATGGCTTTGTGGCCAAGTTTGCAGACGATATGGATAGGTGGAGGGGCAGGTAGTGTTGAGGAAGCAGGGAGTCTGCAGAAGGACTTAGATTGAGGGATTGGGCAAAGAAGTGGCATATGGAATATAATGTAGGGGAGTGCATGCACTTTGGCAGAAGGAATAAAGGCATAGACTACATTCTAAATGGAGCGAAAATTCAAAAATCGGAGATGGGAGGGGACTTGGGAGTCCTTGTGCAGGATCTCTTAAAGGTTAACTTGCAGGTTGAGCCTGTTCTCACTGGATTTTGGAAGAATTAGGGGAATCTCATTGCAACCTATCAAATATTGAAGGGTCTGGATAAAATGGATGTCAGATTATATTTCCTATAGTGAGGTCAGCAAAAACCAGAGGGCACAGCCTCAGAATAGAAGAACATTCATGCAGAGCAGAGATGGAGAAAAACGTCTTTAGCCAGAGGGTGGTGAATCTCTGGAATTCATTGCCACAGACGGCAGTGCAGACCAAGTCATTCTTTATGTTCAAGGTGGAGGTTGAAAGGTTCTTGATTAATCAGGGTGTCAAAGGTTGCAGGAAGAAGGCAGGAGAATGGGGTTGAGAGGGATAATGGATCAGCCAAGATGGAATGGTGGAGCAGACTTGACAGGCCGAATGGCCTAATTCTACTCCTATGTCTTATGATCTTTTTTGTAAGGTACACGACTGGAAGAAAATGTCTGTCTGGTTTGTGCTGACCAAGTCTTCTGTCTAATCCCACCTATCAGCACCTGGACCATAGCAGGACAAGTTATCCCATTAATTACCTTTTGTCTCACTGGATCCTCTCAGCTCCAGAGCTGAGCACAGCCTCAGTTGGAACATGGACTCAAGGGCTGAGGTGACAGTGACTGCCCTTGACATCAAGGATGGCATTAGGGAGTCCTGGTAAACCTGATGTCCGCGGGCATTGGGGGAGAGCCCTCCAGTTGATGGGAGTCACACTTCAGATATTGGGAGGTGGTCAGTCATCCAGTCCCAGGACATTACTGCAGGATGTCCTCAGGCCAGAGCCCTGGGCCCAACCACCTTTAGCCGCTTCATCAGTGACCCTCCTTTCACAGAATTTAGGGTTTCCACTAATGAACACACACTTCCTTGATGGTAGAAGCAGCCCATGTCTGTGCACAGCGAGACCCAGAACAACACTCAGACATGGGCTAGAAAGTGCAGACTGACTCTCAGGCACACAGGGCGGAGTCCAACCACCTGCACCATGTTCAAAAATTGGAAAAAAAAGACAGTAAAACAGAACTGAAAAAAAACAAGAGATTCTGGAAGCGATCGACGGTGTCCACAGAGAGAGAGAGAAGCAGGGTCAATGCCTGTGGTTGAAACCCTGTGGGAAGTGAATATAAATGTTAGTTTGAAGCTGCAGAGGAGGAGCGGAGGGATGGTGTGAACAGCAGGATTTCTCAGACTGGGTAATGCCAGGCTGCTGTGGCGGTACAAGGAAATCAGAACCTACAGATCTAGTTCCCCCCTCACAGATGCTGCCTGACCTGCTCTTTGTACTTACCTTTGACATTCAATGGCATTGTCATCATCTTGACCCTTGCCATCACCACTAAGCAGAAGCTCGTGGACCACCCTCATGGCTGCAAGGAAAGATGTTATTAAACTGCAGAGAGTGCAGAAAGGATTACCAGGAAGTTGCCTGGATGTGGGGACTGAGTTACGAGCCGAGGTCATTATTGCCTGTTATTTAGGAGAGTGAGAGATGACCTGAAAGTGGGAATAGAAAGAGTAAAAGTACACGATCTTTTCCCTTGGAATGGGGTGGGTGAAAGAAACAAGAGGGTACAGGCTTAAGATCAGAGGCAAGAGATTTACAATCAACATCAGGAGCATCATCTTCACACAAAGGGTAGCGTGTATTTGCAATGAGCTGCCAGAAATAGTGGCTGAGGGAGGCACATTAGTAACATTTAAAAGTCATCTAGGTACAGTGCCCATAAAAAGTATTCACCAACCCTTGGAAGTTTTCATGTTTTAATTTTTACAACATTGAATCACAGTGGATTTAATTTGGCACTGAAAATGTTCCCCTTTGTTCTTTACAAAACTGCTCAACCTCTGTCAGATTGCATGGGGATCATGAGTGAACAGCCCTTTTCAAGTCCAGCCACAAATTGTCAGTTGAATTGAGGTCTGGATTCTGACTTGGCCACTCCAGGACATCAGCTTTGTTGTTTTTAAGCCATTCCTGTGTAGTTTTAGCTTTATGTTTGGGGTCATTGTCTTGCTAGAAAACAAATCTCCCAAATTGCAGTTCTCTTGCAGACTGCATCAAAATTTCCATGTATTTTTGCTACATTCATTTTACCCTCTGCATTCACAAGCCTTCCAGGGCTGGCTACGGTGAAACATTCCCACAGCATGATGCAGCCACCACCGACCATGCTTCATGGTAGGAATAGTGTGTTTTTGATGACGAGTGGTGTTCGGCTTATGCCAAACAGCGTTCAGTTTGATGGCCCAAAAGCTCAATTTTGGTTTCATCAGACCCATAGAACCTTCTTCCAGCTGACTTCAGAGTCTCCCACATACCTGCTGACAAACTCCAGCCAAGATTCCATGGGAGTGTCTATCAACAGTGGCTTTTTCTCCTATAAAGTTGCAACTGTTGAAACACCCAGGCACAGTTGTTGTATATACAGTCTCTCCCAACTCAGCCACTGGAGCTTGTAACTCCTCCAGAGTTGTCATAGGTCTCTTGGTGTCCTCCCTCCATAGTCCCCTTCTTGTACGGTCATCCAGTTTTTTAGGACTGCCTGCTCTAGGGAGATTTACTACTGTGCCTTATTCTTTCTATTTCTTGATGATTGACTTAACTGTTCTCCGAGGGATATTCAGTGACTTGGACACTTCCTTACATCCATCTCCTGACTTGTACTTTTCAATAGTTTTTTTGCGGAGTCACTTGGAGTGCTATTTTGTCTTCATGGTGTAGTTCTTACCAGGATACTGACTCACCAGCAGTCAAACCTTCCAGATACAGGTGTATTTTTACTACAATCAACTGAAACACCAAGACTGCATACAGATCTCCATAAACAGATCTTTATTTAACTAATTATGTGACTTTTAAAACTAATTGGCTACACCAGTGATGATTTTATGTGTCATATGGGGTGAATACTTACGCAATCAATTATTTCATGTTTTATATTTGTAGTTAATTTAGATCACTTTGTAGAGATGTTTTCACTTTGACACAAAAGAGTCTTTTTCTGTTGATCAGTGTCAAAAAGAGCCAAATTAAATTCACTGTGATTCAATGCTGTAAAACAATAAAACATTAAAACTCCCGAGGGAGTGAATACGTTTAATAGGCACGATAAGTCCATGGGTGGGAGAGGTTTAGAAGGCTGTGGGCCAAGCATTGAGGAGATGGGAATAGCTTGCTGGGAAACACAATCTACACTTGCATGTTGGGCTGATGGACCTACTTCTTTGCTGTACGACAATGACTTAAAGTTCTGGGGATCCTGTGGTTGGTGACCCAACTCTTGACTCACCAAGGCCTTCCCATCCTCAGAAAGACGCCAGTCAAAGGTAATCTCTGCTTGCTTGGATGAATGTAGCTCCAACAGCTCTCTGAAACTTGGCATCATCCAGGACAAAGCAGCCCACCAGATAAATACCTCACCACCGACCTAAATTCCCATTCCCCTCACCCACTGGCGTACGTTGGCAAACTGTTAGATTGCCTGGCAGTTACTCGGCAAGAACACACCGTACAAACCACTGCCTCTACCACTGAGGAGAATAGAGGCAGCAGAGAACCACCATCCCCTGCAGCTTCCTCTCCAAGGACCATGACATCCTGACATCCATGGTCCTTCACAGTCACTGGTTCTTCACCGTCAAATCCCCAGCTCAACGGCGCTGTGCACAACAGGCACAGTTGGGATTCAGGGAGGAGGGCAGAGAGGGAACACAGAGACAAGGACAGCAGAGACATTTCAGTAATAAGACACTGTTAGCTTTTATTTTCTCCAGATCAACTGAGATGCAGTATCATCGCTTTTGCTTGTACACTGTCCAGTGAGACTCGAGCGATACCGGGGGCCCTCTGTCAATGCCAACTACTCACTGTCCAGCTTGCAAGGGGTGCATCATGGAGAAGGGTCACTTTCAGACAACAGGGAATTAAGTCAGACATCGGCTGGTCACGAGTTCAACGGAAGGGCCATGACATGGGTGGACCTTGCCAATCTAAACCCACTCCCAACAACACAGGATGGGGGGGAAAGCAGTCCAGGAATCCACAGAACAGCATAGGGAGCAGCAGTCAGAGCATGCCTGAGAGTGAGGCCGTATCTCCTGTGGAAACATTTGGCTGAGCCGTGGCCAGTGAGTCAGCCTCAGGGATTGTAGGAGGCACAAGGTATGGTGTGGAACCACAAGAGGGAGGGAGGAGCACAGGTCTAATAGAGGCCAGAGGACTCAAGATCAGGCACACAGCCCCTGGATCAGTCCCCACTGCCACCTACGATCATTATACAGAACAAAGGACCCTCCTACACCCGGGGTCAGTGTAGTGAGTACAGGGACCCTGGGGTCAAATCCACATGTATATCCAGGATCAGTAAATAAGGTCTCTGGCATTTTGGTCTCCAGCCACCACTCTCCTCTACACAGCCTTGCTCTGTAACTCCTTCCTGTGCACACCCTTCCTCTCCAATCCGCTGTGTTCCCTCCCCCTCCACCTCCCTCCTTTACACAGCCCTGCTCCTCTACACTCCCCTCTGACCCCTTCCATTGCTTTGCACCCCATGACTCCACTCCACCTTCCCCACACAGTGCTGTGCTCCCTCCCTTCCCGGCACACTGGCCCAAGCATGGCAGTGACATCTCAGCTGAACTCTGTCCCACCCAAGGGTGTCGGATTCTGCTGGCAAGATGCTTGGCGGCTCCCATACAGTGGTCTGGCTTCCAGCAGAGGTGCTGACCATCTCCTAACCTCTGGGACCTCGTACTGCCCCACGCCTGGGATTCTGCCGCACTGCCGCCAGTTGTCCATCCCATCCTCACTGCAGTGCAGTCTTGGCAAGCCTGTACAGCCCCCTGCCCTGCCCCACACATGCCCGCTACTCATTGCTGGCTCAGTAGAGTTTCATCCTGGGGTAGAGCCAGGGCTCTGGACTGCTGCTGCCCCAGTCATTCTTTGGGAGGACAGCGGGCAGTGGCAAATCACTCCATTCCAGGCAGTCAGACGGTGGGTAACACAAGGAGAGGGGCAGGGGCTCCACTCTGCACCTGAGTCCTTCTCCTGGAACCAGCTGGCATGCCTGTGCCCCATTCCAGTTCAGGTAAGCCCTGCCATGCGAGTCCATCGGTGGACCCTTGCTGGAGCCTTTCCCATCCCAGGAGCCAGTTCTGGGCGAGCCGTGGATTAGCCCGTAGCGGGTCTGAGCACTGTTCCCTGAGGCTGACGACTCCCAGACGCGGTGTGGACTTGCTTTGGCCGCTGCCCTGCCACACAGGAGTGAGGGTGGTGGCTCCAACACAGAGGCATGGAGCACTCCCTCTGGGCTTGGCTCTTGTGTGGTTTGCCAGGGGGGGACGCCAAGCCACTGGGGAGAGGAGGGCCGGTCTGCTCCAGCTTGAGGCCAAGCCCGACCCTTTGCCAGCGAGTGAGGCTGCAGTGGGAGGGGCGGCATCTCTCTTGTGCGCCTGCACTCTGGCAGAGGTCCTTTGTTTCTCACTGGGTGCCTCCCACCCGTGCTTCTGAAGATGGGGTCTTCATCCGCCTCCTTCCAGCTTCTGCCATGGCCAGTGGTCCCTAGCCCACACTCCAAGTGCCCCCAACTTCCCTGAGCCCTGGCCTTCTTCCCTGGATTTGGGCTCAGTGGGCTCCACCGACCCCTGCCTGGGGTATCCTGGTAAGCCTCCAGAATCCGTGCCAGCGAGCTGTTGGCTTTTGGCATCCGCTGGCGAGGGCTGCGGCTGGAGGATGGCAGTGCCCGTTTCTGAGCAGCCGATGTCTGGCCCAGGTCTGTTGTTTCCGGGCTGAGCTCCCATCTGGTGAAGGGGAAGTCCCTCCTCACAACAGGACTTCGGGGAATTCCTGGGGCAGCCTTGCTTCTCTGTAAACTGCCGGCGTTTCTCCATGGCCACAGCTGTTGGCGAGCAGAGGTGTTGAGGGCACGCTCCTCGTCTGCCTGGTTCCCTGCAAAGCTACCCACCTGCGGTCCAAGAAGAGAGGCAGTGGTGCAGATGACCTTCCGTGGGCTGAAGCCTGACTGCCCTGGAGTACCACTCAAAGATATCCCGAAGATCTTCCCTCCAGTAAAACAACTGCTGTCCAGCTTCGGGGACCAAAGGGGGCTCACCTGGTCAAAAACAACACTGCTCAGGCTGTGTACAGTTCAGAAAGGTGTGGTTAAGCTAATTTTAAACAGTAGAACCAGTCAGATCATTTGTCACTTTTGTGATTGGCAGGATGGCAAAGGATTGTTGAGTCATAGAGCTGTGGGGCATAGAGACAGGCCCTTTGGCCCACCACGTGTATGCCGACCATCATGCCTGCCTATACTAATCCCACTTGCCCACATTAACTCCACATCAATGTATACCCGGCTCATTCAGGTACCCGTCCAGCTGCCAATGAAATGCTGTCTGCACCACCTCCTTTGGAAGCCCATTCCAGATGCCAACCACTCTGTGAAAAATGTACCCAACAGATCCTTTAACACCAACTACAGTATTGTGACCGGAACTGCATATAATACTTCAGGAGAACTCTCACTGAAGCATTGTACAGCTGTAACAAGACTCCCAACTCTTGTCCTCATGGCCCTGCCCTATGTGCCAAATGTACTACCCTGTCTGCCTCTGTTACCACTTCAGGGAACTACATACTTGTACCTTGAGATCTCTTTATTCTAGAACACTCCCCACTGCCCTCTATTTACCATGCAAGTCCTGTCCTGGTTTATCTTTCCAACTGCATCACTTCACAAGTGACCAATTTAAATTTCACCAACTATTCCTTGACTCTTTTTCTCAGTTTAATCAAATCCTTTTATAGGCTTAGACAGCTTCTTCACTGCTCACCACACCACAAAATCTGGTGTCATCTATAGAATCATGTCACCCACATTCTCATCCAAATCACTAATATATACGACAAACAGTGGACCCAGTACAATCCCCTGTGGCACGTTACTGGTCACAGGCCTGTAGTCTGAAAATCAAGGCACTATCACCACAGACCTCCATCTCCTTTCACCAAGCCAATTAAGTATTCAACTGGATTCTACGTGATGTCACCTTTGAACCAGGCTACTATATGGGACTTTGTCAAAGGCCTTGTTAAAGTCTGTATAGGCGACAGCTACCATCCTTCCCTCTTCAATCCTCATCATCACCTTCAAAAAACCCAATCAGATCTGTGAGACTCAATTTCCCATGCACAAAGCCACGCTGACCGTCTCTAATGAGTCCTTGCTTTTACAAATGTTGGTAGATCTTGTCCCTCAGAACTCCCTCCTGAAACTTTCCCACCACTGATGTCTGGCTCACTGGCCCACAGTTCCCTGGCTTATCCTTGCAGCCTTTTTTCAATAAAGGCACAGTACCTCACCCATAGCTGAAAAAGATACATTTCTTCCAGGACCCCAGCAATTTCTTCCCTTTGTTCCCTCAACATCCATGGATACACTTGATCAGGCCCCAGGAATTTATCCACAAATATTTCAGGATATCACTGTTCTCTTTCCTGAATTCCCCAGCTCGCATGACCTTCTCCACAGTAAATAGAAACGTGAAGCATTCATCTCAAATCTTGCCCGTCTCCAATGGCTCCACACATAGACAATCACACTGATCCTTAATGGACAATAGACAATAGGTGCAGAAATAGACCATTCGGCCCTTCGAGCCTGCAACGCCATTCTGAGATCATGGCTGATCATCTACTATCAATACTTGGTTCCTGCCTTGTCCCCATATCCCTTGATTCCCCTATCCATAAGATACCTATCTAGCTCCTTCTTGAAAGCATCCAGAGAATTGGCCTCCACTACCTTCCGAGGCAGTGCATTCCACACCCCCACAACTCTCTGGGAGAAGAAGTTTTTCCTTAACTCTGTCCTAAATGACCTACCCCTTATTCTCAAACCACGCCCTCTGGTACTGGACTCTCCCAGCATCTGGAACATATTTCCTGCCTCTATCTTGTCCAATCCCTTAATAATCTTATATGTTGCAATCAGATCCCCTCTCAATCTCCTTAATTCCAGCGTGCACAAGCCCAGTCTCTTTAACCTCTCTGCGTAAGACAGTCCGGACATCCCAGGAATTAACCTCGTGAATCTATGTTGCACTTCCTCTATAGCCAGGATGTCCTTCCTTAACCCTGGAGACCAAATCTGTACACAATACTCCAGGTGTGGTTTCAGCAAGGCCCTGTACAAATGCAAAAGGATTTCCTTGCTCTTGTAATCAATTCCCTTTGTAATAAAGGCCAACATTCCATTAGCCTTCTTCACTGCCTGCTGCACTTGCTCATTCACCTTCAGTAACTGATGAACAAGGACTCCTAGATCTCTTTGTATTTCTCCCTTACCTAACTCTACACTGTTCAGATAATAATCTGCCTTCCTGTTCTTACTCCCAAAGTGGATAACCTCACACTTATTCACATTAAACGTCATCTGCCAATGGGACCCATTGTCTCCTTAGATACCCTTTAAAAAAAATATTTATTGACATACAGCATGGAATAGGCCTTTCTGGCCCTTTGAACCATGCTGCCCAATAACCCTCCTATTTTAAACCTAGTCTAATCCAGGACAATTTACAAGAACCAATTAACTGACCAACCAGTACGCCTTTAGACTGTGGGAGGAAAATGGAGCACCCAGAGGAAACCCACACGATCACAGAGAGAATGTACAAACTCCTTATAGGCAGCTATGGGAACTGAACCTGGGTTGCTGGAATGTAAAGCTTTGCACTCACCACTACCGTATGTAGTGGTTATATGTCACAGGATTCTCCTTTATCTGCGAAGGATACCTCATTTTCCCTTTTTGCCCTCCTTAATTTCCTTAAGTGTGCTCTTACATCCCTTAAACTCAAGGGACTTGCTTGATCCCAGCTACTGATAACTCCCATAAGCCTCCTTCTGATTTCCTGTCCAAAGCCTCAATATCCCTCAGCCAGGGTTCCTAATCCACCAGCCTTGCTCTTCACTCTAACAGGAACATGTTGGCTCTGAACTCTTCCTATCTTACTTGTAACATCCTCCAATAGTCAAGCAACCCTTTACCTGCTAATAGAGATTAGCATGCAGGTACAGTGAATAATCAGGAAGGGTTATGGCTTTTATTTTGTTTAGAGAGGCAGTGTGGAACAGGCCAATGAGCCACACCACCCAACAACCCACTATTAACCCTAGCCTCATCACAGGATAATTTATAATGACCAAACAACGTACTAACCAGGATGTCTTTGGAATGTGAGAGGAAACCAGAGCACCTGGAGGAAATCCACACACTCATGGGGACGACATACAAACTCTCATGGACAGTGGCGGAATTGAACTCTGAGCTCCGACACCGCGAGCTGTAATGGTGGCACGCTAACCACTGCATTACTGCAGTGCCCCATTATTGTAAGAGTTTTGGAGCATGGAACTTTGGATCAGCTTTTCAGGCATACAGTGTTGTTCTCTGTTTAAGGAGAAATATATTGGCATTGGAGGCAGTGCAGAGAAGTTTCACTGGGTCAATTCCTGGGTTGGAGGGGTTGACATACTAAGAAAGGTTGAGTGGCTTGGGACTATTATCAATGGAGTTTAGAAAGAGGAGGTGAACTGTGTACACTTTTAGTCACCCTGTTAGAGAAAAGACTTCATTGAGCTTGGAAGAATGCAAAGAAGGTTTACGAGAATGTTGCCAAGATTCGAGGGCCAGAGTTACAGGGAGAGCTTGGTCAGCTGAGGACTTTATTCCTTGGAATGCACAAGATAGAGGGGTGAGTTTACAGAGTTGTGTAAAATCATGAAGGTCAGAGATAGGGTAAATGCACACAGTTTTTTTCCCCCAAGGGGAATGAAGTCAATAACCAGAGGGTTCAGGTTTAAGGTGAGAGGGGAAAGATTTAACCTGGATCCGAGGAGCTACTTTTCATGAATTGGGTGGCAGGTGCCCTAGGAAATGGTTGAAGTGGGTAAAATAATAATATTTACAGGATATTTGAACAGGAACATGGAGAGGAATGATTCAGAGGCATATGGGCCAAATGTGGGCAAGTGTGATGAGTTTAGATGGGCATCTTGGTCGGTTGGATGAGTTAGGCCAAAGGGCTTGATTCTGCATTGTGCTACTCTATAACTATGGCCAATTTAAACTACGCTCCGGGGGGGGGGGGGGGGGCGTCAAGGGAGTGAAAGGGTTGTTGAGGCCATGGATGATGGAACAGACTCGAGGGGCTGTGGTTTCTTATGTTCTAATGTCTACTTGCTCTACAAGGAAGGATTAGTTTACCACAGTTGAATGTGTGCTGGAAAGAGGTCCACAAACCGAACCATCATTCTGAATCAAGAATGAATCTTCAATCCGTTGATCTTTTGGGGATAAGGATTTGTTCACAATGGTGCTTTCATCAAGTGGGCTGCAGCTGGATCTGGGTGGTCTGCTCGTCCCTGCATAAATTCAGAAGCTGTAGTCAGTCACCTAGCGACATTAAGAGCACAGCCTCAAGGGCACAAACCCTCAGGATGTCCTACAGTACAGATGAAAATCGTGTGGTGTTTGGCTCTTTGGCCAATTAGCTCTCCCCTCTTCCACCTACCTCACTGCTCGCATTTGCTTCAATTTAATAACTCATTAAGCACTCCTTTAGAAAGTTGTGGTTGCACTGACCTGAGGGGTAACATTTTCATGCAGAGGGCATGAATGAGGAAGTAGATAAGGCAGGTACATTTGCATTATTTAAGAAGCACCTGAATGGGCAGGGCTTGGAAGGATATCAGCCAAAACCTGGAAATTGGGTCTAGCTGGGTGGGCGTTGTGGTTAGCATGGACTGGTTGGGCTGAAGGACCTGTATTGCTTTATGACTCATTTCCATTAATCATTCTTTTCCAGATCATAACTAAAATATATTTTCAGTCAGAGTCATATGAGGCCAAGTCATTGGGTGTACTTAAGGTAGAGATAGATAGGTTCTTGATTAGCCGGGCCATCAAAGGGTATGGGGAGAAGGCAGGGGAGTTGGGATGAGTGGAAGAATTGGATCAGCTCATGATTGAATGGCAGAGCAGACTCAATGGGCTGAATGGCCTACTTCTGTTCCTATATCTTATGGTCTTTTATAACATGGAAACAGGCTCTTCAGCCCAATTTATCCATGCGCTCACTGGAAAGAGTCACATTTCCAGTACTTCATGTTCCAAATTTCCAGCATCTGCAATTATTTTGATCTTCAAGTTGTTGGAGAGCTTGGATGAAGTGAGAGGGCAATGGAAATAATACATTTGAAATATCAGGTATGTTTTGATTTTCAAACTAAATTTGTGCTCGATCTGCAATGTAATGTACTTCAGGCTAAGAGCACTATCATTAAGAGCTGAGGTAGACAGAAACCTCTTTATAAAAAGAGCTGCAGTTCCTCTCCCTCCATTCTCTGCACACTAATATACCTTTCTAAGAGCCTCCAAAATCCCTCTGTCATATCTGCCTCCACTACCACCCCTTGTAGTACATTCCAGGCACCCACTATTTTCTGTGTAAAAAAGACTTGCTCTGTACATCTCACCATCTTACCTTCAATATATACTCTAGTGTCAGACATTTTGACCCTGGGATAGAAAGATACCAACTGTCCACTCCAACTATGCCTGTCATAATCAGATCTCTCCCCTCAACTCCTGCCGTTCCAGAGAAAACAGCTCTTTAATCCAGGCAGCATCCTGGTAAACTGCTTCTGTACCCTCTCCAATGCCTCAACATCCTCTCATAAGCGAGTGACCAGGACTGAATGCAAAACTCCAGAGGGGGCTGAACCAGAGTTTTATAAAGCCTCAACATAACTTTCTGGTTCTTGAACTCAATGCCTTAGCTAATAAAGATAAGCATGTATACCGTCTTATCAGCCACTTTCAGGGAGCTGTGGACATGGGTCCCAAGATCCCTCTGTACACCAAAATTGTTTAGGCCTTGCCGTTAACAATGTACTGTTGATCTCCCACATTGCAATACCACACATTTGGCAGGTTAAACAACTTCTATTTTTTCTGCCCATATCTACTGTGTTCTATATCCCACTGTATCATTTAGCAATTTTATACATTATCCACAATGTCAGCAATCTTTGTATCATTTCCCCCATCCACACCATTTATATAAGTTGCAAAACAACAAGAGTCCCAATACGGCTCCCTATGTAACACCATTTGTCACAGAACTCCAGCCAGAATAAGTCCCATTGTCTTCTCTGGCAAGCCAATTCAGAATCCAAATTGCCATGTCACTCTGATTCACTTCAGTCTTAATCTCCTGGATTAAGGACTTTGTCAAATGCCTTACCAATTTCCATGCAGATAACATTCACATTCTACCCTCAACAATGACCTTTGTCACCTCACAATCAGCAACAGGTTTATTATATTTTGTAAAGTTTGTTGTTTTGTGGCAAGGCGTAACAATTACAAACTAATACACAGTGCAAAAGGGGAATAACGAGGTAGTATTCATGGGTTCATGGATCATTCAGCAATCTGTTCCTAAAACATTCAGTGTGGGACTTCAGGCTTCTGTATCTCCCCCCGATGGTAGTGATGAGAAGAGGGCATGTCTCAGATGGTGAAGGTCCTTAATGATGGACAATGGGGAGGGAGGGTTGTACCCACGATGGAGCTGGCTGAGCAATCTACTGTACAATCCTCTGCAGACTCGTGCGATCGTGGGCATCAGAATCCGGCAGTGATGCAACTAGTCAGTATATTCTCCACCACACATCTGTGCAAATTTGCTGGAGTCTTTGGTGACAAATCTCCCCAAACTCCTAATGAAGTGGAATTGAATCAATGTGCTGGGCTCAAGCTAGACCTGAGATGTCACCACCCAGGAATCTGAAGCTGTTTGCCCATTCCACTGCTGACCCTCAATGAGGACTTGTGTGTGTTCTCCTGACTTCCCCTTCTTGAAGTCCGTAATTAATTCCTTGCTCTTGTTGACAATGAGTGAAGGAATATGGACATTGTGTAGGCAGGAGAGATTAATTTAATTAGTTTGACACAACACTGTGGTCTGAAGGTCTTGTTCCTATGCTGTACGTTTCCATGTTCTTTCTGTTCTACCAGTTATACCCTCAAAAAAAAAACTGCTTTTACATCCTTCATCATGAAGCCTAGCATTTTCGTGGCTGTCCATGCCCTGAACTCAGTGGGACTGGGATATTTTTGTCGTAATAGGAACATGGCCAAAGGAGGGGAAGGACTGAATGCTAGAGAGTACAGGTACTATACACAGGACAGAGGGGAAGGAAAGAGGAGGGTGAGGTGCATTTTAGATTAAGGGGAACATCAGGATAGGAGTGAGAGATGAAATCACTGGAGGATAATCCAATGAGGCTTTATGGTTGAAGCTGAGAAATAAGGAGGGAATCATTGGGGTTATACTTTTGGCCTCCAAGTAGTCAACAGGAATTAGAGGAACACGTGTGCAGGGAGATTGTGATTTGTAAGAATAAGATGATTTTCATAATAAGGAAGTTTAACTTTCCTAACATAGCCCAGAACTGCCATATTGTTAGGGGCTTAGATGGGATGGAATTTGTCAAATGCATTCAGGACAGTTTCCTCAGGCAATACATAGAGCATACAGCACTTTTCAGGCCCTGACATTGTGCCAGCATTTTAATCTAACCATTCCTTTGGACACAGGCCTCTATTCCTCTTTCATCCATGTGCCTATCCAATGACCCTAATGTATCTGCCTTGACCACTACCTCTGGCACCACATTTTACACACCTCCACTCCCAAAAAAAATCTACTTCTGACTTCCCACCTATACTTTCCTCCAAACACCTTAAAATTATGCCCCCTTGTATTAGCAAATTCTGTGCTAGGAAAAGTCTCTATCTATGCCTCTTATCATCTTGTACACTTCTATCAAGGCACCTTTCATCCTCCTTCTCTCCAAATAGAAAAGTGAAAAGCCCCAGCTTGCTCAACCTATCCTCATAAGACATCCTGGTAAATCTCCTCTGCACCCTCTCGAAAGCTTCCACATCCATATTTTACTTCTGGGGCACCAATTAAGGTGACTTGAAGTGGCAGCTTGTTGGAATATCACATATTCCCCTTTCAGCCTGCTAAGGCTGAGAACCACAACTGCATCTGAGGTCTGTATAGTTGGTAATGATGCTTTAATGTGATTAAACAATTGATCGCTGTTTAAGACCAACTGAAAGAGATCTGACTGTGGTCAGTGAACTGATCCCTTAAAACGTTGGCGGAAATTAGGTCATTGCAGTGGGCTAATTGTTCATTTAAAAAACAAGATTTTTGACTCCCAATACGGACTAGCTTGCCAGCAAATGTAGAGTGTCTAGTAGATAAAACTGAAGATCTCAGAGCTAGGAAACTGTATCAGATGGAACTGAATCACTTGGACAATACAAATACCTATGTCAGGATGCTATTAATTGACTATAGCTCCGTGTTTAACACCATCATTCCCACAGTTCTGATAATAAAGATACAGAACCCGGGCCTCTATACCTTCCTCTGTAACTGGATCCATGACTTCTTAACCAGAAGACCACAGTCCGTACTGATTAGTAATAACATCTCCACCTCACTGACAGTTAACACTGGCACACCTCAAGGATGGAGGTCTCACTAAGAGGATGGTGATGAAACACATCAATTCCTGCCAGAGAAGTGATTTGGATTCCAATTTGCCTCCCATCACAACAGGTCAAAAGCAGATGCAGTTTCACTCAATCCTGGAACATCTGGAGAGCAAAGGTGCATACATCAGGATGCTCTTCATTGACTACAGCTCGGCATAATATTATCACTCCCCCGAAACTAATTAAAAGATTTAAGTCCTAGGCCTCAATACCTTCCTGTACAACTGGATCCTCGATTTCCTCACTTGCAGATCCTACAAAGTCCATCAGCACAGTGCACCACAAGGCTGTGTGCATGGCCCCCTGCCCTACATGACTGTGAGACTTAAGCACAGCTTCAATGCCATATTACTGATGACACCACTGTCATAGGTCAAATCAAAAGTGGTGACGAATTAGCATGTAGAAAGGGAGATTGAAATCTGGCAGAGTGTTACCACAACAACAACCTCTCACTCAATGTCAGCAAGACAAAGGAGCTGATTACTGACTTCAGGAGGAGGCAACTGGAGGATCATGAGCCAGTCTTCATCGGGGTATCAGAGGTGGAGCCGGTCAGCAACTTTAAATTCCTCGGTGTTATTATTTCAGAGGATCTGCCCTGAGTCCAGTACATAAGTGCAATTACGAAGAAAGCACTACAGCACCTCCTCTTTCTTAGAAGTTTGCAAAGATTCAGCATAACATCTAAAACCTTGACAAACTTCTATAGGTGTGTGGCGGAGAGTTGCATCATGGCCTGGTATGGGAACACCAATGCCCTTGAATGAGAAAGTCTACAAAAAGTAGTGGATACAGCCCAGTTCATCACAGGTAAAACCCTCCCCATCATTGAGCCCATCTACATGGAGCAAAGTTGCAGGAAAGCATCATCCATCATCAAGGTCTCTCACCATCCAGGCCATGCTCTTTTCTTACTGTTGCCATCAGCAATATGGTACAGGAGCCCCAGGACTCACACCACTAGGTTCAGGAACAGTTATTACCCCTCAACCATCAGGCTCTTGAACCAAAGAGGCAACTTCAGTCAGCTTCACCTGCCCCATCATTAAAATGTTCCCACACCTATAGACTCACATTTGAGGCCTCTTCATCTCATGTTCTCAATATTCATTGCTTATTTTTATTATTATTATTATTATTATCTTTTTTCTTTCTTTTGTATTTGCTCAGTCTGTTGTCTTTTGCACGTTCGTTGTTTGTCCTGTTGTGTGTTGTCTTTCATTGATTCTATTGCGTTTTTTGTACCTACTGTGAATGCCCACAAGAAAATGAATCTCCATGTTGTATAAGATGACACGTATATACTTAGATAATAAATCTCTGCCTGAAGTGTCCACTGTTGATTCACTTCCATTTCGATAGATGCTGCCTGACCTGCTGAGATTCTCCAGCATTTTGTATGTGTTGCTATTATGACTTTGAAGTAATTATCCCCAAATTACTTCACACTGTCTGTCAAATGCATTAAGTCCCATGCCAGGACATCAGGTCCATCAGTTCCCTCCCTGGTTAGAAGAACATTCTTTGCTCCCACATCCAAGTGGGACTGAAAAGACGTTGCTAGAACATGTGGACGCTCCAGGAACCTAGGATACATCCCATTCCCCCCCCTTGACCAATAGCAACTTATGCAATCATCCATACCATTACTTCCCCTCCTCCATGACATTAACTTACTCCTCTGCATTTACAAGACATCTACCACTAGACTCCTGGAGATTTTCTTATTCATCCCTCATTCCCATTCTTCCAGTTCCTGAGCCACATTTATGGGTCTGCCCCAGGTGTTCTCACTTTGGAAAGCCTCCACTGCTCTTTACTGTTTTCCCAGATACTTACTTATCCTCATTCTGTGCTTGGGAACTGCCACCAGGAAGACCGACTGAGGGACTGGGTAGTAAATGGAGTCACACATTTCCTTCTGCCATTTATCCATTTACCTTCCCCTCATCCACTCCTCTGCAGATTCTCTCACCTGTCGCAGGAGCAGCAGCTGATTCTTGCTTTGTCAAGAGCGCTGGGAGCCAGGGACCTATCTTCTTTCCATGCCGTTCTATCAGAATGTTCACGAGCTCTTGTTGCGTGCTGCGCACCAGGTTTTGTCCTGGAAACACCTGGTGGGTGTTTAAGGTTTTGATGAGTTTGTTAGCTAGTTCAGTGGTGGGGACTACCCACTCTTTGAGGCCACGGTGACATTGGGATTTGCTCTCCGTGGCCTGGGTGGGAGAAGCTAAAATGGTGTGAGCATCCTCCACGACAGGCTGTAGTTTGGGTGTTAAGGAGTGTGCCTGCTGGACAGGAACTACTGCCTCTTTTGGAGCTGGGGTACAGCTCGTGACCTCCATTGCCTCCTCTGCCAATTTAGTAGTGGTGGACTCCTTGGCGATGGCTGGACTACAGTCTTTTGTCTGCTCCCTGTCCAAAAGCCTCTCAATATTGATAGATTTGACCTCCTTATTGAATATCCCCAGGTGATGGGTGAGTCTGCTTTGTGTAATAATCCAGCTGGGGTTTGGAGATGGTTTAGGAATGGAGGTCTCAGCTGCCCAAGAGCTGATGACACATTGACAGTGACACTTCTCGGCTGGAGGCATGTCCTGAAATGGGCGGCTTGCTTTGCATTTAAACAGCTTTTCAACAACCGCTTTGCCGAATTTTGCACGATTCAGCTCCCTCCTGGTCTTTCTGCGCTTAATTTTAATAACTGTCTTATGAGCTTCAGCTGTCTTCAGGGTGTCCTTTGTGACTTGTGAGTTCATGGCTGTGGGGAGGGGACAATTCCTTTCCTTTGGTCCACCCTGTACAGTCTGGAAGTAGCTGAGAATCCTCGTTCTGCTCCTCTTCAACTTACACTGGTGACTCATGATCACCATCGCTGTCTCATCACCTGAAATAACATATTTATAGTAAGTAGCAGAGTATAATGACTTATAGGAACAGGCTATCAGACCCACCCTGACAACTTCATGAAGCTGTTCAGCTCATTAGAAGCACAGGAGTAGACCCTTCAGCCTACAATGTCTGTTAGACATCACAGTCAAGTTTATTGTCACGCACAAGGACAGGTGATGACAGTGCAATGAAAAACTTACCTGTTGCAGCATCGCAGACACATGGCACCCCAACATTCACACGGTGTCCAAACAGTCACGCGGTGTCCAAACAGTCATGCGGCGTCCAAACATTCACGCGGTGTCCAAACAGTCACGCGGCGTCCAAACAGTCACGCGGCGTCCAAACAGTCACGCGGCGTCCAAACAGTCACGCGGCGTCCATTCACGCGGTGTCCAAACAGTCACGCGGTGTCCAAACATTCACGCGGTGTCCAAACAGTCATGCGGCGTCCAAACATTCACACGGTGTCCAAACAGTCACGCGGTGTCCAAACAGTCATGCGGCGTCCAAACAGTCACGCGGTGTCCAAACAGTCACGCGGCATCCAAACATTCACGCGGTGTCCAAACAGTCACGCGGTGTCCAAACATTCACACGGTGTCCAAACAGTCATGCGGCGTCCAAACATTCACACGGTGTCCAAACAGTCACGCGGCGTCCAAACATTCACGCGGTGTCCAAACAGTCATGCGGCGTCCAAACATTCACACGGTGTCCAAACATTAACAAGAGAAACAAAGAAGTTAAATTTAAATCTTAACACAATTTTTTCAAGACAGAACATACTTTGTAATTAGCACAAAAAAGAGTTATTTTAGTGCAAGGTGATCAGTGTTGCTGAACTCTAGTGATTAGGGTTTTGCTGGTTGGTTCAAATACTGTACAGAACACAGAACAATACAGTACAGTACAGTACAGCACAGGAACAGCCACAATGTTCTGCCAAACCCAATAAATTAGTGATCAATGGCCAACTAAACTAATCCCTTGCACCTATGCATGTCCATCTCCATCCATTTTCCACACACGTATAGTTAAAGGTAGGTAGCTATTCCGCAACCTGATGGTGGGGACTTCAGTACATCCTGCCCGATGGGAGCTGAGGAAAGATGGTGGGAATCTTTGATAACGGAAATTGCCTTCTTGAGGTGGTGCAACCTGTAGATACTGCGGATGGTGGGGAGAGATGTGCCTGTCATGTGTAGTGCAGAGTCAAAAACTCTCTGCAGTTTCTGCTTGCACATTTGAATTGCCACTGCACGATGCACCCAGATATAACACTCGCAACAATACATCTGTGGAAGTTTGTCAGTGTTTGGTGACAAGTCAAACATTCTTAACCTGCAGAAAAAGTAAAGACACTGGTAAGCCTCCTTGTGGTTGCAGCTACAGTGCCTATAAAAAGTATTCACCCCTTTGAAGCTTTCATGTTTATAACATTGAATCACAGTGGATTTAATTTGGCTCTTTTGACACTGTTCAACAGAAAAAGACTCTCCATGTCAAAGTGAAAACAAATTTCTACAAATTGGTCAAAATTTATTACAATTATTAAACAGAAAATGATTGATTGCACAATCACTCACCCCCTTCAAGTCAGTATTTAGTAGATGCACCTTTGGCAGCAATTACAGTCTTGAGTCTGGGTAGATAGGTCTCTATCAGCTTTGCACATCTGGACACTGCAATTTTTCCCCATTCTTCTTTACAAAACCGCTCAAGCTCTGTCAGATTGACATAGGGATTGTGAGTGAACAGCCATTTTCAAATCCAGCCACAGATTGGATTGAAGTCTGGACTCTGACTTGGCCACTCCCAGACATTAACTTAGTTGCTTTTAAACCATTCCTGCCTAGCTTTGTCTTTATGCCTGCGGTCATTGACTTGCTGGAAAACAAGAATGGCTTGTTTTTCAAAACTGCAGTTCTCTTGCAGACTGCATCAGGATTCCCCAGTATTTTGCTACATTCATTTTACCCTCTACCTTCACAAGCCTTCCAGGGCCTGCTGCAATGAATCATCCCCACAGCATGATGCAGCCGCCACAATGGTAGGGATGGTGTGTTTTTCATGATGTGTTTGGCTTAGACCAAACATAGCGTTTAGTCTGATGGCCAAAAAGCTCAATTTTAGTTTCATATGACCGTAGAACCTTCTTCCAGCTGACTTCAGAGTCTCCCACATGCCTCTGGCAAACTCTAGTTGAGATTTCTGAGTGTTTTTCAAGTGGCTTTCTCTTTGCCACTCTCCCATAAAGCTGCGACTAGTGAAGCACCCGAGCAACAGTTGTATGCACAGTCTGTCCCATCTCAACCACTGAAGCTTGCAACTCCTCCAGAGATGTCATGGGTCTCTTGTGGCCTCCCTCACTAGTCCCCTTCTTGCACAGTCACTCAGTTTTTGAGGATGGCCTGCTCTAGGTAGATTTACAGCTGTGCCATATTCTTTCCATTTCTTGATGACTGATTTAACTGTACTCTAAGGGAATTTGGTGACTTGAAATATTTTTTCTTGTATCTATCTCGGGACTTGTGCTTTTCAACAAATTTTTTTTGCAGAGTTGCTTGGAGTGTTCTTTTGTCTTCATGGTGTAGTTTTTGCCAGGATACTGACTCACCAGTAGTTGGACCTTCCAGATACAGGTCTATTTTTACTACAACCCTAACTACACACTGGTGATCTCCATTTAACTAATTATGTGACTTCTAAAACCAATTGGCTGCACCAGTGATGATTTGGTGCGTCATATTAAAGGGGGTGAATACTTATGCAGTTAATGATTTTGTATTTTATTTTTGTAATTAATTTAGATCACTTTGCAGAGATGTTTTCACTTTGATAGAAATCAGTCTTTTTCTGTTGAGCAGTGTCAAAAAAGCCAAATTAAATCCAATGCGCTTCAATGTTGTAAAATAATAAAACCTGAAATCTTCCAAAGGGGGTGAATACTTTTTATAAGCACTGTATGTGTTGGGCCCAGGACAGGTTGTGTGATATGTTAGCACCCAGGAATTTAAAGCTGCTGACTTTCTAATATCATGTCATATTAAACAAAATATTCTCTGTCTCTACATGATCCATATCTAGCCATTCCCTGAACATACATGTGTCTATCTGAAAGCCTTTTGAAGTGTCTCTATTGTATCTGCTTCCACCATCACCTCTTTTGGCAGCTCATTCCAGGCACCCATCTCTCTGTGTAAAAAAAACCTGTTGCACACATCCCCTTTAAACCATAAACCATAGAACATTACAGCACAGAAACAGGCCTTTTGGCCCTTCTTGGCTGTGCCAAACCATTTTTCTGCCTAGTCCCGCTGACCTGCACCTGGGCCATATCCCTCCATACACCTCTCATCCATGTACCTGTCCAAGCTTTTCTTAAATGTCAAAAGTAAGCCCGCATTCACCACTTCATCTGGCAGCTCATTTCACACTCCCACCACTCTCTGTGTGAAGAAGCCCCCCCCCTAATGTTCCCTTTAAACTTTTCTCCCTTCACCCTTAACCCATGATCTCTGGTTTTTTTCTCCCCTGGCCTCAGTGGAAAAAGCCTGCTTGCATTCACTCTATCTATACCCATCATAATTTTATACACCTCTATCAAATCACCCCTCATTCTTTTACGCTCCAGGGAATAAAGTCCTAACCTATTCAACCTTTCTCTGTAACTCATTTTCTCAAGTTCCGGCAACATCCTTGTAAACCTTCTCTGCACTCTTTCAACCTTATTAATATTCTTCCTATAATTAGGTGACCAAAATTGCACACAATACTCCAAATTCGGTCCTACCAATGTCTTATACAACCTCACCATTACATTCCAACTCTTATACTCAATACTTTGATTTATAAAGGCCAATGTACCAAAAGCTCTCTTTACAACCCTATCTACTTGTGACGCCACTTTTAGGGGAATTATGTATCTGCATTCCTCGGTGTCCTACCATTTACCTTGTATGTTCTACCTTGGTTTGACTTTCCGTAGTGCAATACATCACACTTGTCTGCATTAAACTCCATCTGCCATTTTTCTGCTCATTCCTCCAACTGGTCCAAATCCCTCTGCAAGCTTTGAAAACCTTCCTCACTGTCCACTACACCTCCAATCTTTCTATCATCAGCAAATTTGCCACATTATCATCCAGATCATTGATATAGATGACAAATAACAATGGACCCAGCTCTGATCCCTGTGGCACACCACTAGTCACAGGCCTCCACTCAGAGTAGCAATCCTCCACTCCCACTCTCTGGCTTCTTCCATTGAGCCAATGCCTAATCCAATTTACTACCTCTCCTTGTGTACCTAGCGACTGAATCTTCCTAACTAACATCCCCAGCAGGACCTTGTCAAAGGCCTTACTGAAGTCTATGTATACAACATCCACTGCCTTCCCTTCATCCACTTTCCTGTTAACTTGCTCGAAAAACTCTAATAGATTGGTTAAACCTTCATCTTGAATGCACATTGTCTAGTATTTGAGATTTCAACCCTGGGGGAAAAAAACTCTGACCATGTACCCTATCTATGCCTCTCATAATTTTACATACATCTATTGGTTCTTCCCCCAGCCTCCACTGCTTGGGAGAAAACAACCCAAGTTTGTCTAACCTTGTAGCTCAAACTCTCTAATCCAGTGACATCCTGCTGGTGAACCTCCATTGTACCTTCTCTGAAGCCTCCATATCCTTCCTGTAAAGGGCTAACCTGAATTACCCACAGCTCTCGGGGGGGGGGGGGGGGGGCTCCTTAATTAACCTTAATTTATCAATGCAAGTCAGGCAGATTAAAGAACCAAGCTCCCTAGAGCATTTGGGGCAGAGGGGAGATCTGATGGGAGTTTTTTTTTAAATTACAGCGAAACATAGATAGGGTAGAAAGACAGACTCTTTTCCTCAGAGAAGAAATGTCAAACACTAGAGGACATGCTTTTAAGGTTAGAGGGGCAAACTTTTTAATGTAATGAGTGGTAGGTACTTGGAAAGGACTTTCAGGGGTAATAGTAAAGGCAGGCAGTTCCGTGGAGTTTAATAGAGATACTGTACAAGAGATTACATTTCAAAACCTCAGACTTTACTAGCCCTGATGAAGGGTCTCAGCCCAAAACATCAACTGTTTATTTGCCTCTACAGATACTGCTTGACTGGCTGAGCTCCTCCAGTAATTTGTGTGTGTTCTCAAGACATCAGGACTAGTAGAGTTTGGGGTTCTTCTTCTTCTTCTATTTCCGGCAGTTTAGACGCATCTAGGCACTAGTACTGCCCTCCAACTCAAATTCTCAAATATAAGCTAGTCGCATGTAGAAACAGAATAATAAACTTTTCAATCAGATAGTGGTTCTCATGGTGGCCAAACAAAGATTTAATAGAAAAACAAAATACATTTAAGTCAGACAGCCTCTTGAACAATATTCTTCTTTCAATTTTATATTGATTACAACTCAGCAAAACATGCTGAACTGTCTCTGGACTACCACAGTCACATAATCCAGTTGGGTGTTTTCCTATTATCTTTAAGTAATAGTTTAGCCCACAATGCCCCAACCTAAGTCTTGTTAATTTAACTGTATCTCTATGATTTAAAGAGTAACAGTCTGAGACCTTTTTAACTAGAGGGTGACTAGAAAAGAACTGCCCTCCCTTTTTCCAATCCTATTGCCAATTCTTCTCTATGCCATTTAAAAAAAATTCTCAATTCTGCTCTGCCTAGGGGTACTTTAATTCCTACTTGCCCACTCTGTACGAAAGACTTTGCAATGCCATTCACAATTTCATTTCCCTCCACCCCAGCATGCCCAGCTATCCATGTAAATCTGACTTCACAACCCATCTTTCCTACTCTAAACAAAACAAAGAGAATCTCAATAACTATGTCAGGATAAGCTTTTGATTTATTCCCTTTTATAGTCTCTACGGCAGCAGCAGAATCCGGACAGATGATAACCCTGCATGGTCAAGCGTCTTCTATCCACCATAAGGCCCAGAGGATTGCTAATAATTCTGCTGCAAAGACAGAAACACCATCTGAAACCCAGTGACCAATCTCAGCTCCAAGTTGAGACACATACACCCCAAATCCTGCCTTACTGCTGTCTGGGTCTACTGAGCGATCAGTAAAAATCTTCAGATAAGATCTCCATTTATTATTTAAATATTCATTTACAATCAATGCCGTTGAAATTACTCTGCTTCCTTGAAGTTAGAAAAGGAGAAATAGGTCTTCTTCTGGTTCTGGCAAAAGCCAAAAAGGAACAGGTGGCAAGCAAATTTGGTCAGCTATGTCTTCCTCAATCAGTTTCAATTTCACAGCCCAGATATTAACCAAATCTAAAAATGAATACCTTTTAATTTTACTTTGGCGCTCAGACATCTCCTGCAAAAGACATTTTGATGGACAGCTGTGATTGAAGCCATTTAGTTTTGCTCAAAACTGCAGCCCAACTCAACTCGTCTTAAATGTAGAGGCGTTGCTCCCATCTCTACACATAATGCAGGGACTGATGTTGTTCTGAAAGCTCCACAACAGAGTCTAAATGCTTTGGACTGCACAGTGTCTAATTTTTCAAGCACTGCCGTAGCAGCGGAACCATAAGCGGTACAACCATAATCAATTACTGATCTAATCATAGCTAGATATATTAAGTACATAGTTTCCCGTCCTGCTCCCCAGTCACATCCAGCAATACTTCTCATAACATTTAAAACTTTCTCACACTTTCCAATTGTTTTATCTATATGAACCCTCCAAGTAAATCTTTCATCAAACCAGACACCTAAAAACTTGAATACCTTGACTCTTTCTAATGGAGAATCATATAGACACAATTCACAATCAGAAATCCTTCTTCTAAAGCCAAAAATCATATATTTGGACTTAGAAGCAGAAATCCTGAAACCCCATTTGTTTGCCCAGTTTTCAACTGATCTTAAAGTCTTTTGTACCTGCTTTAATATATAGTTGATGTTTCTTCCTCTTTTCTAGATTGCACAATCATCTGCAAACAACGATTTGCCAAATCCTGTTCCTACCTGCTCAAAGATATCATTCATCATGACATTAAAAAGAACTGAACTAATGACGCTTCCTTGAGGGGTACTGATAAAGTTTTGAGGGAATTGGGGAGTCCCAGATTCCTGTAAATAATGGTTAAGGTTGAGCCTGTGTATTCTGGTTTGAGAATGGCTGCAGTTTGAGCAGCTGTTGTCTCCTGACTTTTCACACCTTTTGATTTTGTGTTTAGATTTCAACTTTGGGTTAAGTACCGACTATGTCTGTAACCGCAGTATGTTTGAATAATGTCTCACAACTGCTTCTTTGAGTGAAAATAAGGATTATAAATTTACAAAACCCACAAGAAGATGTCTCCTAACTTTTCATACCTTTTGGTTTCACAAAAAGTGGAGATAAGGCAGGACATTCTTTACATTCCTTTCTTAATTTTGGTGAAGTCTCTTATCTAAGGCTATGTCCACACCACACTGGATAAATCCGTAACTGAAGCTTTTTCTCTTCGTTTTTACCCTCCGTCCACACTAAAATGGCATTTTTGTCCCCCGAAACCAGAGATTTTCAGAAATGCTCTCCAGGGTGTGTAATTTTGAAAACACCGGATTGGCCAGAGCAGCGTGGACAGGGTAATCAGAGAAATCTGAAAACACTGTCATGACGTGCCGGAACAGATGGTGATGGCAACATACCATTTCATTGTTTTCTTGAATGCAGCCCAACAATTTCAGAACAGATGGCAATGAGACTGAAGTCAGAAGAGTTAGAAATGTACTCACCAAATACTTTGACCCATAACTTTTACAAAGCACTGTTGTTAAAGCTAATAGGCCGAAATGAACTAGGACCAGACACATCTTTGCCTGGCTTTAAACGGAACTACCACTGCATGCTTCCATTCTACTGGTAATTTCCCTTCTTTCCACACTGATTTAAATAAAGCTAGCATTTCTATTAATACAGAGTCATCTAAATGCTTAAGCAATTCATAACATAGTCCATCCCTACCAGGAGAAGTGTTTGAACCTGACTTGGCAGCTTCCTGCAATTCCTGAAGGGAGAAAAACAAATTCATGGAGCTGTTATCATCCAAGCTCTCGTCCAATTCCCAACTTTCCTTTAACATAATTTCCTTTCTCAAATCACCTGACTCTCCAGAACTGTGTAACACTTGGAACACCTCTACAACCATATCAGCCTTCTCCTTGTTGGTTACAGCTTCAATATCTCCTTCCAGCAAAGCTGGGATAGATGGTTTTCTATATATCCCTGACATTCTGTGAATGATCATCTGCTTTATAGATGTCTCAGGGCCCAGGGTTTCACAAAACTTCTCCAACTATCCCTCTTTGCATTTTTAATTACTCTCCTTGCTACTTCTCTTTCCTTTTTATACTCCACAGCATTATCTAACACTGGGTACTTTCTTTTTTTTTTGTAATTTATTTTTTTATTGAAGTTCATCAAACAAACATTTCCATAAGATGTATTTCAGACATTGTACATATATATCATATAATCATATATATCACAAATCTCCACAAAGTATTTATCTGGGGTATACACTTATAGAAAAGAGTGGAAAGAAAAAACAAGCAAAAGGAAAGAACTATGTACAAGTAGGGAGTGATTTTTTTTTAACAACATCTTCTTTGATTTGTGAGAATAAAATCAGGCCCATGAGGCATTATGTAGTTAAACCATTTTTTCCAGTATGAATCAAATTGTTCCAGCTTATGATTAACAGATGCTGTTATCTTCTCCATTTTGTAAATGTCCATTGTAATTTCCATCCATGTATTTAAGGTTGGGCTCTCCTGTGATAACCATTTCCTAGTAAGAGTCTTTTTACCAGCTACCAACAGGATATTCATTAAATATTTATCTCTTTTCAACCATTCTTGAGGTATATATCCAAAATATATGGTCTTATTCTCCAAGGGTATTTCACATTTAAAGATGTCTTGTAGGGCATTGCGTATCCCCCTCCAACAGTTTTTGATAACAGGGCAGTCCCAAAAAATATGATAATGATTTGCATTTTGATTTTCACAATTTCTCCAGCAAACAGGGAGGTTACTATCATGATGGGATTTCTGAGAGGGTGTAATAAAATATCTCATCAAGTTTTTCCATCCAAACTCCCTCCATTTCTGTGAACTGGTACACTTCCCTTGATACCTCCATATTGTTGTCCATTCTTCCTCAGATATAATTATCCCTCCTTCCTTCTCCCATTTTGTTTTAATGTATGAAGTCGAATGTGTTTTAAGATTTGACAGCCCCTTATACATGCTTGAAATGATTCTACTACCATTACCATTACATGCTTTTCTAAATAGCTCTATCAAGCATGAAAACTTGCCTTGGTTACATTCTTAAGCGTCTTAATAACATATTGTCGCATCTGTAAATACCGATAAAAATCTTGTTTTTCTAATAAGTGTTTCTCTTTAAGCATTTCAAAACTGAACAGTGTTCCTTCTTTCGTTATGTTGCAAAGAACTGTTATTCCTTTAGCTGTCCAGTCCTTAAATCTAGCATCCAATTTATTTGGTGTAAAATCCGTGTCATATGCACACTATTTAAGAATTGCAATATCTTCCTCTAGATTATATTCTTTTATAGTAGTTTTCCATATTTTAAGAGTCAATTTCACCCATGGGTTATCAGTAGTATTTATGTACCTTTGCAGGTTGTTATCAGCCAAGATTGCTTGTATGGGGATGGGAAGTACCCGCTCCTCAATGTTTTTCCATTGAGTGTCATATGATGGGTTGCACCAACATATCACAGCTTTCAACTGTGCTGCAAAATAATAATCTCTAAGAGAAGGCAAGCCCCATCCCCCCCTTTTCCTTTGCTAATTGTAAAGTTTTGAGACGAACTCTAGGCCTTTTACCCTGCCAACTATACCTTGATAGCATCTTGTTACATTCATTGAATTGATTTTGATTAATCTCTATTGGTAGGGTTTGAAAGAGATATAACAGTTTGGGCAGTATATTCATTTTAATAGACTCAATCCTTGAACTGAGACTGAAAAAAGGAAACAGGTTCCATCTTGCCACATCTTCCTTAATTTTTTTATATAAAAGATGATAATTACATTGTGATAATTTTGCCAAATTTTTTGGCATAATGATGCCCAAATATTTGAAAGACTCTGTGTGCCATGCCCAGGGGTATCGACTTTCAATTTCTCTTGGTGGGCTATAGTAATATGAAAGTAATTGGGTTTTATCTATGTTGATCTTGTATCCTGATAATTGACCATATTGTTCAAAGGATTTAGGCATCAATTTGGGCAAAGAGTATGTTGGTAGCCCTAGATAGATCAAAATGTCATCCACATAACAAGCCAATTTATGCTCTGTCCCTTTAATAGTGATTCCCCTGATATCTTCATTTTGTCTGATGTATTGAGCTAATGGTTCCAGATTTAATGCGAAGAGTAGTGGTGACCATGCACAACCCTGTCTCGTGCCCCTTTCTAGGGTAAGACTATTTGATAAATATCCATTGATTTTAATCCTAGCAGTAGGATTGTCTTATAGTGTCTGTATAGTTTTAATAATTGTGTCTTGGAAACCAAATCTATGTAAAACTTTGTAAAGAAAATTCCAATTAACCGAATCAAATGCTTTTTCAGCATCCACGCTTATCACTATTGCTTCGATTTTATTTTTTTGTATATGATCCATAATGTGAAGTGTCCTTCATATATTGTCTTGTGTCTGGCGTTGTCGTATAAACCCTGTCTGATCATTACGTATCAGTATGGGTAGAAACTCCTCTAATCGTTTGGCCATGATGGAGGTAAATAACCTATAATCTACATTAAGAACGGATATTGGTCTAAATGACCCGCATTCCATTTTACCCTTGCCTTTTTTTTGGTATAGCTGAGATTATTGCTTCCTTCCAACTGGGTGGCATTTGTGCCTTTTTTAGAGCCCAGTTTAGTGTTGGGGAGTAAAACAGGAATTAACTCACTTTTAAATTCTTTGTACCACTCTACCGTATACCCATCTGATCCTGGTGACTTGCTTAATTTAAGCCTACTAATTGCAGCTTTTAATTCAACTTCAGTTATGTCAGCAGTCATCGTTCTATTTTGTTCTTCGCTTAAAGTGGGTTACTCTAGAGAATTCAAGAAGGTGTCAATTTGGGTTATGCTCCCCCCTGGAACTTTGGAATATAGAGTTCTGTAAAACACTTCAAAAGCTTCTTGAATTTCACTTAGCTTATTATTTATGATTTTCATTCTTGGGTCCCTAATTCTATGAATTGTATTTTCTGCTATCTTTTTTTTCAGTTTCCACACCAGTATTTTCATTGATTTCGATCCACTTTCATCATGTCTCTGTTTCAGAAACATTAAGTTTTTCCTGATTTCTTGCGTAGCCAAATTATTTATTTCATTCCCAATTCTTTTAATTTCCCCTAATGTATCCTGTGCCAAATTCAATTGTGTTTTTTCTCTAGTTCCTTCAGCCTATTTTGTAATTCCTCTAATGTTTTATTCCTTACTTTTTTCTTATATGAAGATATCACTATAATTTTCCCTCTTAAGACTGCCTTCAGAGTATCCCATAAAATGGGAAGTGAAACCTCTCCATTATCATTAAATTCTAAGTAGAGACCAATTTCTTTTTTAATTTGTTCCTTAAAGTACAGATCATTGAGTAGACTTGAATTTAGTTTCCAAATAGTATTCTTTGGTTGTAGGTTAAAATCAACAGATAAATATATAGGTGCATGGTCACTTACATCTGTTGTCCCAATTCCACAGGTGTTTATTTTGTCTTTGTCTTTTCCAAATGTTATGAAATAGTCTATTCTTGTATATACAGAATGGGGAGCAGAATAATGAGTGTAATCCCTTCTGTCAGGGAAAAGGTCCCTCCATATATCAATTAAACCAACATCCTCAAAAAGTGTATTAACTTTCTTATGTAAAGATTTTGTTTCATAGGTTTTTCTATTGGAAGAGTCTAAGTTTGGTTGTAATTGTAAATTTAAGTCTCCCCCACATATCAGGAGACCTTCTGTTTCCGTTACCATAATATCAGTAATTTTCTGAAAGAAACCAATATCACTTCCCAGGGGTGCGTATATATTCAATAGAGTAACTGAATTGCCATCTATATTCCCCCTTACCAGAATATATCTGCCCTCTTTATCTCCCATTTTGAATACTTTTTCAAAATTTAGCTTACTTGAGATAAGAATAGCAATTCCTCTAGTTGGAAGAACATCACCTGCAAAAACCAGGACAGGAGAATCCCAATCACCTCCTTTTCTCAATTTCAATCACTTAGCTTCAATCACTCGACCACCTTTAATATTATCCAAAATTTCCTTTTCAGTTATGCCAGACCAAATACCATACACTACCCCCCTAACTCCCTTCCTTTCTTTCGGAGTAATACACTCCACTTTCACAACCAATTCTCTCACCGTTTTAGCACTGTTATGTTGATCAACATCTTTGCAACAAATTTTCAGCAATCCATTATACAAAATCTTGGCCCGGAATCCTTTACCTATTTGGTTCTCTAATGCTGCTGCCACTTTCAAAGGATTAAGGGCTCTAAATCCTCCTTCCCCTTCCTTCTGACCTTTAATTTTATACACAACTACAAATTCCTCCAAGACACCCATTTTCCTCAATTTGTTGTCCCCTTTTGCATCACGATGCACCTCTTTTTTGGCTACCCTTACTTCTAGAGTATTCTGCAGTCTCCCACCCTCCTCCTTCAATCTCAACCCTCCCTCCCCCCTTTGCAGCCATAGGCTACAAGCTAACCCTTTCAAACTACTAGGCTGAATAAAGGGGAAGAAAACAAATTAATAGATTACGTAAAATTAAACAAACTGGCCAACCAAAAGTAAGGGAAACCACCACTGATCAAACATAAAAAACCCCAGCCCTGAACCTCTCTCTCCTAAGTGGAGGTCTGTCGGAGACGGCTCCCTCAGTTTGGGGTTTTTAAATAGACACCTGCATATGAAGGGAATGGTGGGATATTGGTGATACACAGAAGGAGGCTATTTAGTATAATTGTCATTAAGATTGGTACAACATCAAGGACTGAATGGTCTCTCTAGTGCTGTACTGTTCTATGCATCTTGTTAGCTGTTTACTCACTCTGTCTCACTCATACCCCTTGGCTTCAGTGTTCCTGAGTATTTGTATTAGGAAGTCTGTCATTCAATGTGACTGTCATTCAATGAGAATCCTAGCAGCGGGAGACTGGAAAGAGTGAAAATCAAGAATGATTCTGGGAAAACCCAGAGAGCCAACATGAGTTGCCCAGGTGAAAAAAGGGAGGTGGGAACTTCATCTTTGCTTGAATAAGAAAGCTCGCAGAGTCGTAGAGTAAACAGGCCATTTGGCCCAATTCATCATGCCAACCCAAGGATCCACCTAAGCTAGTCCCACTTGGCCTCATTTGGCCTACATCTTTCTGAACCTTTCTTATTCAGGTACTTATCCCAATGTCCTAAATGTTGTAATGAAGTCAGAGGTGTTTATGGTGCTGGTCTGCACCTTAGGAACAAGCTTGTTGTCATCTACCAGAGTTTCCTATGGGAATCAGTACAGTGCAAAACAGAAGCAGGCAATCTAGCCTTTTGGTTCCACGTTTGTTCCCAGGGGAGCAACTTCATCAGTCCCATCACACTCTCCTATTATTCTGTAGCTCTACAACTTCATTCTCTCTCACAGCTCTACCTGGGACAAAAAAGTGGAGCATGTTCTCTCCATAAACTCTATCTGCACTTCTTGCTGCCTCAGTAAAGCAGCCAGCATAATCAAAGACCTCACCCACCCTGGACATTCTCTCTTCTCCTCTCTTTCATCTGGCAGGAGATTCCAAAACCTGAAAGAACATACCACCAGGCACAAAGGCAGATTCTATTCAACAGCTCCTGAGTATGATAAGACAGACTCTTGACCTCATGGTCTACTTTGTCATGGCAACACAGAAGCAGAATTAGGCCATTCAGCCCATCAAGTCTGCTCTGCCATTCCATCACGGCTGATCCTGGATTCCACTCAACCCCATACACCTGTCCTCTTGCCATATAATTTGATGCCCTGACCGATCAGGAAATGATCAAGTTCCACCTTATATATACCCACGGACTTGGCAGGGCATTCCACAGATTCAACTCTCTCTATCCAAAAAAAATTCGTCCTTACCTCTGTTCTAAAAGGTCGCCCCTCAATTTTGAGGCTGTGCCCTCGAGTGCTAGATCTTATTGTCCGCCCGTGCTGCACTTTCTCTGTAACTGTAACACTTTATTCTGCATCTGTTATTATTTTCTCTTGTACTTGCTTAATGCACTGACGTGCATTGCATGCAAAACAAAGTTTGTTCACTGGTAATGTTACAATGAAAAATCAATTTTCTATTGACGGTAGTTAGCCCTCCTTAGAGTAATTTGCCATTAGCCAACACCAGGTGGCAATCTAGAGCGGGTAAAACAACCTACCGGCACATTTCCAGGATCCGAGGAAGATCTCGAAGAATGTTCAAGCTTTGCACTGGCTTAGATCAGGTTTGAACAGAGTGATACGGATGGGGTAGATCAGGAGGAGAGAGAAAAAGGACCTAAAAATGTGCAGTTTAGCAGACGTTGGAGAAGTCCTTGTGTACGGCATTGGGTTGAACACTTTCTGGGTGAATGTGAGGTGCTATGGTATGTTATTTTCACAAAATGAACTCTTCCCTCACCGTTCCACACTCTCTCTAGTCTTTATTTCTACATGCTCTCCACCTCGCTCCATTTCTAACCGTCCCTTCGCATGTTCGTCACTCATTTCACTTATAACCCCTCTCACTCATCTGCAGAGAACTTTTAAAAATTATATTAATGCAGGAGTAGTGTAAGCGAGTGAAGGCGAAAAACTACTGGAGGAACTCGGCGAGTTGATAGAATCTGCGGGAGGAAGGGAATTGTCGACGTCTCAGATCTAAGCTCTGCATTGGCACTGGGGGTGGAAAGGTGAGCTGGCCAGCACAGAGAGGAGGAGGATGGATGTGGCAAGAAAGGATTCCGAGGTGATTGCTGGACCGAGGAGGGGGTGTAACGTGACAAGCAGGCAGTGCCAGGTAGGGGTAAGTGAGTCGCAGTAGAATTGAGAGAGTGGCAGATGGAGGCGGGCAAAAACCGAGGGGGGGGGGAATGATGGAGCAGGATGGGAGGAAGAGAGAGTAAAGACGAAACACGTTGGTTTCCACCCAAAACATCAAAAAATTATTTCCTTCCACAGATACTGCTCAATTTATGAGTTCCTCCAACAGGTTGGGTGTTGCTTCAGATTCCGGCTCCGTAGTCTCTCGTGTCTCGCTCCATGGTAAATGGGAGTTCGAAGGTTACCATGGACTCAATGGGCAGAAGGGCCTGTTCGTGTGCACCGTTACTCCACACCCCTTCATGACACTAGGACCAAACAGCATCCCTCTCTCTCCATCCCATTCCGTTCCAACTCTCCCACCTTTCATCCCTCCCTACCCTCACTCACTCTATTCCAACACTCTCTCTATCCTTCTAACCGTTGTCACTCACCACGCTAACGACGTCTCACCGGTAACCGTCGCGACTCGACCCCCAATTAACCCCCGCCCCCACCGCGACACTAGCCCCGCCCCTCACTACGGTCCCGCCCCTCTCTCCTGCTCCATTGGCCGAGCCGCCTGTCCACCAGGCAGCCTCCTTTGCCCCAAGCCACGCCCCCGCTGTCTGATCAACAGCGCACAGTTAGCCCCGCCCCCTCCCCGCGCTCTCTTCGGCTTCCTCTCCGTGATTGACAGCGGCGGTTTTTCTCTTCAGTTTACGCTCGCGATGTGCGCATGACCGGAAGTTCGTGGACGGTCCTGTTGAGAGGCTAGAGGAGGGACAGAGTGTAAGAGGGGAAGGGATGGAGGTGGGGAGAGGGAGATGGCTGGGGGGAGAGGGAAGGCGGTGGAGGGTGAGAGGAGAGGGATGAAGGTGTCGAGGGGAGAGAGACAGAGGGTGGCTCTGTGGGAGGCGTAGGTGCAACAGGTTGCTTGGCAACGGAAATAATTTCTGACCCCCCTCCCTGACCGTTCCATCTCTCTCTTTCCCCATATCCCCTCCTCTTAACCGCCTCTCCCTCTAAAACTCTTTCTCAAGCCTCCTCTCGCTCTAACCCTCTGTTCCTTTCTCCATTCCCCCTATCCCGCCCTCCATGCCTCCCACTCCGCCCATCCGACCCCGACTCTCCCCTTCCCACCGTCTCCCTGCTCTCTGACCCCCGTCCACACCTCTCCTCCCCTCCCTCTCATCTCCAACCCTTCCCGCTGGCTTCCTCCATTCCACTTAGCTTCCCTCTGTGCGGTCTCCTGAATATTTTCCATCTTGCATCCCTTTGACCATCAGTGGACGTGGTGTGACTCCAAGGATGTTTACAGTCTCCCCTTCCCCCTGCTCTGAATCAGGTCTGTGTTCTGCTGTAGCCGGATCTCCAGAGCTCAACTCCCATGAACGGAATGAGCGAGCGAGGCGATAACCCAGCTGCCATTCCTATTGTTCCCCAGGATGTCCAGGGCGACGGCCGATGGTTGTCACAGGTGAGAGAGGTTCCTTGCTCCAATCTCGTTCGATCACCACTGTTCTCAATGGTATTGAGAAGCTATCTCAGGAGTGCTATAAAATAGAACTGCCTCACCAATAACCTGTGACTGGTGTTCAGCCAGGGTCTTACTGGAACAACTCTGCCAACCAATTAAAAACTGCTGTAGTTAAACGACAAATTAAAGAAATTTGCAAAACTAATGGTGATAGGACAACTGATCACTCTGAAATAAATGATGCCTTTAGAGAATTCTATTCTTAACTTTATAGTTCTGATTCCCCTAAAGATAATACTGTAATGAATGATTTTCTAGATCAATTAAATATTCCTGAACTTTCTGCAGATAATTGTAGGCAGATGGATCAACCATTTCTTATAAGGACTTTTCCGAGGCTACGTTCAATACACAGGGAAGGCTCCGGGGTCTAGATGGATTTTCTGGAGAATTTTATAAGGCTTTTTCTTCATTAATTATACCGCAGTTACACTTAATCTTTTTGGATTCTTTCAAATTGGATAGCTTGCCTCAATCTTTCTATGAAGCCTCTATTTCACTCATCCTAAAGAAGAATGAGGACCCAACTGAATGCTCTTCATATAGGCCAATTTCATTACTCGATGTTGATACAGTCGACCCTCCTTATCCGCGAGTTCTGCTTCTGCGAATTCAACCAACTGTGAATCAAGAAAACCCGGAAGTGCTCTTCCAGCACTTGTTGTTCTAGCATGTACAGACTTTTTTTCCTTGTCATTATTCCCTAAACAATGCAATTATTCCCTAAACAACTATTTTACATAGCATTTACATTGTATTAGGTATTATAAGTAATCTAGAGATGATTTAAAGTATACGGGAGGATGTGCGTGGGTTATCGTGGATCAAGATAGAAAAAAATTCAGAAGTTCTCTTATTAAGTAAGTCAGAACAGGTACATACGGAATTATTTAGTGTCAGTCAAACGTTTGTCTTAGTAAATAGTATATATTTTACCTTTCTATGGCTATAAAACACTTAAGAATGTATGTTTCAGCGCCGAGCTCAGGAACGAAAGTGCGTTCCAGTGACAGACCGCTTTCGAGTGCGCTCTCCATCCGTGCCAGGTTGATGTGGAGGAGCAAAAACTCAAAACCCCAAAACTCAATAATTAAACCACTGCGTTGCTTAGTAATAATTGTAGCTTTCATCAGTGCAGGGCCTTTCTCACTTTATCCTTTAAAATTGTTCCGATCGTTGGCTGATGTAGCATCATTGATGCTTTTCCAATGACCGATGGCATTTCACCTCTTTACGATCGCTTTATTATTTCCACTTTATTTTCAATCGTGATCGTGATTATTTTCGTGAACAGAAACACTGCGGATTCAGAGTACCGCCGCCGGGTCCTAATGTCCACCGCACTGAGACAGATTAAATAAGGTTTGAGGTTCCGCTGGGTCCTAGGATCCACAGCATTGAGACCAGGTTGAATAAGGGACTTGAGCATCCGCATTTTTTGGTATCTGTGAGGGGTCTCGGAACCAATCCCTCGCAGATAAGGAGGGCCGACTGTACTAAAATCTTTTCTAAAGTTCTGGCTCATAGGATTGAAAATATTCTACCTTGTATTATTTCTGATGATCAGACTGGATTTATTAAAAACCGACATTCCCATTTTAATATATGCCGTGTATTAAATGTTATTTACTCTCCCTTTCAGGAGATATTGAAATGTGTGATATCCTTAGATGCTGAGAAGGCCTTTGATCGGCTTGAATGGAATTATTTATTTAAAACCTTAGAAAAAATTAATTTTGGACCAGATTCTTTTCAATGGATGAAATTACTTTATCTATCTTCTTCTGCCCAGGTTGTTACTAATTTTCAAAATTCCAAACCATTTTAAAAAATTATTACATTTTTAGAGAATTACATAGAAAATGAAATATTAGAATAATGAAAAAAATTAATATTGACCCTCCCCCCTAAACCCTTATCTAAAGAGAGAAAAAAAAAGAAAGAAAAGAGAAAGATTGCCTGAATATCGGAGGATCCCCACATGCTCCATGGATTTCAAAATAATTTTAATTTTTCCCAATTACTTTGTAATTTTATCTTCAAAGGACCTATATATTTAGTCCTATCTTTTGTAGATATGGGTGCCAGATTTTCAAAAATATATCATATTCATTTCTTAGATTATAAGTAATTTTTTCAAGTGGAATACAGCTATATATTTCATTATTCCAACGATCCATAGTTAAATATAAGTCAGATTTCCAAGTAACTGCGATAACTTTTTTGGCTACTGTCAATGCAATTTTTATAAATTTTTTCTGATACTTATTCAATTTAAGTTTCAGTATTGTCCCTTCAATGTCTCCTAATAAAAATAATATTGGGCTATGTGGGAGTTGTACTCCAATAATTTGTTCCAATAAAAGTCTTAGATTTATCCAAAATGGTTGAATTTTAAAACAAGACCAAGTAGAATGTAAAAAAGCACCAATTTCTTGATTACAACGAAAACATTGGTCAGACATGTTTGAATTTAATCTATTTATTTTCTGTGGTGTTATATATAATTGATGCAAAAAATTATATTGTACTACCGTAATCTAAGTCAGACATTTATTGTATTTCTCATACTATCAAAACATAATCTTGACCAGTTTTTTCCATCAATTTTAATATTCAAATCAGATTCCCATTTTTGTCTTGATTTATGAATTCCTGATTTAATTGTCTGTTTTTGAATCAAGTTGTACATACAAGATGTAAATTTTTTAATTTTTCCTTTTTGAATTAATATTTCTATTTCATTAGGTTTTGGCATTAACATTGTTTGACCCAGCTTATCTTGTAAATAGGCCTTTAATTGAAAATAACAGAAAAGGGTGTTATTTGATATTTTATATTTGTTTTTTAATTGATCAAACGACATCAATATACCTCCTTCAAAACAATCACCTATGTATTTAATCCCCTTTTGAAACCAATTATGTAAAAGTTTATTATCCATTGTAAAAGGAATAAGGCTATTTTGAATTAAAGTTCTTCTTGCTAATAAAGATTTCTTTATCTCATCGTCCATATTTACCTTTTTCCATAAATCAATCAAATGTCTTAATATAAGAGATTCTTTTTTTCCACGTATCCATTTGGATTCCCATTTATATATAAAATCTTCTGGTATGTTTTCTCCTGTCTTATCTAATTCTATTCTAATCCATGCCGGTTTTTCTTCATCAAAAAAAGATGCAATAAATCTAATTTGATTTGCTTTATAATAATTCTTAAAATTTGGAAGTTGTAACCCTCCTAAATCAAATTTACATGTCAATTTTTCCAATGATATTCTTGACATCTTTCCTTTCCAAAGAAATTTCCTCACATATTTATTCAATTCTTGAAAGAACTTCTGAGGCAATTGTATTGGTAAAGTTTGGAATAAATATTGCAATCTAGGAAATATATTCATTTTTACAGCATTAACTCTACCTATTAATGTTATTGGTAACATCATCCATTTATCAAGATCTTTTTTTTAATAATGGCAAATAGTTTTGTTTATATAAATGTTTTACATCATTATTGACTCTTGTACCTAAATATTTTATCCCATTTATTGGCCATCGAAATTGAGTTACTAATCGACATTGATTATAATCCCCTTTGGTAAGGGGTAAAATTTCATTTTTATCCCAATTTACTTTATACCCTGATATTTTCCCATATTCTTCCAATCTGAAAGATAATTTTTGCAGCAATTGCAATGGGTTTATTAAATAAATCAAAACATCATCAGCAAATAAATTAATATTATATTCTTCTTGGTTAACTCTAAAGCCCACAATATCTGAATCTGTTCTAATTATTTCAGCTAATGGTTCTGTCGCCAATACAAATAAAGCAGGTGATAATGGGCAGCCTTGTCTAGTTGACCTTGTTAAGCGAAATGGTGTTGAAATCTGACCATTTGTAACTACTTTAGCTTGAGGATTAATATTTAAGGTTTTAATCCATTTTATAAAAGAATTCCAAACCATTTAAACTTCATTGTGGAACTAGACAAGGCTGTTCGTTGAGCCCTTTGCTCTTTGAAAGGCAAACATGAGGAAATCTGCAGATGCTGGAAATTCAAGCAACACACACAAAATGCTGGTGGAACGCAGCAGGCCAGGCAGCATCTATAGGGAGAAGCGCTGTCGACGTTTCGGGCTGAGACCCTTCGTCAGGAAACTGAAACGTCGACAGCGCTTCTCCCTATAGATGCTGCCTGGCCTGCTGCATTCCACCAGCATTTTGTGTATGTTCCTTTGCTCTTTGATCTAGTTTTAGAACCCCTTGCCATTGCTTTTTGAGAATCTAATGATATCTGTGGTATTTTAAGGAGAGGTATTGCCCTGGGAAATCTGAAGTCCGTGGGCATCAAGGGGGAGCTCTCTGTGGTTTGGTTGTGTTTACACCCCACATAAATGGAGGTGGTTAGTCATTCCCAGTCCTGGGACATCACTGGGATGTGCTCAGAGCAGTGTCCTGGGTACAAGCATCTTCAGCCACTTCATCAGTGAAGGCAGGATTCCTAGTGTGGAAAAACGGGGATCTTGGCATCGAAATCCATAGGTCCCTCAAAGTTGCTGCATGAGATGACAGGGTGTGTTTGTTTTAATTACTCCAGGAATTGAGTTCAAGGACCACGAGGTAATGTTACAACTCTATAAACCTCACTTGGAGTTCTAGCCTCATTATAGGAAGGGCACGGAAGCTTTAGAGAGGGTGCAGAGGAGATTTACCAGGATGCTGCCTGGATATCATATGAGGAAAAGTTGAGAGAGCTAGAGGTTTTCTTTGGAGCGAATGAGGATGAGATGTGACTTGTTAGAGGTGTACAAGATCAGGAGAGACATGGATAAAATGGGCAGCTGGAGATTTATTCTCGTTGGGGATGGATACTACCAAAGGATATCCTTTTAAGGTGATTGGAGGAAAATTTAGGGAGGGTGGTGATGGCTGATACATTAGGGACTAAGAGATTTTTAAGTACATGACTAAAAGAAAGTGGAGAGTTTTGAGCTATGTAGGAGGGAAGGATTAGATGGATTGTGGAGTAGGTTGGCACAACTTCGGGGTCCAAAGGGATCACGGGCCAAACTCCAGGGATGAGGTGAGAGTCACTACCCTCAATAATGAGGGTGGCGTCAGAGAGCCCTGGGAAATCTGAAATCTGTGGGCATCAAGGGGAGAGCTCTCTCTGGCTGGGGTTGTATTCACACTCCACACAAAGGGAGGTGGTTTGTCATTCACATACGCAGCTGTTCTATCAGTGACCTTCTTTTCATCATAAGGTCAGAAGAGTAGGTGTTAACAGATACGCACACTGTCCAATTCCGTTCAAAGCTCCTCGACAAGCACTACAGCCCTCGTCCGTGCACAGGAAAACTGAGAAACCTTCTGAATTTGTGCAGCCTAGCCAAGATTGTTGAGAGAGGGAGGCAAGAGATGAGATTGTTGGAGCCTTAACCAAGTTCTTTGTGTCCTCTCTAACTGGGCGAGGTTCCTGGAGGACTGGCAGACAGCTAATGTTGTTCTATTATTCAAGGAAGGAAATGAGGATGATTCTGGAAACTGTAGGCCACTGAGTCTCACGTCAGTGGCAGGGAAGTTACTGGAGAGGATTCTTAAGGATAGCATTTATGAGCATTTAGAAAACTGTGGCCTAATTAGGGAGAGTCAGCATGGCGTTGTCAGATTCAGGTCTATTGTCTCTGATTTGTATGTAGACAGAAAAGTTACAAACTAGTGCAGGCAAAAAGATAAAGTAATATTCATTGATTCATGGACTATTCAGAAATCTGATACGTGGGGCAAGCCGCGTCTTTTTCGAGGAGCTGACTGAGGTGATTGATGAAGGTGGAGCTGTGGATATTGTCTGCATGATGTGTGACAAGGTCCCTCATGGGCGGCTCATTCAGAAGATTGATGTGCATGGGATCTGCAGTGACTTGGCCATTTGGTTTCAGAATTGGCCTGCAGATAGCAGGGACTTGTTCTGGCCAGAGGTCCGTGACTAGTGGTGCTTGGCGAGGATATGTTTGTAATAGAATTAAGTGGGTAGGTTCAGAATCAGTTTTAATATCATCAGCATGTTGTGAAAATTGTTAACTTTGTGGCCGTAGTACAATGCAATACATGATAAATACAGAGAAAAAGAATTACAGTAAATAGTATTTGTGACTGTATATGTGTATATATGTGTGTCTATATGTATATGCATGTATGTGTGTATGTATTAAATATTAAAATAAGCAGTACAAAAATAAATTTTAAAAAGGTAGTAATGTGCTAATGGGTTCAATCTCTATTTGAGAATCGGATGGCAGAGGGGAAGAAGCTGTTCCTGAATCGTTGAGTGTGTGAGTGGTTAGTTAAGTTTGTAAACGATACAAAGGTTGGTGGTGTTGTGAATGGTGTAGAAGACTAGCAAAGGATACAGTGGGATGTAGATCAGTTGCAGATATGGGTGGAGAAATGGAAAGTGAAGCTTAATCTGGCCAAGTGTGAGGTATTACTCTTTGGGAGATCAAATGTAAAGAGTCATCAGGATCCTTAAATGTTGATGTGCAAAGAGGTGGGGTCCGAGTCTGTAGCTCTCTGAGAATGGCTACATACGACCTCATCAGAGTTGGGTTTATTATCACTGACATAGGTTGTGAAATCTCTTTTGTGTCAGCTATACAGCGCAAGGCATAAAACATTAATAGTGCAAAAGACGAGCAACAGTGCAGAGTGTTCGTGGGTCCGTGGGCCATTCAGAGATCTAATGTCAGGGCAAGAAACTGTTTCTAAAACACTGAGTGTGGGTCTCCAAGCTCCTGTACTTCCTCCGCAATGGCAATAATGCCAAGTGGCCATGTCCCGTGTGATGAGGGTCTTTAATGATGAATGTCATTGTCTTGAGGATGTCCACGATGGTGAGGAGGGTTGTGCCCGTGGTGGAGCTGGACTAAACCCCTTTGTGGCCTCTTTCAATCCTGCACATTGGAGCATTCGCTCCAGGCAGTGATGCAATCAATCAGAATCAGGTTTATTATCACCAGCACGTACCATGAAATTTGTTAACTTAGCAGCAGCAGTACAATGCAATACATAATATAGAAGAATGATAAATAAGTAAATCAATTACAGTATATGTGTATTGAATAGGTTAAAAATGGTGCAAAAACAGAAATAATATATATTAAAAAAGTGAGGTAGTGTTCATGGGTTCAATGTGCATTTAGAAATCAGATGGCAGAGGGGAAGAAGCTGTTCCTGAATCGCTGAGTGTGTACCTTCAGGCTTCTGTACCTCCGTCCTGATGTTAACAGTGAGGAAAAGAGCATGCTGCTCCTGTTTGAGTTTCTTGGAGAGCTGCTGCTGAGGTTCTGACTGCACTTTACCCCTGCGCTCCTCGTATATGGGTACCCAGTTTGGGAGGGTGGGCCATGAGGAGTGTCTCCCAGTGGGCTTCCTCCTGGGTCTGGCCAAGATGGCCATTCATGGGTCTAGGGGGCGGAAAGTGGAGGGCACTGCCCGGGCCGACTGCCTGCCCCTTTTCTGAGGATACGTCTCCTATCCTTGGAGAGGGAGCATGCGGTCGCGGTGGTCACATTGGGGGATTACCGTGAGCGGTGGTCCCCCTGCGGTATAGACTGTTTTATAGACGGTAGTAACCGTATTGTAATTTGAGTATATCTACTGTCTTGTAAATATTGACAGCCTGTACGTTTTGTGTATATGTGTTGTAAATAAACATTTTATAGTTTTGATATAAAGAAAAGGGCATGCCCTGGGTGCTGGAGGTCCTTAATAATGGATGCTGCCTTTCTGAGACACAACTCTTTGAAGATATCCCAGGTATTTTGTAGGCTAGTACCCAAGATGGAGCTAACTAAATTTACTAAATCTGTAGCTTCTTTCGGTCCTGTGCAGTAGGCCTCCCCCCCACCCCACCCCCATAACGGACACTGATGCAGCCTGTCAGAATGCTCTCCACGGTACATCTATAGAAGTTTTTGAGTGTTTTTGTTGACATACCAAATCTCTTCAAACTCCTAACGAATTACAGCTGCTGGTGTGCTTTCTTCATGATTGCATCAATGTATTTGGCCCAGAATAGATCCTTTGAGGTGTTGATGTTCATGAACATGAAGCTACTCACCCTTTCTACCACTATCAGAGTGTGTGTGTGCGTGTGCGTGCGTGTGCGTGTGCGTGCGTGTGCAAAATGAGTCCCACAGTAATGATATCCACCTTTCCCTCCGCACAACTTATTGGTGTGTGGGAAGGGTGCATGTAGTGACCAGTCCAGCAGTAACAATCTCCTCTGCTGGTTCACTGCACAACCAGTTTGGTTTGTGTGTTTGGGGGGTGTATATGGAAGGGAATGTGTGTAGGGTGGGGAGGGGGTCATGACTAATCCTGTGGTAAAGATCACCCTCACCCACATGAATTTGTGCGTGTGTGAGAGGAGGGTATGTGGTAGGGGTGTGTGTTGAGGATTGTGGAAAGGGGTGTGTATGTGAGAGGGATTGTATGGGAGGAAGTATGTGCATGTGGGAAGGCGTATGTGTGTTGGGAATTGTGGAAGGAGTGGGGTGTGTTGGGGGGGTGTGTGAGAGAGAGAGAGGGATTGTGCTGAAGGGATGTGTGTGATGTGGAGGTGACCAGACCTGCAGTAATAATCTCCCCCTCCCCGATGGCACAACGTGTGTGGGGTGGGGGGGAAGGGGTTGTGCATGAGGTATTTTGAGTGTGTGGGGTAAGTCCCACAGTAACAATCTTCTCCTCTCCCCAATAGCACAACCGGTTTGTCGCTGACACCAAGGACAAAGAGCCTGATGTGCTGTTTGTGGGGGACTCCCTGATCCAGTTAATGCATCAGTTTGAGGTGAGATTGGAGGGAATAGGTCTTAAACACCCTTAGGGAGGTGTGGGGGTAGTTTACCAACCCCAGGGAAGTGTGTGTGAGCTATCCCATCCCCCACCTCTGTTTACCTCAACTGCCCTCTGTTCTATCCACTCACCACCCTTTTCACCCTACTCCTTACCTTACCCCTCAGTCTTCCCTCCTACACTCCCCGTACCCCTTCTCCTCCCTCACTGAGCACCTTCCACCACCGACTCTGGCTCTCAGCTGTCCTCCATGTCTGTTCTCCCTTGTCCCTACTCTTCCCCTTGGGTTTTGTCCCTCAGCCTCCCACTCTACCCTGCCTCGTGTAACTGTTCTCACTCCAGATCTCAGCCCCTCAGCATCTCTCCACACCAGCCATGTTCTCTGCCCTTCTGACATCCCCGGTCTCACCATGTCTTCAACACTGCCCGCACCTCTCTCTTGTGTCTTGTCCAGATCTGGCGGGAGTTATTTTCCCCTTTGCACGCCTTGAACTTTGGAATTGGAGGAGACGCCACTCAGCATGTTTTGTGGAGGCTGCAAAATGGAGAGCTGGAAAACATTCGGCCAAAGGTACTGGGCTCGAGGGCCCGAACTTTCGGGGAAGTTGTGCAGTCTAGGACCTTATTCCATCCAGCCTAGGAGATTGAGAAGTGGAGGGTTTTAAATCACGAGGGGTGATGCACTCAGTCTTTTTCCCAAGGAAAGAGAATCAAAAAATTGAGGGCACAGCTTTAAGGTGAGAGGGGAGAGATTTAATAGGGTCCTGCAGGGCAGGGTTTTTCATGGAGTCCTGGCTATATGGAATGAGCTGCCAGATGAGGTAGTTGGGGTGGGGAAGATAAGGACAATGTTTGGAATTGGTTTATTATTGCCACACGTACCGAGATACAGAGAAAGCCTTGTCTTGCACGTTGTTCATACAGATCAGATCGTGACACAGTGCATTGAGGTAGAACAAGGTAAAACAGAACCAATACAGAATAAAGTGTGACAGTCAGGAAATGTGGTGTGGGCAAGTGATAAAATGCAAGATCATATCAAGATAGATTGTGAGGTGAAGAGTCCATCTTATTGTACAAGAGATCAGGCTCAAGTGTCTGATAACAGTGGGACAGGATCTGTCCTTGAGCATGGTGGTACGTGCTTTCAAACTCTTTTGCCTGATGGGAGAGGGGAGAAGAGAGAGTGTCCAGAGTGAGCAGAGTCTTTGATCATGCTGGCTGCCTTATTGGTGCAGTGGGGTATAGACGGAGTTCATGGAGGGGAGGCTGGTTTCTGCAATGTGCTGAGACCACATTGTTTTGTCTGTGCACAACTGCATTTCAGTTAAATGAAAGCACACGTGTGGGAGATGGCTTTAACTGGTGTATTCACATCAGAGCAAGAGAGAAAGAACAATGCATAGACAACAGATCAATGCGTAGTGCTGGGGGAGGGTTCATTGCTGTAAAAGAAATAGATCCGTACATTACACTTTATCCTTTAGATTAATGCAGCATAAATCTATCTTGATAAGACATGGCATCAAAGGGTATGGGGAGAAGGCAGGGGAGTGGGGATGACTGGAAGGATTGAATCAGCCCATGATTGAATGGTGGAGCAGACTCGATGGGCAAACTTGTTCAAAACATTCGATTTACCTTTCATAAACCCCTCTTCCAAATAAACATGCTTTCACAATAACAGTCCATAACAAACTTCACAGTTCTAATGGTTCAGTCTTTTGGGGGCACTGTTTCTTTCAGGATAGCGCCTCTGGACCTGTGGAGTGGCATCAGGTTTGGTAGGTGTCTTGTCTAAGACAACGTTCTCAGTTTCCGGCATCACATTGCTGTCAGTGAGAGGTAAGTCTGGTGACTGTAATGTGTCCGTCTTGTTGGATGCAGTCGACTCGGGTGTGTTTTTCGGTTGAGCATCCAGTATCTGGTCCACATGACGTCTCCGTGTCTGATCTCCAACATCCACTGTGTACATCAGTGGTACGCATCCTACTGGGTTTCCACTTGTCTTCTCGGTAATAACGCACTAGGACTTCCTGTCCAATCTCGAAGCACCTTGCTGCTTCACTTGCGCTTAAATCTGCACTTTCTTCTGTAGATCTGGTTTTAGGAGGTCTATGTCAGATCTCAGATTCCTGTTCATGAACAACGTTGCAGATATTTGATTTGTCGTTGCATGAACAGAGTTCCAATACACTAGAAGGAAATTATCCACCTTGTGCTGTGGAGAAATGTCCTCCTTGTCCATTGCTGTACTGGACTTCTTGAAGGTTTGGATAAACCTTTCAGCTAACCCATTCATTGATGGGTTGTGAGGAGCTGACTTGAAAGTCTGACGCTATTTTTTTTCCATGAACAGTCGAAATCCTGTTGATGTGTGTTGTCCATTGTCACTCAGTTTGTTCTGGTAGGCTGTTTCTGGTGAAGATAGTCCTCGGGGCAGAGGCGGTCTTTGCTGAGTTGGTTCACTTTGAATGAGCATCCACAGCAATCAGAAACATGGAGTCCATGAATGGCCCAGCAAAGTCATTTTGTACTCTTTGCCGCGGTGACGATGGCCACTCTCATGGGTGTAACAGTGCCTGTGGGGGTGCACTTTGAAATTTTTGGCAGCCTGAACAGCTTTTGGCCAAGTCTTCAATCTGTCTATCTTCCCGGCCACCACATGTAGCTCTGGGCGAGCCTTTTCACCCAGGTGTTCTTCATGCAGATTCTCTAACACTCTGGTTCACAGTTTAGAGGGAACCACAACACGAGATCCACACATCAGCGTTCTTTGACTTACAGACAGTTGGTATCGTCTCACTGAGAACTCTGGAAACATAGGGTTACTATGAGTTGGCCATCCTTGCATGGTGATTTCATAGATTTTTGACAACGTCAGATCATTCCTTGTTTCCCTTTGTATTTCAGAATTTGTTACCGGCAACTGGTCCACCAATACGGTGTGGAACACTTCTGCAGGGTCACAGTTTGAAGACTTTTTTCTTCAGTGGCCAACTGTGGAAGACATGACAAGCCATTGGCATTGCTGTGCTGTTTGGTACCCTTGAACTCTGTCATAAGACTGGGCTCCTCGGAACAGAGCCCAATGTTGTAACCCGGGTAGCAGTTATCACTGGAATTCCCTTTTCGGTGTTGAAAATGGACACGGGGCTGATGATCTGTCACCAGTGTAAATTTTTGTCTGTAGAGGTAGTGGTGGAACTTCTTCATTTCCCAAACTAGACTAAGGGCCTCTCAGTCAATCTGTGTGTAGTTATGTCCTGCACTCTTCAGTGATCTTGAAGCAAATGCAATCGGGCATTCAGATCCATTTTGGGATGTGTGTGATAAAATGACTCCAATGCCATAAGGGGACACATCGCATGCCAGGTTGATGGGCAGAGATGGGTCATAATGGGTGAGCAGTTCATTGGATGTTATTCGTCTCTTTGTTTCCTTGAATGCTCTTTTACATCTTTCTGACCAATCCCACTTTGCTCCTGTCTGCAACAGTGCGTTCAATGAATGCAGCACTGTAGCAATGTTTGGGAGAAACCTGTGATAATTGTTTACAAGACCCAAAATATGACCTGAGTTGATACACTTTCTGATTTGAAAACCTGTAGCACTACTTCAATCTTCCCTTGTGATTTATGTAAGCCATGTCAATGACATGTCCACAATATGAAATTTCATTCTTGAAAAACTCACATTTCTCTCTCTTAGCGTGCAGACCATACTCACTCAGCCTGGTAAGCAGTTTGCCGAGGTTCTGGAGGTGCTCTTCATCATTTTTGCCAGTCACAATGATGTCATCAAGGTAACATTGTGTTCCTGGCACTTTGTCCTTTGCTCTTTACCAAATTGCTGGAGCTGATGCGACGCCAAAGATGAGACGATTATACTGGAACTGCTTGATTCTTCAATCTCCGTTTGCAAGTCAATCCTCGAAAACCTCTCCCTGCTACCAAAGTTCAAAAATATCTTCTATTCGTGGCAGAGTGTACAACACAGTACGCAGCACTGTTTGATGCTCACCTTGAAATCCCCACACATGCAAAAGGCTCCTGCCTTCCCACTCTTGATCACTGGGACAATGGGCATGGTCCAATTGCTCCACTCAATATTGGAGAGAATTTCAGACTCCTCAAAGTTCTGCCGTTTAGCATTCACTTCAGAATGTAGTATGTAATGCACCGGGTGTACTTTATGGAGTCTTGGTGTTGCTGTGTGATCCGGTTCAATTCTAGCCTTCATGCCTTTGAGTTTACCAATGCCTTTCTCAAAGTCCACCTCATGAGCATTAAGCAGCTGTGCTTGTCTCTGGTTAGCGCTACCATTTGAGCTGTTGATGCTACACTGAGAGCTTTGATTGAGTTCCAGTCTAGTTGGATTTTTTTTTTCAACCATTCACATCTGGAAAGTGCTGGCCCTCCACTTTTTATTACATTAAGCTTAACTACTGTGTTTGGCCTCCATATGTCACATTTACTCTTTTTGCCTTTGGGAGACACTTTATTGCCTGTGTAAGTCTTCAGTGTCACTGAGGTATTCTCTGATGGTATCTTAGAAAACAATCTGTTGTGGTCAGCCTCTGGAATTAATGGACAAAGCTGACCCTGTATCCAGCTGCATTTTCAGTTTTACACTGGACACATCTATTGTGATCCAGGCGATTTTGTGATCTGCAGTTCTAGGCGTTTAGATTTTGTGATCTGCAGTTCACTTTTGTCAGACTCTGTCTGGTTCTGCTCTAATTTCGGTAACTCACTTAGTTTATTGTTTGAGACTTTTCACTCAGTTGTGCTTTTTGTCTGCCTTGCACACTCTCTATGTGACACTTTCTGCAGACTTTGTCTTTGAACCAACAGTCATTTGCCTCATGGGAGGATTTGCCACATCAATAACGTCTTTGGCTTTTTGTGCCTTTCAGGGACATTTTGTGCACTTTACATTCTAACCTCATTTTTTGCAGTTCTGCCTCATCCTTTGCTGCTGTCTCTAATGATATTGCAATGATCAATGCCCTTTTTAAGGTTAGTTCTCTTTCAGATAGTAGCCTCCTTTGAGTGCTTTGACTATGCATGCCACATGCAAGCCTGTCCCTGAACGCACCAGAAAGTCCATCTCTAAAGTCACAGAAAGTTTGCATAGTTCTGCAGTGTATTCAGAAAGGCTTTCATCTTTTGACTGGTTCCTTTTGTAAAATCTAAATCTCTCAGTTATTACCAACAGTTTAGGGCTCAAGTGATTTCATCGAACATCTTGCTTTGCAGGGGTTACTAAGCTGTATAAGATCTTAGGCCCATTAAGCTAAGAAGTGTAGGGGCTTTCTTTTGCTCCTTCACGTTTGCATTGCAGTACAGTTCAACCATCTCAATATACAACTCCCAGCCTTCATTAGTGCTATCAAATTTGTCAATTTTCCCAACTGAAACCATCACCATGATATTTTGACTTTAAATTCAGCGTGTCTTTCACTGTTACTCGTGTGTTCCCTTGTTGCCGTCTGTGACGGCCTCCTCGTGCTGTTTAACTCTCGCTGTTTTGTCCCATAACTGTTGGTGCAGTTTGTGCTATTTTCTGACATTCAGGTCTGTATTCGTTGCCAATTTGTTTGTGTCTGTGCACAACTACATATCAATTAAATAAAGTCATGTGTGTTTGATACGGCTTTAGCTGGTGTATTCACATGGCAGCGAGAGAGGGAGAGAGAACAGTGCGTAGGTGTGGACAATAGTGCATGCGCAGACAACACGCATCTTTGCAGTTTCTTGAAGTCACATGCAGAGCAGTTGCCATGCCAAGCCGTGATGCATCCAGACAGGTTGGTCTTTGTGGTGCATCGATTAAAAATTGGTAAGGGTTGATGCGGACATACCAAATTTCTTTAGCCTTCTCAAGAAGTGAGAGACATTTGGAGAGGTACAGAGATGGGAAATGTTTAGAAGGGTGTGAGCCAAACACGAATGGATGGGAGGAGGGGATGAGGTAGAGCTGGAGTGACTGACAGTGTGTGTTGTACCTGCAGGTGATCGTGCTGTGGGTGGGCACGAATAACCACGGCCACACGGCAGAGCAGGTGGCCGATGGTATCGAGGCCATCGTCCGACTCCTTAACCAGCGGCAGCCCCAGGCACATGTCGTCGTGCTGGTGAGAGGGTGGGCTTGGAGGGGAGGGTAAGGCAGAGGGTCTGCTGTTGAGGGAGGGCTGGGTGGGAGTGTCAGGGAGGGCAAGAGGAGTGGGTGTGCAGAGGGACGGATGGAAATGTACACCAATGCACACTTACATGGTAGTTTTGCATCTTTGGACTGCACTGTTGCTGCAAAGCAGCATATTTTATGTTACACAACCCAGTGCCGATAAGCCTGATAGTGATGGACAGGGGAAGCTGGGCCAAACAGGGGCAGATAGCACAGGCTGTCAGCATGGCCGAGTGGGACTGAAGGGCCGTGTATCCCTCTGACACAATCTCTGCTCCGTCCTACAGGGCCTGCTGCCAAGGGGGAAGGAGCCAAACCCCCTGAGGGTGAAGAACACCCGGGTGAATGAGCTGATGCAGGCCAGGGTGTCTACCCTGGGCCGCACCTGCTTCCTGGATGCGGACCCCGGCTTCATTGGGCCAGATGGCACGCTCAGCCATCAAGACCTCTACGACTACTTGCACCTGAGCCGCCAGGCTTACGGACGGGTCTGCAAGCTGATTCACACCCGCGTCGTGCAGCTGCTGGGGGAGGCTGCTCGCAACCCCTGACCGGGAGCGGGGATGACGGTGGGGGGGGGAGTGGTTGGGGAGTCGGTCATATTCAAATAATGAAACCGCACTGGGTCACTGTAAACTCCCCACCCACAGTGCGGAAGGAGGGGGTATGTCTAGGGCAAGGGAGCTGGTATCTGTGGTGGTGAGAGGGGCAAGGGTTTGGGGGAAGTCTGGCATATGTGGGTGAGTGAGGGAGGGGAGAAAAGACGATGCCGCTGGGACTTGAGGACTTAAGTTGAATTGGTTCAGTTCACTGAGAGGGTAGAATGAGCTGTCAGTGTAAGTGGTGAATGCAGGCTCAATTAGTCAAGAGGAGTTTGAATAAGTACATGGATGGGAGTGGTATGGAGGTATGAGGTGTGGGACCATGGATGGGGCTAGGTCAGCATGGACTAGATGGGCTGAGGGACATGCAGTACTCTGACTCCAAGAAATTAGTCAGCTTGTGATCATAGCGGCAACACAGGAGACTATAGGCACTGGAGTCTGGAACAGCACACAAAGGTGCTGGCGGAACTAAGTGGGTCAGGCAGCATCTGTGGAGGGAGGTGGGCAGTCAATGATTAGGGTTCATCCTTCATCTGGGTTGCTTTGGGTGGAGACCCTTAAGGTGACTCGATGAACAGACCAGACGAAGGGTTTCGGCTTGAAAGGACAGCTGTCCATTCCCCCTTCCTTCCAAGATGCTAAGTCCCTCCAGCATTTAGTGTGCTGTTTAGTTACCAGTGTTGATCACTTGTCCAGAACTCTGTCCAGTCTTCTCCCGTGGGATCGTCAACTCCTTCCCCCCACCCCCATAGAAACCTCCCCTATCCACAGAATCACTCACTTCTCTGGACACCCGGTGCTTCCTCTGGCCCTCAATCTTTGTCTATGGGTGAAGTCGGTTTGGGGCTTTCTGGTTTCGCCAAGGGACACAGTCTTCCAACATTCCCATGGGTCCTGAGACCTCCATGTCTGCAGTTTGGACGTCCTGCTCCCTGTAGTTCTTCCACCTTGTTCACGCTTTGGCTCTGAACCCCTGCGCCTCAAGCTGCTGAGAACGCTGAGTGACCAGGTCTCTCAGGAAAACCCAGCTACCGCTTATGCAAGCACCACACCATCTGGGGGAGGTGCATGTGATGTTCGGTTCCCTGGAGTTGACAGGAGGTGACTCAGTTACTCAATAAATTACATGTTCTGCGTTAAATAAAGTTGGTTTCCACAGAATGTGGTTTGGAGTCCAGATTACTCTGCACAACTTATCATCTACCACGGGGCATCCACCATTACCTACGTGTAATCCCTCCAATTTCCCAGCCCCATCCCGCCATTCACGACATCAGTCTACCCACCCCCTTCGATCTGTGGTTTCCAGTCTCCTTTGTTATCCCAGAGTTCTGTCCAGCTGTACCCTAAGCTGACCATTCTTGTCTCTATCCCCTACTCCTAGCAGTCTCAGTCCCTCCCCCTACACCCATCATTCTCTCCCGTTGCTTTCCTTACCTCTGCAAGTCCCTTGCCTTTTGGAGTGTCTCCTGAAACCTTCCCCATTCACCAAATCTCCATTAACCCCAGCATTCCCAACTGAATCCTAAACAAAGGGGTTGTTTTCCACCTCTCCCACACCCATTCACCACTACTCCTCACCCTCACTGACTTCGCTGTCCTCCTCCCTCTATTTCTCCACTCTGTATTGTTTCCTGATCTCCTACTTGTGCCCTTGAGCCAAGCTGAGATGGCCAGGCTTGGTCAGTTCTATTGATGTTTCTGAAGGGGAGGCAAGGGATTTCAGCACCCGTGGATCGGTGAGAATCGAGAACACCTATGGAGCCGACCTTTATTTCTGCTTTGACTGATATATTCTTGGTTTCCTCTCTTGTCAGTTGCTGGAGTCCAGCAACTCACAACAGACACTGTTGCTAGAGTTTCTGATGCCATCCTGGGGAGGTCACCTGCATTTTAATGATAAAATCTGTAAATGTCATAAACACTAACTGGGCCAGGCATTATCTGAGAGGAGAGATGCACCAGAAGAAAGAAGATACTTCAGCTCAGTGGCTTTCCTGAGCTGTCGATTGCTGTGAATGGGTTCAAGGTGGTCAATTTGAGCTTAATATATTTGATTACTTTTAACACATGTACATGGAAACACAGTGAAATACTTCCTTTGCATTAACAACCAATACAACCTGAGGAAAACTCTGCCAAGCCTGGGGTGAAAGGAGGAAAGTTTGGCACTGGGCTTGCAACCCCATCCTGTTAAAATAAAAACCCAGTGCTACAGAAGCTCCAAAGGATACATCCCTTGGAAAGGAAAGGCCGTAGAAGATGGGTTACATTTGTGGGCGATTTAGAAGACTGGCCCTACGCAGAGGTCTGTAAGCAGCTACAGGCGGCCTATGCCCAGCAGCAGTGAAGGGCTTAGGAAGAAGACGACTTAAGAATGTGGCAGGTGCAGCCCACAAGTGTCACCACGCCTTTTGATGCTTACATAGGTAGCATGCCTACATGGTTCAGCAGAACTATACACAGTCATCATAGAACAAACAAGAGCAACAAAGTGACAGCATAACAAGTCACTTCCTCATTCTCCCACCCACACAACAGTCAGCCCTCCAACCGAAGGACAGCCCACTTCCAGGCCCCAGACTTGCAGACAAAGAGCCTCCAACCTCCAGACTTGCAGACCTAGAGACCAGCCCTACCTGTGCACTACCTACATTACTGTCAGTGTGTAGGGGATCCAAATTTGCAACTACTTGCGTATTCACAAGTATGTGTATGAAAAGCATACCTGCAGCATTATCACAGGCAAGAAGCACCAGAGAAGTAGCTAAATAATGCACAGTTTCTACATTAAACAATGAGGAAAAGAGACGGAGAGGAGAGGGAGTGAGGGAAAGAGGGTCAGCTAGCGGAAAGGGAGATTAAAGCGGGAGAGGATGGAAAGAGTCAAGCATTGTAGAAATGGGAAGGTTATGGTGCAAAAGGAGGAGTTCGGGCAGGGGCGGGGGGGTTGGTGTTGGAGAGGATGGAGTAGGAAAGGGATAGTGAATGAATTGTCTGTTTCATTCCTAACTTTCCCAAGTTCTGGTGAAAGGTCATTGACTCCAAACACCCTTTTCCACTGATGCTCCCTGTGCAGCAGAGTAGTTCTGCCAGCTTCCACTGAGTTAAGCCTTGGGATGAGTGTTTAGGAGAGGCAGGTTTGAATTGTCTTGGTCTGAATTTCAGGCACAGAGTTCCACGGTGGGAGAGAGATCATCACACAGGAATACGCCAAGGTCTGGTCAGAGCGCTTCTCCGGACAGGAAAGGGGATCCAGCCTATGGGATCCCAGATCATCAGGACATGGCGGTCAGGGAGTGGATTCATGATCCCTGTATCTTCAGGTCATGGAAGACGATCCAGGCTGTGGTATCCCTGAATCTCTAGGACGTGGGAGAGGGTCCAGTCAGGAATTGTTGGGTGTCCAGGACACGGGAGGGGATCGGGTCTGCGGGATCCATGATGACATGGGAAAGTTAGATACTTTATTGATCCCAAAGGAAATTACAGTGTCACAGTAGCGTTACAAGTGCACAGATATACAAGAATTAGAAAATAAATTAGAAAGAATTTAAAAAATTTAAAAGGTTCCAATCTGCAGATTTGCAGGACAACCTCACACGCTCTACAAGATGCGCTGAGCTGATTGGTTGTGTTCTACACTACTATTGGCCGAAGCTCTTGTTATTCTTTGACGTATTGTGGATACGCCCTCTGGCCAATGATTGGCTGATTGATTCGACTCTGCGAATGGTCTTCTGCAAATGGTGGACTCGTCCTCGCCTCCTGGATCAACCATTGGCCAAACTGCTGAGGGTGGGAGGTGTTTTGCGATCCGATTGGTGAACGTCGCCCCGCACCGTAAAACGTGACCTCGAAGAATGTCGCGAGATCCGTCGGGAAATTAGAAGAGGCCTGAAGAGAGAAAAGGTAGGAATGAGGGAGGTGGAAAGAGAAGGAATGAAGAAGTGTGTGGGGGCAGGGGAGAAGAGAATGGGGAGGAAAGTGGAGAGACGGAGAAACGGAGTGGGATGGAGAGGGGGTTTGGGGGAAGGCGGACAGGGGTCGTGTCGTGAGTGAAGGGAGAGGAGTCGGGGTGAAGGGGAGGGGATGGGGAGAGGGGTCAGGGATGGAGGGGATGGGGAGAGGGGTCGGGGGTGAAGAGGGAGGGGATGGGGAGAGGGTCAGAGGTGAAGGGGAGGGGATGGGGAGAGGGGTTGGGATGAAAGGGAGGGGATGGGGAGAGGGGTCGGGGGTGAGGAGGGAGGGGATGGGGAGAGGGGTCAGGTGAAGGGGAGGGGATGGGGAGAGGGGTCGGGGGTGAAGAGGGAGGGGATGGGGAGAGGGGTCAGGTGAAGGGGAGGAGATGGGGAGAGGGGTCAGGGTGACGAGGGAGGGATTGGGGAGAGGGATCAGAGGTGGAGGAGATGGGGAGAGGGTCGGAAGGGATGGGGAAGAGGGGTCGGGGTGAAGGGGATGGGGAGAGGGATCGGGGGTGAAGACGGAGGAGATGGGTTGAAGGGGAGGGGAGGAAATGGGGAGAGGGGTAGGGGTGAAGAGGGAGGAGATGGGGAGAGGGGTCGGGGTGAAGAGGGAGGGGTTGGGGAGAGGGGTCAGAGGTGGAGGAGAGGGGTCGGGGTGAAGAGGGAGGAGTTGGGGAGAGGGGTCGGGGTGGAGGGAGGAGATGGGGAGAGGGGTCGGGGTGAAGAGGGAGGGGTTGGGGAGAGGGGTCAGAGGTGGAGGAGATGGGGAGAGGGTCGGAAGGGATGGGGAGAGGGGTCAGGGTGAAGGGGAGGGGATGGGGAGAGGGAGGGGTTGGGGAGAGGGATCAGAGGTGGAAGAGATGGAGAGAGGGTCAGAAGGGATGGGGAGAGGGGTCGGGGTGAAGAGGGAGGGGTTGGGGAGGGGGTCAGAGGTTGGGGAGAGGGGTCAGGGTGAAGGGGATGGGGAGAGGGGTCAGAGGGAATGGGGAGAAGGGTTGTGAAGAGGGAGGGGATGGGGAGAAGGGTTGTGAAGAGGGAGGGGATGGGGAGAGGGGTCAGAGGGGGAGGGGATGGGGAGAGGGTCAGAGGTGAAGGGGAGGGGATGGGGAGAGGGAGGGGTTGGGGAGAGGGATCAGAGGTGGAGGAGATGGAGAGAGGGTCAGAAGGGATGGGGAGAGGGGTCGGGGTGAAGAGGGAGGGGTTGGGGAGGGGGTCAGAGGTTGGGGAGAGGGGTCAGGGTGAAGGGGATGGGGAGAGGGGTCAGAGGGGGAGGGGATGGGGAGAGGGTCAGAGGTGAAGGGGAGGGGATGGGGAGAGTGGTTGGGATGAAAGGGAGGGGATGGGGAGAGGGGTCGGGGTGAAGAGGGAGGGGGTCAGAGGTTGGGGAGAGGGGTCAGAGGGGATGGGGAGAAGGGTTGTGAAGAGGAGGGGATGGGGAGAGGGGTCAGAGGGGGAGGGGAGGGGATGGGGAGAGGAGGGGGAGGGGAGGGGATGGGGAGAGGGGTCGGGGTGAAGAGGTTGGGGAGAGGGTCAGAGGTGAAGGGGAGGGGATGGGGAGAGGGTCAGAGGTGAAGGGGAGGGGATGGGGAGAGGGTCAGAGGTGAAGGGGAGGGTGTGGGGAGAGTGGTCGGGGTGAAGAGGTTGGGGAGAGGGTCAGAGGTGAAGGGGAGGGGATGGGGAGAGGGTCAGAGGTGAAGGGGAGGGTGTGGGGAGAGTGGTTGGGATGAAAGGGAGGGGATGGGGAGAGGGGTCGGGGTGAAGGGGCAGGGATGGGGAGAGGGGTCGGGGTGAAGAGGTTGGGGAGAGGGTCAGAGGTGAAGGGGAGGGGATGGGGAGAGGGTCAGAGGTGAAGGGGAGGGTGTGGGGAGAGTGGTTGGGATGAAAGGGAGGGGATGGGGAGAGGGGTCGGGGTGAAGGGGCAGGGATGGGGAGAGGGGTCGGGGTGAAGAGGTTGGGGAGAGGGTCAGAGGTGAAGGGGAAGGGATGGGGAGAGGGGTCGGGGTGAAGAGGTTGGGGAGAGGGTCAGATGTGAAGGGGAGGGGAGAGGGTCAGAGGTGAAGGGGAGGGGATGGGGAGAGGGATCGGGGTGAAGGGGAGGGGATGGGGAGAGGGATCGGGGTGAAGGGGAGGGGATGGGGAGAGGGTCAGAGGTGAAGGGGAGGGTATGGGGAGAGTGGTTGGGATGAAAGGGAGGGGATGGGGAGAGGGGTCGGGATGAAGAGGGAGGGGATGGGGAGAGGGGTCGGGGTGAAGGGAAGGGGTTGGGGAGAGGGATCGGGGTGAAGGGGAGGGGATGGGGAGAGGGTCAGAGGTGAAGGGGAGGGTATGGGGAGAGTGGTTGGGATGAAAGGGAGGGGATGGGGAGAGGGGTCGGGATGAAGAGGGAGGGGATGGGGAGAGGGGTCGGGGTGAAGGGGTTGGGGAGAGGGATCGGGGTGAAGGGGAGGGGATGGGGAGAGGGATCAGGGTGAAGAGGGAGGGGATGGGCAGAGTGGTTGGGATGAAAGGGAGGGGATGGGGCGAGGGGTCAGAGGTGAAGGGGAGGGGATGGGGAGAGGGGTCGGGTTGAAGAGGGAGGGGATGGGGTGAGGGGTCGGGGGAGGGGATGGGGAGAGGGGTCAGGTTGAAGAGGGAGGGGATGGGGAGAGGGGTCGGGGGAGGGGATGGGGAGAGGGGTCGGGTTGAAGAGGGAGGGGATGGGGAGAGGGGTCAGAGGTGAAGGGGAGGGGATGGGGACAGGGGTTGGGATGAAAAGGAGGGGATAGGGAGAGGGGTCAGGGTGAAGGGGGAGAGGATGGGGAGAGGGGTCAGGGTGAAGGGGGAGAGGGGTCAAAGGTGAAAGGGAGGCGACGGGGATGTGAGTGAAGGGAGAGGGGTCAGGGGCAGGGGAGGAGATGGGTACGGGGGGTCGGGTGTGAAGGGGAGGGGAAATAGGTGGGGGGAGAGGAGAGAGGGTGGGGAAGGAGGGGAAGTGGAAATGAAGTTGTGGCAGGATATTAGTGATGGCTTGGGGTACAAGATGGTGGCAGGTCACCACCAGGTCTGACTGCCCTTTGGTGCCCCCAGGGCAGACTGGCGGTGGGGTCCGATCCTGGCAGCTGGTGACTGGGCCTGCGGGGCCAGGCTGGAGCCTGGGACCGGCCGGGCCCTGCGGGAAAGCGGAGGATGTGCCCTGCGGCTGGGAGGCTGAGAACGGCGCTGCTGGTCATGGTGTCGGTGCTGCAGTATGGGCAGGGCAAGGCCGGGGAGTGCAAGGGCCACCGGCAACTCTTACAGCAGCCGGGCCTGGTGTCTGACGGCAGCGGCAACTACTCTGTCAATGGCAACTGCGAGTGGCTGATCCTGGGTGAGCTCTCGGCGCGGGGGGGAGGGGGACTGGGTGATGGTGTGAGTGGGCAGGAGTCACCAAAGAGAGAGAGAGTGGGGGAGGGAGGAGACCCCAGGAGTGGGAAGTGGGGGGGACGGGGGTGATGCTGAAACTCCAGGGAAAGGAGTAGAACAGTGGCATGTGGAGACCTCAAGTGAGGGAGTGGTTGGGTTTGGATGGGGGAAGTAGACACCATTGAATGAGTGGGTGAGAGTGAGGAGGGGAATCCAGGTAGTGAGTGGATTGGAGGAAAGCAGACCCTGGGGTGGTGAGGGGTTTACGAGAATCGGGGACTGTGAGGTGGGCTGCGGGGGAGAGGACAGTGACTCTAGGACTGCGTACTCTATGCCGGTGTAACCCTGTGTTGCAGCCCCCGACAGTAGGTTCCACATCGTGCTGACCTTCACGTCTCTGGCCACCGAGTGCACCTACGACTACCTCTTTGTCTACGATGGCGAGTCCTACGGCAGCCCCCTCCTGGCCAGCCTCAGTGGGAACACGCTCCCTGAGCCCATCGAAGCTCGTTCGGGGAAGGTCAGTGTCTGCGGTGGGGGCGGCGGGGATCGCGTCTGACCGCGCGGCGGCTGTGGCAGTTGGCGTCTGCGTGTGCCGCAGTGACTGGCGTTGTGAGGGGGATTGGGCTGCAAGCGTACTGGCGCAGTGGGTTGTGTGGCGGGATCAGAGTGCGCAAGGTTAGGAGGTGTTGGCCAGAATGGTGGCAACATGTGTTTGATCGTGGTGTAGAGACACTGGGAATATGAGGGCGGTAACTGCGAGTTGGAGTGATTTATCAAACTCTTCCTGGTCTTAAACAGGAACTCTGTGGAAAATGTCTTGCGTTGTTGGAATCTTTGACTGTTGTCACAATTTGTTCTGCTTCTGTCTTTGGCTCCTGGCACTCAGCTTGTTTCAGTTCCTGTGTTTCCCCTTTAGTTATGTTGGTTTCCAGATGTTCCTCAATGTTACTTGAACTTTGCTTCCTTTCCGCCTCAGCTACATTCGTCATAGTGTTGGCAGTCACTGATCTTTAACCTTTTCTTTAGTCCCTATGTGTGCTCATGACGTTGATGTGAGGAACATTAGTTTTGCCACTGTTTCTGAAGCCTTTCTAGAATCTTGTGTGGTACATTTGGCCCTCCTTATCTGCGAAGGTCCACTGCATTGAGACAGGTTGAATAAGGGACTTGAACATCCGTGTTTTTTGGTATCCGCGAGGGGTCCCGGAACCAATCCCTCGCGGATAAGGAGGGCCGACTCTACACTCGACAGTATTCAGCCGTTCTTCGGTTGCTGCTTCCTGAAAATGCTCACATTTGTTTCCGCCAAATTGCTGACATCTGATCCTCTTCAGAGTCCTGGGTGGGTCTCTTCTGTTGTGGATTTTGTATGCCGCAGTGCACGTCCCCTACATACTCCTGACCTCTGCACATGAACAAATTTTCAGAACATTAAATTCAAAGGTCCAATGTACATTTCTACACAGTTGTGTTCTGACAAATGGCAAATCTAGATTTGACTGACCCTCTGCTTGTTTCCCCTGCCCCCACCCACCGTTACTAATTGTTCTTCCAAGTCAGTCTAGGATGCTTTTGGAGCTGGTTATTGTGAAGGTATGAATACAACGGTATTGATTTTTGTATGTATTCAACTTAATGGGCAAAATTGATTTAGCGTCATTTGTGAGGTTGCTGCTGGGGTTTGGAAGTATTTCTCAGACCTGACTGTATGCCTCAGAATTCAAGCAGAGCGAGGAGGGGTGGATCGTTTTGTCTCCTCAACCCTCCTCAGTAGTCACGTTGGGCCAAAGGTTCATTTTATTATCAAAGTCTGTAAGCAGAATGCATCTCTGAGATTTTGTCTTCTCCAGAGAGCCATGTGTAAGACATGGAAAGAAGACATTACCCCCCCCCCCCCCCCCCACCCCGGCATGCAAAAAAACCTCCCCAACCCCTCCCTTGCACAAAAACTAACACATCGCTCACCTGGACATGGCAGCTAAAACATCAAATCCCTGAGCTCCAAACAAAAAAGCACCAATAACGTCAAACCCCCAATCCCTTGTACACAAAAATCTAACAGCCAGAGCCACTCTTTTACCTCGGTGCCACTTTACAGCACTAATTCCCTTTAGACCTCCGATAGTCGGAGTCATAAAGACAGACAAAATGGAAACAGGCCCTTCGGCCCAACATGTTGCCCAACTTGCAGGCTCCCTCCGCCCGTGTCTGCCTCCAAACCTCCCCATCACTATATTGGATGGCTTTTAAATGTTGTTAATGTTCAGTCACTGTTTCTGAATCGGGTTCATTGTCACGGACGTTAAATTTGTGGCTTTGTGGCAGCAGTACAGAGCAAAGGCGTAAAATGACCATAATCTAAATAAATGCAAAACAAGTGGGTTCATGGATGAATCAGAAATCTGTTAGTGGAGGGGGAAAGAAATGTTCCTAAGTCATCGTGGCTTTTCAGTCTCCTGTACCACCTTCTGATCTGGCCACATATTCCAAATATCCACCACCCTTTGTGTGAAGAAGCCAAAATTATACTGGGAATCCAGGTCCAAAATTTCCTGAAAGTGGCATCACAGGTATGTAGATACGGTGCTGTAAAAAACATTCACTCCCCTTGGAAGTTTTCATGTTCTATTGTTTTACAACAATCACAGTGGATTTAATTTGAAGAAGCACTGTCGACGTTTCGGGCCGAGATCCTTCGTCAGGACTAACTGAAAGAACAGATAGTAAGAGATTTGAAAGTAGGGGGGATGGAGGAAATCCGAAATGATAGGAGAAGACCAGAGGGGGTGGGGTGAAGCTAAGAGCTGGAAAGGTGATCAGCAAAAGGGATACAGAGCCGGAGAAGGGTAAGGATCATCGGATGGGAGGCCTAGGGAGAAAGCAAGGGGGAGGGGAGCACCAGAGTGGAATGGAGAACAGGCAAAGAGTGATGGGCAGAGACAGAAAAAAGGGGGAGTGGGGGGAAAATAAATAAATCAGGGACGACTTATCTACTGATATCTACTATAAGCCTACTGACTCTCACAGCTACCTGGACTATTCCTCTTCCCACCCTGTCTCTTGCAAAAAGGCTATCCCCTTCTCACAATTCCTCCATCTCCGCCGCATCTGCTCTTAGGATGAGGCTTTTCATTCCAGGACGAAGGAGATGTCTTCCTTTTTTAAACAAAGGGGTTTCCCTTCCTCCACCATCAACTCTGCTCTCAAATGCATCTTTCCCATTTCCTGCACATCTGCCCTCACCCCATCTGCCCGCCACCCCCACTCGGGATAGGGTTCCCCTTGTCCTCACCTACTATCCCACCAGCCTCCGGGTCCAACATATAATTCTCCGTAACTTCCAACGGGATCCCACTATCAAGCACATCTTTCCCTCCCCCCCCCCCCCCCCCCCCCCCCCCCACTCTTTCTGCTTTCCACAGGGATTGCTCTCTACATGACTCCCTTGTCCATTTGTTCCCCCCATCCCTTTCCACCGATCTCCCTCCTGGCACTTATCCTTGTAAGCGGAACAAGTGCTACACCTGCCCTTACCCTTCCTCCCTCACCACCATTCAGGGCCCCAGACAGTCCTTCCAGGTGAGGCGACACTTCACCTGTGAGTCGGCTGGTGTGGGATACTGCATCCGGTGCTCCCGGTGTGGCCTTTTATATATCGGTAAGACCCGACACAGACTGGGAGACTGTTTCGCTGAACACCTACGCTCTGTCTGCCAGAGAAAGCAGGATCTCACAGTGGCCACACATTTTAATTCCACGTCCCATTCCCATTCTGATATGTCTATCCATGGCCTCCACTACTGTCAAGATGAAACCACACTCAGGTTGGAGGAACAACACCTTATATTCCGTCTGGGTAGCCTCCAACCTGATGGCGTGAACATTGATTTCTTTAACTTCCGTTAATGCCCCTCCTCCCCTTTACACCCCATCCCTGATTTATTTACTTTTCCCTCTCCCCCTTTTTTTTCTCTCTCTGCCCATCACTCTGCCTGTTCTCCATCTCCCTCTGGTGCTCCCCTCCCCCTTTCTTTCTCCCTAGGCCTCCCGTCCCATGATCCTTTCCCTTCTCCAGCTCGGTATCCCTTTTGCCAATAACTTTTCCGGCTCTCAGCTTCACCCCACCCCCTCCAGTCTTCTCCTATCATTTCGCATTTTCCCCCTCCCCCTCCCACTTTCAAATCTCTTACTACCTTTCCTTTCAGTTAGTCCTGACGAAGGGTCTCAGCCCGAAACGTCAACAGTGCTTCGCCGTATAGATGCTGCCTGGCCTGCTGTGTTCCACCAGCATTTTGTGTGTCTTGCTTGAATTTCCAGCATCTGCAGATTTCCTCGTGTTTGGGATTTAATTTGGCGCTTTTTTTTTGACACTGAACAAAAGAAAAAAGACTTCCTTGTCAAAGTGAAAACAGATCTCTACAAAGTGATCTAAATTAATTACAAATATTAAAATATCAAATGAGCACATATCTACATGCATTGTTGCCGTAGAAAAGCAACATTCATCGCCAAAGATCCTCACCACCCAGGCCAGGCTCTTTTCTCGCTGCTGCCATCAGGTAGAAGGTACAAGAGCCTCAGGACTCACACCACCAGGTTCAAGAACATTTACTACTCCTCAACCATCAGGCTCAAGAACAAGATGGGTTAACTACACTTAAGGACCCTTTTATCTTCTTATTTCATTCTCATTATTTATTACTATTTATTTCTTAACTGCATTTGCACAGTTTGTTGATACTTTACAGTTCCTGATGTTTACAGTTTACAGATCCTGTTTACAGTTACTGTTCTATAGATTTGCTAAGTAAGCCTGAAGAGAAAGAATCTCAGGATTGTATGTGGTGACACATACGTGCGCTGTTAATAAATTTTACTTTTTCAGGATGTATGTTGTATACATTTCTCTGACATTAAATTTGACCTTTGAACGTTTGAATTTTGATTTTGTGGAATCTGAGGGGCAACTTCACTCGAGGGTGGTGCGAGTGTGGAACAAGGTACCTGTGAAGTGGTAGATGCAGGTTCAGTTGCAATATTTAAGAGATGTTTGTGTAGGCATATGGATGGGCGAGGTTTGGAGGGATAGGGGATGGGGCAGAAGGCCAGGTAGGACGGGCTTGATGGGTTAAAGGCTGTCGTGCTCAATCACTCCAGTAATCTATTGGTTTCCCTACTCTTTTAACCTAATCTCCCATTTTTTTGCATTTCCAGTCACTCCTTAACTCATTTAAGTTAAAGACCAGTTCCCACTGAGTTGACCTGTGCTCAGAGTTCTAGCAGGTGGTAATCCCTCTCCCCTTGCACAGAAATTGTTAATTAAAAATCCCATTACATCTGAGAAGGTGTGTGGAAGTTCATTCATTGCTGCATTACCTACTCCCTTCTCCGGTGTTGGGTGGAAGATTACTTAGAGTGCTGGACTTTATTTCTGCTTATACCCCCGCAAACTTCCAATTCAGTCTTACGGTGTTAATAAGCACGACCGGGTGAATTTAATGGGAGTGAGAGAACCGGGTTCCTGGGGTATGGGTGGAGGGAGCAAGGCGACTGGAGTCATGCTGAGGAAGTGGGGTTCCTTCACCTGGTGAGCCAGAGGGATTCGGATGGTCAGAGTTTGACTGTTACATTCAGAGTTCGCGAGTGTAATGAGTCTTACAGAATGACACTAGCACTGTCGGTGTAGAACGATTCAAAGTTTATTGAGTGACCAGTTAAGTATAATATTCATCTAGATAGATGCGCACAGCTAGGGCTTCGTATGCATCAGCACATCCGTCCTTTTGTCCGGCCCACATCCCAGAGGTGAAGCCTCACTCCCCACTCCTCACTCGGGGGGTTGGGGGGGGGGTGGGGTAGTTCACTCCTCGTGGTTAGATGGTTACATGTTCAAAGTCGCGTACCTGGTGGTCTGTCTGCAGATGGTTTTTGGTCACTGCGAGACCCTACGGATCTGTCCCAGCTGTGCACGTGGCAGTCTATTTGAAATCTATATGCTCTTCCTAAAACCCCCTGTGCAGCTGTCTTGTTCTCTCCCTCTGGTTGCCTCTGTGCTCAATCCATTCCTCAAATCCTCGCCCCCACCTTGTCATAATGACCACTTGTCCCCCTGCAGAGTTCAACCCCCCCCCCCAAGTACCCATTTTGGGGAATTGACATAACCCACCCCACCGAATCTCCAGCTGAATTATCTCAAACGTTTATTACTGAGTCCTCACTGAGCATTGAAATGTCCTGGTGGAATGGGCGGTGGAGCAGCCCCTCTCCTCTTCTCCCCCACCGGTCTTAGCGACACTTTAAACCCGCCACCCCCAGCACTCTGTGGGAAATGCTGGTCACCCCAGCTGAAGGTGGGTGGCCTGTGGCTCGCTCTGAGATCGTGGTGCCGACCCCTTGCTCTCCTCCTCACCCCCCTCTCCCCCTCACTCCCCGCAGATGTTGCTCCACCTCTTCAGTGATGCCAACTACAACCTTGAGGGCTTCAACGCCAGCTTCATCTTCACGCTCTGCCCGATGGGTTGCTCGGGGCACGGGCAGTGCGAGGTCAGTGGCACTTGTGCCTGTCACCCGGGCTGGGGTGGAGCCGACTGCAGCATCCAGGACTGCACCGAACACTGCGGGCGGCACGGTTACTGCGTCACGGTGAGTCCCTGTCATCTGATTTGTTATTTTGTGGCAGCAGGGCAATGCAATATATAAAGCAGTACTCTGCACTGTGTATCTGTTGACATTTGCTGGAGTCTTCAGTGACGTACTGTACCAGATCTCCTCAGCCACCGAATGAAGTGTAGTCACTGGGGCAGGTCACCTTCCTGAGTGGCCAGCTGGCCGACGGACACTCTTGTCAGCGGCAGAGCCTTCTGCCCGAGTGTTCCTCCACCAGAGGCCTATGGGGTCTGCTGGGGGAGCTGGATGAGGGGAGATTTCCAGTGGTGGAAGATGTGGTGTCCAGCTGCGTAAGGGATGAGAGGGGTTTACTGCAGTAATGCTGGTGGGGGCGCTGGTATGAGATGTGTCTAGCTGTGTAAAGGGTGGTGGGCGGTTTACTGTGGTAAGGTAGCGTTGCAGGGGCTGGTGGGGGCGCTGGTATGAGATGTGTATAGCTGTGTAAAGGGTGGTGGGCTGGTATGAGATGTGGTATTCACCAGTATAGCGAGGTGGGCGGTTTACTGTGGTAAGGTAGCGTTGCAGAGGGGGCAGGGGAAGGTGTGGCATCCTCTACTGTAAAGGGTGGTGGGGCCTGAACCTACGGGCAGATGATGTGGGCACTTAGAACATAAAACAGTACAGCCTTTTGGCCCATTTTGTTGTGCTGATCTTTACAAACCTACTCTATGATTGAGCTAAACCGACTCTCTAACGCAGGCCAAGTGCCATTATCTTTCTTCTCTCTATGTGCCTGTTTAAGACTCTTAAAAGTCCCTAATGCATCTTCTTCTACCACTTACCCCAACAATACTTTCCAGACACTTACCACTCTGTGTGTGTTTAAACATTTTTTTAAAAAAAAGCTGCAGTACCTCTGGCACCTCATCTAAACTTTCCTTCACTCACCTTTAAAAAATGTCCCCTGGTGTTGGTCGTTGCCGCACCAGTAAATCTTGCTGGCTGTCCACTCTGTTCATGCCTTGTATAATCTTTTGCCCCTCGATCAAGTTGCCTCCCTCCTCCTTTGCTTCAAAGAGAGAAGCCTAGCTCGCTCAGCCTTGTTTGAACTGGAATTGGTCTGGGCTGATGCATTGGATTCCAGTTGTACACAGCACATTGTACCGATTACCCATCTACACTAATCTCAGGTGATCAGTGTGTCCATCAACCCCTCAGGAATTCTGTTCCAGATTCCAACTCCTCCCCCTGCCCACATGGAAAAATTCTTCCCCATATTCCGACAAGACCTCTTGCCCTTTGATGTGAACGCCCCTCCCCTTGGCAGAGGAGTCTTTCACTATCTAAGCTATCAATGCTTGGGTTCCTTGTCAGCTCTGGGGAGAACAGACCCAGCCCTCTCTGGTCTCTCCTCATAACTGAAACCCTCCATTCCAGGCAATCTCCCATGTGTCTTCTCCATTGCAATCAAGTCCTTCCTGTGGTGTTGTAGGTGACCACGGTACTTTCTAGCTGTCTGGTTTTACACTCAGTTGTTGAGAGCGCCCTCTTCTTTGTGGTGGCGTGTTGGGGAGGAAGCATTAAGAAGAAGGACGCCTCACGTCTTAATAAGCTGATAAGGAAGGCGGGCTCTGTCGTGGGCAAAGTACTGGAGAGTTTAACATCGGTAGCTGAGCGAAGGGCGCTGAGTAGGCTACGGTCAATTATGGAAAACCCTGAACATCCTCTACATAGCACCATCCAGAGGCAGAGAAGCAGTTTCAGCGACAGGTTACTGTCGATGCAATGCTCCTCAGACAGGATGAAGAGGTCAATACTCCCCAATGCCATTAGGCTTTACAATTCAACTGCCAGGACTTAAGAACTTTTTTAAAGCTATTATTAATGCTTTCTGAGTTAGTGATTTAGATGCATATCATATTATTACTGAGTTAAGTATTGTATGTAATGAGTTTTTGCTACAACAAGTGTATGGGACATTGGAAAAAATGTTGAATTTCCCCATGGGGATGAATAAAGTATCTATCTATCTATCTATCATATCCCTGCTCTTGTGTTCTGTGCCCTGGCTAATGAAGACAAAACCCGAGCCACACTGTTTCTCTGCTACCACCTTTGAGGTTCCTTGACTTTGCAGACCAGGGTCCCTCTGTTCCTCTGTACGCCTCATGTCCTACCAGCCACTCTGTAATACCTTATGCTTAACAGAATTATATTCCACCTGCCATTTCCCTGCCCATTTAACCAATTGATCAGAGGTCCAAGACCCACCGTCCACAAAGGTGATCTTCCTGCAGCAATGTGGAGGACGTGTATAAACAGCAACAAGAGTTCCAGCCACTTCGTTCACAAAACAACCTTCAGTAGTGACCTCACCAGGTGAATTTCCCACCCACTTCCTCAAACATCACCATGTCCTACTGGTAAACTGGATGAAGTCTGGTATTGGAAGGGAATGGGATCATAAAATGTCCTTGGATTCTTGTAGAGAGGGAGAATGTAAAGAAATGAAGTGTGTTTCTTACATTCATTGATGGGATTAGTTTGGGATTGACACAGGGCTGTGGTGATGGGATTAGTTTGGGATTGACACTGTGGTGATGGGATTAGTTTGGGATTGGCACAGGGCTGTGGTGATGGGATTAGTTTGGGATTGACACAGGGCTGTGGTGATGGGATTAGTTTGGGATTGACACAAGGCTGTGGTGATGGGATTAGTTTGGGATTGACACAGGGCTGTGGTGATGGGATTAGTTTGGGATTGACACAGGGCTGTGGTGATGGGATTAGTTTGGGATTGACACAGGGCTGTGGTGATGGGATTAGTTTGGGATTGACACAGGGCTGTGGTGATGGGATTAGTTTGGGATTGACACAAGGCTGTGGTGATGGGATTAGTTTGGGATTGACACAAGGCTGTGGTGATGGGATTAGTTTGGGATTGACACAGGGCTGTGGTGATGGGATTAGTTTGGGGTTGACACAGGGCTGTGGTGATGGGATTAGTTTGAGATTGACACTGTGGTGATGGGATTAGTTTGAGATTGACACTGTGGTGATGGGATTAGTTTGGGATTGACACAGGGCTGTGGTGATGGGATTAGTTTGGGATTGACACTGTGGTGATGGGATTAGTTTGGGATTGACACTGTGGTGATGGGATTAGTTTGGGATTGACACTTTGGTGATGGGATTAGTTTGGGATTGACACAGGGCTGTGGTGATGGGATTAGTTTGGGATTGACACAGGGCTGTGGTGATGGGATTAGTTTGGGATTGGCACGGCTGTGGTGATGGGATTAGTTTGAGATTGACACTGTGGTGATGGGATTAGTTTGGGATTGACACTGTGGTGATGGGATTAGTTTGGGATTGACACAGGGCTGTGGTGATGGGATTAGTTTGAGATTGACACTGTGGTGATGGGATTAGTTTGGGATTGACACTGTGGTGATGGGATTAGTTTGAGATTGACACTGTGGTGATGGGATTAGTTTGGGATTGACACTGTGGTGATGGGATTAGTTTGGGATTGACACAGGGCTGTGGTGATGGGATTAGTTTGTGTGAACTGTTAATGTGTAACATATTTTTTTCTCTCTGACTGATAAAGGGTCAGCTCTGCCATTGCCAGCCAGGGTTCATCGGTCACAGCTGTGACCTGTCCCTGAATGACAACCAGAGTGCCGGCAGTTGGTACAACATCAGCAGGTCTGACCCTGAATTCGTGGGACGCACGGCTGCTGCTGGGACCTTCCTCAACACCACCAACTCCTTCTACATATTCGGTGGTACGTTCTCTCGTACATCTGCTCATTCCTCCCCGCAGCCACACTGTCTGACTGACCCCGGGACACACCTGGTCTGTTAGCATATTTATGATGTTTTCCTTTCCGTGTGCATCAAACTAAAACATTGTCATCCTTGTCCGGAAGGGACTCCTGGGGAGAGAGTAGAACAGAGGGACTTTGGGGTATTGGTACTTGGTTCCCTGAAAATGGTGTCATAGTTAGAAGAAGCAAGTTGGCAAGGAAGAGTTTTGGCATGCTGGCCTTCATTAGTTAGAACATTGAGTACAGAAGTTAGAGTCGAGGATTGGTGACAAGATAGCTCCATTTCAGGCAGACATTCTGCAAGATAGCCAACAGATACCTCTGAATTTCAATATCACAGAACACTGTCGCACCGGGGCAAGCCTGGACACCAGTCCCGGCTGGGATATGTTGCAACGTGAGGAAGCAGAAGGGTGATAGGCGAGCCAGGATCCATGCTGGGCCAAACCCCTGCTGCCACGCACCTTCCTTGCAAGCGCCTGATCGATCGCTGACGAAATGGCTAAAATCAGACTGAGATTTACCATACAAAGGAATTCACTCAACCGTTGCAAAATCATCTTCACTGAAACCTGGTGTCCCCACCTGGAATATCTCCTTCTAAAGCGCAGACCTTTCCATCTGCTGAGAGAATTCACAGTGGTTGTATTCCAGCACAAACCAACACTAAGCCAGCATTGACAACTGTATCACGTTGGTAGGAGCAACTGCCGTCCCATCCTGATGGCACCGTCCTTGTAGCCAGTGATTTCAATCAAGCCAACCTGAAGACAGTATTCCCCACATTTTGCTGGAATGTGAAATGCCCCACAGGGGGCAACTTACACTGGACCAGATTTACTGATCCATGCCCTCATCTGGACCTGTCTGACCAGCTGTCTTTATTTCTAACACCAGCCTACAGGCCCGGCGATGCCCAATTCACAGGTCAGTGAGGAGCTGACTCACGGCTTCAGGACTGCCTCGAGTGCACAGAGTGGAACAGCTTGCATGTCAAGCAATGCATGATCTAGAGGGATGTACGGGACTATATCAAATACTGTGTAGAGTCCACACAGTAAACGATGTCACCAGCAATAAGAACACGTGTGTATTCCCGAATCAGAAGCCATAGATGCACAACAAAGTCCGGGCTTGGGAAGCTGCTTACAGATCCAGTGACACTGCAGCACGCAGCCAAGATAGGTCCAGCCTTAAAAGGGGCAGTAAAGCCGCCAAGTACAGATGCAAACAACAGATAGAAACACCTTTCAATAACAGCACTAACCCCCAACGGCGTGTAGGAAGGCATCAGGTCCATCACTGACCATAAAGGAGAGAACTCTTGTCCCGAATCAGCAACACCACCCCAGCTGAGGAGCTAGTCAATGTCTTTGCTCGAATTGACCGGGACAGCAACGAACCAGTGATGAAGGCCTTGACACTTGAGCAGGACACGGCACTGACAGCGAGCACACACGAGGCGAGACACGGCACTGACGGCGAGCACACACGAGGCGAGACACGGCACTGACGGCGAGCACACACGAGGCGAGACACGGCACTGACGGCGAGCACACACGAGGCGAGACACAGCACTGACACTGAGCACACACGAGGGGAGACACGGCACTGACACTGAGCACACAGGAGGGGAGACACGGCACTGACACTGAGCACACACGAGGCGAGACACGGCACTGACAGTGAGCACACACGAGGCGAGACACGGCACTGACGGCGAGCACACACGAGGCGAGACACGGCACTGACACTGAGCGCACACGAGGCGAGACACGGCACTGACGGTGAGCACACACGAGGCGAGACATGGCACTGACAGCGAGCACACACGAGGCGAGACACGGCACTGACACTGAGCGCACACGAGGCGAGACACGGCACTGACGGTGAGCACACACGAGGCGAGACACGGCACTGACAGCGAGCACACACGAGGCGAGACACGGCACTGACGGTGAGCACACACGAGGCGAGACACGGCACTGACGGTGAGCGCACACGAGGCGAGACACGGCACTGACAGCGAGCACACACGAGGCGAGCTGACAGTGAGCACACACGAGGCGAGACACGGCACTGACGGTGAGCACACACGAGGCGAGACACGGCACTGACAGCGAGCACACACGAGGCGAGACACGGCACTGACGGTGAGCACACACGAGGCGAGACACGGCACTGACGGTGAGCGCACACGAGGCGAGACACGGCACTGACGGTGAGCGCACACGAGGCGAGACACGGCACTGACGGTGAGCGCACACGAGGCGAGACACGGCACTGACGGTGAGCGCACACGAGGCGAGACACGGCACTGACAGCGAGCACACACGAGGCGAGCTGACAGTGAGCACACACGAGGCGAGACACAGCACTGACGGTGAGCGCACACAAGGCGAGACACGGCACTGACAGCGAGCACACACGAGGCGAGACACGGCACTGACGCTGAGCACACACAAGGCGAGACACGGCACTGACAGCGAGCACACACGAGGCAAGACACGGCACTGACGCTGAGCACACACGAGGGGAGACATGGCACTGACGGCGAGCGCACACGAGGCGAGACACGGCACTGATGGCGAGCGCACACGAGGCGAGACACGGCACTGACGGTGAGCGCACACGAGGCGAGACAGCACTGACGGCGAGCACACACGAGGCGAGACACGGCACTGACAGCGAGCGCACACGAGGCGAGACACGGCACTGACGGCGAGCGCACACGAGGCGAGGCGAGACACGGCACTGACGGCGAGCGCACATGAGGCGAGACACGGCACTGACGGCGAGCACACACGGGGCGAGACACGGCACTGACGGCGAGCGCACACGAGGCGAGACACGGCACTGACGGCGAGCGCACACGAGGCGAGACACGGCACTGACGGCGAGCGCACACGAGGCGAGACACGGCACTGACACTGAGCGCACACGAGATGAAATGTATTCTGTGCAGCATCAACACACTCAGAGTAGCCGTACCAGATGGCGTGCCTGGGCGGGTCCTCGGGCTGCACTGACCAGCTGGCAGAGGTTTTTACTGAAATGTATGACCTCTCCCTGTCCCTTTCTGTGGTCCCCACAAAGCATCAACCATCATACCAGTTGCAAAGCGGTCACCAGTAAAATGCCTCAACAATAGCAGACTGGTTATGTCCCATGTTACAAATGCCATCCCTGCTACTCTGGACCAGCACCAGGCAAGCAGATCAACTGAGGACATCATCTGCATTGCTCTGCACATTGTACTGGAGCACCAGTAGCGGACAGACGCCTATGCCAAAATGTTCTTTATTGAGATGAGAAAATTTGCAAGACACTGGAAATCCATTCAACATGCCTGATGTGCTGGAGGAACTTAGCAGGCCAGGCAGCATCTATGGAAAAGAGTAGACAGCCAGACCTGTTTCAGCCCGAAATGTCAACTGTACTCTTTTCCATAGATGCTGAGTTCCTTCAGCATTTTGTGTGGATCACAATAGATGTGTCTGGTGTAAAACTGAAAATGGAGCTGGATACAGGGTCAGCTTTGTCTATAAATCCGGAGGCTGACTACAACAGACTTGATCAGGACCTGTTTTGGTCACCCTGCTAGAGGAAAGAAGCTATTAAGCTGGATAGAGTGCAGAAGAGATTTACAAGGATGTTGCTGGGACCTGGGGAACTGAGTTATGGAGAGAGTTTGTGCAGGCTGGGAATTCTTTCATTGAGAGAGTGAGTGTGATCTTCTTGAGGTGTATAAAGTCATGAGGGGCATCGATAGGGAGAATTTTCAATCTTTTCCCAGTACGAAGGTTAGAGGAGAGAGATTGAATCGGAGCCTGGGTGGGGGGCAAATGTTTCACCTAGAGAGTGGTCTTTATGGAATGAACTAGGTACAAAAACAGCATTTGAAAGGTATTTCAATAAGCAGGAAAGGTTTGCACGGGTTCCCAACCTTTTTTTTTGTGCTGTGAACCAATACCATTAAGCAAGGGGTCTGTGGAGCCCAGGTCGGGAACTCTTGGAGAACCACTTTCGAGGGCCACAGACAGGCAAGTAGGACAGGCTCCAGTAGATGTGTCTGCACTGCTGAGGGTCTCTTTCTGAGCCGTCTGAGCCCATGACCCTCTGACGGGATCTCCTGGCCTGTCCTGCAGGACTTACTGCCCTGCGGGGAGGACCCTCCTCCCAGCCCTGAGGATGAAGAATGTCCAGGTGAACAAGCTAATGCAAGGAACTGTGTCTTTCCCCCCACCCCCACAAGTCTGGAGGGATAGCGGGTAAATGGGACTGGCTCGGGTAGACATTTTGGCTGCCATAGGTAGCATGGACTGTTTGTATAACCGCCACTCTAAAGAGAAAGCATCTCTGATGGTCTCCGCAGTTTGGTAATTGGGGCATTGGGGTTTCTCTCCTCTTGCCCCTCACTGACCAGGCGTGGGGGTGGCAGGTCGGGATACGCAGAAGGATCCAAGTTTATTTCTCTTCATTCCATCCACTGTAGGATCGGACCTCAATCAGATTCTGGGCGACCTGCTTATGTACAACTTCACAAGCAACCAGTGGCAGCGGATCGTTCTCGACCCCTCTCCGGTAGGTCACAGCTCTGCCTCTCACAGAGGGGATTGGTTCATATTAGTTCGTTGTCTCGTACACCAGCGTGCTCCCGTGAGTCTCACAGTGTAAACAGTTCCAGGGTTGCTAACGCAATACAGCAGAATGGTCGGCTACAGTTGTACAATCTGCAACGATGCAACAACTTTATAGTTCAGTTTTTGTGCATCTCAAAGAACTTGAGGTTCAAAGTAACTTTATTTTAGAAATACCTATTTGTTACCGTGCACTAGAGTTGCAGAGGGATGGGAACCAGAGTGCCAGAACAGTTAGAGGAGGGGCTGTGGAGACAAAGTCGGGAACAAAAGGTTGAACGTGGTGCAACTAATGTCCTGAGATGTGTATGTTTCAATGCAAGAAGTATTGTAGGAGAGGCAGATGAGCTCAGGGCACGGATCAACTCTTGGTATTGAAGCCATTAATGAGACTTGGTTGCAGGAGAGGCAGGACTAGCAGCTCAGTATTCCGAGATTTTGTTGTTTTCAACGTGACAGAACAGGAGAGATTAAAGGAGGAGAGGTGGTATTACCAGTCAGGGAATATGTCATGGCAGTGCTCTGTCAGGACAGACTGGAGAGTTCGTCTAGTGAGGCGTTATGGGTGGAACTGAGAAATAAGAAAGGTGTGACCATGTTAATGGGGCCATATTACAGACCATCCATCAGTACTAGGGATTTAGAGTAACAAATTTGTATAAAAAAGTCACAGGCTGTTGCAAGAAGACTAAGTTTGTTACAGTAGGTGACTTTAACTTTCCACATATTGACTGGGACTCCCATACTGTAAAAGGACTAGATGAGATAGAGTTTGTCAAATGTGTTCAGGAAAGTTTTCTTCATCAGTTCATAGAAGTCCCAACAAGACAGCGTGTGAAGCTGGATCTGCCATTGGAGAATGAGACAGGGCAGGTGACAGAAGATTGTGTAAGGGAACACTTCGCATCGCATGACCACAGTGCCATTAGTTTTGAAGTGAATATGTAAAGGTAGGTCTGGTCCACAGGTTGAGATCCTCAATTGGAGAAAGGCCAATTTTGACGGTATCAGGAAGGATCTGGCAAGAGTGGATTGGGACAGGCTGTTTTCTGGCAAAGGTGTGCTTGGTAAGTGGGAGGCCTTCAAAAGTGAAATTTTGAGAATACAAAGATTGCATGTGCCTGTCAGAATAAAAGGTAAAGAGTAGGGAATCTTGGTTTTCAAGCGATATTGAGACTGTACTTAAGAGAAAAAAGGTGCATAGTAGGTATAGTGAAGTAGGAACAAATGAGGTACTTATGGAGTATAAGATATGCAAGTGAACGCTTAGGAAGGAAATCAGAGGGCTAAAAGAGGTCATGAGGTTGCCCTAGCAGACAAGGTGAAGGAGAATCCTAAGAGATTCTGCAGATGTGTTAAGAGCAAAAGGATTGCAAGGGACAAAATTGGTCCTCTGAAAGAGCAGAATGGTAATCCATGAGTGGATTAATGACAGGAGAGATACCAGAGGATTGGAGGAGAGTCAGTGTTGTTCCATTGTTTAAAAAAGGCTCTAAACATAAACTAGGAAATCATAGTCCAGTGAGTCTGACATCAGTTGTGAAAAAATTATTGGAAGTTATTCAAGGGAACGGACGTATCAGTATTTGGATAGACATGGACCGATTAAGGACGCATGGTTTCATGTGTGGTGGGTCTTGTCTAACCAATCTTATATAGTTTTTCGAGGAAGTTACCAGGGAAGTGGATGTTATCTATGTGGACTAGCTAGTCATTTGACAAGGTCCCGCGTGGGAGGTTGGTCAGTCACTCAGCATTCAGGGTGCGGTAATAAATTGGATTAGACTGTTTTACTGAGGTAGCAAGAAATGTAGACAGAGCCCAAGGAGGGGAGGCTGGTTTCTGTGTCCACAACTCTGCATTTTCTTGTGCTCTCAGGCAGAGCAGTTGCCATACCAAGCTGTAATGCCCCTGGATAGGGTGCTTTCTAGTTGGCGTAGCCTTGAGACGGGCAGAGGGGAGTCTGGTTTCTGAGGTGTGCCAAGCCTACCCAGGACTCTTTGTGGCTGCTGCACCAGCGTGGTGGGCGTGCGCGGCCAAGCCACTGGGCTGTCCAGAAGCACCGGAGAAGTGTAAAGGTGACTGCTTGGGAGGAGGTGACAAGCAGTTTGCACTGTGTTCCCCGCAGGTCCCCTCACTCCAGAGCCCAAAGGTGACTGGGCCAAGATATTGGGTGGAACGGGAGCCGAGCCAAGTCTTGGTGCGTTGAGGCGGGAAGGGCGGGGGGGGGGGGGGGGGGGTCCACTGGCAGCGGCAGCACACAATCCCGGGGACTGAGTCTCTCTCCTTCCTTCCCTCTGCAGGCGGCCCGGCACGCTCACAGTGCGGTGGAGTGGCGGGGAGGAATGGTGGTGTTCGGCGGGCAGCTGCAGAGCGGCTCCCTGGCCAACGACGTGTGGCTGTACGAGCCGGGCCCCGAGCGATGGAGGCTGCTGCGGCCCCGCAGTGCGCGGGCCCCCCCCGGGGCTAGCCGCACACGCAGCCGCTGTGGTGGGGCAGGAGCTGTACGTCTTCGGAGGTGAGTGTGGGCTCGGACTGCAGCAGTCTCTGGGATGGAGAGGGAAGGGGGAGTGGGTTGTGGTGGGGGGAGGACAAGAGCTCCTATGTAGCAGGATGTGAATCAGACAACGAGAGGACCATGTGGAGACTGAGGCTGGAGTGAGAGTGAGTGCACAGGCAGTCCCCGGGTTACGAACGAGTTCCGTTCCTGAGTCCGTCTTTAAGTCGGATTTGTACGCAAGTCAGAACAGGTACATCTGGTATTATTTAGCGTCAGTCAAACGTTTGTCTTAGTATATAGTTTATATTTTACTTTTCTATGCATATAAAACACTTAAGAACGTATGTTTCAGCGCCGGGCTCAGGAAATTAAACCACTGTTGTTTAGTAATAATTGTAGCTTTCATCAGGGCAGGGCCTTTCACATGCTCCATTATTCTCACTTTATCCTTTACCTGTATCCTTTAAAATTATTCCGATCATTGACCGACTGTAGCCTAACGCTTTTCCAATGACCGACGGTGTTTCACCTCTTTCCGATCGCTTTATTATTTCCACTTTATTTTCAATCTGCAGATTTTATGTTCTATCGCTGAGCAGCAGTGAACCGTCTGATTGACCAATTAGAGTTCTGTTTCGGGACTAGTTGACTTGATCAGCACTTCTGTTCAGCACTTATTGTTCAGGGTCGCACTTAGTAAAAAAAAATACAGCAGCAGCCACGGGTGGCAGGTCCTCTGCTCCCCCAGGTCCTAAAATCCACCTGCAATGGGACAAGTGGGGGTGGTGCTGACTGGAAACTAGACACTCAACACAGTGTTAACAGCAACGACTTAAAATGGCGGACGGCGTTGTGATCCGACTTAAAATAGTGGACGGCGTTCTCCTCCCTCCGTTCGTAAGCACGAGTTGTCCGTAAGTCGGACGTTTGTAACTCAGGGACTGCCTGTAATGTTGCACCCCTCCCAAACTCTGTTCCTTCCATCTCCCTGTAATGTCTTGGCTCCATTTCCTCAGCCCTGTGACCTGCCACGTAATACCCCCCCCCCCCCCCCCCACCCTGCCAAACCCGTGGGGCCTCTTGGAAAACTTGTACAGCTCAGGGCGCCGGAGCTGGGAGTTTAATTCTGCTGTCATCTGTAAGGGTCTTCCCCGTGACCACGTGGGTTTCCTCCCACAGTCCAAAGATGTACCAGTTGGTAGGTTAATTGGTGATTGTACATTAGGGTAGGGTTAAATCGGGGGGGGGGGGGGTTGCTGGGCTGGGAGGGTCTGTATCTCAATAAACAATAAAGAAACAAAACCCCACACCCTGCCTCGTAACACTCCCTGTCCCCTCTCTCCCCCAGGACGGACTGACGAGGACCGGTTCAGTGCTGCCATGTTCCGTTTCCACCTGGAGCGTTGGGTCTGGGAGGAGGTGATCCCCACGGGAGGGAAGAGCCCAGCTGTGGCCGGGCATTCCATGGTCTTCCACCCCGCCTCGCGCATGCTGCTCATCCACGGAGGCCACCGGATCTCCCCAAGGTAAGGGACAATCGCTGCGTTTCCCACCCTCCAGTGAGAGCCTGTCCCATGTTACATCTATCGTCATTTCCAGAGTACAGTGTACTGTTCTGGTCACTCTGAAGGAGATGACTCCCCAGCACGTTGCCTGGGACAGTGGGTTCTGGTTAAGTGAAGAGACTGGACAGGGTGGGTCTGCTCCCCCTGGAGCAGAGGGGACTGAGGGAGGCCCTGGCAGAGAGGACAACGTTATGAGGTGGTTAATAAGAAAGTAGATTGAATAAGAAAACTGCAGAACAGTACAGGCACTTCATCCCGCAATATTGTGCCCACCTTTTAACCTACTTCACTATTCATCTAACCCTTTCCTTCCACGTAGCCATCTGTCATTCCTTCATCCATATGTCTTTCTTAGAGTCTCTTAAATGTCCCCTACAGTGCATTTCATACTCTTGCCACTCGTTAAAAAAAAAAACACCTTCCTCTGGCACCCCCTGTACCTTTTCTCCAATTGCTTTTTAAAGCATGTTCTCTTCATTTAAAAAAAAGAAACTATGTAGAGGTACAGCTTGGAATAGACCATTCTGGCCCTTTGAGTCGTGCTGCCTAGCGACACACCGAATTAACACTAGCCTAATCTCGGAACAATTTACAACGACCAAGAGACCTAGTAACCGGTTCGTCTTTGGACTGTGGGAGGAAATCAGGGCACCCGGGGAAAAGCCACATATTCACGGGATGCTGGAATTGAACTCTGATGCCCCCAGCTGTAGTAGCGCTCTGCTAACTGTGACACCCTCTTGTGTTGGTCGTGGCTGCGCTGGCTGTTCACTCTATCTACTGTGTGTGCCTCTTATCATTTTGCCCACCTCTGCCAAATTGATAAACTACAAGCTGGAGCTTCTGTACAAATGCAATGCTGGAGGAACTCAGGCAGCATCTGGGGGGGTGGGGGGGGGGGGGCATGTGGGATGCTGCTTGACCTGCTGAGTTCATCCAGTGTCGACCCTTTGGAAACTGGCCGTATAGAAGTGGTTAAAATGATGAGAGGCTTAGATCTTTTCCCCAAGGTACGGGCGTCCAAAACTAGGGGCTGGAGGTTTAATAGGGACTTGAGGAGCAACCTTTTCCACCCAGAGGGTGTGAGTATAGGGAATGGGCTGCCAGAGGAAATCGTTGAGGCAGGTACATTTAAGAAGCTCTTGGAGGGGTATGGGTCAAACAAAGGAAATTAGGACTGTAGGGTTGGCAGGGATTGTTTGGGCCAAAGAGCCTGTATCCATTCTGTATTATTCAGTGACCCTAAATGGACAGTTGGCATTTCAGGTCTTCTATGGGTCGAGAGAGTGGAGGGTGAAGAATAGGGCAAGAACTGGCACGCGATTGTGGGCAGGCCGATTGCCGTCGACTGTCCATTTCCTTCCACGGATGCTGCCTGACACTCTGTGTCCATTCAGTTTCCTCTCTGGAGTCTGCTGGCGGAAAGCGCAGGTTTGGGGTCAGGGGACCTTCCCTGGGGGTTGGGGGGGAGGCTTCAGATCGGAAGTGTGCTGCTTGGGGGGGGTGGTGGAGGGTGGGACTTGCAATATCTGTCTCAGTCTTTGAACCTATGAGGTGGACGAGGCTGCGTCCCACGTGCTGGTGAGCAGGATCAGTTCGGGTGTTCAGCATCGATGTGATGGGCCAAAGGGCCTCGATCTGAGCCCCCATGGGCTGTCCATCCTTTGGCCCGCTGCTCCCAGCGCTCTGCCGCAGCGTTGCCCAGATTCAGGGATTTCACAGCCCTGCTGTCTCTCACACAGGTTCAGCTACCGGACGAACACAACACACGCCTTCCACGTAGACCAGCGCTACTGGAGCACCTTGAAGTCTCGTCCCTCGGCTGCCAGCCCCGGGGAGCGAGCCTTTCACTCCGCCACCCTCATCGGCAACTACATGGTGGTGTATGGTGAGTCAGGATCACAGCGTGACTGTGAGGGTGGGACAGCTCCGTGGCTCTTCGCAGGATACGGTCTCATTTGGTGTGTGTGTGTGAACCTAGGGGAGAGATTCGGGACCTTCAGAGGAGCAGGAGGGCAAGTGACATCTCAGGGAGGAGAATGGGTGACGTCTCGGTGTGGTGGGTGACCCCTTGGGGAGTGGGAGATTGCTCCGGTCTGACCCTATCCCCCTTGTGGTTTAGGTGGAAATGTTCACATTCACTACCAGGAGGAGAAATGCTACGACGACAGGGTCTACTTCTACCACCTGGGCTGCCACCAGTGGGTGTCCGGCGAGGAGCTTGGGTTGCTCATCAGCACCGGAGATGGTAAGGATGACTGATCTGCCACTGCCAGAGGCAGGTGATGGATGGCCCTTGGATATGTGTGGGGCTCCCTACGCTGGGAGGCCTCCACTGTGTTACAGAAAGTAGTAGGGAAGCAGCTCCTTCAGCCCATTTCATCCATGCTGACCGATATTCCACTTGCTTGCATTTGGCCCGTATCCTTCAAATCAGGGCGTTCCCAACCTTTTTTATGCCATGAACTAATACTGTTAAGCAAGGGGTCCATGGACCCCAGGTTGGGAACCCCTAATCTAAACTTTTCCTAGTCATTGTACCTTCCCAGACACCTAAATGTTGTAATTGTTGTTGCTTCTTCTGTGTACCCAGCACCCCCCCCCCCCCGATTCCCTTTTCAGTCTTGCCTGTCTCACTTTAAATCTGTGCTATTCAGCACAGTCTGTGACAAAATGGGAAGAAACATTTCCGTGCAATGCACACAAAATGTTGGAGGGACTCTGCAAGTCAGGCAGCGTTAATAGAGGGTAATAAAAAGGTGACGTTTAGGGTCAATACCCTTCATCAGGACTGGGAAACAAAGGGACTGAAACATCAACTCCGTAGATGCTGTCTAACCTGTAGAGTTCCTCCAGCGTTTTGTGTCTGTTGCTCAAGATTTCCAGCAATCTGCAGAATCTCTTGTGTTTAGAAACTCAATAGGTGTTTAGAAACCCTTCAAATAGTTCCAGAGCTGGTCAGCACAAAGAGGGGAGAAAAAACCAAACTGGACAGTGGGTCAGGCAGCACCTGTGGAAGGAGATGAACAGTTGGCATTTTGGATCGAGACCTTTGTCCTGACTTGGGTCAGATATTGAGTGAAGTTTCCTCAGCTCTCCGCCATAAAACACACTGTGGGGATCTGATGATCACGCTGCCTCCTGCTGTTCTATAGAGGCAGCGTGCTGTGTGTTGGAAGCCAGCTGTTGGTCTGTCTCAGTGGAACCAGGGATCCTGCTTGGACAGTGGCAACTGCTTTGCTTTGGCACAGAGGCAGTGTTGGAGGGCATTTCGATGTCATACTGGGGAGTGTAGTGCCGTTAGAAATGGTTTGTTGTTGTCAGATTTACCAAGGTACAGTGAAAAGCTTGCATACTGTTCATGCAGATCAAATCTTTACACAGTACATTGAGGTAGAAGAAAATAAAAACGATGACAAAGCAGGATAATATGTAACAGCTGCAGAGGAATGGGCTTCCCGGTAAGGTGGCGGCATGTTCGATTGCAGCGGCTTCTACAGGGTCAACCAAAGATGTTATTGTCTTCCTTAAACTTATTTTTTACGATTGCAAGACCCTGCTTCAAGGACTGCAGGTCTACCCCCCCCCCCCCCCCCCCGTCAGCAAGTTGCTCATTGGCGATGAAGCTGGAAGAGCTGAACTTGATGCGGATTGAGCTGCTGCCTGCGTCAGAGAGGCGTCGGAGGAGTGGAACAGCAGGTGATCGCCTTGGTCACTTTTCTTGTGATCGCAAGACCCAGTTGGACGTTGTTAATGTGGAATGCTGCAAGCTCAATTCACCGATTAATTGGTGGACGGCAGGGGAGCTGCGTTGGCCTCGGTCGTAGCAAGGACTAGCCCTCAAGCTGCAGTGCCACCTGTTTACTGCTACTCGGGAGAGAGGTGTTGGAGTCAGTGCAATCCACCGAAGGCAGTGAGGTGTGGTGTTAAAAGCTGCAACCAGTGCTGCCCCCCAGTGTTTACTCAGCAGATGGCAAGCTGTATTGAGTTCAACTGCGACTCAGGGTCTTGGACTAAATTTCTTTTGTGTGGCTCTATTTTCCTGATATCTTGTACATGCTATGTTATTTGTGCAATACATGTCTTGTGCTACGTGTGAATGTTGGCACTGTGTTTGTTACTCTGGCACTTTGGACCCGGAGTAACACTGTTTCGTTTGGCTGTACTCATGGGCGTTCATGTATGGTTGATAGACAATTAACATCAACTTGGAAGTGCTAACAGTAAGATGCAAGGTCATATAACAAGGTATATTAGTCCAATTTATCGTATTCGGAACTGTTTGATAGTCCTTAAGCCTGGTGTACGCACTATCAGGCTTTTGTATCTTCTGCCAGGGGGAAAGGGAAGAAGAGAGAACGTTGGGGTGAGTTGCTTATGTTGAATGTTGGGGTGAGTTGCTTATGTTGAATAAGCAACATAAGCTTATCAGGCTTTTGTATCTTCTGCCAGGGGGAAAGGGAAGAAGAGAGAACGTTGGGGTGAGTTGCTTATGTTGAATGTTGGGGTGAGTTGCTTATGTTGAATGTTGGGGTGAGTTGCTTATGTTGAATGTTGGGGTGAGTTGCTTATGTTGAACGTTGGGGTGAGTTGCTTATGTTGAATGTTGGGGTGAGTTGCTTATGTTGAACGTTGGGGTGAGTTGATTATGTTGAACGTTGGGGTGAGTTGATTATGTTGAACGTTGGGGTGAGTTGATTATGTTGAACGTTGGGGTGAGTTGATTATGTTGAACGTTGGGGTGAGTTGATTATGTTGAACGTTGGGGTGAGTTGATTATGTTGAACGTTGGGGTGAGTTGATTTTGTTGAACGTTGGGGTGAGTTGATTTTGTTGAACGTTGGGGTGAGTTGATTATGTTGAACGTTGGGGTGAGTTGATTTTGTTGAACGTTGGGGTGATTGATTATGTTGAACATTGGGGTGAGTTGATTATGTTGAACGTTGGGGTGAGTTGATTATGTTGAATGTTGGGGTGAGTTGATTATGTTGAACGTTGGGGTGAGTTGATTTTGTTGAACGTTGGGGTGAGTTGATTTTGTTGAACGTTGGGGTGAGTTGATTATGTTGAACGTTGGGGTGAGTTGATTTTGTTGAACGTTGGGGTGAGTTGATTTTGTTGAACGTTGGGGTGAGTTGATTATGTTGAACGTTGGGGTGAGTTGATTATGTTGAACGTTGGGGTGAGTTGATTATGTTGAACGTTGGGGTGAGTTGATTATGTTGAATGTTGGGGTGAGTTGATTATGTTGAACGTTGGGGTGAGTTGATTATGTTGAATGTTGGGGTGAGTTGATTATGTTGGCTGCTTTACCGAGGCCGTAAGTGTAGACTGAGTCTATGGAGAGGCTGCTTTCAATGATGTGCTGAGCTGTATCCACACCCGTGCAGATTGTTTGGTCACAGCCAGAGCAGTTGTCGTACCAAGCTGTGAAGCATCCAGACAGGATAAAAAATTGGTAATGGTCGACAGGAGCAAGCCAGATTTCTTTAGGCTCCTGTGGAAGGCAAGGCATTAGTGGGCTTTCTTGGCAATTATATCTCCATGATTGGACCAGGACAGGTTGTTGGTGATGCTCTGAACGGTCTCGACCTCAGTACTGTTGTGTAGACAGGAGGATGTGCACCACCCCCCCTTCCTAAAGTCAGTGTTGTCATGACACCATGTCATTAAGCTCTCTCTCTGCTCCCTCTGCTGCTGAAGCCCTCATCTCATTTTGGAGAATGAGGCGATGCTGGGCACAGTGGTAGAGCCACAGCCTCACTGCTCCAGAGCTGAGGGTCAGTCCCGTCCTCTGCCGCTGTCTGTGAGGAGAGAAGGCAAAAGCCCTCACCCTCCCCCCCCCCCCCCCCCCAGTGTGAGGGATAGTCTCAGGGGGGATGCGGAGAATGAAATGGGAATTACTATAAACAGAAGGTGGTTGGTTAGCACAGACTGAGTGGGCCAGAGGGACTGTCTCCATTTTCCTGATCAGACTGACCTGGAGGCCAAAACGTTGCTGCCTCAGTAAGGCAACCAGACCCCTCCCACCCTGGCAATTCTCTCTTCTCCCCTGCCATGTACCACCAGGCTCAAAGACAGATTCTACCCCATTGTTATGAGACTATTCCTAGTGTTGAGATTAACCTCACAATCTACCTCGATATGATCGAGCGCCTCATTGTCTACCTGCACTGCTACACTTTATTCTGTATTCTGTTATTGTTTTACCTTGTTCTACCTCAGTTCACTGTGTGATGATCTGATCTGTATGAACAGTGTGCCAGACAAACTTTCACTATCCATCAGTAAAGGTGACAGTAATAAACCAATTTGCTAGCCCTGGTTCTCTCCCCACAGACGCTACCTGTCCTGCCGAGTGTTTCGGTGTTCCAGTTTGTGGATTTTTTATTTAATGTGATATGAATTGTCCATCTGGAGGTGACATCTGCGGGATATCGTGCTGCACTGGCTGGTGGAAGGGAAAGTCATGGAGGCAAGGGTGCCCACAGCCTCAGACAGTGCTCTCTGAACCTGTCCTGCCGGTGTGTCTCTGCAGGTTGGGAGAACCGGTCGCTCCGGGGACGCTACGCCCACGTGACCGCGCTGATGAACGGGAATGTCCTGCTGATGGCGGGGGGCTTCAGCGGGCGGCCCCTCGCTGACCTGGTGGCCTACAAGGTTCCCATCTTTGTGTCCCAGGTGTTGGTGCAGAACGTGAGTGTCGACCGGGGCTAGGGAGGGGAGTGGGTGGAGAGCAGGGTCCCTGGGAGAATGAGAGGCCGGGCTTCCCTGGGCACGGCAGGGTGGGCTGAGTGACGGGATTGGCCAGAGCGGAGGAGGAGAACAGGGCGGTGGGTGTGGAGTGTTGTTTGGCTGGATTGGAAGAGGTTTATGCGGGGATGTGTAGTGGATAGGTGGGAGGCCATATTGTTTGGGGGTGACATGGAAAGAGGTAGGTGGGCTGTTTTGAGGACCTCCCTCAGGACTCTCAGACGCAGATGATGCAGCAAACCGCGTGGGTGTCGTGGCAGTGGGGGAGGAGGGTTTGTCCTGTGTACAGGGTAAACAGCCTCCAGCCCCAATGCCCAGAGCTGGTTGTATCTGTGCCCAGGTGTACTGAGGCAGTGGGCTGGGAGGGCCAACACTGAGCGGTGGTGAGTGCCCTCTCTGTACGAGGCCGCCTGTGACCAGTGTTTGACTGGGGAAATGGCCCAGCATCAGCTGACCCTGTCTCTGTCTCCAAACCCTGCTCTCCGCTCCTCCCTCCTCCCCCGTCCCACTCCCTGTGCCTCCCTTCCCTCTTCCCCTCAGGTGCACTTGGACTACTGCTCACTGTACGGAGAGGAGACCTCCTGCAGCAAGGACCCTGAATGTGTGTGGTGTCAGTCGGGCTGTCAGACGTACCAGGCTCACAGTGCGGTGAGTGTGGGCGTTTGTGTGGAGGGGTGGTGGGGGGGAGTGTGATCTGTGTTGGGTGCGGTCCTGACCTCGGGTGCTGTTTGTCAGTGGAGTTTGCTCGTTGCCACCCCCCAACCCACTCTCTCCCCCTGGTGTACGAGGCTGGGCCTTGAGGTACAGGGACCCCTGGGCTCTCTTCCTGGGTAAGTGGAACCTGTGCAAGGAGGACCTATAAAGCTGCAGAGCTTTTTGCTAGTGCTGTCTGGGAGGGTTTACCCTGGCATTTCAGGTGGTGTGACTGTGAGCTGCGGTCGCAGCGAGTGGAGCACAGGAGATTGAGGGGAGATTCAACAGAGCCACACAAGGTCAAGAAGGACATTGATAGAATGCAAGCAGGCTTTTTCCAGGGGCGGGGGGAGGGTTGGATGAGGCTAGAGCTTGTGGTTATAGATTTAGGTGAAAGGTAAAATATTTAAGGTTATCTGAGGGGGAAATGCCCTCAGTCAGAAGGTGGGGGCAAGTGTAGAACAAGCTGCCATTGGAAGTGTAGATGCGTGTTTACGAAGAGTTTGGATTTGAGGGATATGGAGGGGTATGATCCAGCTACAGGTAGATGGGATGAGGCAGAAGACTGGGCTGGCATGGACCAGATGGGCCAAAAGGCCTGTTTCTGTCCTGTAGTGCTCTTTGACACTGAGTAGAGGAGGTGACGGAAGGTTGACGTTGGGTCAGTCCTGCTGATGGCGCAGTGAGATCAGCGTCGGACTCCGGAACGGAGGTTCCTGTCGGGCCGTTCCCGAGTACGCTTTCCATCCGTGCCGGGTTGAGTGAGGGTCGAGCTTGCGACTCGACCTCGTAAAATAAAGAAAAATACTGCAAAGTGTCTGTATGGGGAGGTGGAGCGCCACGCAGTCTTTCTTTCTGCACCTTATAAGGCATGAAAATGCCCGATGCTGGCCGCTCGAGTTGATGTTGTCGTCATCGTCATCGTCATCGTCATGACATTGGGTCAATTCATTCTAAAGGAAGGGTGAAAGGGACTGACAGTTAATGTGTGTTTTATTTCAATGCAAGGAGCATTACGGGTAACTCAGGGCCTGGATTACCACGTGGAGCTATGGTGTTGTGGCCATTACAGAGAGGGACAGGACTGGCAGCTCAATATTCCTGGGGGGGTTTCAGTGAGATAGAGAAGGACGTGAAAGAATTGAGGGAGTTGCTTGATTGGACAGGGGGAATGTCACAGCTGTATTCAGAGAGGACGTCCTGGAGGGCTTCTCCACTGATGTGGTACGAGTAGAGCGCAGGAATAGGAAAGGTGTAATCACTCAAACGGGTTTATACTATTGGCCTCCCAATAGCCAGTGGGGGAGAGCAGAGCAAATGCAAAAGCAGATTATGGAAAGATGTGAAAGCAACATGATTGTTGTGGGAGACTTCAAACTCCCACAATATATGCTGCCGCAACTAGTGGCCAAGATGACAAGAATCAATGCAAGGGTGCGCTGTAAGGCGGTGGTCAGACTGCGTGTGGAATATTTGTGAGCAATTTTGGGCCCTGTATTTAAGGAAAGATGTGCTGTCCTTGGAGAGGGTCCAGGTGGAGGCTCACAGGAATGATCCCAGAATAAAAGCATTGACAATATGAGGAGTGTTTGATGTCTCTGGGCCTGTACTCAGTGAAGTATAGAAGGATGAGATGCTGACAGGCCTAGATAAAGTGGACATAGAGAGGATGTCCTTACTATCGTTCCTTTCAGTTAGTCCTGACGAAGGGTCTGGGCCCGAAATGTCGACAGTGCTTCTCCCTATAGATGCCGCCTGGCCTGCTGTGTTCCACCAGCATTTTGTGTGTGTTGCTTGAATTTCCAGCATCTGTAGATTTCCTCATGTTTGATTGAGAGGATGTCTTCATTTGTGAGAGAGTATAGAATCTGAGGGCTCAGTCTCAGAGTATGGGGATGTTCCTTTAAAACAGATGAGGAATTTCTTGAGTTGTGGGGGTGGAGTGTGAGGCTGTTAAATTTGTTGCCACACAGGCCAAATCGTTGGGTGTATTTGAGGCAGAGATTGAATGGTTCTGATTGATTAAGGGGTTAAGGGTTTCAGGGGGAAAATGGGAGAGTGGGGTTGGGGGAAAGAAACCAGCCATGATTGGTGGAGCAGTGTGAGTGTTAGGGCCAGCCAGCATGGTGTATGTGGGGCAGGTTGTGTCTTACAAACAATTGCCATTTTCAAAAAGTTTGAGGATTGTCATGGATGGTGTGTTCTCTCCATGGTGTGTGTGGGTTGGTCACGGTTTGATTCCACAGTGTGCCTGCGTTGGTCGTGGGTGGTGTGTCCCCGGTGTTCATGGTTTGGTCACAGTTGGCCTGTTCTCTCCACAGTGCCCCCACGTCGGCTGTCTGGGCTTGGCGAGCCTCCTCTCGAACTGCCAGTCCTGTCTGGTGTTTGGTCAGAGCCGGGCGCAGCCCCCACAAGCGCCGGGGGTCTTTGGATGGTGTGTTCAGACCAGCTCCTGTCTCCCTGTTGCAGGTAAAATGACCCCTTGTTCAGTAAGTGGAAGTGTGTGAGGGATATTGAAGTCGCCATGGAGAGCTGTCAGTGCCTGTAATGTTCTCAGTCTGGGTCCAGGGGCACTAAAACCGTAAGGCAGAATTGGACTATTCAATCTCGGCTGATTTATCAACCCTATTCTCCTGCCTTCACACCCTTACCAATCAAGAACCTATCAATCTTCGTTTTAAATACAATTCATAACCTATTAGCCTCCATAGCTATCTGTGGCAATGGATTCCACGGATTTGCCGCCTTTTGGCTGAAGAAATTCCTCCTTGTCTCTGTTCTAAAGGGACATTCTTCTACTCTGTGGCTGTGCCCTCTGGTCATAGATTTTCCCACTATTGGAAATAACCTGTTCACGTCCACTCTGTTGAGCTCTTTCGATATCTGATTAGTTTCAATGAAATCCTCCCTCGTTCTTCGAAACATCAGCGATACAAGTCCAGAGCATCAAATACTCCTCATACTCTTTCATTCCCGGGACTGTTCCCGTAAACCCTCTCCAATATCCTTTCTTAGATATGGGACCTGAAATTGCTCAGAATGCTCCGTATAGCATCCAGCCAATGCCTTATGAAACCTCAGCATTACATCCTTGTTTTTATATTCTAGTCCTCTTGAAATGAATGCCAGCATTTGTATTTGTGAACAGGAGCTGGGAGCTGTTCAGTGTTTCTTCCTGTCTGTCCACCATGGCCCTTTCCAGCTCTGGGATCCCCCCCAGAGCTGCTGACACCTTGCATGAGGCAGTCTGATCCCAGGAGGACGTCTCAGTCCGCCTGTGGGGTGTTTTTCCCCAACGGGGCACCAGCCCCAGACGTTTGTGAGTTCTAGTACCAGAGACCTGGGTCTGATGCCAACCCTGTCACTGTCTGTATGGAGTCTGCACGGTCCTCCTGTGACGGGGCATGGGTGCCATCTCCCCCTCACCCGCCAGGTACCCAGTTTCCTCCCTCTTACTGACAATGATGGGTTAATTAGGCATTACAGGCGTAGGATCTGGAGCACTTGATGAGAATATGGGGAGAATAAAATTGGTATTGGTTTATTATTGTCATATATACCAAGGTAGAATGAAAAGCTTGTCTTGTGTACTGTTACTATAACACCATATGATATAGGAGCAGAAGTAGGCCGTTTGGCCATCGAGTCTGCTCCACCGTTCAATCATGGGTTGATCCAATTCTTCCAGTCATCCCCCCCTCCCCTTTCAACCCATACCCTTTGATGCCCTGGCTAATCAAGAACCTCTTTATCTCTGCCTTAAATGCACCCAATGACTTGGCCTCCACAGCCGCCCGTGGCAGCAAATTCCACAGATTTACCACCTTCTGACTAAAATAATTTCTCTGCATCTCAGTGTTAAATGGATGTCCTTCAATCCTGAAGTCGCGCCCTCTTGTCCTGGAATCCCCTACCATGGGAAATAACTTTGCCATATCTGATCTGTTCAGGCCTTTTAATATTCGGAATGTTTCTATGAGAACCCCCCTCATTCTCCTGAACACCAGGGAATACCCCCCAAGAGCTGCCAGACGTTCCTCATACAGTAACCCTTTCGTTTTTGGAATCATTCTTGTGAATCTTCTCTGAAGCCTCTACAATGTCAGTATATCCTTTCTAAAATAAGGAGCCCAAAACTGCACACAATACTCCGTGTGGTCTCACGAGTGCCTTATAGAGCCTCAACATCACATCCCTGCTCTTATATTCTATACCTGTAGAAATGAATGCCAACATTGCATTCGCCTTCTTCACCACCGACTCAACCTACAGGTTAACCTTTAAGGTATCTTGCACAAGGACTCCCAAGTCCCTTTGCATCTCTGCACTTTGAATTATTTCCCCATCTAAATAATAGTCTGCCTATTTATTTCTACCACCAAAGTTCACCGCCCCCCCCCCCCCAACCAAAATAGGCTTGTCCTCATGACTGTAAACCTTTGGGATCTATCAAACCCATTATAACATAACACTTGTACTCAGTAACAGTTGGCACGTGGCCAAGTGGTTATAGTGCTCGTCTAGTGATCTGAAGGTCGTTAGTTTGAGCCTTGGCTGAGGCTTGTGTGTGTGTCCTTGAGCAAGGCACTTAACCACACATTGCTCTGCGACGACACGGGTGCCAAGCTGTATGGGTCCTTATGCCCTTCCCTTGGACAACATTGGTGGCGTGGGGAGGGGAGACTTGCAGCTTGGGCAACTGCCGGTCTTCCATTAAAAAAAAATTGCCCAGGCTCGAGCCCTGGAAATTTTCCAAAGTGCAAATCCATGGTCTATTGAGACTAACAGAGGCCTACACACTCAGTAACAATAACAGTTATGTTCACACTTATGGTCCAACAGTGCATACGGCTGAGAGCATTCAAATGAATTAAGTGATTACAGGACCTCCAGTCCATTTGTTAAGGGGTGTTACATATCTCTCCATTGGGATTGACACAACACTCGATGATTTCCAGATGTGTCATATGCCAGCCTACCTGGAGGTTTCCTGATTCTGAGATCTTCTCATCTCTGTTTCCGTTTCTGCAGCTTTTAATAGTTTATTCTCAGTCACTATTCCACCAGTTTGGGTATTTTCTCATGACTTTCCATGTTTACGTTGAGATGAATCATCTTGTCTATCATTTGTTCCTTTCTGCAACTCAGTTTCTCCTGTTCTCTGACCAGACCAGGCTTCACCTTCAATTATATTGGTGACCATTTCCTTTTCGCTATTTAATATCACCCCTGGTTATCCAGTGGTTCTATTCCTCCCCACTTCACCCAGATCTATTCTGAAGGGCTCTGACATCTCTTCATCAGTTCCTCTTGGGAGGCTTGCATATGGTAAATCATACCACATTCCAATTTCCAAAACTGAGTCCCTGCAGTATTTAATGGATTTGCTTGATTCCTCTTTTACAGATTTCTCTTTGTCCTTCCATCAAAACCATCCTATTGGCTGACTTATCTTTACCTTATTTTTTTTCTTTTTTCATCTCCTTTGCAGAATTCTTTTACTAGATGTAGGTTCTACGTCAGACTCTGGGTCAATATGTACTCCCTGTCCTAGAGGTAAAAGATAATTCCAATGGAGAATTTTTTACAGGATCATTTCCGTCTACTGGTTTCAACCAAAAAACTGGCAAATTTGGCATCTGACTCGCTACTACAGGAGATGTAGAAACCCAGTGGCTGGCCAACATATGCTTCCATCGCAGTCCTAAATTTCTTATTAGAACTCCATCTCCAGGCATTAGTTGAGAAAATTTAATCTTTAGATTTTTTTTTTTGGTTTTGTTTTCTAGCTTAAAAACACTCTGCTAGTTGATAAGCTTTTTGCATTTTTTTTCTTCATGTGAGAAGTTTTCTGTGGAAAGTCCTCACTAGAGGTTCCAGATCAAAGATGAACAGGTAATCTCACTTTGTGTGCGAGCATTAAATGCTATGGCAAGTAGCCAGTGGCTTCATTCTGTGTACAGTTACAACAGTGTACCAAATGTCCAATACGCTGACTCCCATTGCTCCTTTTCTTGGCATCAAGAGGCCCCACCATGTCTAACAATGTCCTGTTGAATATCTCAGGCTGAGCATCACCCTGAGGGTGATATGGCATTGTCCTTGATTTCTTGACTCCAAACATGCTCAGCAGCTCAATGTATGAGGCTGCTCTCCAAATCCCTTCCCTGATCACTGTGCAGGCTTCTCGGGAGGCCACAGTGAATGAAGTATTTCTCATTTGCAGCTGTGGATGGTTTCTGATCCTTTGCGGGGAAAAACTTGAGTGTACCTGGTGCAATGATCAGTGATGACCAAGACATTTGCAGTGTAATTTGAATCAAGCTCTATGGAACGAAGATCCATGCACACGAGATCAATTGGCCCCATGCTTTGTAGGTGAAACAAGGGAACAACTCCTTTAGGTAGCATCGTTCTTTGAATACAACAAATACATGACTTAAATTGAAGTAATCTTCAACTTCAGGCTTCATTCGTGGCCAGTAGAAGCTGTCTCTGACTAATCCGTAAGTCTTGTCAAATCCCAGTGACCTGAGTCATCAAGGAGGAACCTCACTACAATCTTCCTGTACTTCTCAGGCAAAATTAACTGAGAGCATTGAGTTTTGTTTGGAGGAGAAGTAACCCTGTATAAGACTTTGTTCCTCAACTGCAGTTTTTCCCATTCTCTCAACAGTCAGGGTATAGTAGGGTGTTTGGTCTTCCCAACTTTTGAAATACCTCCCTTGAAAATGGCTGACCAGATTTAATCTATACAAGGGTCATCTTGCTGTGCTACTGACAATTCAACAGGGTTCAAGACAGACGACTGTTTCATATTCAGCATAGTCAGGTTGCAGTATGCTTGGGGAATTGCAAGGCTAGAAGAGCCCAAATGATCGACAGCTCATTGTCTTTGTTTGATTGGCCATCTGTGGAAAACTGGCACATTGCTTTAACACTCGGCAGGAATGTCCTCCCAGTATGTCAGTAGCCGGCATTCCATAAGAACACTGTGATAATGCATCCGTGTCAATGTTCTGACTTCCTGGCCTCTATTTAAGGCTGCAGTCATAGACAATGCTGCCCGCCAGAGATGACATGTGGCAACCAATTTTGCTGAGGTCAAAATATAAGTTAGTAGGTTGCTCACACAAAATGCTGGTGGAACACAGCAGGCCAGGCAGCATCTGTAAGGAGAAGCACTGTCGACGTTTCGGGCCGAGACCCTTCGTCAGGACTAACGCTTAGATAATCACAAACAAGAAAATCTGCACATGCTGGAAATCCAAGTTACACACACAAAATGGTGGAGGAACTCAGCAGGTCAGGCAGCATCTATGGAAAAGAGTACAGTTGACATTTCTGGCTGAGACTCTTCCAGGACCAGGTAGATAATTGTTGAGTTTGTCTACCACTGCCCATTTCAATGCCAGAAACTCCAATTTGTGAGCAAGGCAGTTTCGTTTGGATGGCAACAAACTCTGGCTAATGATAGAAACAGGTTTCAGGCCTTTTCTTGGCCTTGATATAATACTTCAAATTAGGCCTCACCAATGCATTATACAACTCAACGTATCATCCCATCTCCTGTAGTTCTTCCAGCATTCTGTGTGTGTTTCTTGTACTCAATACGAAGCTTTCTTTACGACCCTGTGTACCTGTGACACCACTTTCAATGAATTATGGACCTGTATTCCCAGATCCCTTTGTTCTGCAGCACTCCTCGGTGTACTGCTGTCATTGTCTAGGATCTACCCTGGTTGGTCCTCCTCACACTTGTCTGCATTGAATTCCATCTGCCATTTTTCACTCTGCAAGCTCTGATGGCCTTCCTCTCTGTCCACTACACCCCAATCTTGCTGTCATCTGCAAATTTGCTAATGCAGTGGGTTATCCAGAATGTTGATATAGGTGACTAACAACAATGGATCCAGCAGCGTTCCCTACAGCAAACTACTAGTCACAGGCCTCCAGTCAGAGAGGCAATAATCTACTACCACTCTCTGGCTTCTCTCACAAAGCCAATGTCTGATCCAATTTACTACCTCATCTTGAATGCCAAGCAACTGAACCTTCTTGACCAAGCTTCCATGTAGGACCTTGTCAAGTGCCTTGCTAAAGTCCATCTAGACAACATCCACTACCTTGCCTTCATCCACTTTCCTGGTAATTTCTCGAAAAACTCTATAAGATTGGTTAGACCCGACCTGAGGTCTTAACAGCATCTATCTCCACTTTCTGTTCTAGCACTCTGGTTCCCATTCCCCTGCACCTCTAGTTTAAACTCCTCTGTGCAGCACCAGCAAACCTTCCTGCTACAGTATTAGTCCCCCTCCAGTTCAAGTATAAGCCATTTCTTTTGTACAGGTCCTACGTTCCCTGGAAGAGAGCACAATGATCCAAAGATCTGAAGCCCTCCCTCTTTTACCAACTCCTTAGCCATGTGTTATACCTTTGGCTTGGCCCAGCAGCATGAACATGACTGGTCACCGAACCACAACAGGATACTCTTAAAAATGGAAGGGTTGAGAAGGATGTTACTGGGACTGGAGGGACTGGTATTTATTACTGTCACGTGTACCAAGATACAGTGAAAAGTTTTCTCGCATACAGTTCATACTGAACAAATCATTACACTTGTCCATTGAGGTAGTACAATGTAAAACAATAATAGAATGCAAGACAAAGAATTTAGATTTAAAAGTGTAGAATAATTATAATCAATGTAATGATCTGCAGCGAGCAGCTTGCAACAAGAAGTTGGACAGACTGGGACTGTTTTCCCTGGAGTGAAGGAGGCTGAGGGGTGACCTTATAGATGTTATTAAATCATGAAGGGTGTAGATACAGTGGACGGTCAGTTTTTGTCCCCAGGGTGGGGCAGTCTTAAAACTAGAGGGCACAGGTTTAACGTGAGAAGGTTCTAAAGGGGAAAATTGTTCCACACAAGTATGGAAGGAGCTGCAAGAGGAGCTGGTAAAAGTGAGGACAGTAATAATCTTGAAAAGAAATTTAGACAGGTAGGTACATGGGTGGGAACGGTTTGGCAAGCACAGGCAAATGGTACGAGCTAGGGTGGGAAGCACAGTGCGCATGAGCAAGCTGGGCTGAGGGTCCTGTTTGTGCACTGTTTTACTCTGCAGTGTGCAGGGGGCTGGGGATCTCTTGTCTGGGCGGCAGTGTTCCCTGTGACCGCAGCCTCTGTTCTCCCTGCAGACCAGGCCAGGTGCCAGGTGGAGCCGGTGTTGGGGACCCAGGGGTGGTGGGGCGCGGACACCACGTTCGTCAGCTCTGTCGAGCAGTGTCAGAAGTTGAACTTCATGCCCGGCGTTCACCTGGTGACATACCTGCAACCCTACAACTGGTCACAGCCCGACAAGGTCAGTATAGGGGGAGAAGGGGTTGACAGCCTTCTCCCTTCCTCCTCTTCCCAGTGCTGAGACAGGCAACTCCCTCATGCCTCCCTCCGACCCTCTTCTCCTCTTCGTCCCATCTGTCCTGAGCTCTACTCTCAAACTCAGAACCCCACCCCTAAGTCCTTTCTTTACATGCACAGTGGCTCCCAATGCACAATAATTCCCCTCCCATCCCAAGCCCCTTCTCCATAAAATAACTCCCTCCCTGACCAACTTCCTCTATCTACATGACTCCTCCTACATAATAATTCCCTCACATACTCCTCTCCCTCAGGATAACTCCCCCCGTACACTCCCCCCACACGATAACTCCGTCCCCGTACACTCCCCCCACATGATAACTCCTCCCTCTCTCTCTGTGCCCAGGTGGAGCTGCGCATCAGCCCGTCCTATGTGCAGAACCCCAGCACGGAGCTGGAAGCGGTGATGGTGTTGCAAGGCTTCATCCACCCATTGTTTGCGACTCCTGCCCCCTCCGATAACGTCTTGGTCAAGGTGCAGCTCCAGCGGCTCTATGTGGTGGCGAAAATCGGCCGCTCCAGCAACAGCCTGGAGATGGTAGGTGCATCTGGTCCCAGAGCAGGGCAGGGGAAAGGGGAACGATGGGGGCCAGAACACACGCACTTATGACTCGGGCATATTTTATTTACCTCAGATTCAGATTCAGTTTATTTTCATTTAGAAACCACAAATACAATGCAGTTAAAAAATGAGACAACGTTCCTCCAGAATGATATCACAAGAAAAGCATACGACAAAACAGACTACACAAGAAAAACCACATGACGTTTGGCAATCCCCAGTCCAGAGTCCAGAGAGGCTGCTGCTTATCAATATCGCGCTACTGTCTTAGCATGTTCCCCAGAAAGGAACTCCAGACCCATCAGACAAAACAAGACTACCCAGACACACCAAGTCAAGAGACCAGCACTACCACCCAACAAACCAAAAACCTACACAGAACCACATAGTTATAGTTAACGTTTAGTTGCAACAGTGCAGACAATACCATAATTGATAAAAGACTAACTGACAAAAAGCACATAATTACAACACAGAGTTCCAGCAGTGCAAAGCAATACCGTTATCTGATAAAGAGCAGACCATGGGCATGGTAAAAGAATGTCTCAAAGTCCCTGACAGCCCATCATCTCACAGCCCCCTGGAAGCACCCGACCACAGCCAACTCTGAGTCCGTTGTACTTGTGTACAAGGGTGACCCCTGTCACCGCACTGTTCTGAAGCCAGGAGGGAAAACTTCTGTTTGTATAGTGCCTTGAAATAGTATTCAGCCCCCACAACTGCTTTCACATTTTACTGTCCCATCTTCTAAATTGAAAATAGATTGAAGTGGGATTTTTTGAGCTAATCATTGTGCGCCATGTCAAATCAAAGACAAGTTCCAAACCCTATCAACGGTTCACAAAAAATTAAAAACCAAAATTGAGAGGCTGAAGAAATACCCATCCCCTTTGTGATTGCTACACCAACTTTCCTCGGATGCGATACTGAATGTTAACTTACCAACTCACCCAATCTGTTGATGTTAGAGAATTGGAGGATCACATGAATGCCCCCTCTCTGTCTTTAAAGTAGATTTACTACAGACCAAACCAAAATAAAGACAAAAGAGCATTCGAAAGAAGTCAGGGAAATGATAATAGAGAAGCACAAATCTGGGGAAGGGTACAAGACCATTGCAAAGGCACTGAATATACCTCGAAGCTCAGTGCAGTCAAGGTCAAAGTACATTTGTTATGAAAATATGTGTACATTATACAACCTTGGCGATTCATCTCCTTACAGGCAGCCACAAAACAAGAAACCCAAAAGAATCCACCGACAAACACCCAACGTGCATAGAGAAAGAAAAAACAAACTGTGCAAACAGTAAAAGTAAGCAAATAGCATTGAAGACAGAGGTGAGTCCTCAGACATGAGGCGTGGAGCAGCCTCGGCCTCATTTCAGTGTCTGTCAGAGTAAACATCATGGAGCCTGCAGATACGAAGCCACAGCCTCCGTCTTAATCCAGTGCAGAGCGGTGAGCCTGACCCACGCCTCTTGTCCCGTCACCCTGCCTTTTCAATCCATCTGGCCCGATGTTTAAAACATCGGACCATTCCTTGCTCTAAGATCCAGGCCCTGTCGTATTGACGTGCTCTGGGCCAGGGCCCTGCTGCCACAGTTTGGCTCGTACCCGACCTTTCCAAATCGGCCTGTTGCTTCCATCGATCAAACCTCGCTCTCAGTTTAGGTGGATGGCCTTCGAATCTGCCTCTCCTCTGCTCTGACTTTGCTCCACTCCACTCACCTCGGATATGCCTCGACTTCGCCTTGCACCCACGTGCTTCAACCCTCAACTAAGCCTCACCTTTGCTCGTGCCTTTATTGTTGGCAGTGATCGTTCACCATAATTTTTTTTTACAGAAGTATTATTAATGAATTATTTTAGTTGTAGTCCTTGTTTGTTAACCGCCAATAAGTTGCGCCATCTTAAACCATGAAAAAGTGGGGATAAATGTGAAACCCCAGCCGCACTTCCTGGGTCAGGCTGCCCCTCTAAACAGTCACCAGAGAATACTGGCACTTGTAAGAGAGGCTACTGTGATGCCAGCGGTCACTCTGAGGGAGCTGCAGAAGTCAGTGGCTGCGACTGGAGATGAAGTTCATGGCTTCACAATCTCTCAGGCCTTGCACAAAAGAAGTATTTATGGAAGAGATCGAGGAAGAAGCCCTGGCTAAAAAAGGATTTTGAAAAGCATCATTTAGAAGTTGCTCTAAAGATGTGGAAGAAAGCCTTGTGGTCAGAGGAGACTAAAGTGTAACTTTTTGACCTCAGCACTAAGCGGTACATGTGGCGTAAATCTAATACTGCAGAACAGCCAAGTAATACCATCCCTACTTTAAAGTTTGATGGAGTAGCAGGGACTAGAAATTTGGTCAGGATTGATGGGAAGATGAACGCTGCTAAATTCTGAGAGATCCTGGATAAAACCCTGCTAGCCTCTGCCAGGAAGCTTAAACTGGGGAGCAAGTTCATCTTTCTGCAAGACAGTGACCCAATTGGATTGGGGAGCATGCCTTATGAGAATAGGTTGAGTGAACTCGGCTTTTTCTCCTTGGAGCGACAGGGGATGAGAGGTGACCTCATTGAGGTGTATAAGATGATGAGAGGCACCGTGTGGATAGTCAGAGGCTTTTCCTCAGGGCTGAAATGGCTAGCACGAGAGCCATAGAGGAGATGTCAGGGATAGGTTTTTATGCAGAGAGTGGTGAGTGTGTGGAATGGGCTGCCGACAGCGGTGGTGGAGGAGGAAATGATAAGAGTCTTTTAAGAGACTCCTGAATGGCTACATGGAGCTTAGAAAAATAGAGGGCTACAGGTAAAGCCTAGGCAGTTCTAAGGTATGGACATGTTTGGTACAGCTTTGTGGGCCGAAGGGCCTGTATTGTGCTGTAGGTTTTCTATGTTTCTAAAACACACTGCCAGAGCACCAAGGAGTGGCTTCAAATGAAGAAAATTGATGTCCTTGAGTGGCCCAGTCAAAGGCCTGACCTTAACCTGATCAGACATCTCTGGCAAGACATGAAGGTTGCTGTCCACTGCCACTCCCTGTCTAACCTGGCACAGGCTTGAGCAATTTTCCAAGGAGGAATGGGCAAATATTGCTTCATCATGTTGTTCAAAGCTAATAGAGACTTATCCAAAAAGACTTCCGCCTGTAATAGCTGTACCGGCTGTTAGTATAGTGGTATCAGTGCCGGACTTCAGAGCGAAGGCTTTCCATCCGTGCTGGGTTGATTGTCAAGCTAGCAACTAGGCCTTGCAAAAATAAGAAAGCCTGCTAAAAAAAAACAGCATCACGACAGCGTCCCCATGACTCCACTTGGAGTTAAGGGCTTTCTTCTTTCTTCTGTAATAGCTGCGAGAGGTGTTTCAACTAAGCCCTGAACAAAGGGGGATGAACACTTCTGAACTGCTGACATTTCAGTTTTTGAATTTTTAGTTTTACATATTCTACAATTTTCCCTATTTTTGGCCTCTACTGTGAAAAAAAGGAGCATGCGATTCACAAATAAAAATTCTCAGTTAAATTGATCAAAATCCCTGGTTGTAATACTCGTTTATGAGAGCAAAAGGTTGGGGGCTGAATATTTTTCCAAGGCACTGTATATTGAATTGGCTTATCAGTTACGGGTATTGACTGCTTGGAGTTTCTGTTGACATTTAATGGCTCCATTGTGAACAGCGATTGATCTTGCAATGGTCTCTGTAGAAAGGGAAGCTGTGCACACTGCCACGGTCATTTCACCCTTTGCAGTGAGCAACGTTGGCTCCAGTGGTCTCATTCAACCGTCTCTCGAGACTGCAAATGCCTCAGGGTATCCTTGCTTAGACATTGTCTTTAACCTTGTCTTACCACAACTTCCAGAGGGGAGTAACAATGGAGGGTAGTGAGGGAGGGTGTTAATTGAGAGAGGGCTGTGTGGGTTACTGAGGGACGTGGGCTGTACTGGGTGAGAAGGTTAATGGGGAGACAGTGAGGGGGAGGATGTGGGGTATGTTGGTGCGAGGTGTAGGCGAAGGGTTGGCATGGATGTGGAAGAGATCGACAGTGGGGGCACTCTGGATACTAGCTGCATTCTCACCATTGTTTACCCCCCTGCCCTCCTCTCCCTTACCCTTGCTTCCATCACCCTGGCCCCCTCTGACCCCTGTTCCTACCCTTCTTCACGTCTCCCCCACTTGCGTCCTGTCTTCCCCCTGCCTCCTCCCCCCTTCTCTCCCCTCACCTCCCATTCTCTTGCCCGCCACCCCCACCCCCTGCACCCCTGCTCCCCCTTCGCGATGATCAGGAGGAGGTGGGACACTGGGCTGGACAGCCAGAGAAGGAGACCCGTCTGCTGCAGAGGAACAGTGGGGACCGGCTCTTCCCACTGCTTGAACGTGGCAATAAGTACACCATCCGACTGGAGGGCTCACTCAACAGTTCCGGCAACGGCCAGACCAGCGAGATGACCCTCATCTGGGAGCGATCCAAAGCCGTGGGGACCACAGTAAGTTCGGGATAGCCCCTCCCTTGGATGTCATAAGACATAAGAACAAAATAGACCATTCAGTCCATGAGTCCACATTCCTCATGGTTGGACAGAGCAGCTAAAACATCAAACCCCAGGCACCCCCCCAATCTCTCCCTTGCCCAAAAACAGTAACATATCGCCCACCCGCCAATCGGCAACAAGACAGAAAACACAGAAAGGCTGAAGGAGACAAGTGTAAACCACAGTCCACATGGATTATCACATGCCTTGGAATTTCCAAAACATTCTCCATCAGCATCAAAGAGAGTAACAGCTTGAATTCAATCCTTCCATGGGGCCATCATCTGCCAAGAAGCGGCCTCCCGTGGGGAGTGACCTCTGGCCCAACATGGGCTCCCGTGGGGAGTGACCTTTGGCCTGAAATGGGCTCCCGTGGGCAGTGACCTCTGGCCCAACATGGGCTCCCGTGGGGAGTGACCTCTGGCCCAACATGGGCTCCCGTGGGGAGTGACCTCCGGCCTGACATGGGCTCCCGTGGGGAGTGACCTCTGGCCTGACATGTGCTCCTGTGGGGAGTGACCTCTGCCCTGAAATGGGCTCCTTTTGGAAGTGACCTTGGCCCGACATGGCTTCCCGTGGACAACGATTGACATAGCCATTTATGCCAATTAATTCCACAGATTCACCACCATTTGGCTAAATCAATTCCTCCTTGTCTCTGTTCTGAAGAATCAGAATAAGGTTTATTATCACCAGCATCTGTTGTGAAATTTGTTAACTTAGCAGCAGCAGTTCAATGCAATACATAATATAGAATAAATGAATTACAGTATACGCATATTGAATTGATTAAAAATCATTCAAAAACAAATAATACATTATAAAAAAGTGAGGTAGTGTCCAAAGCTTCAACGTCCATTTAGGAATCGGATGGCAGGGGGAAGAAGCTGTTCTTGAATCGCTGAGTGTGTGCCTTCAGGCTTCTGTATCTCTTACCTGATGGTAACAGTGAGAAAAGGGCATGCCCTGGGTGCTGGGGGTCCTTAATAATGGACACTGCCTTTCTGAGACACTGATCCTTTGAGATGTCCTGTGCACTTTGGAAGCGAGTACCCAAAATGAGGCGACTAAATTTATGACCCTCTGTAGCCGCTTTCGGTCCTGTGCATTAACCACCCACCCCCCCGCCCCAAACCAGACAGTGATGCAGCTTGTCAGAATGCTCTCCACAGCAGGTCTATGGAAGGTTTTGAGTGTTTTTGTTGGCAGACCAAAATCTCTTCAAACTCCTCATGAAGTATAGTCGCTGTCTTACCTTCCTTGTAGCTGCATCAATATTGTTGGGACCAGGTTAGATCCTCAGAGATCATGACACCCAGGAACTTGAAACTTCTGATCCCTCCATGAGGATTGGTATGTGTTCCTTCATCTTGCCCTTCCTGAAATCCTCAATCAGCTCTTTTGTCTTACTGTTGTTGCTGTGACACCACTGCACTAGTTGGTATATCATACTCCATTACGCTCTCTCATCTCCATCTGAGATTCTACCAGCAATGGTTGTATCATCAGCAAATTTATAGACGGTATTTGAGTTATGCCTAGCCACACAGTCATGGGTTTAGAGAGAGTAGAGCAGCGGGCTAAGCACACACCCCTGAGGTGCAACAGTGTTGATCGTCAGCGAGGAGGAGATATTATCACCAATCTGCACAGATAGTGGTCTTCTGGTTAGGAAGTCAAGGATCCAATTGCAGATGGGTGTACAGGGGACCAGGTTCTGCAACTTCTCAATCAGGATTTTGGGAATGTCGGTGTTAAATGTTGAGCTATAGTCGATGAACAGCATCCTGACATAGGTGTTTGTATTGAAAGGAACGCTTTTCATGGACTGTCCCACTATTTCAATGCTTCACTGGTTCCATTTAATATCAGAGAATGTATACAGTATACAACCTGATATTCTTGCTATTCACAAACATCCACAAAGACAGAACAGAACCCCAAAGAGTGAATGACAGGAAAACGTTAGAACCCCAAAGCCTTTTCTCTCTCTTATCACGCACAAGCAGCAGTAAAGCATAATCCTCCCCTCATCCCCCACTTATTTCAGCAGAAAGCATCAGCACCCATCACCCACCAAGCAAGCAGTAGTGAAGCCCCCAGAAAGAGGCCAAAACTAATTGTTTACCCAGTAATTGGACGTGCCACAGGCTCTCTATCCCCCAACAAAGGACAGCCAGGCGCACCCCTTTTCCACAGCGAGAAGGGAGACCAACAAAATCAAACAATTTGCAGTGTTGCAGTCTGCCAAGTCGTTTTTGTTCTGAGTTCTCTAACTCAAGAATCAGCAGCAAACTCTCCCCCATCGTTGAGAGAGAGAGAAAGTGATTGCACAAGTATAGAGGCCTCCGACAACCAATCCGCTGTTTGTGATGTTGTTTCTTCTGCGACGCCTCAGTCGGTGACACCAGCATGGAATCGGTTCGTCCACGTGGCCTTACCCGGAAGATTCAAGTCATCCAGGCCACATCCATAGTCAGTGAGCCCCAGGAGTGAGAATCATCGCTGTAAAGAACCACGGTTCGAGTGTGCTGTAGATCACGGACTCCAGTAGCACCCCATCCACCTTGAAAAGAGAAGAAATAAAACTGTTTTGCAGATGAACTCGAAGAAGCCACCCACAGGTGACATCTTGGCTCTGCCCCAGTTTGAAAAATCTCCACATCCATTTTATCTAGGCCTTTCAGTAATTTCAATAAGGTACCCCCTCATCAGTGAGTATAAGCCCAAAGCCATCAAACACTCCTCGTACGTTACACCTTTAATTTCTGGAATGATTCTCCTGAACCTCTGGACCCTCTTCAATGCCAACACCTCCTTTCTTAGCTACAGGGACAAAACTGTTCACAATACTCTGTATGTGGTCTTCTTTTATATTCTAGTCCTCTTGAAGTGAGTGCTAACATTACATTTGCCTTCCTTACAACCGGCTTCAACTGCAAGTTAGCTTTTAGAGAATCTTGCACGAGGACTCCCAAGTCCCTTTTTACACCTCTGATTTCTGAATTTGCTCAATGTTTAGAAAATACTCTACACCTTTATTCCTTCTGCCAAAGTGCATGGCGGAATCTTATCTGCCATTTTTGTGCCCTTTCTCTTAATCTACCCAAGTCCTTCTAAGCATCCCTGCTTCATCTGTACTACTTGCCCTTCCACCTGTCTTGGTATTGCCTGCAACTTGGCCCATTAATTCTACCATCCAGGGCATTAACATATAATGTGAAAAGGAACAGCCCCAGAACTGACCCCTGCAAGACACCATTAGTCACTGGCAGCCAACCTGATAGGGCCCTCTGTATTCCCACTCTTTGCCTGCTGTCAGTCAGCCAATCTGTCTATCCCTGTATCTTTATTGCAACTCCATGGGCACTGATCTTGTTCAGCAGCTGCATCGGTAACATTTTGTTTAAGGACTTCTGAAAATCCTAATAAACAATTATACAGTACGATGACTCGCCTTTATCTATCCTTATTATTTCCTCAAAGAATTCCAACCGATTTGCCTGGCAAGATGCCCCTTTAAGGAAGCCATGCTGATTCCGGCCTATTTTATCATGCACCTTCAAGTATCCTGAGACCTCATACTTGGTTACGGATTCTTAACATCTTGCCAACCACTGAAGTCAGGCTAACTGGCCCATAACTTCTTGTCTTTTGCCTCCCTCCCTTCTTAGAGTGGAATGACATTTGAGATTTTTCCAGTCCTTTGAAACCCGCAATTCTTGCAATGCTTCCATAGTCTCTTCAGCTGCCTCTTTCAGAAACCTGGGGTGTAGTCCATCAGAAACTCGTTCACGTTCAGACCTTTAGCTTCCCATGCACCTTCTCCTTAGTAATAGCGACTGCACTCTCTTCTGTCCCATGTCACTCAAACTTTGCTGTTGTCTCCCACAGTGAAGACTGATGCCAAGTGCTTGGCACTGGGTTTGTCCACCATTCGTTTGTTCCCCGTTGCTATCTCTCCATGGTCATTTTCCAGTGTCCCGTCCTCAACACTTACTAACCCTGTGCCAATTTGCACCTAGCTCGGGTAGCACTCTAGAGGTTATTACCAGTTTGGTTTTGCGTTTTAATTTAGCCCCTAGCTGTTCAAATTCCTTCAGCAAAACTTCTTTCCTTGTTCTTGTTACTTTGTTGATACCCACGTAGTCCACAACAGCTGATTCTTTCCTCTGCCACTCCACATTCTTTTGCAGGTCACAGGAAAAGTCACGAACATGGTCACTAGGCAGAGACTGCAGCCTCTTGACACTTGCGAGAGAGAATTGTATCTATTTCCCAGACTATACTATCCCTAATTACATCTATAATTCCCTTCTTCCCTCCCGCACCCTCAGCCATGGGCCTTGGCCCAGTTGCTTATCCATCCTGCAGCTCCCACTCACATCCTCACTAGGAGCAACTCGGGCAAATTCAAGGGCTGAGTCTGCTCCAGCACCAGCCCTTGGAACCCCCTACGTGCCTTACTTGCAGTCCATGGCCACAGAAAAGTATTTAGTGGCTGCGGCTGCCTCTTGTGACTCTCGTCCAGGTGACTCTCCCCCTCCCTAATTCATCGCAATGTTTGAAGCTCAGATTCCAGGGCATCAACTTTGAGCCTGAGTTCCTCGAGCACCCACCATCTGCTGCAGATGTGGTCACCAGGAAACACGACGGGGTCCACCAGCTCCCACATCACCACCTGATCCTGCATCCCTATTTTATTTAATTAGTGGTAATTTGGTATCTTGCGGTGCGTGGCCAAGTGGTTAAGGCATTGGACTAGCGATCTGAAGCTCGTGAGTTCGAGCCCCAGCCGAGGCAGCGTGCTGAGCATTGCTCCAGTCTACCCAGATGAAAATGGGTACCAGCAAAATGCTGGGGGTTAACCTTGCGATAGACTGGCGTCCTATCCCAGGGGGGAGTCTCGTACTCTCAGTCGCTTCACGCCACGGAAACCGGCATAAGCACTGGCCTGATGAGCCTGTGAGGCTCATGGCAGACTTTAACTTTGACTTAACTTGCTCTTGCACAGATCTTGCTTTTGCAATTCCAAAATCTTGTCTCCCCTTCCCGGTGTGTCTCCCCGGGGTGCCGTCTCCCCTTCCCGGTTTGTTTCCCGGGGTGCCGTCTCCCTCTGTTGGGGAGCAGCTTCCTGGATAAGGTTGGAAGCACTGCCATCCCTTGCCTGCGTGGGAGCTCCCTTTACGTGCATGCACACACGTGCGCTCACACACACAGAGTGTTTGTCTTTGCAGGAGATCTCCTTCCATTTCCTGGAGCCATTCCGGTCTGACAGCTGCGACTCCTACCCTTCGTGCCTGGCCTGCCTGTCAGACCAGGGCTGCGGCTGGTGCCCGGCCTCCCACACCTGCCATCAGCGCACGTCGGGCATGGACAGTCAGTGCGGGCGTGACTTGCAGCTGGTGCTGGAGCCAGGGGACTGCCCGCTCTGTGGGGAGCACACGGACTGTCACACATGTTGTGCGGTGAGTAACCACTGCTTTCTCTAGCATAAGACTCACGTGTAGTGCAATGTGCGTGTGTATGTGACCTCTGGTTTGTCCAGCACAGGGACTATAATATGTAGTGAGTGCGTGGCCTTCCGGGCACACAGATGTCCATATATGATGTGCATGTGCGTCCCATGTTGAACATGCGGACTGTCATGCGTGCAGTAAGGTTGGTGCGAGGCCCAAAGGGAGCGCGTTGAGTGATGTGTGTGGTTTGGTTCATTTACAATCCATGGGGAGCACACGCAACTGTCCGTGTGTAATCTGGCGAGGTGTTGAATGCACAATGCTGTCAGCCACACAGTGCAGTGAGCGTGGGACCATGGGAAACACACCAAACTGTCGCAAACACGAGATTCTGCGGATGCTGGAAACCTTGAGCAACACACAAAGTGCTGGAGGAACTCGTGCAACAGCTATGGAGGGTAGTAAACATGTGATATTTCGAGCCGAGACTCTTCCTCAGGACTGGCAAGGATGTGGACAGAAACCAGAATAAGAGGGTGCTGTAGTGGAAGGAGTAGAAACTGGCAGGTGAGACCAGGTAAAAAGGAAGATGTAGGAGGTGATATGTGGAAGAAATAAAGGGCTGAAGAAGAAGAAATCTAATAGGAGAGGATGGTGGACCATGGGAAGAAGGGAGGAAGGAGGGACACCAGAGGGAGGTGATGGGTCGGTGAAGAGAACTTGTAGCGACTCAGGAATGAAAAAAGAGATGGAGAGAGAGGCGAGAGTAATTACTGGAACTTCAAGAAACTGATGTTCAGACCATCAGGTTGGAGGCTACCCAAGACTGTGATGTTTTGCTCCTAACCTGAGTTTAGCCTCGTCATGGTAGTAGAGAAGGCTGTGGACTGACACGTCAGTGTGGCACTGGGAAGTCAAATAGAAATGGGTGGCCACCAGGAGATCCTGCCTTTTGTGGTGGAGAGAGTAAAGACCATAAGATATAGGAGCAGAATTACGCCATTTGGCCCATTGAGTTTGCTCCGCCATTTCATCATGACTGATCCATTTCCCTCTCAGCCGCAATCTCCTGCCTTCTTCCCATATCCCTACATGCCCTGAGCTAATTTAAGCCTCAGCTTAAATATACCCAATGATTTGGCCTCCACAGCCGCCTGTGGCAATGAATTCCATAGATTCACCACTCTTTGACTAAAGAAGTTCCCCCTCATCTCCATTCTAAAAGGACACCTCTCTATACTGAGGCTGTGTCATCTGGTCTTGGACTCCCCCACCACAGGAAGCATCCTCTCCATATCCACTCAATCAAGGCCTTTCACCATTCGATCGGATTCAGTGAGGTCACCCCTCACACTTCTGAATTCCAGTGAGTAGAGGCTCAGAGCCATCAAACACTCTTCATATGATGAGCCATTCAACCCTGGAATCATTTTTGTGAACCTCTTTTGATCCCTCTCCATTGTCATCACATCCTCTCTTAAGTTAAGGGGCCCAAAACTGCTCACAATACTCCAAGTGAGGCCTCACCAGTGCCTTATTAAGCCTCAGAATTACATCTTTGCTTTTATATTCTAGTCCTCTTTAAATAAATGCAAACATTGCATTTACCTTCCTCACCACTGACTCAGTCTGCAAATTAACCTTTAGGGAACCCTGCACGAGGACTTCCAATTCCCTTTGTACCTCAGGTCTATGAATTTTCTCTCCATTTAGAAAACAGTCTGCCCTTTTATTTCTTCTACCAAAATGTATGACCACACACTTCCTGGCACTTGTATTCCATCTGCCACTTCTTTGCCCATTCTCCTTATCTATCCAAGTCCTCTCCTTCCTCCAATCTACCTGCCCCTCCACCTATCTTCGGATCATCCACAAACTTTGCAACAAAGCCATCAATTCTGTCATCTAAGTCATTGACATGCATTGTAAAAAGAAGCAGTATCAACACCGACACCTGTGGAGCACCACTGGTCACCAACAGCCAGCCAGAAAAGGCTCACTTTGATCCCACTCTTTGCCTCCTGCCAATCAGCCAATGCTTTATCTATGTTAGTATCTTTCCTGTAATAAAATGGACTCTTAACTTTAAGCACCCTCATGTGTGGCACCTTGTCAAAGGCCTTCTGAAAATCCAAGTACACAACATCAACTGATTCCTCTTTTTCTATCCTGTTTGTTATTTCTTCAAAGAATTCCAACAGATTTGTCAGCCAAGATTTTCACTTGAGGAAACTTGCTGCCTACAACCTATTTTATCATGTGGCTCCAAGTACCTCGAAATCACATCCTTAACAATCAACTTCAATGTCTTCCCAATCACTGAGGTCAGACTAACTTTCCTTTCTTCTACTGATATCTACTATAAGCCTACAGACTCTCACAGCTACCTGGACTATTCCTCTTCCCACCCTGTCTCTTGCAAAAAGGCTATCCCCTTCTCACAATTCCTCCATCTCCACCGCATCTGCTCTCAAGATGAGGCTTTTCATTCCAGGACGAAGGAGATGTCTTCCTTTTTTAAACAAAGGGACTTCCCTTCGTCCACCATCAACTCTGCTCTCAAACGCATCTCTCCCATTTCCCGCACATCTGCCCTCACCCCATCCACCCGCCACCCCACTTGGGATAGGGTTCCCCTTGTCCTTACCTACCACCCCACCAGCCTCCAGGTCCAACGTATAATTCTCCATAACTTCCGCCACCTCCAACGGGATCCCATTACCAAACACATCTTTCCCTCCCCCCCTGCTGCTTTTCGCAGGGATCGCTCCGTACGCGACTTCCTTGTCCACTCGTCCCCCCCCCCCCCCATCCCTTCCCACCGATCTCCCTCCTGGCACTTATCCTTGTAAACAGAACAAGTGCTACACTTGCCCTTACACTTCCTCCCTCACCACCATTCAGGGCCCCAGACAGTCCTTCCAGGTGAGGCGACACTTCACCTGTGAGTCGGCTGGTGTGGTATACTGCGTCCGGTGCTCCCGGTGTGGCCTTTTATATATTGGTGAGACCCGACGCAGACTGGGAGACCGTTTCGCTGAGCACCTACGCTCGGTCCACCAGAAAAAGCAGGATCTCCCAGTGGCCACACATTTTAATTCCACGTCCCATTCCCATTCTGATATGTCTATCCATGGCCTCCTCTACTGTCAAAATGAATCCAAACTCAGGTTGGAGGAACAACACCTTGTATACCGGCTGGGTAGCCTCCAACCTGATGGCATGAACATTGACTTCTCTAACTTCCGTTAATGCCCCTCCTCCCCTTCTTACCCCATCCCTGACATATTTAGTTGTTTGCCTGATCTCCATCTCCCTCTGGTGCTCCCCCCCCCCTTTCTTTCTCCTGAGGCCTCCCGTCCCATGATCCTTTCCCTTCTCCAGCTCTGTTTCACTTTCACCAATCACCTTTCCAGCTCTTAGCTTCATCCCACCCCCTCCGGTCTTCTCCTATCACTACTTTCAAATCTCTTACTATCTGTCGGTTATTCCTGACGAAGGGTCTCAGCCCGAAATGTCGACAGCGCTTCTCCCTATAGATGCTGCCTGGCCTGCTGTGTTCTACCAGCATTTTGTGTGTGTTGTTGTTTGAATTTCCAGCATCTGCAGATTTTCTCGTGTTTCCTTTCTTCTGCCTCTTTCCGTTCTTGAAGACTGGAGTGACATTTCCAATTTCCTATTTCTCGGAACCATTCCATGATCTGGTGATTCTTGAAAGATCATTACTTTATTACATTTCCACATTACATCATTACATTTCCACAATCTCTTCAGCCACCTCTTTCAGAACCCTGGGGTGTACACCATCCGGTACAGGTGACTTATCTACCTTCAGACCTTTCAGCATTCCAAGCACGCTCCCTTTAGTAATGACAACTTCTGCCCCCTGACACTCTCAAACTTCCTGCTTACTGCTAATGTCCTCCACAGTGAAGCCTGATGCAAAATACTGGTTCAGTTCGTCTCCCTTTTCTTTATCGTCCATTACTACCTCTCCGGCATCATTTTCCAGCGGTCCGATATCCACTTTTGCCTCTCTTTTATACTTTGTATATCCGAAGAAACTTTTGGTATCCTCATTAATATTATTGGCTAGCTTACTTTCATATTTTATCTTTTCCTCAATAATCTTTTTAGTTACCTTCTGTTGGTTTTTTAAAGCTCCCAGTCCTCTAACTTCCCACTAATGTTTGCTCTATTATATCTCCTCTCTTTGGCTTTTGTGTTGGCTTTGACTTTTCTTGTTAGCCACGGTTGTGTCATCTTGCCTTTTTCTTCTTTGGAATGTATATATCCTGTCCCTCCCAAATTGCTCCCAGAAAATCCAGCCATTGCTGCCATGCCTTCATTCTTGCCACTGTTCTTTTCCAATTAATCTCGGTCAATCCCTCTCCTGCCTTTACTCCACTGTAATACTGATACATCTGACCTTAGCTCCTCTTCCTCAATTTGCATGGTGAATTCGATCATATTATGATCTCTTGCTCCTAAGGCTTCTTTTACCTTAAGCTCCCTAACAATTCCAGTTCATTGCATAACACCCAATTGGGAATAGCTGATCCCCTAGTGGGCTCAATGATGGCTGCTCTATAAAAGCCATCTCGTAGGCATTCTAGAAATTCCCCCTCTTGGGATTCATTATCAACCTGATATTCCCAATCTCCCTGCATATTGAAATTCCCCCATGACTGTTGTAACATTGCCCTTTTGACGTGCATTTTGTATTGCCTGTTGTGATTTGTAAACCACATCCTCACTACTGTTTGGGTGTCTGTATACAACTCCCATCAGGGTCTTTTTACCCTTGCAGTTCCTTACTTCTACACACAATGATTCAACACTTTCCGATCCTTTGTCACCTCTTTCTAATGATTTGATTTAATTATTTATCGACAGAACCACACCACCCCCTCTGCCTACCTGCCTGTCCTTCCAATACAATGTATATCCTTGGACGTTAACCTCCCAGCTATAATCTTTCAGCCATGATTCAGTGATGCCCATGTCATACATGCCAACCTGTAACTGTGATACAAGTTCATCTACCTTATTCCATATACTGTGCACATTTGAATATAACACCTTCAGTCCTGTATTCAATCTTTTCAATTTTGTCTGTCTTTTACATTGTAACTCATCCTGTTGACTGCAGTTTTGCCCTATCCTCAGCCTCTCCTTGCTAGGAGTCTCACTACACGCTGCTTCTGTTTGTAAACCATCCTCAGCACTGTCACTCTGGTTCCCATCTCCCTGCCAAAGTAGCTTAAACCCTCCCGACCATCCCTAGCAAAACTGTTCATAAGCATATTGGACCCCTTGGGTTTAGGTGTAGCCTGTCTCTTTTCTACAGGTTGTACCTTCCCAATGATCCATGAATCTGAACCCCTGCCCCTGCACCATTTCCTCAGCTGTGCGTTCACCTGCTAAATCCTCCTGTTGTTACCCTCAGTGGTGCGTGGCACAGGCAACAATCTAGGCATTAGACTCAAGTTCCTCAACGAAGCAGTCCTCCGCCGATGTGGAGGTGGCATCAGAAGCACTGGTTAGGACAGTCAGCCGTGCAGTGAGTGTGACCGCGGATCCAGCCTGACCACTTTCTGAACCCCTGCAGGACCCGTACTGCGAGTGGCACTCCAGCAGCAACAGGAAGGGGGACTTCCAGTGTAGCCGCCGGGGTCGCTCCCCCACCGGAATCCGGACTCCTGCCCTCTGCCCCACACCCTGCCACCTGTGAGTAGGGGAGGGCAGCCTGGGGCAGGGCCGCGGGCAGTGGGGGTGGGGACATTTGACTCCATCTCCTGGTACATCCCCCTGTTCAACCCGGTCCTTTTACCAAACCATTCCCCGGGTCTGCCTCTCAACTATTTCCCCTCGTTAGTTTGTCCCTGATCTGTCCCCCATCACTCCCAACCACACCCCCCCCCCCCCCCCCCTCCAAGTCTGTACCCAGACCCGATTCCATGGTTTGTTCTCCAGGTCTGTTTCCAAACAATCTGTTCCCCGATCCACTCCGTCCCCTAACCCGTTCTCCTGGTCTGTTCCCCAATCTATTTCCCCCACTGTTCCCTGTCTAGTCCCTGTCACTGATCAACACACCCCATCCTTCCCTATTCGCACTCCCCTGTCATTTGGAGGCGGGAGGAGGGCAGCGTGTGTACGTGAGTGTGTTCCCGGATGCCCTGCGGCCTGTGGCCTAATGTGCTAGTGACTCCGCGGTTTGTGTCAACAGGCGATCGTCGTGTCAGGACTGCCTGAGCAACTCCAGCCAGTGTGCCTGGTGTCAATCCACTCGAACCTGCTTCCTCTTTGCCGCCTACCTGGCCAAGTACCCGTCTGGCGAGTGCCGGGACTGGTATGACAGGTAACGTCTGACTGTGGTGGGCTCTGACCCAGATCCCTTCGCTGTCCTCTCTCCGTGCCCCTGAACCCTGACCTCTCTCTTGCATGAACCAATCCCTGCCTTCTGACCTCTGTCATAACCCTGATCTCTCACCAACACGGACCCATCACTGCTTCTCTCTGTGACCCTCACCCTGCACCGACCAGTCACTGACCTCTGACCTCCTGTGACCCTGCTAACCTCCTGGGTCAGGAGTGCACTGCAGGGTTCAGCTCCCTAGTACGTGCTGGTCAAATTACCACAGACCCAGGTTAAGTTCCTACCACGGTAGCAGAGGCTGTAATGTTCGAGATAATCTCCAGTCTTCGGGGTTGCACAATCGCTACCTCTGTGGGGAATTTGCACTTTCTCCCTGACTCCCACGTCCCAATGACATGCCTGGGTTAATTACGTGTTGTAAGCTGCTGCTCTGTGCGATGGGTAGGAACTCGGGGAGAGAGAATGAGAACCTGCGAGGGAGGGGATTCCAGGGATCTCGGGACAGCGGGTCTGGTGGGAGTAACTGGGAGGAGGAACGAAGCAACAGCTGGAGGAGCTCAGCAAGTCGAGCTGCATCTGCAGAGGCAGAACGACAGTCGAGGCTTCAGGTGGAGTCACTGCCTCAGGACTAAAAGATAAAGAGACAAGTGGGAGGGCGAGGTAGAGATACAGCTGAACTCCCTCTAACTTTTGTCTGCTGCTCCCGATGTGGCCTCCAGTATGTCGCTGACACCAAGCAGGCACCAGCCAGTTACATTGCAGGGTCCCTGTGCCCCAACCACAATGGCCATCTGTGGCCCTGACCTCTCACCGCTGACCCTGCGTGGACTCATCACTGTCCTCTGACCTCTTCCGGCTCCACGTTAGATCAAATCCCCTTCACTGATCTGTCTGTCTTTGGCCTTCTCGACTGCCACCCAGAAGCCAAGCACAAGCCAGGGGACAGTGCCTCATATTCTCTTTGGATGGCCTACATCCCAATTGAATTCTCCAATTTCAGGGAGCTCGCTCCCCCTATATCTCTGCCCTCTCCTCCCACTCCTTCGAGGCCCCCACCACCATTTTGTTCCCCCTTCTTCACCTGGTTCCACTTGGCCTCACTTTTCCCTTATACATTGTTCCACAGTTGTGAAATTTGTTGTCTTGAGGCACCGCTAAACACAAAAAGATTACTAAAATCTACAATAAAAAATAAAATATCTGTGGTCTTGTCGAAAGGTTGTTTTCAGCAGTACCACAGGCACACAGTGTTAGATAAGCAGCATTCACAGGGAAAACATGGACGTAAATTATATAAATTTTACTAAAAAGGGAACACAATCAGAGCTAACAAACACACCAAAGTACTGACGGATGTTTGGGAAAGGCGGCAGAGGAGTGGATCACAGAAGGGAGGGAGCTGGCTCAGCTCGGGGAAGGGTGGGTGGGGGCAGGAGACCCATGTTAAACCCCTGCTCCCTGTCCTGCCCGCAGCATTCACTCGGTGAAGCAGTGTACGGACTGCTCCCACTTCTCCACCTGCAAAACCTGTCTCCAGAACTTTGAGTGCGGCTGGTGCGGGAATTCTGACAATCCCACCGTCGGCAGGTAGTTCCCGCTGGGCTCCGTGGAGGGAGGGTGGGGCAGTGCTCTGAGAGGAGGTGGGAGGGGAGAGATGCAGGGGGAGAGTGGTAGTCTATGGGATGATAAGAGGGGAGAAGGGTCTGAGGTTGTGGGAGGGGAAAGGGTTGTTTGCGGAGAGGTGGGAGGGGAGTGGGTGGTCCGAGGGGTGGTGGAAGGGGAGAGGGTGGTCTATAGAGAGGTGGGAGGGGAGAGGGTGGTGGGATGAGAGAGGGTGGTCCAAGAGGTGGTGGAAGAGGAGAGGGTGGTCTATGGGGAAGGGGGAGGGGAGAGGGTGGTCTGAGGGGATGTGGGAGGGGCAAGGTTGGTCTGAGGGGAGGTGGAGGGGAGAGGGTGGTCTATGAGGATGTGGGAGGGGAGAGGGTATCATTGGGGACATAGGAGAGGGGTAGGGGGTGGTGAGTGTCTGATGTCTGGGGGATGTCTGCCTCTGGTGTCTAATGTCTGTCTGGTTTCCAGGTGTCTCCCCGGCGACTTCCACAGCCTCTCAGTCTTTGCCAACTGCTCGGTGGCCCTACGGGGTGTTTCAGGCTTGTCGGGGAGTGAGCCGGCAGACTGGTCCTACAGTGTCTGCCCGGATATCGACGAGTGCCGTCTCCATCTGGACAACTGCCACCAGTTTGCCATCTGTAGCAACACCTTCCATTCCTTCCAGTGTCACTGCACACAGGGCTACGCCGGCGACGGGAGCTCCTACTGTAACAGGACGTGAGTCTGGGGGGGCTTCCTACTGTAACAGGACGTGAGTCTGGGGGGCTTCCTACTGTAACAGGACGTGAGTCTGGGGGGCGGGGTGGGGGGGCTTCCTACTGCAACAGGACGTGAGTCTGGGGGGCTTCCTACTGTAACAGGACGTGAGTCTGGGGGGGCGGGGTGGGGGGGCTTCCTACTGTAACAGGGCATGAGTCTGGGGGGGGCTTCCTACTGTAACAGGACGTGAGTCTGGGGGGGGGCGGGGTGAGGGGGCTTCCTACTGTAACAGGACGTGAGTCTGGGGGGCGGGGTAGGGGGGGCTTCCTACTGTAACAGGACGTGAGTCTGGGGGGCGGGGTGGGGGGGGCTTCCTACTGTAACAGGACGTGAGTCTGGGGGGGCTTCCTACTGTAACAGGACGTGAGTCTGGGGGGCGGGGGTGGGGGGGGGCTTCCTACTGTAACAGGACGTGAATCTGGGGGGCGGGGTGGAGGGGCTTCCTACTGTAACAGGACGTGAGTCTGGGGGGCGGGGCGGGGGGCTTCCTACTGTAACAGGACGTGAGTCTGGGGGAGGAGTTGAGTGGACGGTGTAACGGATGGGTGTGGCGAGGAGTGAAAATCAGTGTCTGTGTAGAGAGGGGTTTGGAGGGGTTAAGGAGCAATGTAGGGGGCAGGGAGGGGATGATGGGTGTGGTGAGCGGGGCTGGTGAAAGATCCGCGGTTTGGGAGATGGGGAAGGGTGTCATGGTGATAGGTGGGGTGAAGAAGGTCGGAGCAGGGTCAGTGTCTGACGCTAGCTGGGTAGGGAACGAGGAGGGGAGACCCCACTGCAAGACCTCTGCAGAATAAGGGGTGGGTTGTGAAGGTGGATTCACCACCACTCCCCCCTGCCCCCGACCGAGCAGAGAGCTGGGGAATATGTAGGAACTGGTGTAGGGCTGATGAACCGTAAGATGGCCTACGTTTCTAGGCCTGAGCTCTGCTGTACCTGGGAATTGTCGATCTGAAGCAGTGTCCATGTCAACTATCAAGCATCGACACCAGTCCACTTCCCAGCTTTCTGTATTCATAAAACGTGGAACGGTACAGCACAGAAAAAGGTCTTTCAGCCTACCAGGTTTTACTCAGCAAATTAGTTATTACATTCCTAACTTGTCCATCCTCCTTGTACAATGTCCACATCTTTCCATCCCTGTGGAAAGAGTCTCTCGAACTCCTCTATCTAAACTGTCTCCACCATCTGTAAGGGATGGGGCTTTCACAGGCTGAGACCCAGAGGATTCTGCAGCTGCTGGAAATCTTGAGCAACACACACACACAAAATCCTGGAGGAACTCGGCAGGTCAGGCAAATCTATGGAGGGAAGTAAACTGTTGACGTTTCAGCCTGAGACCTTGTCCTGATAAGGGGTCTCGGCTCACAACGTTGTCTGTTTATTGCCTTCCGTGGATTCTGCCTGACTTGCTGCGTTTTTCCACATTTTGTGTGTGAGGCAGCATTTACTTGTTCCTTCCTAATTGCACTTGAGAAGGTGGTGATAGACTGCCATCTTAAACTACTCCAGTCCATGAGGTGTGGACATACCCACAGATGTTGTTAGGGAGAGAGATGGTGTCGTCTGCAGATTTGCCAAATCAGTTAACCACATTGTTATCCAATTCGTTGATGTAGATGACAAACAACAACGACCCAGCACCGATCCCTGCAGCCATCTACTACCACTCTCTGGCTTCTCAAACAAAGACAATGTCTAATCCAATTTACAGTCTCCTCTTGAATGCTGAGCAAGTGAATCTTCTTCGCCATCCTGCCATGCAGGACCATGTCAAATGCCTTGCTAAGGTTCATGTAGACAACATCTTCACTGCCTTGCCTTCATCAACTTTCCTGTTAACTTCACAATGACCTGAGTTATGACACATTTTCCAGTTTGGGTGCCTGCAGCACTGCTTCGATCTTGTCTTGTGACTTATGTAAGCCATACTTGTCAATGACACGTCCAGAATATGAGCAATATGAGATTTCGTTCTTGAAAAACTCACAGTTCTCTCTTTGCACACAGACCATACTCACTCAGCCTGGTAAGTAGTTTGCCGAGGTTCTGGAGGTGCTCTTCATCATTTTTGCCAGTCACAATGATGTCATCAGGGTAACATTGCATTTGGTCCATTGCTCCTTACTAAATTGCTGGAGCTGATGCGACACCAAAGATGAGACAATTATACTGGAGCAGTCCCTTGTGAGTGTTGATTGTGAGGAAATTCCTTCATGACTCTTCAATCTCCATTTGCAGATAGGCTTGTGATAAGTCAATCTTTGAAAACTTCTCCCCACCTGTCAAAGATGCAAAACTGTCTTCTATTCGTGGCAGGGGATACTGGACCAGTTTGACATTAACCTTGAAATCCCCACCTATGCGAATGGCTCCAGCCTTCCCTCTCTTGATCACCAGGACAATGGGTGTGGTCCAGTCATTCCACTCAACCTTGAAGAGAATTCCAGGAGCCTCCAAACTCTGCAGTTCAGCATCCACTTTAGAACATAGTGCATAAGGCACTGGATGCTCTTTATGGAGTCTGGTGTTGCTGTTTCATCCAGTTCAACTCTGGCCTTCATGCCTTTGAGTTTACTGATGCCCTTCTTAGACACCACTTCATGAGCACTAAGCAGCTGTGCCCGTCTCTGGTTAATGCTCCCATTTGGGCTCCTGTTGATGCAACGCTGAGAGCTTTGATCGTGTGCCAGTCTAGTTGGATTTTTCTCAACCACTCACATTTGAAAGAACACTTTACAATGCACAAAGCTCTAACTGCTGTGTTTGGCCTCCATACATCACCTTCACAATCAGTCTTCACCTGAATCACTCACTGAGGTCTTCTCTAATGGTATCTTAGAAAACAGTCTGTTGCAGTCAGCCTCTGGATTTATAGACTCCAGCTCCATTTTCAGTTTTACACCAGACTGATCCACACAAAATGCTGGAGGAACTCAGCAGGCCAGGCAGCATCTATGGAAAAGGGTACAGTCGATGTTTTGGGCTGACACCTTTCAGCAGGTCTGGCTGATGGGTCTTAGCCCGAAACGTCGACTGTAGTGTCCTGCTGAAGGATCTCGGCCCGAAATGTCAACTGTACACTTTTCCTGTCCTGCTGAGTTCCTCCGTCATTTTGTGTGTGTTACTTGGATTTCCAGCATCTGAAGATTTTCTCTTGTTTTTATTGTGATCCAGATGATTTTGCGATCTATACAGTTCTAGGCATGATGTTTCACCTTAGTCAGACTATGTGTTGTCTGATTTCTGTTTTACATTCGGTAACTTTATGCATTTGCTTAGTTTTGTGTTTGAGTATTTCACTCGCTTGTGCTTTTTGTTTGTCTTGCACACTGTCTCCATGTGACCTTGTCTGTGACGCTCTCTGCAGACTTTTCCTTTGAACCATCGTGGAGGATTTGCAAATGACTGTTGGTTCAAGGAAAAAGTCAGCAGAAAGATTTTTGACTTTTTGTACCATTCAGGGAAATTTTGTGCATTTAACATTCTACCAACCTTTTCTGTACTTCTTCATCCTCTATTGCAATGGTCAATGCCCGTTCTAAGGTTAGGTCTTTTTCTGCCAGTAGCCTCGTTTGAGTGCCGCGTGCAAGCCTGTCCCTTAATACAGGTTTCCCCTGCTATCCGAAGGTAGAGCGTTCCTGTGAAACTGTTTGTAAGCCGAAATGTCGTAAAGCGAAGAAGCAATTACCATTAATTTATATGGGAAAAATTTTTGGGCTTTCCCAGACCCAAAAAATGACCTACCAAATCATACCAAATAACACATAAAACCTAAAATAACACCAACGTATAGTAAAAGCAGGAATGATATGATAAGACCATAAGACATGAAGACCATGGAGCAGCTGATAATACAGAATCTGAGGCCACAAACCAGGCACGCCCAGGATCCTCTTCAGTTTGCGTATAAGGAGAAGGTGGGAGTGGAGGATGCTGTCACATATTTGCTGCACAAATCACTCTCTCACCTAGATGGGGTCAGTTGTGCTGTGAGGATTACATTCCTTGACTTCTCTAGTGCCTTTAACACCATCCAGCCCAAGATCTTAAGGCACAAACTAACGGAGATGGGAGTAGACTCTCACATGGTGGATTGGATAGTGGACTACTTGACAGATAGACCTCAGTATTTGCGGTTGGGAGACTGTAGGTCTGACACGGTGGTCAGCAGCACAGGGGCGCCGCAGGGAACCGTACTCTCTCCGGTCCTGTTCACCCTGTACACATCAGACTTCCAATATAACTCGGAGTCCTGCCATGTGCAGAAGTTCACTGATGACACGGCCATAGTGGGGTTTGTCAGGAATGGACAGGAGGAGGAGTATAGGAAACTGATACAGGACTTTGTGATATGGTGCAACTCAAACTACCTGCGTCTCAATATCACCAAGACCAAGGAGATGGTGGTGGACTTTAGGAGATCTAGGCCTCATATGGAGCCAGTGATCATTAATGGAGAATGTGTGGAGCAGGTTAAGACCTACAAGTATCTGGGAGTACAGTTAGACGAGGAGCTAGACTGGACTGCCAACACAGATGCCTTGTGCAGGAAGGCACAGAGTCGATTGTACTTCCTAAGAAGGTTGGCGTCATTCAATGTCTGTAGTGAGATGCTGAAGATGTTCTATAGATCAGTTGTGGAGAGCGCCCTCTTCTTTGTGGTGGCGTGTTGGGGAGGAAGCATTAAGAAGAGGGACGCCTCACGTCTTAAAAGCTGGTAAGGAAGGCGGGCTCTGTCGTGGGCAAAGTACTCGAGAGTTTAACATCGGTAGCTGAGCGAAGGGCGCTGAGTAGGCTACGGTCAATTATGGATAACTCTGAACATCCTCTACATAGCACCATCCAGAGACAGAGAAGCAGTTTCAGCGACAGGTTACTATCGATGCAATGCTCCTCAGACAGGATGAAGAGGTCAATACTCCCCAATGCCATTAGGCTTTACAATTCTACCGCCAGGACTTAAGAACTTTTTAAAAGCTATTATTAATGCTTTTTGAGATAGTGATTTAGATGCATATCATATTTTTTTACTGAGTTAAGTATTGTATGTAATTAGTTTTGCTACAACAAGTGTATGGGACATTGGAAAAAAGTTGAATTTCCCCATGGGGATGAATAAAGTATCTATCTAGCTACACAGCCTATATAAAGTAGAAATATTGTATGTACGGTGTAGTTTCACTTCTCAAAATCGGGAGGACAGCAAGCCAAAATTGATTTGGAGGAAAAAAATAGGCACGTACACACATGCGCATGTACACGCCTACGCATGTACACACATGTGCACACGACTGCCCGCACAAGGCTTCACAGTCGTGGTAGTCTTTCTCGGGGTAAGCACATGTATAAAGCGGGCGTCTTTATTTTAAAAGCTAAAATCCTCTTTGGTTAGCGAAAACAGGTACTAATGTAGGTCTTTCGTAACAGCGAGCTGTCGTAAAGCGAACGTTCGAAAAACGGGGGACACCCATACATCATAAAGACTATCTCTAAAGTCACAATACTGGGAAAGTTTGCGCAGTTCTACAGTTTATTCAGGAAGGCTTTCATCTTTTGAGTGTTTCTCTTTGTAAAATCTAAATCTCTCAGCTATTGCCAGTGGTTTAGGGCTCAAGTGATTTTGTAGAATTGTAACATTTTCATCGAACGTCTTGCTTTGTAGGGGTTGCATAAGAGACTATACGATCTTGGGCCCATTGAACACAGTGCCGGGGTTTTCTGTTGCTCCTCCATGTTGTTCACATTGCAATGCAATTCAACCCTCTCAATGTACAACTCCTAGTCTTCATTAGCACTATCAAATTCGTCAACTTCTTCGACTGAAGCAGTCGCTGTGTTATTTTTGCTTTAAATCCAGCGTGTCTTTCACTGTTATTACACAGTGTACTCGTGCCTTTGTTAGCGTCTGTGATGGCCTCTGTACTGTTTAACTCTCGCTGTTTCGTCCCATTACTGTTGGTGCAGCTCATGGTATTTCCTGGACAGTCAGGTTCGTACTTGTTGCCAGTTCGTTGTGTCAACCTGAAATTATTAACCTGCTCAGTTGAGGAAAAACACCAGAGACACAAAATTACCTCTGAAATGGTTTTTATTCAGAGAGGAGTTCGTAGCCCCACGCACTTCGGGCGTAAGGTAGCCAACTCCCAATTTGTTGGTTTACAAAGGTCAGACTTATACCCAAAAGCAGGGTACTACATTCGCAAATATGGTTACCGATTCAAATTCATCAATTGATTGGCTATTACATAGCTAAGCACGCGAAATTCTCGGAATAAGCATAGACTCAAGCGTAATACTCGGAATGGGTATGGACGCAAGCAAAACACTCAAAATAGGTATATAGCTCAAAATACTTTGCCAAACACATTGCCACATGCTATCTGGAATCTTAGCTGCTTCCCCAATAACGTATCCTCCCCCTGGTCCTGTCTACATATTTTGCTACACTTACCCGTCGCCCACCCCTTCTACACGTACCCCTTACCCTCTTCACATTCTCAGTTGTGTCCGTGCCCAACTACATATCGATTGAATAAATGCATGCATGTGGGAGATGGCTTTAACTGGTGTATTCACACTGCAGCGAGAGGGAGAGAAAGCTATGCACATACGTCGACAATGTAGACACAGACTGCATAGTACTGGGGGGGGGGGTGGGAGTCATTGATCCATGCGTTACAGGAGTGTTCTAAGTTCAATGTTAATTTATTATTGAAGTACCTATATGTTACCATATGCTACCTTGAGATTCATTTTCTTGCAGGCCATTCACAGGAAAATCAAGCAGTACAGTAGAACTTTACAAACAAATATACATAAACAAAGACTGACAAACAACCAATGGGCAACAGGCTGGTCAAAACTGCCCAGTGCATCACCGGCACCAGCCGACCGGCCATCAGAACATAAGTGCAGAAATAGGGCCAGTAACATCATAAAGGTCCCCATCCACACTCGGAGCAACAAACTCACCAACAACAGTAGGGCAGTTGTTTCCCCAGCATCGCCACCCACCAAACCACCCCACCACACCCCCCCACCCCATCCACCACTATTTTTTGCTATGATTTCCTGTGAATCATATGTCAATTTATGTACAGACGCTCCTGTGGCTAACGAGACTTTATCGAGGTAGAAGCAAGCTATGTATATTAGCTATCACAAAGACATTTGTGTGTGTTGCTTTATATAAGCTATCGTGAGTGTTATATTTATTGTGTTTTTTATTATTGTTGTGTTCTTTATCTTATTGTGGTTTTTTTTGGTGCTGTATTGGATCCGGAGTAACAATTACTTCATTCTCCTTTACACTTGTGTACAGGAAATGACATAAAAACAAACTTGAAGCTTGAACAGGAGATAAACAATGCAAATAAAAGCAATACTGAGAACATGAGTTGTAAGGAGTCCTTGAAAGTGCATCTGTAGTTTGTGGAACCTGTTCAGAGTAGCGGTGATTGAAGTTATCTACGCTGGTTCAGGAGCCTGGTGGCTGTAGGGTATTAACTGTTCCTGGTTCCAAGGTTTCTGTTCTATTGATATGTCTGGTGTTTTTTTTAATATCAGCGTGTACCGGTGAGCTGCGGTATCACCCACGCCTGCCTCTGCTTCCCCCCACACCCCCCAGGTGCTACAATGAGTGTAGACATGGCCGGTGTAGCGGGCCCCCTGACTTCGCTTGTATCTGCGACCTGGGCTGGACTTCCAACAGCTCGTTGGTGAATCAGACCGGGGTGGAGTGCAACGTCGACTGTGGCTGCAACTTCCACAGCGCCTGCCCCAAGGGCATCGGCGCCTGCGACCAGTGCCAAGGTAAGGGTGCTGGCTGCCTGCCAGTGAGTGGAAGGCTGCACAAATGAGGGGGAGGAGTGTTTGTAGGGGTAGGAAAGGAGCTGTGTCCAGGAGTCAATGAAAGGAGAAGTTATAATCAAAGAGTACTAGCGCACAGAAACAGGCCCTTTGACCCATCTAGTCTATGCTATCCTGATCTTTTGCCTAGTCCTTCCTTTTTAGGTACCTATCTGCATTTTTCTTTTATTTATTTATTGAGATAAGGTGCAAATGGCCTTCGAGTCGCGATCCCCAGCAACCCCCGATTTAACCCTAGCTTAATCACGGAATAATTTTACAATGACCAGTCAATCCCTGGACTGTGGGAGGAAACCAGAGCACCAGGAGAAGACCCACACAGACTCCTTACGCATGTCGTTGGAATTGAACTCTGAACTCTGGTCACCCCAAGCTGTAATAGCATCGTGCAGCCCTAGCACCGAATGTTCCAATTGCTTCTGCCTTTACCACTTCTGTTGCACGCTCTCAGTGCATCAGAATCAGGTTTATTATCAGTGACACATGGCGTGAAAAGTCACGACAGGCTATGGTGAAAAGTGATATAAGTGAATAGTGCAGAAAATGAGCCACAAGGCAGTGCCCAAGACTGCCCAGAAACCTAACGGCGGAAGTCCCACCCCCCCCACCCTCCACCACCAACAGTAGCAATGAGAAGTGGGCATAGTACCCCTTCAGTATTTCACCTGACCCTGCACACATTCATTGAATGGCAAAGTCAGAGTTTATTGTTATATACACACATACGCGTACGCACAGCGGCAGTGGAAAAATTTCTAGCATCTCACACACACACATACACACACAAGGAATCTGAGGGGGGGCTTGTTCACTCAGAGGGAGGTGCGAGTTCTGAACAAGCTGCAGTTGGAACGGTAGGTATAGGTCCATTTGTAGCATTTCAGGGGAATCTGGATGGATACGTACTGTAGGTGGGAGGGGCTTGGAGGGATGAGGTCGGGGGCAGGTAGATGGGACTAGACAGAAGATCGGGCCGCATGATCTAGATGGGCTGAATGGCCTGGTTCTACATTGCAGTGCTCTGTAAAAGTTGAGGGATGTGGGCAAGTGGGCTAGCTGACGTGGGCACTTTGGTCAGCATGGGCGAGCTGAGCCCAAGGACCTGTGCCCATGCATTATGTTGAATTATGAAGGGACCAGGAGCATCGGGGAAGTGTTTGGAAGCGAGGACGCGGGGGTGGATGGGTCTCTGTGACCAGAGGTGGGCAGGTGAAGGGAGCAGACGTGACTGACCGCTCCCCACTGTGATCTGCTTGCAGACTGGACGGAGGGTGAGCACTGCGAGTCGTGCCGGGCCGGGAGTTACGGGAACGCCAGCGGGCCGGAAGGCTGCCGGCAGTGTGCGTGTAACGGGCATGGGATCGATGCCTTGGGGCAGTGTGACAGGGCCACAGGGCACTGTTACTGCACCCACCACACCCAGGGAACCAACTGCCAGAGCTGTGCGCCCGGTTACTACGGAGACCCACGGTGAGAATTGGGTCACTAGCTGAATGGGGTGTGTCCCCACCCGTCCCCTTCTTCACCCCGTGTCCCATCTGGGTCTCCTCCCTCCCAACCTCACCCCATGAACCATCCTGTCCCCCTCCCCCCCCCCCCTCACCCTGTGACCCATCCGGGTCCCCTCCCTCCCTTCCTCATCCTGTGTCCCATCCCAGATCCCTCCCTCCCTCCCTGTAATTAGACCCCTCCTTCACTCCACAGAGGGCATTGAACGTGCTCTCTCTGTTGGGTGGTGGTGTGTGTCCCTCTAACTGCCTTGCCTCGTATAGTCTGTCTTAGATTGTCCCCTCCAGTTCCACATTCGACCCTCCCTCCCAGACGATGACCCCCATCTCCCTGTCTCCCTGCTCGTGGCGCAGCTTGATTGCAGAAGGTTTGTGCTCCTGAGCCGCCGTGTTTGATCAGCAGCCCGTGTTGTGTGTTCCCAGGGACGGCGAGACCTGTTTCCGTGAGTGTGCCGGCCGCACCCTCCTGAGCAACGTCTCCTCGTCCTCAGCCCTGGGTTCCCTCAGGGGCAGCGGTATCTCCAGCACCGGCCTCGCCTACTGCCTGTGGGTGCTCACCACCTCAGACTCGCCAGGGTCCTGCTCGGACCTTCAACTGGGCACCTGCCCCGTCATCAGCCTCACCATCAGCCCAGACATTCGAATCCAGTGTGGGGTGAGTGTGGGGAAACCGACGGTGGGAGGGTTCTCTTGCTCGGCTGCAGAGAGCACACGGTGTTGGATTCTGCTCTTTTTGATCCAAGGTTCTTTCGGAAAGAGGCGTAAAACCCGTTCCTTCACGATCATTTTGTTGAGCACTTCCAGAGGGAAAAAAAGAAAATCAGAAACGGAATAAGAAGAGGCTAGTAATAAAGTGAAAGGAAGAGAAAAGAATAAAGAGCAGAGAAAGAAAGATGGTGAGCCCTTGTGTTCAGCTCGTATACCCATAGATAAGAAATACTCCATTCCAGTTTGTAGATAAGAGATAACCAATTAGATAACCCCTATTCAAATAATGTGACATCAGAGAAATTTCCAGAATCATACACAGAAATGTAACCTCTAGGGGACACACTGAAGAATTACAAATGCATACTGTGACCACAAGGAAACATACTAAACAGTTACATGTATGTAGGTTATATTAAAATAATGGCAGACATTAATTGTTACACTGCAAATAAAATACCAGTTATCCAGTCTAATCCAACAGCAGGTTCAAGTCCTGACGAAGGGTCTCGGCCCGAAACGTCAACAGTGCTTCTCCTTATAGATGCTGCCTGGCCTGCTGTGTTCCACCAGCATTTTGTGTGTGTTGTTTGAATTCCCAGCATCTGCTGATTTCCTCGTGTTTGCTCTTTAAATTCAAGCCCTTCATCCCATCTACTCTGTGCCAACCTGTGGTTTCTACCTAGTCCTATCTACCTGCCCCTAGAGCAGTCCTCCATACCTCTGCCATCCATGTAGCCATTGAAACTTCTCTTTTAAAAGTTGTAATTGAACCCACATCTTCCCCTTTCACTGGCACCGTCCTCTGATGTTGTCAGGATTTGAGTTACGGGGGGGGGTGGAGAAGCAATATTGGAAACTAAGGGGTAACTTTAGTGTGTATATGACCACGGATAGGGTGAATGCACAGTCCTTTTTTCCCTAAGGTTGGAGAGTCAGAACGAGGAGGTGGAGGTTTAATGTGATAGGGGAAAGATTTAACAAGAGCCTGGGGTGCAGGTTGGTGAGTATATAAAACAAACTGCCAGAGGAAGTGGCTGAGCCAAGTACATGGGTATGGAAGGTTTTGAGGGATAATGAAGGCAAATGGGACTAGCTAGGAGCTTTGGTTAGCATGAACTGGTGGGCCAAAGGGCCTGTTTCCATGCTCTGTGACTTAAAGTCATACAGGACAGTGGAGAAAAAAACTGATCACAGCACAAAAACACAGTCAGACACTAGTCCATGGTAGTGCATGAGGTGGCTTGTCGTGTTCCTTTGCTTGAGGTAGCATTTGGCTTGTGCAGGTCAGCTCAAGATCCTGATTGTCGTGGGAAAGTAGCTGTTCCTGCCCCTGGTGGTGTGGAACCATGGGCTTCTCTGCCTCCTGCCTGATAGTGGCTGTGAGAAGATGGCATGGCCTGGTCGGTAGGGATCATTGATAGTCACTGCCTTCCTGAGGGAGATGCTATTGGAGGTGGGAAGGTGCCCCTGATGGCTTGAGCTGTACTCACAACCCTTTGCAGCCTCTTTCTGTATTCACTGAGATACAGCACGGTAAAGGCTCTTCCAGCCCGTGCCTCTCCACCCAGCAACCCCGATTTAACCCTAGCCTAATCATGGGACAATTTACAGTGAGCAGTTGACCCACCGGCCTTTAGACTGGGGGGGGAACCAAAGCACCGGGAGAAAACTCACGCACTCGACAGGGAGGACATACAGACTTTACAGCTGACAGCGGAATTCAACTCCGATCTCCAACGCCCCGAGTTGAATTGGCATCGCGCTAACCGCTACACTACTGTGGCATCTCTTGTGTTCCTGTGCATTAGTGTTCTTGTATCAGACCCTGACACAGATCACTAAAGATTTCGCTTGTAGCTGCAGTTCCTGCGGCATTGAGGTTCTGAATTGGTGGAACGGAGATTTCAACATCATTTGGTTTGTTATTGCCAAGATACGGTGAGTCTTAGTCTGGGACTCAGTTTTGCACTGTTAAATGTTCTTCTTCTTCCCTGTCATCATGATCTTCCCATCGCTTCTCTCTGTTGCTCATCTCCTTCCGTTTATTCCAGTGTCCTGTCCTTTCACATTCCTCCATCAGTCTTTTCCTTCTTCCAGTTATCATCTCCCAGCTTCTCACATTATCCAACACCCACCCACTTTCCCAGAATACCTGGTCTCACCTATCTCCTGCCTGCTTGTAGTCCTCCCTCTCTCCTCATCTTCGTATTCTGGCTTCTGCCCACTTCCTTCCCCGTCCCGATGAAGGGTCTCGACCCAGAACGTCAACTTGTTCATTCATTTCCATGGATCTGTGAGTTCCTCCAGAATTTTGTGTGTGTTGAAGACTTCCAGCTCCTCTTGTGTTAATACTCAGACTGCAAACAGCCCAGGCTCTGTAGGAGGTGCTGTTACCTCAAGCCTCACCCTCGCAGTGGAGGAGGCCAGGGACAGAGATACTGATGTGGGGATTAGCAAATTGGTTTATTATTGTCATGTGTACCAAGGTACAGTGGAAAACTTGGTTTTGCATGCCTACATGGCAAGTCATTTCATTGATAGTGCAAGGTTCCAAAAAGCATGTGAACCTCTGGGGTAATGCCTTCTATAAAGCGATTTAGAGTCAGGTGGTCCAATCAATGAGATGAGGTTGGAGGTGTGGGTTGTAGAGCTGCCCTGCTTATAAAAATGACACACAAAGTCAGGTTACTGACAGAACATGGTCTTCTCAAGAAAGATCTGTTTATGTACACCATGCCTTGATCAAAACACTGTCAGAGGAACTTAGAAGAAGAATTGTAGAGATATATCATGCTGGAAAAGGCTACAGAAGGATTTCTAAAGCCCTGAGTGTTCATCAGTCCACAGTAAGAGAAATTGTCCACAAATGGAGGAAACTCAGTACTGTTGCTACTCTTTCTAAGAATGGGTATCCTGCAAAGATTATATCAAGAGCACAATATGTTGTGCTGAAGGAGGTGAAAAAGAACTCAAGGGTAACAGCAAAAGATGGGCAGAAATCTCTAGAACTTGTTGAAGTCTCTGTTCATGTGTCCACTTTAAGAAAATAATTGAACAAGAATGGCCTTCATCAAAGGACACCGCGGAGGAAACCACTGCTCTCCAAAGAAAACATTGCTGCACGTCTCAAGTTTACAAAAGACCACCTGGATGTTCCACAGCACCTCTGGGGCAATATCCTGTGGACAGATGAGACAAAAGTCGAACTTTTTGGCAGAAATGGACACCACTGTGGAGGAAAAAGGGCACTGCACACCAACACAAAATCCTCATCCCAACTGTGAAGCATGGTGGAAGGAGCATCATGTTTGGGGCTGCTTTGCTGCCTCAGGGCCTGGACAGCTTGCTATCGTTGAGGGAACAATGAATTCAAAATTGTATCAAGACATCTTACAAGAGAATGTCAGGGTAGCGGCCCGTCACCTGAAGCTTAACAGAAGTTGGAGATTGCAAGACAATGATCCAAAAACAGAAGAGTAAATTAACAGAGCAAACACGAGGAAATCTGCAGATGCTGGAAATTCAAACAAAACACACAAAATGCTGGTGGAACACAGCAGGCCAGGCAGCATCTAGTCCTGACGAAGGGTCTCAGCCCAAAACGTCGAAATGCTTCTCCCTATAGATGCTGCCTGGCCTGCTGTGTTCCACCAGCATTTTGTGTGTGTTGAGTAAATTAACAGAATGATTTAAAAAGAAGAAAATTCATGGTTTGGAATGGCCAGGTCAGGGTCCAGACCTTAACCCAATTTAGATGTTGCGGCATGACCTGAAGAGGGCTGTTCATGCAAGATATCCCAGAAGTATTGATGAATGTTTGTTTTTTGTGGAGGAATGGTCTAAAATTCCTCCTTGCTGTTGTGTAAGTCTGATCAGCAGCTACAGGAAACATTTGGTGGAGGTTATTGTTGTTAATGGAGGTTCTATCTGTTGTTAAATACAAGGGTTCACATACTTTTTCCTGCCTGGATTGTGAATGATTAAATAATGTATTGAATAAAATAAGTACAATTGTTTGTGTGTTATTAGTTTAAGTGGATTGTGTTTGTCTATTATTGTGACTTGGATGAAGATCAGACAACATTTTGAGAATTAATGCTGAAAACCAGGTAACTGCAAAGGGTTCACAAACTTTTTTTGCAACTGAATATTAAGGACCTGCTATCCAGAGATTGTGATTATTGAGAGATGTATAAGATGATGAGAGTACAGAGATGAGGTACAGATGGAGTGGACAGCCAGGGGCTTTTTGCCAGGCTAGCAGTGGCTAATAAGAGAGGGCATAATTTTAAGGTGATTGGAGGAAATTAGAGGGGGAGATATCCAGTGGGTTTATTCACACATGAAGTGGTGGGTGCGTGGAATGCACAGCTGGGCGTGGTGGTAGAGGCAGATACATCAGGGGCACATGATGAAAGAAAAATGGAGGGTTACGTGGAGAGAAGGGTTAGATTGATCTTGGAGTAGATTAAAAGTTCAGCACAATATTGTGGGCTGAAGGGCCTGTACTGTACTTCTCTGTGTTATAATGTGATCGATTAGGGACCTAAGGGTCATGGAGCCAGAGTTGTGGGTGAGGTCTTACATGATCACTTTACCTCTGTAGTCACTAAGGAGAAAGTGGGAGTTTTCAAGGAAGGGAATGGTGAAATTCTATAACATGTTATGATTTAGAGGGCAATAAATATCTTGGCAGGCATAAGAGAAAAATGGATAATCTGTCAAGTTCTAATGAAATCTGTGCTGGCCATAGGTGAGGTGCTAGGTGACAGGAGGGCAGCAGGTGTGCTCCTTTCATTCAAGAAGGCTAGCAGGGAAAAGCTAGCCTAATTAATCAGGTCAGTGGTAAAGAAGTTGCTGGAAAATCTTCTGAGGATAGGATTCAATGATCTCTTGAAAAAACTAGGACTGCTCGAGGATAGGGGGATGGAAGATTGTCTAACTGATAGAACATAGAACATTACAGCACAGAACGGGCCCTTTGGCCCATGATGTTGTGCTGACCTCTTAACCCACTTCAGTATCAAACAAACCCTTCCCTCTGACATAACCCTCCTTTTTTCTATCATTCATTGCCTATCTAAGTTTCTTAAATGCCCCTAATGTATCTGCCTCTACCATTGTGCCTAGGAAGGTGTTCCACACAGCCACCATTCACTGTGTAAAGAACTTAGCTCTGACGTCTCCCCCTTTCCACCAATCATCTTAAAATTATGCCCACTTGCATTAGCCATTTCAGTCCTAGGGGAAAAGTCTCTGGCTATTCACTCTATCATGCCTTTTGTACACCTCTATCAAGTCATTTCTCGCTCTTTTTTTTTGCTCCAGAGAGTAAAGCCTTGGCTCACTGAACCTGTCTTCATAAAACATGCCCTAAAGTCCAGGCGGCTCCCCAGTAAATCTCTCACACCCTCCCTAAAGCTTCCACATCCTTCCTATGATGAGGTGACCAGACCTGAACACAGTATTTCATGTGTGGTCTTACCAGGGTGGTAGAGAGCTGTAACATTACCTCACAGATTTTGAACAACTAATGAAGGCCCGACAGACCATGTGCCTTCTTAACAACCCAATCAACTTGCTCAGCAGCTTGAGGGTTCTGTGGATATGGACACCAAAGTCCCTTCTGTTCCTCCACACTGCTAAGAATCCTCCCATTAACTCTGTATTCTGCCTTCAAATTCGACCTTTCAGAATGAATCTCTTCACACTTTTCTGGGTTGAACCCCATCTGCCACTTCTCAGCCCAGCTTTGCAAACTGTCAATGTCCCGTGGTAACCTTCACCAACCCTCCACGCTATCCACAGCTCCACCAACTTTTGTATCATCTTCAGACTTAACCCACCCTTCCACTTCCTCATAAGTCATTTATAAAAATCAAAGAGCTGGATCCCTGTGGTACAGCACTGGTCATCAAACTGTCCGCACACTGGCACCTTCTGCCTTCCAAGGGCAGGCCAGTTTTGTCATATCCTCAAAGAATTCACTCAGGCTCATGGGGTGTGACTTGCTCCTCAGAAAGCCTTGCTAATGATCCTTAGTCAGAGTATGCTTCTCCAAGTACTCTTAAATCCTGTTGGTGAGAATCTCCTCCACCACTGAAGTAAGACTCACTGGTCTGTAATTCCCAGAGTTATCCCTATTCCCTTTCTTGAGCAAAGGAGAAACGTTTGCCACCCTCCAACATCCGGTACTATTCCTGTGGTCGGTGAAGGCGCAAAGATCATCACCAAGGGCGCAACAAACTTTTCTCTCGCTTCCTGTAATAACCTGGGCTATATTCCATCTGGCCCCAGGGACATCTATCCTTAAAAATTTCAAGCACATCCTCTTTCTTAACATCAAGATATTCAAACATACCAGCTTGTTTTACGTTGTCCTCACAATCACCAAGATCCCTCTCACTAGTGAATACGGAAGCAAAGTATTTATTACCTACCTTCCCTGACTCCAGGAATGTTTCCTCTGCTATCCCTTACTGGACCTACCCTCACTTTGGCCATCCTGTTCACATATGTGTAGAAAACCTCGGGGTTTTTCTTAATCCCACTCGCCAAGGTGTCCCCTTCTAGCTCTCCTAAGTCCATTCTTCTGCACTGTCCTGGCTACCTCGTAACTCTCCAGCACCCTGTCTTGTCCTTGCTTCCTAAACCTCAAAAAAGCTTCTTTTCCCTCTTGACTAGATGTTCCACATCTGTTGTCAATCATGATTCCTTCACCCTACCCACCCCTTCCCTCCCTCTATGGGCAAACCTATCCAGAACCCTCAGTAAGTGCTCCCTCAATAACCTCCACATTCCCGAGTATATCCATTCCCAATTTATGCTCCCCGTTCCAGCTTAATAGCATCATAGTTTTGACTGTCCCCCACCCCATTAAATACTACCCCATACCATCTGCTTCTACCCCTGTCCAAGGCTATGGGAAAGGGTCACTGTCTCCAAAATGCTCTCCCACTGGGAGATATGACACCTAACCTGGTTCATTGCATTGATTGAGTTTTGTGAAGATGTAACCAAGTATATTGGCAAAGGTGTAGTTTGTGTGGTCCTCAGTAAGGCTGGTTAAAAAGATGACCCAGGGCATGTTGGATCCAAAGTAGGCTTGATAACAGGAGGCTGAGGGTGAAGATGGAGGCTTGGTTTTGAATCAGTATCAGGTTTATCATCATTGAAATGCTGTTTATTCTGATGTTCGTTGTTTTGTGGCAGGTGTACAATGCAAAACATAAAAATTACTATACATTATAAAAACAAACAGCCAAAGAGGAATACTGAAGAGGAACCATTTAGAGATCTGATGGCAGAGGGCAAAAAAGCTGTTTCTAAAACATTGAGAATTCAGGCTCCTGTAACTCTTCCCCAGTGGTAATGAGAAAAGAGCAGATCCCCCCGGGTGGTGAGGGTCTTTATGTTTCCTTCTTGAGGCAGCGCCGTTTGAAGATGTCCTCAGTGGTGAGGAGACTTGTGCTCGTGATGGATCTGTGATGTGACCAGTCAGAATGCCCTCCACCATATACTGTACCTGTAGGAATTTGGTGACATCCCAAATCTCTAACAAAGCAGAGTCAACAGCATCTGTGATTGTATCAGTTTGTAGATCCTCTGAGATGTTAATGTCCAGGAATCGGAGTGGAAGTCTATGACCAATGGTGTACCCCTTGGCATCCTTGCACTGATTTGAGGAGCAAGGTGGATCGGTTGTTGCAACAGGCAGAGCATTGGTTTTGGAAATGATGAGATGCCTTTTGGGAGGCCAGATAGAAAGGAGGTGACTGCAGTGAAGAAGGTGCGGAGGAGGGTCGCTAGGACGTTGCCTGGAATGGAGGGCTTCATTTAGGAGGAGAGACTGGAGAGGCTGGGTGTACTCTCCCTGGAGCAGAAGGGGCTGAGTGGAAACCTGACAGAGGTGGACAGCATTGCAAAGAGTGAAGTCCAGGTAAATTAGTATCCCAGTGTATGTCACCTTGAAATTCATTTTCTTGCAGGCATTTACAGCGAAAAAATATTATAGAATTTTACCAAAAAAAATCATACATAAATAGACAAAGACTGAGAAACAACCGGTGTATAAAAGAAGACAAACTGAGAACATGAGTTGCAGAGCACTTCAAAATGAGTCTGTAGGTTGTAGAATCAGTTCGGGCAATAAACTTTTCCCCATGGCAGAGCAGTCTGTGGCTGCAGAAAGAGGTTTAAAGGGATCTGAGAGGGATCTTCTATTTCCCGGGGAGGGGGGGAGTTGGGTTTGGAACTGCACCCCCTAAAGGAGGCGGTGGAGACAGCACTGAAGGAGTAGCCAGCCAGCACAGGAATCACCAGGCAGAGAAGGCTGGGGTGTGCAGTTGTTGCTCGCGTGTCAGTACGGACACAGTGGGCAGAAGGGCCTGTCTGTGCTACATGACTCTGATATCACCCCCTCTCATTTACTCCCTGCCCCCTCCAGCAAAACTATGTCTACGTTTTCGACGGGATCCCGAGATTCCTCACCGACTCCCAGCCGGAGAGTGCCATCTACTCCGACCCACGGCTGATCGGCGCCTTCTGCGGCAACGGCTGGGACCAGCCTATCACGGTGGAGGCCCTCTCAGGTAACGTGACTTAAATCGAGGGGGAGAGGTGTGAAGGGGACCTGAGGGGTCGCGTCTTGCCATGGGCGGTGTGGGTACGTGGGACAAGCTGCCAGAGGAAATGAGAGAGGCATTTGGAGGACGTTTGTACAGGTGCATCGATAGGAAAGGTTCAGTGGGATACGGGCCCAGCACCAGCAAAAGGGACCAGCTCAGCTGGGCAAGGCTTGCTTGAAGACGTCTTTTGTCTTCTTACTGCTTGAGAAAGCTTCGGTTAGGTCGCCTCGGAGTACTGTCTGCAGTTCAGGTTGCCCCTCCGTAGTGAAGAACTACACATGAGAGTGTAAGCAAGAGAGGGAGCAAAAAAGATACGCAAGAATGCTACCAGGAGTGGAGGGTTTGAGCTTTCAGGGCAGACAAGACAAGCTTGAGGAACGCAGCAGGCCAGGCTGGACCTGCACGGGGAAATAAACAGTTTGACCTGAGACCTTTCATCAGACTGATTCACTCCATAGATGCTGCCTGAGCTGCTAAGCTACTCCATCACTTTGTGCATGTTGCCCAGGATTTCCAGCACCTGTAGAATCACTTGTGTCTCTGTTTAGGCTGGGGTTGTCCTCCCTGGAGTGAAGGAGGCTGAGGCGTAACCTTTTGGAGGTTAACAAAATCACGGGAGGCGTAAATAAGCTGGATGGTCACAAGGGTAGGGGAGTCCAAATCCAGATGAGGAGACCTCCCACTGTCATTTATAACACTGGGTCCCTGCTGTGTTGTTGATCATGAGGGGTTAATACTGAGACTGTTTGTACTTAATTATATTGTCTCTCCCCCCTCCACACCCCCCATTGCTCCCTTCTCCTACCCCTTCAGGAGTTCTGACCATTTACTTCGAGGCCAACGTGTCCAGGCGGGCTGGTCTGCCCCAGGAGGGTTTAAACGCCACCTACCACGTCCATGGCTGCTCACCCCCCCTGCCCAGTTCACCACGTCTGCCAGGACGGGCACTGTGTATGCCAAGATAGTGTTTCCAGTTCAGACTGCCCATCCCAGCCCTGTCCCAACAACTGCTCTCATCACCTGCAGGCTGGCGTCTGTGACACAGTGAGTATCACCCCACCACCCCGCGTCCCAGCTCAGTCACGGCATTACCTGTGTCTGCGCTGTACGAGGGTCCCAACACCCCAGCGTTCCCGGTGTCCAGGAGGCATGGAGATGGAATATCCCCCAGTGACATGGAGAGGGAATGTTCCCAGTGACCCGGAATGCACGGGGAGAGTGTGGTTCCACTGCGACGTAAGGGCATGGGGACCAAGCAGTGGGGACCGAGGACAAGGGGAGGGAACAATCCCCCAGTGACCTGGGGACATGGGGACAAGGGGAGGGAATGTTTTCCGGACTCATTCTCAGTATTCCAGGATTCGGGTCTTTGTGTGTGTGCGGAGGGATATGCCGGGAGAGATTGCGGATCTCAGACACACCCGGGAACGATCATCTGGGAGACGCTGACAGTGGCTGGAGAAGAGGGATCGGTGAGTGCCAAGGATTCAACCATTCTCCCCTTCCCTCCCCCTTTTGCTCCCTCTTTACCTGTCAATTTCATTCCTCTTCCCCTCATCCCCCCGAACCCCTCCATTCACCCCTGCCCTCTCTTCCTACGACCTGGGCCCCCTTGCCTTCACCCTCCCCTGCCCCACTCTCACTTCCTGTGGGGTCTTGCAGAATGTGGAACATTCCCTTTGTCCCACCTTGTCTGCCCTGTCCCTGATGCCATTCCGAACTGCCTGCTCGTGGTGTTCCCCATAAAGTACAAGCCATCCGGCCCATTGAGTCTGTTCCGCCATTCCATCATGGCTGACCTTTTTTTTTCCCTCTCCTCAGCCCCGCTCCCCAGCCTTCTGAACGTAACCTTTTCCCCTCCATACCCTGCCTGTTCACGTGTCTATCTAAATCTCTGTCCATTGTTGCAGTTGTATCTGTCTCCCCCACCACCCTTGGCAGCACGTTGCTCCTCTCTCTGAGTAAACACAGAGGCCCTTCGGTGCACGATGTTGTGCTGACCCCATATTAACCAACCCATGATCAATCTTCCCCTTCCCTCCAAAACAGTCCACAACCCACCACTTTTCTATTATCGACTTGCCCAAGAGTCTCTTAAATGTCCCTAATGTGTCTGTCTCTACCACCACCCCCAGCAGTCTGTTCTCCGAGCTAAGGAAACACCTACCTCTGCCATCCCCTCACACTTTCCTTCATCCATCCCAACCAGATGTCCTCTGGTGTTGCCCATTGCCCCTTAGGGAAGAAAAGCTGCTGGCTGTCCACTGACAAACAAAAAACGTGGCCTCATTGAAACCTTCTCCCCTGCTCCCACCGTAAACTGTTGCCCTCCTACTTGGCATTTTTACCCCATCTGGCTGAGTACTCTTATCATGGGCTGGCTCGGTGGCTTGACACTATTACAGCTCGGGGCGTCAGAGTTCGGAGTTCAGTTCCAACGTCAGCTGTAAGGAGTCTGTGCTTCCTCCCTGTGCAATGTATAGATTTTCCCTGCTCCTCCACTTTCATCCCACAGTCCAACTGGTCGTGGTAAATTGTCCCAAGATTAGGTGAGGGTTAAATCAGTGGCTGGAGGGCAACACGGCCCGAATCTCGATAAACAAATAAATGCCTCTCATTATCTTATAAACCTTTAACAGGTCTTCACTCAGCCTCCTCCACTCCAGAGAAAACTACCAACCTCTCCTTACAGCTCATGCCCTCTAATCCAGGCTGCACCCCTTCTGTACCCTATCCAAGGCCTCCACATCCTTTCTGTGGTATGATGAACAAGATTACACTCCCAATACTCCAGATGTGACCTGCCTAAAGTTCTATACCCTAGGTAGCTGCTTGAGTATCACACTGTAGTCGGTGATGTATGTGACTTGGTGACGGAAATACTACCACTGATCCCCTTCCTCTGTGTGGGTCTGCAGGACAGCGGGATCCCGCAGCCCCGGCTGGGACATTCGATGGTAGAGGGTCCCGACTCCACCCTGTGGATCTTTGGAGGCCTCTCGATCAGAGACGGGATGTTGAACAGCCTGTACAGGTGAGCAGGTGCTCGGGGTTTAGGGCTGGAGGGTCTGAGTGTTGTGGGGGGGGGAGAGGGAGGGGTGGTGTGGTGTGCAGGGGTTCATCAGAGAACCATCACAGTTTGTGGGGTGTTTTTTTCAGAGTCCCATCACAGTCAATGGGAGATTTTTCTCAGTGTCCCATCACAGTCAATGGGAGATTTTTCTCAGTGTCCCACCACAGTCAATGGGAGATTTTTCTCAGAGTCCCATCACAGTCAATGGGAGATTTTTCTCAGTATCCCATCACAGTCAATGGGAGATTTTTCTCAGTGTCCCACCACAGTCAATGGGAGATTTTTCTCAGAGTCCCATCACAGTCAATGGGAGATTTTTCTCAGTGTCCCATCACAGTCAATGGGAGATTTTTCTCAGTGTCCCATCACAGTCAATGGGAGATTTTTCTCAGTGTCCCACCACAGTCAATGGGAGATTTTTCTCAGTGTCCCACCACAGTCAATGGGAGATTTTTCTCAGTGTCCCATCACAGTCAATGGGAGATTTTTCTCAGTGTCCCATCACAGTCAATGGGAGATTTTTCTCAGAGTCCCATCACAGTCAATGGGAGATTTTTCTCAGTGTCCCATCACAGTCAATGGGAGATTTTTCTCAGAGTCCCATCACAGTCAATGGGAGATTTTTCTCAGAGTCCCATCACAGTCAATGGGAGATTTTTCTCAGTGTCCCACTACAGTCAATGGGAGATTTTTCTGAGTTTCCCATCACAGTCAATGGCGGTGTGTTTTTCAGCGTCCCACCATGGTCAACCCTCCCCAATCTGTGTGCAGAGACACCGGGATAAGGAGAGTGTCGTTGCTCTGCGTGGGGCTGTTCCAGGCTATTCTGGGCTGTGGGTTGGGGAAATGGGTCTGAGAATGGGGTCCTGAGGTAGGGATGGCTTCTGGTCCAGGATGAAGCAGGGATGAGATGGGAAAAGGGACAGGTTGCGGACCAGGAACAGGGCTGCGATGGAGACATCTGTTGGCCAAAGTAGATGGGAAGGGACCAGGGTCAGGGTCAGGGATGGGACCGGGGATGAGGACAGATGCGGACGGAACCAGAAACGTGACCAGGCATGGGGACAAGGGTGTGGAGTGGATGGAATACCAGGCCTGGGATGTGCACAGCCCAGGAAACAGAGTGACGTGGACAGGACAGACGGCAGTGAGCAAGGGCTTTAGTGATGGATGGTGAAGATGAGGATGGATGATAGGAGAGGAGATGGGAAGGGACGAAGAAAATTTGAGGGGGAGAGTGAGGGGAGGAGACAAAGGAGTGGGGAATATATACCCTTTGTATATCCCTCATAACTTTACAAACCTCTATAAAATCACCCCCCAGTTCCTACCGTCCAGAATGAACAGCCCCAGCTTTTCCAACTTCTACCTAATAACTACAGCGCTCCATTCCTGGCAACATCCAGGTGAATCTCTTGTGCACTCTCTCTATTGTTACCAAATCCTTCCTGTGGTGTGGAGACCAGAACTACACATACTACAGTCTAGCCAGGACTTGGTGCAACCACCATATGAATGCCCAACTTTCGCACTCAGTGCCTCCTCACTACTGTGTTCACATGTGTCACCACAGGCTAGAAGCCATGGGCATCTCCTAAGGTCTCTCAGGACACCACTGTTCCAGGGGCCCCTGCCAGAATTTCACCTCTCACTCTTCAGGATTAAATTCCATCTGCCACTGCTCTGCCCAGCTTCTGTTGACCTCTGCCCTGCTGTAGCCTGAGACAACCTTATTCACTGTCTGGTAAAGGCTGAGTGTGTGAGCCTTCAGACACTTTGGAAATGAGGCATTGACGGAATGGGTTCAAGCATACTGCAGCACACGGTCGATGCTGGGGTCAGACCCTGCCCGTGCTGACTACCCAATCCGTATCCATACCGATCCCCAACCCTCAGCACCTGGTCCCTACCCTCCCCTGCTTCAATGATTCAACTGCTGCTCTGTGTACTACAGTGCTGGGAACCTGAATCAGATTTAAGATCATTTAAAGGCAACATGAGTGAATCTGCAGATGCTGGAAATAAATAAAAACACAAAAAGCTGGCAGAACTCAGCAGGCCAGACAGCATCTATGGGAGGAGGTGTCTAATAAGATTGTTTAATGTCATTTCCTGTACACAAGTGTAAAGGAGAAAGAAATAATTATTATCCAGATCGATGCAGCACAAAAAAACCCAATAAGACAAAGAATACACTAATACTAATAAAATACACAGTAAATGATTGTGTGTCCATAAAGTGACAGTAGGCATAGGAGTTACTGTGCGTGAGATAATAAAGCAGTGGTGGGTGGGGTTTGGAGGGGTGGGTTAGTGAGCAGAGGTGTTGATCACCCTTATTGCTTGGGGAATGTAACTGTTTTTGAGTCTGGCGGTTCTGGCGTGGACGTTACGTAGCCTCCTGTTGCAGTGATATAAGATCTTAGTTAGACCCCACTTTGGGTACTGTGATCAGTTCTGGTCACCTCACTACAGGAAGGATGTGGATACCATAGAGAGAGTGCAGAGGAGATTTACAAGGATGTTGCCTGGATTGGAGAGAGTGCCTTATGAGAATAGGTTGAGTGAACTCTGCCTTTTCTCCTTGGAGCAACAGTAGGTGAGAGGTGACCTGATAGAGGTGAAAAAGATGATGAGAGGCATTGATCGTGTGGACAGCCAGAGGCTTTTTCCCAGGGCTGAAATGGCTAACACAAGGGGGCATAGTTTTACGGTGCTTGGAAATAGGTAAAGAGGGGATGTCAGAGGTCAGTTTTCCTTACAGAGAGTGGTGGGTGCGTGGAATGCACTTCCAGTGAAGGTGGTGGAAGCAGATACAACAGGGTCTTTTAAGAGATTCTTAGAGGTACATGGAGCTTAGAAAAATAGAGGGCTGTGCAGTAGGCAGTTTCTAGAGTAGGTTACATGGTCGGCACCACATTGTGGGCCGAAGGGCCTGTAGGTTTCTACGCTTCCATATTAAGTGTTTCTCCTTCCTGATGGGAGTGAGACAAGCCATCTTTGAGCGGGGGTCTTCAAGCTCGTAAACCTGCCCCCTGATGGTAGCAATGAGTAGGGGACATGAGCTGGATGTTGAGGCTCCCTGTTGATGGTTGCTGTCCTCGATGGTGGGGAGGCTGGAGCCGGCTGAGTACAACCCTCTGCGGCCTCTGTCGATCCTGCGCATTGTCACTTCCATACCAGGCAGTGATGCAGTAAATCTGTAGAAATTTGCTGCCTCCTTTGGTGATGTACCAAATCTCCTCAAACTCCAGTGAAGTAGAGCCACTGGTGTGCCTTCTTTGTGACTGTATGATTGTGCTGGGCCCGGACTGTTCCTCTGAGATGCTGATGCCCAGAGACCCTTGGTCTCCAGTAGCACTTTCCGCTTCCAGATTCACTCCACTCCACTAACCCCTTGCTCCCTGGTCAAAGACAGCTCTCCCATAGGGAATCGTTCCATGCTGCCTACTCAGTCTACCCCCCTCATAATTCTGTACACCCCAGCTCCCTCCACTCCATAGATAACAGACCCAGCCCCTCCCATCGGTCCTCGTAACAGAAACCCTCCATCCCAGGCAGTGATCACCTCCACACCGACACCCCTGGTGAAGTTGTCATCGTTGATCGACTGGACTGTGAAAACTCACACTTGTTCCTCAGTCACAATTCATTTACTTGTGCACAAGGAGAAGAGCACGGCCAACTGCTCTGGAGTTGGAACAAAGAAATGTCATTTTTATACAGAAATTGGTGACCTTGAGGATGTTCAGATTCCTTTCTTGCACTGCGATAATACAGGTGTTAGTAACCTGTAGAAGCTCAAGCTAAAGGCCAATGATACATCAGTTGGGAAAGTAATTATCAAATAGTTTGTGCCTTCATTTCCATTCTTGTCTTGTGTGCTAAATGGTCTCCTGTCCCACTCTGAGCAAAGGGGAGCTCTGCTCTCGAAGACCTTGCTCACCCTGTTGACTGCCCACACTCTCTGTGTGAACTGTCCTTGCCTGCACATTATTTTAACCATTGCCTCGCCACGGCATTCAGTCACTGCCGATGTCTTGGCTGACATTCCCGAGGGGAGAGGAAGACAGTTACTAACGGTGGGGAGAGAAGGGGAGATGTGTCCGCTGTGGTGGGAAGGCTCTAAACACGTTTGCTATCTGCTTCCCCCCCACCCCACCGCCAGGTACTCTGTTCCTGATCGGCGTTGGAGCCGGCAGGTCAGCGAGGGACCCAATGCGAGGTACTTCCACGCAGCTGCCTCCAGCCCATCCCACGACACCATGTTTGTGCTGGGGGGCCTGACCCCCTCCGGAGTCACCAACGAGTTCTGGATCCTCGATTTGTCGACGCTGCAATGGAGGCTTCAGAAGGTAAGGGGGGGCAGGGCTGGGGTGTTGGGGGTTCCAGGCCCCACCCCCAGTGCACGTGGACTGGAGTTGTAACCCCGGAACAGGAGGAGTGACAGCCGTTGTAGGCCCAGACGCTGCTGCTTTGACCTCTGATCTTTGTACTGGGGGCCTGAGCTCGGTGGGTATCCTCTCCCATCCTGCGATAGAGTGTATACAAGTTCTGAGGGGCAAAGGTAGAACAGATGGCCCAGGGAGACATTTAAGTTGAGTGAAGGTAAGTTTAGGGAGGATGTCAGAGGTCATATTTTTTACCCATAGTGGTGGGTGCATGAAATGTACTGCCAGGGGTGGTGGTGGAGGCTGATATTATAGGGACTGCTAGAAAGGCACATGGATGTAAGAATCAGGTTTATTATCACTGAATTCAAGTCACCATAAGAAACATAAAATATAAATAGTGCAATGAGAGACTGAAATAGTGCGGTAGTGTTCATGGACCATTCAGAAATCTGATTGCAGAGGGAAAGAATTTTTTTCGTGCCTCTCTTCAGGATCCAGTACCTCCTCCCTGATGGTAGCAATGAGAAGAGGGCATTGCCTAGGTGGTGAGGGTCTTTGTGATGGAAGCTGTCTTCTTGAGGTACTACCTTTTTGATGGTGGAGTGGTTTGTTCCCCTTGATGAGGCGTCTGGGCTGCGTAGGAGGGAAGGGTTAGATTGACCATGGAGTAGTTTTATATAGGTCAGCATGACATAGTGGGCCGAAGGGCCTGTAGTGCGCTGTACTGTTCTACGGGGAAACTCCAGGCAGCCCTTTCGGTAGTTTGTTGGCGGCAGAATACGGGGAATGGGCGTGCGACACAGGACGCGTGCCGAGGTCCGGTCGCTGCAGCATCCTGTGCTAACCTCACACACTACTGAGCACCCGTAGGTGACACACGTAGGGTCACCCACGTCAGACCTCATCACTCTGACATACTTGGTTCACTATCACTGAAAGGAACTCCAAATTCTCCTGCCATTCAGCCCAACAAATCATTTGCTTTCCTCACCACTTGCTGTGGTTGCCAGTTACAAAGATAGGCTGGGACTGGAGCGAAGGAGACCGAAGGGAGGTTTGGGGATGTGAGGCACAAGGTGTCTTTTTACAGAGAGTGGTGGTGGAAAGGCATACAATGGAAGCTTTCAAGAGGCACGTGAATGTGCAGAGCACTGAGGGATGTGGGGATTGTGTACGCAGAAGGGATTAGTTTAGATATTTCATTAATTTGGCACAATATCATGGGCTGAAGGGCCTTTTCTGGTGCTGTACTGTTCTCTATTCTCAATGTGTATAAAGTCATGGAGGGCAGCGATAAGGTGAGTAGCTGAAGACTTCTTCCAGAGTCAGAAGGATCTAGAACAGGAGGGCAGAGGTTTAAGATGAGAGGGGAGGGATTTGAAGAGCATCTCTGGGACGATGTTTTCCCACACACAAAGGGTGGTGGGTGTACGCAACAAGTTGCCAGAGGAAGTGGTTGAAACAGGCACAATAACAAAATTTAAAAGAAAATTGGGCAGGTGCGTGGATAGAAAAGGTTTAGGACAGGGTGGTGAACCTTTTGAAGAGCACGTGCCCAAATTGCTAATGTAATCTTCCAAAAAATTTTCCCTTGTGTGCCATGGCAATTTTGTGCAGAGACTATAATTAATTAATAAATTGGTAACAATAGTCATTGACTTTTTTTAAGGGAAAAAAATGAGCTCTGTTGCTTGCTTTGTATTCATTGTTTTGCTATCGATGGTAAAAGTTGTTCAAAAATTATTGATATTGATTTCTTAAGAAGACATGAAAAACAGCATGGTTTCTAACGACTATTGTTGTGGTAACCATTTACTATCCAGGTACTGATGTGTTCACCAGGTTAGTGAGGATTTCAAAACGTCACAATCATCTGGCACTGCTCTTGGGTTGTAAAAAAAAAGTCATTCACAGCTTCATTTTGCAGTAAAAAAAATAACCACCACGTATCGTTTTATTATGAACGGGATTTAAAGACTCGGGTTGCGTGGCACTGCATGCCATGAGCCAACAGAAGTTTTGCCAGTGCCATCTTGGGCACGTGTGCCATAGGTTCGCCACCTGGTTTAGAGGGATATGGCCTAAACTCAAGGACGTTCCTAAGCTCAGGAAAGCTGCTTGGTCAGCACAGTTGAGTCGGGCCGAAGGGCCTGTTTGCTTGCTGTGTGACTGTCCAACCCCTCTACGGAGAGTTGCTGGCTCGGTTCTGCCTCCACAGATGCCGCCTGAACTACTGTGTTTCCAGCATGAGGAGGGTGGTTGGGGGTGGGCTGTAGGTGAGCCACCAGGATCTGACCTCCCTACTCCCCCCCGCAGTCGGAGCTGATCCCCCCCGTGGCTGGACACACCCTCACCCAGTGCCGCAACTCGTCGCTGCTACTGCTGGTGGGGGGGTACTCCCCCCAGAATGGCTTCAACAACAGATTGCTGCAGTACAGCGTAGACACGGGCAGCTGGCGCCTGGAGCAGCACACAGGAACGGCACCCACAGGTAGGGCGGGGCTCGGGGAGCGGGGTCCTGGGCTCTGGTCCGTGCTGGGGGTCTGTGGGGAAGAGAGCTCGGGGTGGGTGCTTCAGCTGCGAGGTCCTGGCGCTCTGTGGGATCAAAGCGAGGGATCGGGGTGCGGGTTTGAGTCAGAATGTGTTCTGTGGGGTGAGGGGTCAGGGGCGTGCTCTCATGGCCTGTGTCGATAACCGTGGTCCGTGTCCTTCGCTAGGTCTCTACGGTCACTCCGCTGTATACCACGGCCCGACTGACGCCATCTACGTCTTCGGTGGTTACCGGTTCTACTTGGAGATGGTGTCGGCCTCTGCCGAGCTCTACAGCTTGCACCTCGGCACCCTGACCTGGAGCCTCCTGGCACCCTCCCACAATTCCAAGGTATGGAAAATCTCAGCAGGTCCACCCGGCAAGGCCCAGCCGGTTCGCCCTGTCCTGACCAGCAGGGTCACCATAGTGCCAGTACTGAGTCCCGTCTCCTGTGTTTGCAGCCGCTGCCCCGGTTTTTCCACACGGCCGGCCTGTTCCAGGATTCGATGGTGGTGGTGGGAGGTCGCTCCAGCCGTCAAGACTTCAGTGCCGACCTCCTCTTCTACCAGGTCAACTGTAACAGCTGGCTCAGCCCAAACACTTCAGGTAGGGCACAGGGTAAAGGCTCCTTCACGAGTCTTCCCCGCTCAATGTCCACCTCCCCTGCCCCCCCCTCACCTCCCTCTCCATCTCCCTCCCCTCATTGATCTCTCAAAGTTGCCGTACAACCGATAGGTCGTTGTAGAAGGATATGTTGCGTAGGCCTGAATTAGTCAAAGGGTTGATGTCAGGGCCTGCGAGGTAATGCTGCAGCTCTGGTTAAACCACACTTGGAATACTGTGTTCAGTTCAGCTCACCTCACTCTAGGAAGGACGTGGAAGCTTCCGAGATGGTGCTGAGGAGGTTTACCAGGATGCTGTCTTAACTAGAGAGCATACCTCATGAGGAAAGGGCTTTTCTGTCTGGAGAGGAGGAGGATGAGAGCTGTACAAGATGATGAGGGATAGATTGAGTGATGTTTTCCCAGAGGAGCAATGGTCAATTCCAGAGCACATCTGTTGAAGGTGAGCGGAGAAAAGCATAGGGATGTGTTAGAGGTAGTGGCGGAGCCTGCTGCCGAGGGTTTTGGTAGAAGCAGGTGCTTTAGGGACATTTAAGATTCTCTTAAACGTGTGGATGAAAGAAAAATGGAGGGAAGGGCTAGTATAATCATGAAGTAGGTTCAAAGGTCAGGACAACATTGTGGGCCGAAGGGCCTGTGTACTTCTCTCTGTTCTTCCACCCGTGCTCGTCCTCACCTACTCCCTACAAGCTCTCCTCCCACCATCCCTCCCCCAAACCTGCTGAACTCCTGAAATCTGTGTGTGTTTGCCAGGACTGTCGGTGGTGGGGGAACCGATGAAAGGGTCCATCGCTCACGCCGCGCTCCCCCTGCGGGACCGGCTGTACGTCCTGGCGGGGGTACCAGGGCGTGGCCCTGGGTTCGCTGCTCTCCCTCTCCGTCCCGCGCGATCCCTGCCTGGTCTTCAGCAGCCCCGCAGCCTGCAACACCAGCGGCAGCTGTGTGTGGTGCCGCTCCATCCGCAACGGCAGCTGCCTCTCCACCGACCAGGCCCACAGGTAGGCGGTCCGTCTCCCTCGCCCGCGGCTGGGGGTCTGCGTGGGGGTTAGGGAACAATGGGAGTCCTGGGGAATCACAGGGGATGGGAGAGTGACATGTACTGCACAGACCTGGGGATTCAGAGGGCTGACAGAGTGAGGGAGAGGGTGTCAGTAGAAGAGAAAGAGATGGAGGGGGGGAGGAAGAGGGAGCATGTGAGGGAGTGAGGGAATGAGGGAAGGGAGTCAGTAAGAGAGAAGGAGGGAGAATGTGGGGTTGAGGGTGTGAGGGACACTGAAGGAGGAAGAGTGGGTTATTGATAACATTTGTCTGACTCACATTACTCCCTCCCCTCACCTCGGCCACTCCCATCCTCCCCATTCCCAGGTTGGGACTGGAGCCGGGTAGTTCCCACTGCGACCCACTGCCTCGGCACCCGGAGACCTGTCGACACCTCAGGACCTGCAGTGAGTGTCTGGCCCTGCACCCCCGGCTCCTGGGACAGCCACAGCGCCTGGTGAGTTAACCCCACGCTGCCACCCCATCGCATCATTGCAAATCCCCTTCTCCACCATTCCTCCAGCACTCCTGCTTTACCCTCACCCTCGCCCCCTTCCCTGTGAACCCCCCTCTTCCTGCTGTGACCTGCTGCGTCTCTCCCTGTTCAGAGGTGCAAGTGGTGCACCAACTGCCCTGAAGGGGCCTGCATCAGCACCAATGCCAGCTGCAGCAAGGGAGAACGATTGCCGCATCAACCAGCGCGAGATCTTCGTGGCCAGCAACTGCTCTGAGATCTCCTGTGAAGCTTCCGACTGCCACAAGTGCACGTCCTCCGGCAAGTGTATGTGGACCCGCCAGTTCAAACGCACAGGTAAACCTGGCTCCCCCCACCGCCCCTGTCCAGAGAGATTAGAATCCTTCAAATCAACCCAAACTTTGCAGAAATAACTGGTTCGTGCCAACCAAGATATGCCGTCAAAGCTAGTTCCATTGGTCTGCATTTGGCCCATTTCCTTCGAAACTTTTCCTCTCCAAGTTGTCAACCTGAAATTATTAACCTGCTCAGTTGAGGAAAAACACCAGAGACACGAAATTACCTCTGAAACGGTTTTTATTCAGAGAGGAGTTCGCAGCCCCACGCACTTTGGGCGTAAGGTAGCCAACTCCCAATTTGTCGGTTTACAAAGGTCATACTTATACCCAAAAGCAGGGTACTACATTCGCAAATATGGTTACCCGATTCGAATTCATCAATTGATTGGCTATTGCATAGCTAAGCACGCAAAATACTCGGAATAAGCATAGACGCAAGCGTAATACTCGGAATGGATATGGACGCAAGCAAAACACTCGAAATAGGTATATAGCTGAAAATACTTTGCCGAACACATTGTCTTGTGGTTGCAAGGTTCCTCTTCTTTGTGGTTGCCACATGCTGTCTGGAATCTCATTTTAGCTACCTCTTCCCTGTCCTCCTACACTTCCCTAATGACGTATCCTCTCCCTGGTCCTGTCTACATATTTAGCTACACTTACCCCTCGCCCACCCCTTCTACACGTACCCCCTTACCCTCTTCAGATTCTCACAAGTCCCTTTAAAATTTTGTTAATTTGCTTCCTCTGGGAGAAAAATTAACCATTCAGCTTCCTATTAAATTGCTCCCTTCTAACCTTTAACATAGATATTATTGTGACTTAGATGAAGATCAGACCACATTGTAGAAAACCAGGTAATTGCAAAGGGTTCAGAAACTTTTTCTTGTAACTGTATATACTGTAGTTCTTGATTCTCCAACCCTGCTAAAATGACTGTGCATCACCCTGTCTATGCCCCTCATGATTTTGTACACCTCTAAGATGACCTCTTTGTCTGTGCCCCAAGGAATAAAGTCTCACCGTGTCCAAAACTCAGTCTCTTGAGACCCAGCGACAGACTCGTAAATCTCCCCTGCACTAATTCCATATCATTCAGAAACTGAGAGCCAGCCCCCTGGTTCCGTCCTCCCAGCCTGCAAGAGATCTAGTTATTCCACTCGTTTCTCAGTGCACGCTCACGCACACCCTCCGGTGTAACGACCCTCGTGTAGCTACTCGTTAGATCTCTCTTGGAAATCCAAACTCAACATGCTGGCTTGTTCTGTCCTGAACGAATGAGCAAATTTATTGAACATGATTTAGCTTTCAAAAACTGTAAATTGGGTTGTCTACTGTGCAGTGTGGCCTCCTGTAAATTGGTGAGACCCGATGTAGATTGGGAGACTGTTTCGCTGAGCACCTGCTCCCGGTAGCCATCCATTTCAGTTCTCCTCCCATTCCCATTCGGACATGTCAGTCCATGGCCTCCATTGTCATGATGAGGCCACACTCAGGTCGGAGGAACAACATCTTATACTTTGGGTAGCCTCCAACCTGATGCCATGAACATCGATTCCTCGAACTTCCCTCCTCCCCTTCACCATTCGTCATTCTCATTTCCCTCCGTCCCCGATTAGACTCCCCCTCCCGGGTCTCACACACCCTCTGAGGGATCCTCTGCTCTTGCTTGGCCAGACTGACCTTCCCCCATACATCCCGACCTGTTGACTCTTCCCCAACACCATTCTCCCGTACCTTCCCCCAGCCGTTCCGTCCCCAGTTATCATCCCCCCCCCCCATTGTCCCCGGTAATCCGTTCCGTGCTGATGCCCCTGCTGTTTGGATGCAGGCGAGACCCGCAGGATCCTCAGTGTGAGCCCCGCCTACGACTGGACCTGCTTCAGCCACTCGCTCCGCAACGTGTCTCCGATGCCAGTGGAGTCCTCGCCCCCGGAGCCCTGCCCCACCCCCTGCCACAACCTGACCAACTGCGCCGACTGCCTCAGCTCCAATGGCTCCGACGGCGGGTGGCAGCAGTGTGTCTGGAGCGTGGCCCTGCAGCAGGTGAGCAGCCGCTCCACGCAGCCCGGGGGAACAGGGAGATCGTGGGCCGGGGCAGGCACAGGCAGCGGACTACGTGAGGGGGAGGGTCCCTTGGGGTACAACGTGTGTCGAGGCCATATGATGGGGAAGGTCACCAGGGACGGATGGTGGGGGGAGGGTGAAAGGATTATAGTGGGGGAGATTGCACTGGGGTTGGATTGTGTGAGGGGAAGGGCTTCCGGGAATGGACTGGGTCAGTGGGGACACACAGCTTTGAACAGCCTCTCCACCATCCACCCCTCAACCCTCAACCCTCATCCCTCTCTCCCCCTCTCCCCTCCCCCTCCCTCCTCCTCCTCCACCCTTCCCCTCCCCTTGCCTCCCCCAGCCCTTTGCTGTCTTGCCCCCAGCGCCCTTGCCCCCTCTCTCACTGTTCTCTCCTCCCCGCAGTGTATGAGCCCCAGCTTTGCGCCGCTGCGCTGTGCGGCGGGGGATGTGCGGCCGGACCCTGCGGGGGTCGAAGGCGAGCTGCAACCTGTCGTGCGCCAGCTACCAGCAGTGCTCTCACTGCATCCGGCACTCCCACTGTGGCTGGTGCTCCACCCGTGGCCTCAACGGCATCGGACGCTGCATGCAGGGTGGCCTTCGCGGACCCTGGGACGGTGCGTACACACGAGTGAGGGGGCGGATGTGCCAAGGGAGAGTACATCGAACATACAGACCTCTCGGCCCACAATGTTGTGTCGGTCTATATAAACCTACTCCAGGATTAATTAACTCTTCCCTCACACACCATTTTTCTTTTACCCAGTTGCCTGTGTAAGTCTCCAAGATCTCCCTAATGTATCTACAAACAGAAAAGGCTCCCTTTTTTCCCACTCTTTGCCTCCTGCCAATCACCCAATCTTCTATCCATGCTAGTACCTGTCCCGTAATACTGTGGTCTCGTATTTTGTTAAGCAACTTCATATGCGGCTCCTTGTCAAAGGCCTTCTGAAAATCCAAGTGCACAATATCCACCGATTCTACTTTGTCTGTCCTGCTTGTTACTTCCTCAGAGAATTCCAACAGATTTGTCAGGCAAAATGGAAACCAAGCTGACTTTGACCTATTTTGTCGTGTGCCTCCAAAGATCCTGAAACCTCATCCTTACTAATCGACTCCCTACATGTACCAAGTCACTGAGGTGAGGTTAACCAGCCTATTGTTTCCTTTCTTCTGCCTCCTTCCCTTCATGAGGAGTGGAGTGACATTGCAATTTTCCAGTCTTCTGGAACCTTGACTCCGTTGATTCTTGAAAGATCATTACTCATGCCTCCACAATCTCTTTAGCCAGCTCTTTCAGAACCCTGGGATGTAGACCATCTGGTCCAGGGGACTTATGTACCTTCAGACCTCTCAGCTTCCCAAGCACTGTCTCTCTACTGCACTGCAACTACACTCACTTCTGCCCCCTGGCACACTTAAACCTCTGGCATTCTGCTAGTGTCTTGCACGGTGATGCAAAATACTTACTCAGTTCATTCCCCATTTCCTTGTCCCCCATTACTGGCTCTTCAGCATCATTTTCCAGCAGTCTGATGTCTATTCTTGCTTCTCTTTTACATCTGAAATAACTTATGATGTCCTCTATGATATTCACGGCCAGCTTGCCTTCTTATTTCATCTTTTTCCCTCCTCAGGGCTTTTTAGTTGCCTTTTGTTGGTACTTAAAAGCTTCCCAATCCTCTAACTTCCCACTAATTTCAAAGTTCAAAGTAAAATTTAATACCGGAGTACATACTGTACATCTCACCATATACGACCCTGAGATTCTTTCTCTGTGGGCATACGTGGCAAATCTATAGAACAGTAACTGTAAATAAGATCGATGAACAACAAACAGTGCAAATGCAGATATAAATAAATCACAATAAATAATGACTTCATGAAATAAGTTAAAGAATCCTTACAGTGAGATCCTTGGTCGTGGGAACACCAGAAACAGATTCAGATTCTGGTTCAGTTTATTGTCATTTAGAAACCACAAATGCAATGCAGTTAAAAAATGAGACAACGTTCCTACAGAATGATATCACAAAAGCACACGACAAAACAGACTACACTAGAAAATCCACATAACGTTTGGCAATCCCCAATCCAGAGTCCGGAGAGGCTGCTGCGTATTAATATCGCATTACCATCTTAGCACATTCCCCAGAAAGGAGCTCCCAATCCACCAGACAAAACAAGACCAAAAACTAAAGCTTCAAGACCTGCACAAAACCACATAGTTACAACATATAGTTACAACAGTGCAAACAATAGCATAATTGATTAAAAAAAACAGACCATGGGCACAGTAAAAATAGTCCAAAGATGTTAAAGGACTATAAGTTCCATGTAGTTATCCTGTTTTGTTCAGGAACCTGATGGTTGAGGGGCAGTAACTGTTCTTGGTGGTGTGAGTCCTGAGGCTCTTGTACCTTCCACCTGATGGCAACAATGAGAAGAGAGCATGGCCTGGGTGGTGAGGATCTTTGATGATGGATTCTGCTTTTCTGCAGCAGTGTTTCATGTAGATGGGCTCTGTGGTTGGGAGGGCTTTACCCGTGATGTACTGGGCCGAATCCACTACCTTTTGTAGGATTTTCCGTTCAAAGGCTTTGGTGTTACCAGACCAGGCCATGATGCAGCTAGTCAATACACTTTCCATCACACATCTATAGATCTATAGAAACTCGTCCACATACTGTATCTCCGCAGACTCCTAAGGAAGTAGAGGGGTTGGTGTGCTTTCTTTGCAGTTACACATATATGATGTGTCCAGGACAGGTCCTTAGAGATGGTGACACCCAGGACCCTCTCCACCTCTGATCCTCCGATGAGTGCTGGCTCATGGACCTCTGGTTATCCTCCTAAAGTCAGTCAGCCCCTTGGTCTTGCTGACATTGAGTGACACCACTCAGCCAAATTTCAATTTCCCTCCTGTATGCTGATTCATCACCCCCTTTGATACAGACCAGAACAGCGGTGTCATCAGCAAACTTGTATGTGGTGTTGGAGCTGTGCTTAGCCACACTGTCATAGGTGTAAAGTGAGTAGAGCAGGGGGCTAAGTACACGTCCCTGTGTGTTTAATTAAATGCCCTCTCTTTTGCTTTTATGTTGACTTTGACTTCTCATGTTAGCCACTGTTATGACATCTTGCCTTTATAATACTTCCTCTTTGGGATGCATATATCCTGTGCCTTCTGAATTGCTTCCAGAAATTCCAGCCGTTGCTGCTCTACCATCATGTTCTTTTCCAATCAACTTTGGCCAGTTCCTCTCTCATGCCTCTATAATTCTCTTTACTCCACTCCAATACTGATACATCTGACCTTAGCTTCACTCTTTCACATTGCAGGGTGAGTTCTATCATATTGTGACCACCGACACCTAAGGGTTCCTTTACCTTAAGTTCAAATCTGTTCATTACTCAACACCCAATCCAGAAAAGCTGATCCCTCAGTGGGCTCAGCCACAAACTGCTCTTAAAAAAAAATAAATCTGCTATGCGTTCTACAAATGCCCTCTCATGGAATCCAGCACCAACACAATTTTCTAAATCTACCTGTGTATTGAAATCCCCCCATAACTGTTGTAACATTGTTCTTTTGACATGCGTTTTCCATCTGCCGTTGTAATTTGTGGCCACCTGGCTGCTGTTCGGAGGCCTGTGTATAACTCCCATTAGGGTCTTTTCCTCTTGTAGTTTCTTAACTCTACCCACAAGGATTCTATATTTTCCCATCCTATTTCACTTCTTTCTAAGGATTTTACTTCATTTTGTTTTTAACCAATAGGGCCACCCTAACCCCACACCCCCTGCCTACCTGCCTGTCCTTTTGATCCAATGCGTATCCTTAGATGTTAAGCCCCCAATTATAAACTTATATTATAATAATATTATTATAACCTTATTATTTTAAGGTTTTAATTATATCCAATTATAAGCCACAACCCAGTGATGCCATAATGTCACACATACCAATCTCTAACTGTGCCGTGCCATAAGATTATCTATTTTAATCTGTAAGCGCAATTAAATATAACACCTTCAGTCCCGTATTCGCTGCCTTTTTTGATTTTGACCCCTCTACACTGCAGTTCACCCCACTGACTAAATTTGCCCTGTCATCTGCCTGTCCTTCCTGACAGTCTCACTTCACCCTGCCTCTGGTGGTATACCCACTGCCCCATCCTCAGCCCTATCATTCTGGTTCCCAACCTGCTGCCAAATTGGTTTAAAACACTCCCCAAAACAGTTCTAGCAAGGATGTTGGTCCCCCCTTGGGTTCAAGGGTAACCCATCCCTTTTGTACGGATAAAACCTTCCCCAAGAAGAGAGCCAATGATCTAAAATTCTGAAGCCCTGCCCCCCTGCATCAGTTCCTTAGCCAGGCATTCACTTGCCAAATCATCCTGTTCGTGCCCTCACTGGCGCGTGGCACAGGCAGCCATCCAGAGATTGCGACCCATGAGGTCCTGCTTTTCAGCTTTCTACATAGCTCCCTAAATTCCCTCTTCAGGATCTCATCCCTTTTCCTGCCTATATCATTGGTACCAATATATAGGTAGCTCACCCTCCCCCCTTAGACAAAATCTGAGACGTCCTGACCCTGGCACCTGGGAGGCAACATTGTCTCTATCAGAATCTTGTGTCTACTCCTCTAACTGTGGAATCCCCAGTCAGTACTGCAGTCCTTTTCTCCCTTCTTCCCCCCCTTTCCCTTCTGAGCCACAGTTGTTACACCCCCCCAACAGTATCCATAGTTACTATTGAAGGGACAGTCTGTTTTGGCTGCCCATTTCCTTTCCCTCTCCTGACAGTCACGCAGGTACCTGCCTCCCCTCAGCTCAGGGGGTGACTACCTCCCTGTGGCTCCTATCTGTCACCCCCCTCAGTTTCCTGTACGAGCCGAAGGTCATCTCCAGCTCCAGTTACTTAACCCATTCCCTGAAGAGCTGCAGCTCGATGCACCCGAACTGATCACAATTTTCCAGGTGTGGTCTAAGCAGGGTTTTTATAGATCTGCAACATAACCTCGTAGTTCTTGAACTCAACCCCCCCCCCCCCCCCCTTGACTAATGAAGTCCCACGCTCCAAACGCCTTCTTCACCCCCTATCGACACAGGTGTTGACAGGGTGATTGGGGAGGACTGTAGGATGGACAGAGCAGATGCAGGGGTTGCTCTCCGGTGTTACCCATTGCGTGACTCTAACCCTACCGGTTTCCCGGCAGCATGTGAACCCTTTCCACAGCGTGTGTCAACCCCCCCCCCCCCACCCCAGTGGCGCGTGACCAACCCCCTCCCCCGTGGTGCCTGACGCAGCCTCTCTTGCGGTCAGCAGGCGGGGCCCAGGGCTGCGGGGGAAGTCGACGGCACATGGGCCTTCATGTCCTGCCCTGCGGAGAACGAGTGTCTCAACGGGCACCATGACTGCGACGAGACGCAGAACTGCACTGACCGGCCCCAGGGCTTCGAGTGTGTGTGTCGTTCCGGCTACATGCATGACAGGTGAGGGGCGGCGAAGGGGGTGAGTCGGGATAGCCGAGGTCAGAGAGTGTGGGGGGGGGGGGGGGGAACGAGACAGGAGAGCTGAGTTCAGTGAGTGTGGGGGGGGAACGAGACAGGAGAGCTGAGTTCAGTGAGTGTGGGGGGGGGAACGAGACAGGAGAGCTGAGTTCAGTGAGTGTGGGGGGGGAACGAGACAGGAGAGCTGAGTTCAGTGAGTGTGGGGGGGGAACGAGACAGGAGAGCTGAGTTCAGTGAGTGTGGGGGGGGGAACGAGACAGGAGAGCTGAGTTCAGTGAGTGTGGGGGGGGAACGAGACAGGAGAGCTGAGTTCAGTGAGTGTGGGGGGGGGAACGAGACAGGAGAGCTGAGTTCAGTGAGTGTGGGGGGGGAACGAGACAGGAGAGCTGAGTTCAGTGAGTGTGGGGGGGGGAACGAGACAGGAGAGCTGAGTTCAGTGAGTGTGGGGGGGGGGGGGAACGAGACAGGAGAGCTGAGTTCAGTGAGTGTGGGGGGGGGGAACGAGACAGGAGAGCTGAGTTCAGTGAGTGTGGGGGGGGGGAACGAGACAGGAGAGCTGAGTTCAGTGAGTGTGGGGGGGGGAACGAGACAGGAGAGCTGAGTTCAGTGAGTGTGGGGGGGGGAACGAGACAGGAGAGCTGAGTTCAGTGAGGTGTGTGGGGGGGGGGAACGAGACAGGAGAGCTGAGTTCAGTGAGTGTGGGGGGGGGGGGGAACGAGACAGGAGAGCTGAGTTCAGTGAGTGTGGGGGGGGGAACGAGACAGGAGAGCTGAGTTCAGTGAGTGAGTGTGTGGGGGGGAACGAGACAGGAGAGCTGAGTTCAGTGAGTGTGGGGGGGGGAACGAGACAGGAGAGCTGAGTTCAGTGAGTGTGGGGGGGGGGGGGGGGGAACGAGACAGGAGAGCTGAGTTCAGTGAGTGTGGGGGGGGGGGAACGAGACAGGAGAGCTGAGTTCAGTGAGTGTGGGGGGGGGGGGAACGAGACAGGAGAGCTGAGTTCAGTGAGTGTGGGGGGTGGAACGAGACAGGAGAGCTGAGTTCAGTGAGTGTGGGGGGGGGGAACGAGACAGGAGAGCTGAGTTCAGTGAGTGTGTGGGGGGGGGAACGAGACAGGAGAGCTGAGTTCAGTGAGTGTGGGGGGGGGGAACGAGACAGGAGAGCTGAGTTCAGTGAGTGTGGGGGGGGGGGGAACGAGACAGGAGAGCTGAGTTCAGTGAGTGTGGGGGGGGGGGGAACGAGACAGGAGAGCTGAGTTCAGTGAGTGTGGGGGGGGGGGGAACGAGACAGGAGAGCTGTGTTCAGTGAGTGTGGGGGGGGGGAACGAGACAGGAGAGCTGAGTTCAGTGAGTGTGTGGGGGGGGGGGGGGAACGAGACAGGAGAGCTGAGTTCAGTGAGTGTGGGGGGGGGAACGAGACAGGAGAGCTGAGTTCAGTGAGTGTGGGGGGGGGGGAACGAGACAGGAGAGCTGAGTTCAGTGAGTGTGGGGGGGGGAACGAGACAGGAGAGCTGAGTTCAGTGAGTGTGGGGGGGGGGGGGAACGAGACAGGAGAGCTGAGTTCAGTGAGTGTGGGGGGGGGGGGGACGAGACAGGAGAGCTGAGTTCAGTGAGTGTGGGGGGGGGGGGGGAACGAGACAGGAGAGCTGAGTTCAGTGAGTGTGGGGGGGGGAACGAGACAGGAGAGCTGAGTTCAGTGAGTGTGTGGGGGGGGGGGGAACGAGACAGGAGAGCTGAGTTCAGTGAGTGTGTGGGGGGGGGGGAACGAGACAGGAGAGCTGAGTTCAGTGAGTGTGGGGGGGGGGGGGAACGAGACAGGAGAGCTGAGTTCAGTGAGTGTGGGGGGGGGGGGACGAGACAGGAGAGCTGAGTTCAGTGAGTGTGTGGGGGGGGGGGGAACGAGACAGGAGAGCTGAGTTCAGTGAGTGTGTGGGGGGGGGGGGAACGAGACAGGAGAGCTGAGTTCAGTGAGTGTGGGGGGGGGGGGGGAACGAGACAGGAGAGCTGAGTTCAGTGAGTGTGGGGGGGGGGGGACGAGACAGGAGAGCTGAGTTCAGTGAGTGTGTGGGGGGGGGGGGGGAACGAGACAGGAGAGCTGAGTTCAGTGAGTGTGGGGGGGGGGGGGAACGAGACAGGAGAGCTGAGTTCAGTGAGTGTGGGGGGGGGGGGGAACGAGACAGGAGAGCTGAGTTCAGTGTGTGGGGGGGGGGAACGAGACAGGAGAGCTGAGTTCAGTGAGTGTGGGGGGGGGGGGAACGAGACAGGAGAGCTGAGTTCAGTGTGTGGGGGGGGGAACGAGACAGGAGAGCTGAGTTCAGTGAGTGTGGGGGGGGGGGGGAACGAGACAGGAGAGCTGAGTTCAGTGAGTGTGGGGGGGGGGGAACGAGACAGGAGAGCTGAGTTCAGTGAGTGTGTGGGGGGGGGGAACGAGACAGGAGAGCTGAGTTCAGAGAGTGTGGGGGGGGAATGAGACAGGAGAGCTGAGTTCAGTGAGTGTGGGGGGGGGGGGGGAACGAGACAGGAGAGCTGAGTTCAGTGAGTGTGTGTGGGGGGGGGGAACGAGACAGGAGAGCTGAGTTCAGTGAGTGTGGGGGGGGGAACGATACAGGAGAGCTGAGTTCAGTGAGTGTGGGGGGGGGGGGGGGGGGAACGAGACAGGAGAGCTGAGTTCAGTGAGTGTGGGGGGGGGAACGAGACAGGAGAGCTGAGTTCAGTGAGTGTGGGGGGGGGGGGGGAACGAGACAGGAGAGCTGAGTTCAGTGAGTGTGGGGGGGGGGGGGAATGAGACAGGAGAGCTGAGTTCAGTGAGTGGTGGGGGGGGGAACGAGACAGGAGAGCTGAGTTCAGTGAGTGTGTGGGGGGGGGAACGAGACAGGAGAGCTGAGTTCAGTGAGTGTGGGGGGGGGGGAACGAGACAGGAGAGCTGAGTTCAGTGAGTGTGGGGGGGGGGGAACGAGACAGGAGAGCTGAGTTCAGTGAGTGTGGGGGGGGGGGGGAACGAGACAGGAGAGCTGAGTTCAGTGAGTGTGGGGGGGGGAACGAGACAGGAGAGCTGAGTTCAGTGAGTGTGGGGGGGGGAACGAGACAGGAGAGCTGAGTTCAGTGAGTGTGTGGGGGGGGGGGAACGAGACAGGAGAGCTGAGTTCAGTGAGTGTGTGGGGGGGAACGAGACAGGAGAGCTGAGTTCAGTGGAGTGTGTGGGGGGGGGGAACGAGACAGGAGAGCTGAGTTCAGTGAGTGTGGGGGGGGGGGGAACGAGACAGGAGAGCTGAGTTCAGTGAGTGTGGGGGGGGGGAACGAGACAGGAGAGCTGAGTTCAGTGAGTGTGTGGGGGGGGGGAACGAGACAGGAGAGCTGAGTTCAGTGAGTGTGTGGGGGGGGGGGAACGAGACAGGAGAGCTGAGTTCAGTGAGTGTGTGTGGGGGGGGGGAACGAGACAGGAGAGCTGAGTTCAGTGAGTGTGGGGGGGGGAACGAGACAGGAGAGCTGAGTTCAGTGAGTGTGTGGGGGGGGGGAACGAGACAGGAGAGCTGAGTTCAGTGAGTGAGTGTGGGGGGGGGAACGAGACAGGAGAGCTGAGTTCAGTGAGTGTGGGGGGGGGAACGAGACAGGTGAGCTGAGTTCGGTGAGTGTGTGGGGGGGGGAACGAGACAGGAGAGCTGAGTTCAGTGAGTGTGGGGGGGGGGGGGAACGAGACAGGAGAGCTGAGTTCAGTGAGTGTGGTGGGGGGGGGGGGGAACGAGACAGGAGAGCTGAGTTCAGTGAGTGTGGGGGGGGGAACGAGACAGGAGAGCTGAGTTCAGTGAGTGTGGGGGGGGAACGAGACAGGAGAGCTGAGTTCAGTGAGTGTGGGGGGGGGGGAACGAGACAGGAGAGCTGAGTTCAGTGAGTGTGGGGGGGGGGGTGGGAACGAGACAGGAGAGCTGAGTTCAGTGAGTGTGGGGGGGGGAACGAGACAGGAGAGCTGAGTTCAGTGAGTGTGGGGGGGGGGAACGAGACAGGAGAGCTGAGTTCAGTGAGTGTGGGGGGGGATCGAGACAGGAGAGCTGAGTTCAGTGAGTGTGTGGGGGGGGGGAACGAGACAGGAGAGCTGAGTTCAGTGAGTGTGGGGGGGGGAACGAGACAGGAGAGCTGAGTTCAGTGAGTGTGGGGGGGGACGAGACAGGAGAGCTGAGTTCAGTGAGTGTGGGGGGGGGGGGGAACGAGACAGGAGAGCTGAGTTCAGTGAGTGTGGGGGTGGAACGAGACAGGAGAGCTGAGTTCAGTGAGTGTGGGGGGGGAACGAGACAGGAGAGCTGAGTTCAGTGAGTGTGGGGGGGGATCGAGACAGGAGAGCTGAGTTCAGTGAGTGTGTGGGGGGGGAACGAGACAGGAGAGCTGAGTTCAGTGAGTGTGTGGGGGGGGAACGAGACAGGAGAGCTGAGTTCAGTGAGTGTGGGGGGGGGGGAACGAGACAGGAGAGCTGAGTTCAGTGAGTGTGTGGGGGGGGAACGAGACAGGAGAGCTGAGTTCAGTGAGTGTGGGGGGGGGGGAACGAGACAGGAGAGCTGAGTTCAGTGAGTGTGTGGGGGGGGAACGAGACAGGAGAGCTGAGTTCAGTGAGTGTGGGGGGGGGGGGAACGAGACAGGAGAGCTGAGTTCAGTGAGTGTGTGGGGGGGGGAACGAGACAGGAGAGCTGAGTTCAGTGAGTGTGGGGGGGGGGAACGAGACAGGAGAGCTGAGTTCAGTGAGTGTGGGGGGGGGGAACGAGACAGGAGAGCTGAGTTCAGTGAGTGTGGGGGGGGGGGAACGAGACAGGAGAGCTGAGTTCAGTGAGTGTGTGGGGGGGGGAACGAGACAGGAGAGCTGAGTTCAGTGAGTGTGGGGGGGGGGAACGAGACAGGAGAGCTGAGTTCAGTGAGTGTGGGGGGGGGAACGAGACAGGAGAGCTGAGTTCAGTGAGTGTGGGGGGGGGGGAACGAGACAGGAGAGCTGAGTTCAGTGAGTGTGGGGGGGGGGAACGAGACAGGAGAGCTGAGTTCAGTGAGTGTGGGGGGGGGAACGAGACAGGAGAGCTGAGTTCAGTGAGTGTCGGGGGGGGGAACGAGACAGGAGAGCTGAGTTCAGTGAGTGTGGGGGGGGGGGGAACGAGACAGGAGAGCTGAGTTCAGTGAGTGTGGGGGGGGGAACGAGACAGGAGAGCTGAGTTCAGTGAGTGTGGGGGGGGGGGAACGAGACAGGAGAGCTGAGTTCAGTGAGTGTGGGGGGGGGAACGAGACAGGAGAGCTGAGTTCAGTGAGTGTGGGGGGGGGGGAACGAGACAGGAGAGCTGAGTTCAGTGAGTGTGTGGGGGGGGGGAACGAGACAGGAGAGCTGAGTTCAGTGAGTGTGGGGGGGGGGGAACGAGACAGGAGAGCTGAGTTCAGTGAGTGTGGGGGGGGGAACGAGACAGGAGAGCTGAGTTCAGTGAGTGTGGGGGGGGGGGGGGAACGAGACAGGAGAGCTGAGTTCAGTGAGTGTGGGGGGGGGAACGAGACAGGAGAGCTGAGTTCAGTGAGTGTGGGGGGGGGGGGAACGAGACAGGAGAGCTGAGTTCAGTGAGTGTGGGGGGGGGAACGAGACAGGAGAGCTGAGTTCAGTGAGTGTGGGGGGGGGAACGAGACAGGAGAGCTGAGTTCAGTGAGTGTGGGGGGGGGGGAACGAGACAGGAGAGCTGAGTTCAGTGAGTGTGGGGGGGGGGGGAACGAGACAGGAGAGCTGAGTTCAGTGAGTGTGGGGGGGGGAACGAGACAGGAGAGCTGAGTTCAGTGAGTGTGGGGGGGGGGGGGGGGGGAACGAGACAGGAGAGCTGAGTTCAGTGAGTGTGGGGGGGGGGGGGAACGAGACAGGAGAGCTGAGTTCAGTGAGTGTGGGGGGGGGGAACGAGACAGGAGAGCTGAGTTCAGTGAGTGTGGGGGGGGAACGAGACAGGAGAGCTGAGTTCAGTGAGTGTGGGGGGGGAACGAGACAGGAGAGCTGAGTTCAGTGAGTGTGGGGGGGGGGGGAACGAGACAGGAGAGCTGAGTTCAGTGAGTGTGGGGGGGGGGGGGAACGAGACAGGAGAGCTGAGTTCAGTGAGTGTGGGGGGGGGAACGAGACAGGAGAGCTGAGTTCAGTGAGTGTGGGGGGGGGGAACGAGACAGGAGAGCTGAGTTCAGTGAGTGTGTGGGGGGGGGGGGGGGGAACGAGACAGGAGAGCTGAGTTCAGTGAGTGTGGGGGGGGAACGAGACAGGAGAGCTGAGTTCAGTGAGTGTGGGGGGGGGACGAGACAGGAGAGCTGAGTTCAGTGAGTGTGGGGGGGGGGGAACGAGACAGGAGAGCTGAGTTCAGTGAGTGTGGGGGGGGGAACGAGACAGGAGAGCTGAGTTCAGTGAGTGTGGGGGGGGAACGAGACAGGAGAGCTGAGTTCAGTGAGTGTGGGGGGGGAACGAGACAGGAGAGCTGAGTTCAGTGAGTGTGGGGGGGGGGGAACGAGACAGGAGAGCTGAGTTCAGTGAGTGTGTGGGGGGGGGGGGAACGAGACAGGAGAGCTGAGTTCAGTGAGTGTGGGGGGGGGGGGAACGAGACAGGAGAGCTGAGTTCAGTGAGTGTGGGGGGGGGGAACGAGACAGGAGAGCTGAGTTCAGTGAGTGTGGGGGGGGGAACGAGACAGGAGAGCTGAGTTCAGTGAGTGTGGGGGGGGGAACGAGACAGGAGAGCTGAGTTCAGTGAGTGTGGGGGGGGGGGGGGGGGAACGAGACAGGAGAGCTGAGTTCAGTGAGTGTGGGGGGGGGAACGAGACAGGAGAGCTGAGTTCAGTGAGTGTGGGGGGGGGGAACGAGACAGGAGAGCTGAGTTCAGTGAGTGTGGGGGGGGGAACGAGACAGGAGAGCTGAGTTCAGTGAGTGTGGGGGGGGGAACGAGACAGGAGAGCTGAGTTCAGTGAGTGTGGGGGGGGGAACGAGACAGGAGAGCTGAGTTCAGTGAGTGTGGGGGGGGGGGGAACGAGACAGGAGAGCTGAGTTCAGTGAGTGTGTGGGGGGGGGAACGAGACAGGAGAGCTGAGTTCAGTGAGTGTGGGGGGGGGGAACGAGACAGGAGAGCTGAGTTCAGTGAGTGTGGGGGGGGGGGAACGAGACAGGAGAGCTGAGTTCAGTGAGTGTGGGGGGGGGGAACGAGACAGGAGAGCTGAGTTCAGTGAGTGTGGGGGGGGAACGAGACAGGAGAGCTGAGTTCAGTGAGTGTGGGGGGGGGGGAACGAGACAGGAGAGCTGAGTTCAGTGAGTGTGGGGGGGGGGGGAACGAGACAGGAGAGCTGAGTTCAGAGTTGTGTGGGGGGGGGGGAACGAGACAGGAGAGCTGAGTTCAGTGAGTGTGGGGGGGGGAACGAGACAGGAGAGCTGAGTTCAGTGAGTGTGTGGGGGGGGGAACGAGACAGGAGAGCTGAGTTCAGTGAGTGTGGGGGGGGGAACGAGACAGGAGAGCTGAGTTCAGTGAGTGTGGGGGGTGGAACGAGACAGGAGAGCTGAGTTCAGTGAGTGTGGGGGGGGAACGAGACAGGAGAGCTGAGTTCAGTGAGTGTGGGGGGGGGGAACGAGACAGGAGAGCTGAGTTCAGTGAGTGTGGGGGGGGGGGGAACGAGACAGGAGAGCTGAGTTCAGTGAGTGTGGGGGGGGAACGAGACAGGAGAGCTGAGTTCAGTGAGTGTGGGGGGGGGAACGAGACAGGAGAGCTGAGTTCAGTGAGTGTGGGGGGGGGAACGAGACAGGAGAGCTGAGTTCAGTGAGTGTGTGGGGGGGGGGAACGAGACAGGAGAGCTGAGTTCAGTGAGTGTGGGGGGGGGGAACGAGACAGGAGAGCTGAGTTCAGTGAGTGTGGGGGGGGGAACGAGACAGGAGAGCTGAGTTCAGTGAGTGTGGGGGGGGGGAACGAGACAGGAGAGCTGAGTTCAGTGAGTGTGGGGGGGGGAACGAGACAGGAGAGCTGAGTTCAGTGAGTGTGGGGGGGGGGGGAACGAGACAGGAGAGCTGAGTTCAGTGAGTGTGGGGGGGGGGAACGAGACAGGAGAGCTGAGTTCAGTGAGTGTGTGGGGGGGGGAACGAGACAGGAGAGCTGAGTTCAGTGAGTGTGGGGGGGGGAACGAGACAGGAGAGCTGAGTTCAGTGAGTGTGGGGGTGGGAACGAGACAGGGAGAGCTGAGTTCAGTGAGTGTGGGGGGGGGGAACGAGACAGGAGAGCTGAGTTCAGTGAGTGTGGGGGGGGGGAACGAGACAGGAGAGCTGAGTTCAGTGAGTGTGGGGGGGTGGGAACGAGACAGGAGGAGCTGAGTTCAGAGTGTGTGGGGGGGGGGAACGAGACAGGAGAGCTGAGTTCAGTGTGTGTGGGGGGGGGGAACGAGACAGGAGAGCTGAGTTCAGTGAGTGTGGGGGGGGGGAACGAGACAGGAGAGCTGAGTTCAGTGAGTGTGGGGGGGGGGGAACGAGACAGGAGAGCTGAGTTCAGTGAGTGTGGGGGGGTGGAACGAGACAGGAGAGCTGAGTTCAGTGAGTGTGGGGAGGGAACGAGACAGGAGAGCTGAGTTCAGTGAGTGTGGGGGGGGGGAACGAGACAGGAGAGCTGAGTTCAGTGAGTGTGGGGGGGGGAACGAGACAGGAGAGCTGAGTTCAGTGAGTGGTGGGGGGGGGAACGAGACAGGAGAGCTGAGTTCAGTGAGTGTGGGGGGGGGAACGAGACAGGAGAGCTGAGTTCAGTGAGTGTGGGGGGGGGGAACGAGACAGGAGAGCTGAGTTCAGTGAGTGTGGGGGGGGGAACGAGACAGGAGAGCTGAGTTCAGTGAGTGTGGGGGGGGGAACGAGACAGGAGAGCTGAGTTCAGTGAGTGTGGGGGGGGAACGAGACAGGAGAGCTGAGTTCAGTGAGTGTGTGGGGGGGGGGGAACGAGACAGGAGAGCTGAGTTCAGTGAGTGTGGGGGGGGGGAACGAGACAGGAGAGCTGAGTTCAGTGAGTGTGGGGGGGGGGGGAACGAGACAGGAGAGCTGAGTTCAGTGAGTGTGGGGGGGGGGGGAACGAGACAGGAGAGCTGAGTTCAGTGAGTGTGGGGGGGGGAACGAGACAGGAGAGCTGAGTTCAGTGAGTGTGGGGGGGGGGAACGAGACAGGAGAGCTGAGTTCAGTGAGTGTGGGGGGGGGAACGAGACAGGAGAGCTGAGTTCAGTGAGTGTGGGGGGGGGGAACGAGACAGGAGAGCTGAGTTCAGTGAGTGTGTGGGGGGTGGGGGAACGAGACAGGAGAGCTGAGTTCAGTGAGTGTGGGGGGGGGGGAACGAGACAGGAGAGCTGAGTTCAGTGAGTGTGGGGGGGGGGAACGAGACAGGAGAGCTGAGTTCAGTGAGTGTGGGGGGGGAACGAGACAGGAGAGCTGAGTTCAGTGAGTGTGGGGGGGGAACGAGACAGGAGAGCTGAGTTCAGTGAGTGTGGGGGGGGAACGAGACAGGAGAGCTGAGTTCAGTGAGTGTGGGGGGGGGGGAACGAGACAGGAGAGCTGAGTTCAGAGTGTGTGGGGGGGGGAACGAGACAGGAGAGCTGAGTTCAGTGAGTGTTGGGGGGGGGGGAACGAGACAGGAGAGCTGAGTTCAGAGTGTGTGGGGGGGGGAACGAGACAGGAGAGCTGAGTTCAGTGAGTGTGGGGGGGGGAACGAGACAGGAGAGCTGAGTTCAGAGTGTGTGGGGGGGGGGGAACGAGACAGGAGAGCTGAGTTCAGTGAGTGTGGGGGGGGGAACGAGACAGGAGAGCTGAGTTCAGTGAGTGTGGGGGGGGGAACGAGACAGGAGAGCTGAGTTCAGTGAGTGTGGGGGGGGGGAACGAGACAGGAGAGCTGAGTTCAGTGAGTGTGGGGGGGGGAACGAGACAGGAGAGCTGAGTTCAGTGAGTGTGGGGGGGGGGAACGAGACAGGAGAGCTGAGTTCAGTGAGTGTGGGGGGGGGGGAACGAGACAGGAGAGCTGAGTTCAGTGAGTGTGGGGGGGGGAACGAGACAGGAGAGCTGAGTTCAGTGAGTGTGGGGGGGGGGAACGAGACAGGAGAGCTGAGTTCAGTGAGTGTGTGGGGGGGGGGGGAACGAGACAGGAGAGCTGAGTTCAGTGAGTGTGTGGGGGGGGGAACGAGACAGGAGAGCTGAGTTCAGTGAGTGTGGGGGGGGGGAACGAGACAGGAGAGCTGAGTTCAGTGAGTGTGTGGGGGGGGGGGAACGAGACAGGAGAGCTGAGTTCAGTGAGTGTGGGGGGGGGGGGAACGAGACAGGAGAGCTGAGTTCAGTGAGTGTGGGGGGGGGAACGAGACAGGAGAGCTGAGTTCAGTGAGTGTGGGGGGGGGAACGAGACAGGAGAGCTGAGTTCAGTGAGTGTGGGGGGACGAGAGAGCGAGTCAGAGTGGGGGGGGAACGAGACAGGAGAGCTGAGTTCAGTGAGTGTGGGGGGGGGGGGAACGAGACAGGAGAGCTGAGTTCAGTGAGTGTTGGGGGGGGGGGAACGAGACAGGAGAGCTGAGTTCAGTGAGTGTGGGGGGGGGGAACGAGACAGGAGAGCTGAGTTCAGTGAGTGTGGGGGGGGGGAACGAGACAGGAGAGCTGAGTTCAGTGAGTGTGGGGGGGGGGAACGAGACAGGAGAGCTGAGTTCAGTGAGTGTGGGGGGGGGAACGAGACAGGAGAGCTGAGTTCAGTGAGTGTGGGGGGGGGGAACGAGACAGGAGAGCTGAGTTCAGTGAGTGTGGGGGGGGGAACGAGACAGGAGAGCTGAGTTCAGTGAGTGTGGGACGGCTGAGGGGGGGGAACGAGACAGGAGAGCTGAGTTCAGAGTGTGTGGGGGGGGAACGAGACAGGAGAGCTGAGTTCAGTGAGTGTGGGGGGGGGGAACGAGACAGGAGAGCTGAGTTCAGTGAGTGTGGGGGGGGGGGGGAACGAGACAGGAGAGCTGAGTTCAGTGAGTGTGGGGGGGGGAACGAGACAGGAGAGCTGAGTTCAGTGAGTGTGGGGGGGGGAACGAGACAGGAGAGCTGAGTTCAGTGAGTGTGTGGGGGGGGGGAACGAGACAGGAGAGCTGAGTTCAGTGAGTGAGTGTGTGGGGGGGGGGAACGAGACAGGAGAGCTGAGTTCAGTGAGGAGTGTGTGGGGGAGGGAACGAGACAGGAGAGCTGAGTTCAGTGAGTGTGGGGGGGGGAACGAGACAGGAGAGCTGAGTTCAGTGAGTGTGTGGGGGGGGGGAACGAGACAGGAGAGCTGAGTTCAGTGAGTGAGTGTGTGGGGGGGGGGAACGAGACAGGAGAGCTGAGTTCAGTGAGTGTGGGGGGGGGAACGAGACAGGAGAGCTGAGTTCAGTGAGTGTGTGGGGGGGGGAACGAGACAGGAGAGCTGAGTTCAGTGAGTGAGTGTGTGGGGGGGGGGGAACGAGACAGGAGAGCTGAGTTCAGTGAGTGAGTGTGGGGGGGGGGGAACGAGACAGGAGAGCTGAGTTCAGTGAGTGTGGGGGGGGGGAACGAGACAGGAGAGCTGAGTTCAGTGAGTGGGGTGGTTGGGGGGGGGAACGAGACAGGAGAGCTGAGTTCAGTGAGTGTGGGGGGGGGGGAACGAGACAGGAGAGCTGTGTTCAGTGAGTGTGGGGGGGGGGAACGAGACAGGAGAGCTGAGTTCAGTGAGTGTGTGGGGGGGGGGAACGAGACAGGAGAGCTGAGTTCAGTGAGTGTGGGGGGGGGGGGAACGAGACAGGAGAGCTGAGTTCAGTGAGTGTGGGGGGGGGAACGAGACAGGAGAGCTGAGTTCAGTGAGTGTGGGGGGGGGGAACGAGACAGGAGAGCTGAGTTCAGTGAGTGTGGGGGGGGAACGAGACAGGAGAGCTGAGTTCAGTGAGTGTGGGGGGGGGGGAACGAGACAGGAGAGCTGAGTTCAGTGAGTGTGGGGGGGGAACGAGACAGGAGAGCTGAGTTCAGTGAGTGTGTGGGGGGGGGGAACGAGACAGGAGAGCTGTGTTCAGTGAGTGTGGGGGGGGGGAACGAGACAGGAGAGCTGAGTTCAGTGAGTGTGGGGGGGGGGGGAACGAGACAGGAGAGCTGAGTTCAGTGAGTGTGGGGGGGGGGGAACGAGACAGGAGAGCTGAGTTCAGTGAGTGTGTGGGGGGGGGGGAACGAGACAGGAGAGCTGAGTTCAGTGAGTGTGGGGGGGGGGAACGAGACAGGAGAGCTGAGTTCAGTGAGTGTGGGGGGGGGGGGAACGAGACAGGAGAGCTGAGTTCAGTGAGTGTGGGGGGGGGGGGAACGAGACAGGAGAGCTGAGTTCAGTGAGTGTGTGGGGGGGGGAACGAGACAGGAGAGCTGAGTTCAGTGAGTGTGGGGGGGGGAACGAGACAGGAGAGCTGAGTTCAGTGAGTGTGGGGGGGGGGGGGAACGAGACAGGAGAGCTGAGTTCAGTGAGTGAGTGTTGGGGGGGGGGAACGAGACAGGAGAGCTGAGTTCAGTGAGTGTGTGGGGGGGGAACGAGACAGGAGAGCTGAGTTCAGTGAGTGTGTGGGGGGGGGGAACGAGACAGGAGAGCTGAGTTCAGTGAGTGTGGGGGGGGGGAACGAGACAGGAGAGCTGAGTTCAGTGAGTGTGGGGGGGGGGGGAACGAGACAGGAGAGCTGAGTTCAGTGAGTGTGTGGGGGGGGGGGGGAACGAGACAGGAGAGCTGAGTTCAGGAGTGTGTGGGGGGGGGGGGGGAACGAGACAGGAGAGCTGAGTTCAGTGAGTGTGGGGGGGGGGGGAACGAGACAGGAGAGCTGAGTTCAGTGAGTGTGGGGGGGGGGGGGGAACGAGACAGGAGAGCTGAGTTCAGTGAGTGTGGGGGGGGAACGAGACAGGAGAGCTGAGTTCAGTGAGTGTGGGGGGGGGGGGGGAACGAGACAGGAGAGCTGAGTTCAGTGAGTGTGGGGGGGGGGGAACGAGACAGGAGAGCTGAGTTCAGTGAGTGTGTGGGGGGGGGGGAACGAGACAGGAGAGCTGAGTTCAGTGAGTGTGTGGGGGGGGGGAACGAGACAGGAGAGCTGAGTTCAGTGAGTGTGGGGGGGGGGGGGAACGAGACAGGAGAGCTGAGTTCAGTGAGTGTGGGGGGGGAACGAGACAGGAGAGCTGAGTTCAGTGAGTGTGTGGGGGGGGGGGAACGAGACAGGAGAGCTGAGTTCAGTGAGTGTGGGGGGGGGGGAACGAGACAGGAGAGCTGAGTTCAGTGAGTGTGGGGGGGGGGGAACGAGACAGGAGAGCTGAGTTCAGTGAGTGTGGGGGGGGGGAACGAGACAGGAGAGCTGAGTTCAGTGAGTGTGTGGGGGGGGGGGAACGAGACAGGAGAGCTGAGTTCAGTGAGTGTGTGGGGGGGGGGGGGAACGAGACAGGAGAGCTGAGTTCAGTGAGTGTGGGGGGGGGGGGAACGAGACAGGAGAGCTGAGTTCAGTGAGTGTGGGGCGGGGGGGGGGAACGAGACAGGAGAGCTGAGTTCAGTGAGTGTGGGGGGGGGGGAACGAGACAGGAGAGCTGAGTTCAGTGAGTGTGGGGGGGGGGGGAACGAGACAGGAGAGCTGAGTTCAGTGAGTGTGGGGGGGGGGAACGAGACAGGAGAGCTTGAGTTGGGGGGGGGAACGAGACAGGAGAGCTGAGTTCAGTGAGAGGAGTGGGTGGGGTGGGGGGGGGGAACGAGACAGGAGAGCTGAGTTCAGTGTGTGTGGGGGGGGGGAACGAGACAGGAGAGCTGAGTTCAGTGAGTGTGTGGGGGGGGGGGGAACGAGACAGGAGAGCTGAGTTCAGTGAGTGTGGGGGGGGGGGGAACGAGACAGGAGAGCTGAGTTCAGTGAGTGTGGGGGGGGGGGGGGAACGAGACAGGAGAGCTGAGTTCAGTGAGTGTGTGGGGGGGGGGAACGAGACAGGAGAGCTGAGTTCAGTGAGTGTGGGTTGGGGGGGGGGGAACGAGACAGGAGAGCTGAGTTCAGTGAGTGTGTGGGGGGGGGGAACGAGACAGGAGAGCTGAGTTCAGTGAGTGTGGGGGGGGGGGGGGAACGAGACAGGAGAGCTGAGTTCAGTGAGTGTGGGGGGGGAACGAGACAGGAGAGCTGAGTTCAGTGAGTGTGGGGGGGGGGGAACGAGACAGGAGAGCTGAGTTCAGTGAGTGTGGGGGGGGGGGGGGAACGAGACAGGAGAGCTGAGTTCAGTGAGTGTGGGGGGGGGGGGAACGAGACAGGAGAGCTGAGTTCAGTGAGTGTGGGGGGGGGGGGGGGGAACGAGACAGGAGAGCTGAGTTCAGTGAGTGGGGGGGGGGAACGAGACAGAGAGAGCTGAGTTCAGTGAGTGTGGGGGGGGGGGGAACGAGACAGGAGAGCTGAGTTCAGTGAGTGTGTGGGGGGGGGGGGGGGAACGAGACAGGAGAGCTGAGTTCAGTGAGTGTGGGGGGGGGGGAACGAGACAGGAGAGCTGAGTTCAGTGAGTGTGGGGGGGGGGGGAACGAGACAGGAGAGCTGAGTTCAGTGAGTGTGTGGGGGGGGGGGGGAACGAGACAGGAGAGCTGAGTTCAGTGAGTGTGGGGGGGGGGGGGGAACGAGACAGGAGAGCTGAGTTCAGTGAGTGTGGGGGGGGGGAACGAGACAGGAGAGCTGAGTTCAGTGAGTGTGGGGGGGGGGAACGAGACAGGAGAGCTGAGTTCAGTGAGTGTGGGGGGGGGGGAACGAGACAGGAGAGCTGAGTTCAGTGGTGTGTGGGGGGGGGGAACGAGACAGGAGAGCTGAGTTCAGTGAGTGTGGGG